>NC_073311.1:13750138-14950138 GCF_027595985.1 Sorex araneus
ACAAGAAAGGAAACGAGACAGAGAGAAAAGCCAGATGCTCAAAGATTGAGAACTCACTCATGAAGATCTCCTTGGGCTTATGTACAGAATATTCTTTTCTGAATGATTCAAGGACTTCATACAATCTCACATACAAATAATGCTTAATATTGAAACATGATGTCATTTTGATATTTATAACCTGGGAAGTACCAGCAGTCTAATGTCCCAGAGTCTGAAGGACTTGATCTCTGCTTCAGAGTTTGCTTGCATTTTGAATACACACAGCTAGATACACAAAGGATAGGTATTGGTTTCAGATTTCATTTACTTTGGAGTAGTAACTAGGACTTAGTTCACTGTTTCTCTCTGCCTTTGGCCGGATCTGGTCCAGGTATTACTGCAGCCACTGTCCACAGTCCAGACTTCTGCACAGTTCCTCTCCTCAGACAGATGGTCGTGAAATACAGCTGGATGCAAGAGGCTGGGTTGAATCTTGATTTGCTCCTCATCAGATCCATTGGTGCCTTTGTCCCTACAAGATTGTTGGTTTGAACTCTACACTGGGCTATAAGGGAGAATGAGGAATGCATTGTTCACATTTGAACAATACTAAAATGCCTACTTTATTTGCATCTTATTTGTATCTTACAGAGATACAAACCTCTATAAGTCAGTTGTCCTTGGTAGATCTTGCTGGAAGTCAAAGAACTAACCAGACAAAGCAGAATAATCTAGAGTACATGAAGCAGTCTAAGGTTAGTAAGGCAGAGTCTCTTGCCCCTGTGCCTGGTTGTCTTCATGGAGGCCCCTTGGAAGGGGGGGCAGGTTGTGTTTCCCTCCCCTCCCAGAGCAGAGCCCTGGCGGCTGAAGACCTCCG
Source organism: Sorex araneus (assembly GCF_027595985.1). NCBI lineage: Eukaryota > Metazoa > Chordata > Mammalia > Eulipotyphla > Soricidae > Sorex > Sorex araneus. The sequence goes on from NC_073311.1 coordinate 13,750,998, forward strand.
GGACCCAGCCACAGCCATGCTCAAGACCACTCTCCAAATGTTTGGATGAGCCTCAAGCATGAAGGAACTGGCAGAGGAACCCAGGTGTTCAGGACATGGGACTGAGATCTCCAAGCCTGCTCGGATCGGGACTGGACCTCCTCATCCCACATCCCCCATTTCCCAGTAGCTTTGGCAGCCACACCCACAAACACCCCTCTCCCCCGCTGCCGTGTAATCCCATCAACCCATCAACAGCCAAGATCCAGAGACTATAAAACAAAGAGCTTGGAAGCATGCAGCCACATTTGAGGCTGTGTGACCTCTTATAACCTAGTTCTCCCTCTCGGAGAACATGGCAAGGTACTGAGAACATCCTGCCCACATGGCAGAGCCTGGCAAGCTCTCCCTGGTGTGTTTGATATGTCAAATACAGTAACAATGATGGGTCTCATTCTCCTGACCTTGAAAGAGGCTCCAATGCCGCACGGCTGGGAAGAAAGAGTAAAGAAAGGCTACTAAAATCAGGGCTAGGACAAATGGAGATGTTACTGTGCCCTCTCGAGGAAATCGATGATCAACAGGATTACAGTGATACAGCGAAGTTATTTCACAGCTAAGAGACAACACTTTCAATCACTCTTTGTCCAATTCAAAATCGATACAAGTTGTATGATTTGTAAGGCTATTTTTGAAGAAAGCTCAAGTGGATGAGTAGGATCTTACTCTGCTGTACATTTTTAATTGATATTTTTGACATCTTTATTTATTTTTTAATTGAATCATAGTGAGATACACATATACAAGGTTATTCATGATTGGGTTTCAGTCATATAATGTTCCAACACCAACTATCTCTTCACTAGTGTATATTTCCTACCACCAATGTTCCCAGTTTCCCTCTCACCCCCCACCTGCCTCTATGGCAGGCACTTTTCTTCTGTCTCTGTCACCACTCTTTCTCTTTCTCTCTCCCTCCTCTCTTTCTTTCTCTCTCTCCCCATCCCCCTTCCCCCTTTTGGCATTATGGTTTACTTTTACTTTTACTTCCCCCCAAAAAAATTTGATGAAGTATCATTAAAATGATAACTAATGAGTTCTGATTTTTATTTTCCTTGAGAAAGAGGAATATTATGGCTCCTATAACTCACCCAATTTTAGAAATAAAAAGTAATGTGGCCTATAGAGTATTGAAGAGTCCAGAGAAAGATCATACGAGATTTCCTGTACCTTTTTTTCTTTAAAACAGTGATTTAAACTTGTGGATATTTGCACCTGGGAATGCTTTTCCACTAATAATCCTGAAAAGACTATGAAGTTGGTATTATCAATCTACTGGCAGACTCTGAACTGAAGTGGTATTTCACACATAATGTAATGGTCTTCCTTGATTCAAAACCTCCAAGCAGGGTTGGAAAGAAGCCAGCACATCTGCTACATATCCCTGGATATATCATCACCATCTAAATAGAGATACATTTTGAAACTTGAACATTTTTAGAATACATTTTTTCCTTCAATTTTTTCTTTAGAGAATTTAGAATTATTTCTTGTCATTTTATTTCTAAATTGCCAGGGTGGAGTCATTCCCACCATTTAATTATTCTAAGTACTTCTAAATAAAATATGAAGATAAGCATCTATAGTTTTAGCATTTTGTTTCATGTACTATAGACAGTAATGATTTTATAGAAAGTAATATTTCTAATGCCATATCAGAATAAAAAATATGTTCTAGAAGGCTAAAATAGATCTGTTTGGTTCCCTTCACAAATAATTCTCTTTAGGCTTATGTGAATTCCAGAGACTAGCTCTCTCCAAAGTGTTGAAAAGATTAAATACTTGTGCATGCCATTGAAATTATAAAGGACTTTAAACAAAATGCTTAGATCCCTCCTACCAGTCAATAGGAAAAATAAAAAATCATTAGAAAATTCCCCAAAGACTTGAACAGATATTTCAAAAATGAGGCTTTGCAAGTGTCCAATAAATATAAGCATGTGAAAAAGTAATTAAGTCATTAGAAAAAAATTGAATTCAGTTCACAACTATTGGTGCATAGGCACTGTTATGAAAAAGATTCACAAATATTACAATGATGTGGAGCAACCAGAATGCTAACCTTGCTGGTGGAAATAAAACTACTTGATGAAAGATTATTATTGAGATAATAAGAGAGGTAGTACATATAGATTTGCCTTGCACCTGCCTGCTCCCCATTTTGAATCCTCTACACTACATATGGTTCCCCAGAATCACCAGAGGTTACACCTGAGCAGAGAACCAGGATTAACCCCTGAGCACAGACAAATAGGACACCCCCTTCAAACAAAATCAAGATAGTTTTCTAAAGTGGAATGCAATTTCCTACTTAGACATATGTCTAATAAAAATTTCTACATATATTCACCAAGAGATGGGTAGTAGAACGTTCTCAACTGTACCACTTTGTAACAATCTCTAACTGAAAACTATACCCCAAAATTTTAATAGTAAAATAGATAGATAAATTGTGTTGTGGTATTACAATGGGGCTCTATCAGTAATGGAACAAGCAGTCCTCAGTTATATGACACTACACGAATCAGACTCATGAGTAATGAACATGAAAGAAAGAGAATAGTGGGAGAGGAGAAAGAGAAAGAGAAAAAAATTAGAAAAAATTTAAATTCAATGTCAATTAGAACATTTGTTTAAAATTGTGACGAATTTAAAATGAACACTTATCAACTGCTTTTATTTATTTGAGATAAATATTAAACACAAAACACAAAGACATTTATGCAAAGAGGTATGTGATTTTGTCCCAATTATGGGCATCAGGCCACTATTACATGTGCTCTAGGAAAACTGTGAACATTTATAGTCTATGTGACTAGAAATCTTAGAAGCCATAAATGTGTAACTTGCTTAATTGTGCATGACCACCATTTCCAGTCTACACCACAACGCTTAGGTTTATTTGTGAATGGTGAGATAACAAGCATTTGGTTTTTCTTCCTTTCCTTTCCTTAGATTTCTATACTTTTCACACTTCCTATAGTAAAAATATTTTATTTTGTTTATTTGCTTACTTTTATTTATATTTTATTAAAAACACCAATTCGTGCTTAGGGGTCACTACCAGGGGCACCTATGGGACCATGTGATATGGAAGATTAAAGCCAGGGGTCCTGCATGCTAGACATTTACATCAACCCTTTGAGTGCTCTCTCACTGGCACTTCTCCTTCTCTGAAACTTCTTTTAAAATGTAAAATGATACAAATTTCAGTACTTCAATTGTTACATAGCAAATTTAGAAACTACAGTTTCACTATCAATTATTTTCATTGGTGGCTATCAAAAAGAAATAAAAGAATATTTTTTTAACTTCTGGATCAAAGTGAACCACAATAATGCAATGAATGTACTGATTTAAAACAGAAACATAGAAAATTAACATTGGACTTAAAAGCCACACCTAACAATTACTTTTATGAATCTCTTGCAACCCTCCCCATTCTTCAATGCCTGGTTCAACTTTCAAATGCTATGATGATTAAGAACTTCTGGATCATGTTGTCAAAATTAGCTTATTTTTATTCCCCAAACTTCAAGTTAATTTTATTTCAGGGGCCTGTATGAATGTAATCCTCCACTACCTAAATTATGCAGTCAAACTTTCCAAATTTGAGAAAGTCACAGCATTTACACATCTGAAGGACCATAGATAAGCTTCACTCTGGGAAAGTGTGTTAAGGATCATTGTATCTCCTCTGTCAAGTACATACAGGCTTTTTCCTAGTTGGTGCAATTGATTCACTTATTAACGAATTCAACGTTGAACTTGCTTGGTAAACTCTTTGCAAGAAGGAAGACCAGGGAACATTAAAAAATAAAATCTATGAAATCTCTTTACTGCACCTGTTGTATACTTACTATTATAATGCACCTGTTGTATATATACTTAGTATTATAAAGAGAACATTCATTAGGTCATTGAAAATCACATGAGGATGTTTCCATATTATGAGGTCAAGGAGTCAAGTTTTAAACGCAATGGAAGGGAGTGGATATAACAAGATGACCAGCACTCACAACTTCTGAAAACATGAAGGCTTTAACTAAATAGGAACTAGAACTAAAATTATTCGTTTAAAATAATTTTTTATATTGGTGGTGGGGAATGTGCACTGGTGGAGGGATGAGTATTTGATCATTGTGTGATTGTAACCCAAACATGAAAGCTTGTAACTATCTCATGGTGTTTCAATACAATTAAAAAAAAAAGACTTCTCAGAAAGCCAGGCTTCACATGGGCAAGGAGGGCTAGATATTGGGGAAGGTTTGAGCAGTTTCTTAGACTTGTTGGCACACATGAAGTCCTGCAACTCTCCACTCAGCCTGCGGGAAGCAGAAACGAAGATAGGACTGGAATATAAAATATTTCTCCAGAAACACTAGACTTGAAGGTCTTCTTTCGAACAGTCACTGGAGCTAGATTAGTCATTTGAGAAATGGTCCTACTGAGGATCAAAGTTAAATTATCAAGTGAAGCATATGTTCAGGAATTAAGGTAAATGTTACAAACATTCTGAATGCTATGGTTAACAGAAGCACGAGAACAGCAGCTTCCCTTTAATAAATGAATTTCAGGACAAGAGCTTCAGTAAAACCGAAGAGTTCTGGAATTCACTGGTCAGAATAATTATGCTCATAGAAGTACCGTGCCAGTTCCAAATAGGAGTTCTAGGAGGTCCTGGAATGTGACCAGTCGCAAAGGGGGCTGGGCCAGAAGTTAAAATTTCCCATTCTTTAAATCACCTCTCCCAGTATCTAATTTACCTAATTCAGACTCTCACTTACTGCTCTATTTATTAACTACCTATTTTTTTTTGCAACAAAAAACCGCCAATTCTCATGTGGGAAATCAATTGGAACAGAGGGAAAATATGTTCTAATTTTCATGGCTCTACTCATTGTACCTTCCTATGTCACAAAAGGAGATAGTTTCAAGATAGTGTTGTTTTACAGCTAATTAGAGAGAGAGAGAACAGAAGGGAATGCCCTGCCACAGTGGCAGGGCGGGGTGAGGGGAGATGGGATCGGGGAGGGTGGGAGGGATGCTAGGTTTACTGGTGGTGGAGAATGGGCACTGGTGAAGGGATGGGTTCCCGAACTTTGTATGAGGGAAGCATAAGCACAAAAGTGTATAAATCTGTAAATGTGCCCTCATGGTGATTCACGAATTAAAAATAAATTAATTAATTAAAAAAAATAAACACAGAGAAAAGGGGAAAAAAAAAAAGATAGTGTTGTTTTTTTTCTTCACTGAATAGCATGGTCAGCAGAAGAAACTCACTTATTTCTTCTACGGTTGCTTCTGCAATCAAACTTTAGCTCTTACATCACTAAAAATAAATTTTTTAAAAATCTTTTCAGTTTTGCAAGTGATCATAGTTAGCCAGTTAGTGAGAGCAGATGGAGAACTGGAAGAAAGGGGGAATGGGCTTACAAAAGTGCCTCTTGAACTTTAACTTGCCTTAGGCTCTAATAAAATGTTAATAAAAATGCATTAGGAGAAACATGGACAGCAGTAATTAACCACAAAAAACAGCATTGAATTATTCCAAACCATGCCCTGTCATCTTTACACCTGCACAGAGACAAGAAGTCATATGGAAAAGATCACGCTTCATTGCTAAAGGTCAAGGTTCCAGCAAACCACAGAGGGCAAAGATTTGCAGAGGACAGGCTGAAACATCTGCCTGAGGTCAAATTTAGGGGAAGGGTTGTAGGAAACATATTTCTCTTGATCCATGTTCAAATGCCTCTCAAATTAAAAATGCTGGAAGATGACTGGAGTAGAGAAGTTTTGGCTGCAGAGGTACAGTAGAGGAGTTTAATAAAAACAACTTGAATAAAAGCAGCCAGTTCAAAATGGCTATTTCTGTGCCCCCCATCCCTATGTGTTTTTGTGTTTTTCCATGATCTGCCATTTATTTTCCATATTTTGAAAACACAATTTCTAAAACAGTCTCACTGAAATTAAACAAGGACATGTAATGGGTTTGTAGTGAAGATGAGAGGAGTAAGATGGTCTGTCACATTTACATTCACGGACTTTAAATTCCTCAGAACTTTCCATACAATAGTGACGTTTGTTTTGTTTTTCTAACCACAGGCAAAGAACTCCTTAGGAGGAAAAACTGCTCAAAATGGGGCAAGTTTTGATAAAACAACATAGCAACATGCATAATGAAAATAAATAAATAAATAAATAAAGTTAAATTTAGTGATGGATGAACATCAAACGATTTTAGCTCTGTTTCAATTTAGATATTTATTCAAAGCATGTCGGAATGATCTAAACCTCGTGAGCCTACATAATTGAGCTTAACATATTTTTCTTAGCAATTTTCCCTGGCTGCATTCTCTTCCCACTCTTTCTCTCTTTCTCCCTCACTCCCTACCCCTTCCCGTTACTTTGTATAGAATTTGGAATGTCAAAGTCAAAGAATACACAAATATGAAAACACACATGGCAAAATTTGTAAACTTGGGTTCTTTCTGTTAGACTGGAGTGGAATTCCGTTTTCATTCCGACACTTTCCCTAAACCATCACATTAAATCTGCTTCTCTTCAGGCCACACAGGATGGGGAACCAAAATGTCAGAAGCTCCCATTCTCTCCTAGGCTGGAGTGATAGCATGGTGCATAGGGCGATTACCTTGCACGAGGCTGACCCGGGTTAGATTTCTCCATCCCTCTCGGAGAGCCCGGCACATGGCAGAGCCTGGCAAGCTCCCCATGGCATATTTGATATGCCAAAAATAGTAACAAGTCTCACAATGGAGACGTTACTGGCGCCCGCTTGAGCAAATCGATGAACAACAGGACAACAATGCTACAATGATGGAACAAGTACCATCTTGGATATAATGGCAATTTCTTTTAAGAAATTTTATTCACATTTATTTTTTGTTCTTGTCTTCTTTTCTCTTTTGAAATTATAGTTTAATTAGTGTCCAAACTTCTCATGTTGATATAGAAAATTACTGCCCACCCCAGCCACTGAAATGCCTATGACCCTCTCCTCACTCCTCTCTCTCTCTCTCTCTCTCTCTCTCTCTCTGCCGCCTCCATGGATTATTTTTTTATTTATCTAATACTTTAGTTATGTAAAAATACACACTTCTGTCCCCACTAAGAGTAAAATACAGAAAATTTGGAGTCTACAATTCTTCCTGGGATCTCAGATTTGTCACTTAGTTGCTTTAGGTAAGTGTTCCTTTTTAATAAATTTGTGAGAACATTTACCTTCTGATGGGTGCTTGAAATAAAAATTTAAAAAATGTTACACTTGAGAGCTTTAAGGAAAGTTGTCATGCTAAGTTTAAATAACCAGAAAATACATGAAGTTTCAAGGATTTGCCCTAGAGTCATCGTCAGTAGAAAACTTAATCAAAAGACCCTTTATTTTCATAGTTTTAATCCTTTTCTTTAACTCAGTTCTTGATGTCAATGTTTTAAAATACACCATGTGAAATCTTTATGTAGTAACACTTTATGAACCAAAAAAATTACCTGTCAGGAGCAGAATCAGAAACAGAATTTTTAAAAAAGTAAAGAACAAGACAAATTAAAAAAAAACAACTCTGAACAATTACAAATAGAATTGTGGGGGAAAAAGGAATATCTCTACAGGCAAGACAGATGCTTTGGTTGCAGTTGCGAGGCTCAATTCTGAGCACTGCCAGCAGCAACCCCTGAGCAGAGCCAGGAGTAATCCCAAGCACCACCAGGCATGTGCTAAAACCAAAACCAAACCTAAAATTTAAAAAAAAAAAAACAACAACAAAGAACTTTATAACTGTTCAGTTTTTTAAAAAAGAGAATTCAGTAGCACAGAGGTTAACGCTCTTGCCATGAATATAGCCAAACCTGAGTTGATTCCCCAAAATGCATATGGTCCCCTGAACTCACCTCCAGATTAATTTGTTCCTGAACACAGAGACTGGAGTAAGCCCTGAGCACTGCCAACTGTGGTCCAAAAGGAAAGAGAAGTGAGGAGAGAAAGGGAGGGGAAGGGAAGAGAAAGAAGGGGAGGAAAAAGGAAAGGGGAAGAGAGGAGAGTATAGGAGATGAAAAGGAAGGAGCAGAGAGAAGAGGAGAGGAGTGGAGAGGGAAGAGAGGAGAGGAGAGAAGAAGAAAGGAGAATTAAAATTTTAATGATATCATTGAATGAAAAAAAAATTCATCACTTAAAGATTCAAAAATAGCACATGATGTGTTAAAAAGTAACAATTGTTCTTCAGGAGAGAATGAGAACTGAATTCCCTGATTCAGTCCCTGAAAGGTTATAACTTAAGAGTTCTAACAAGTCTGCTAAAGGAATAATGAAATGAATGTTAGCTGAAAAGAGAAGGTTAAGAGCCTAAGACCCAAGACTGAGATCCATGTCCATGAACCTGATAGCTATGCAGAATAGCATATACGCAGTAAGGGTGGAAAGAAGATCCCCAAAAGATTTTATCTTTTTTTCCTCTGCCTATTCCCCCCAAAAATAAAAGCAGGGACTTTTTCTGTTTTGGTTACTAATGGAACTTAAGACTGAAGACAAATGCATAGTAAAGAAATGATATCTCATAAATATTAATGGTTTTGATGGATGAATCTGTAAAAAATGCTGTGATGAAAATATTAGCAATGAAAAAATTTACTAAAGACTATGAGCATGAGAGAAACTAAGACCAAGTGCAACAGAAGCCGGGAAGAATATGAACAATAACTGTCCCTTGAAGGAATCAGCTGAGATCCTATCACATGATAAATGAGAGCTATTGATTCAGCAGGACAGAAATGGTTGAAATTATTATATTTAAAATCCACTAACCGGAAAAAAAATGTGCTTTGAACTTGAAACAGCCGCGGGATACCGGGGCGGTCTCAGCCCGGGCTGGAGCCCAGGCTCTGGCGGAGTTTCGACCCAGGTGCCCATACCTCTGCACAGCCGGTGGATGTGGAACGAGCGGGAACCAGAGACAGCTTTAGGATTTGGGGTTCCAGCAAGTGCTTGCAACCATGTATGGAGACTGTGAACTAAGCTTTTGCTACATGCTGTTCCAGGAAGGGAAATGATTCATTCTCCAACTTAAATCTCCACGGACTTAATTACTAGAACACAGAAATTGTAAACTGCGCGGCCACTACCGCGGCCGCGCAACATTTTATCTCTTCATTCTCATCAGTGGAAAACTTATTATCAAATATTTCCTTGTTAATAGAGCTGTATTCTTGGGGGATAAATTACAACAAAAATAGTGAGTCTGTTTTGAAACTCCAACAACAATAGTGAGTTGTGTGATGAAATCTGGAATGTAATCAAGGTAAAGAGAAAAGGAAGTGAAATTATCAGTCACATAATTTGGGAGTTTGGGAGTGAGGGGTGGGATGTATACTGGTTTTTTGTTGTTTTTGTTTTTGTTTTTGTTTTCATTGGTAGTGGAATATGGGCACTGGTGAAGGGATGGGTGTTTGAGCATTGTATAACTGAGATATAAGCCTGAGAACTTTGTAACTTTCCACTTGGTGATTCAATAAAATAAATTTAAAAAAATAAAATAAAATCCACTAACTCTGGGATCCAACAGTCAGGGTGCAAGTCCAAATTGCCTCATGTATTTAAAAGTTAGTGAGACTCTTACCTCATAGATAGAGAACTGTAAAGAAAATGTGCCCAGTGCTACCTTGAGATGCTGTGTGTGCAATGTCAAGAATGTCTCCAGGAGGTCCTAGTACCCCATATATTCTAATGCCCCATGTCACCTATAGATGGTGAATGAATATTTGGTGGCTTCTGGATATGCTTAACATCTGATGAACAAGACAGACATAATCTGTGGGAGAGCAGTTTGGTTACAGGCATATTTAGCATGATCAACAGTTTCTGCTGTAGCTGCTGAGCTGGGGTTGCACTGGCCAGATGTCAGGTAGGTAATAAATGGAGACTGGTTTCAAAATGACCAATCAGATCAACTAGATAATGGTCAGCTAAGTTAGTGCTTAAAGCCTTTACAAATGAGCTTGATTGGTTAGTGCTTAAAGTTAGTGCTTAAAGTTAGTGCTTAAAGCCTTTACGAATGAGTATGATTGGTTTCAAAATGACCAATCAGATCAACTAGATAACGGTCAACTCCAAAATGCCCACTCAGCTTATACATCCAAGGTGTCCATATCCTTCATTATCACTGTAACAAAATTCCACTGCAATAGTGTCTTCTAGAGAATCCACAGTTGGTGCCACTTATGGTTTGACTTCCCCATGGAACATGACCTCTTGGTTGGAAAAAGTCATGTGTCCCAGATCTGTCATATGATTCTTCTTGTTCCAATAGGGCAAGGACCTACTGTTGTGCTAATTTCTTGCTTACAGTAGGGAGACTGATTGCAATTCATGAATCCCAGGTAAAGTCTCAGTCCTTTAACTTCTTGTCAAATGGATAATCACTGTCTTGAGTCAAGGTTGGAATAATCAAGCCTTCTAGGTGCTTGTTCTTTGCATACAGCATAAAGAGGAGTCAATATCCAATTGCTCAATGAGAATGTTCTACTCCCCAGATCATTTATGATTCAAAAGAATGATACTTCAAAGACTACATAATTTGTAAATTGGCAAATTGGGTTCAGGTCTAAATTTTTTTTTTTTTTTTTTGCTTTTTGGGTCATACCCGGCGATGCACAGGGATTACTCCTGGCTGTGCACTCAGGAACCGCCCCTGGCGGTGCTCAGGCGACCATATGGGATGCTGGGATTCGAACCTGGGTCGGCCTCGTGCAAGGCAAACACCCTACCCGCTGTGCTATCTCTCCAGCCCCCAGGTCTAAATTTTTAAATAAACTCTTAGTTAAGTCAATCAGTCATACCATTGTCTTTTCTACATCAGCAAACTATAAAAAGCAATAACAGTCTTTCTATAAACTAATGTCTAAAAATTTGGAGAACCTTAAATCATGAAATGAAGACTCGGCAAAACACACAAACTGAGATCCCATGGACCTTTGACATTCTCTGACAAGGTGGTTTTCGGATAGTACAGCATGTAGGGGGCTTGACTTGCATGAGGCCAACCTGACTTTGATCTCCTGAATCGCATATGGTCTTCTGTGACCCGACAGGAGTAATCTATGAGTGCAGTGCCAAGAGTAAGTCCAGAGCATTGCCAGTGTGAACACCCCCCTGCAAACAGATGATTTGAAAACTGCATTTTTTGATAATGTAGTCCTATAACTGACCACTATGGAAGTAAATCCTTCTAATAATAAGAATAGTTTAACTACAAAGTCATCCTCTTTTGTGATGCTTAAAGAGTTTTCTTTAGTGAATTTGAAATAGATTAGAAAAAAAGACAGTAAAAATCAAATTTATTTAAATTAACTGGGATTTTATTGTCTTGCTACATCACTGTATCACTGTATCACTGTCATCCCATTGCTCATTGGTTTGCTCAAGTGGACACCAGTAATGTCTCCATTCATCCCTGTTTCATGCTAGTGTAGCCCAATGGCATCTGTTCGCTCTAGAAACATGAAGAGCCTGAGATTTCAGCAGCCTCTCCTTACTTGTCCTTCCCAATGCTGATGCATTGGGCGGGGGGAGGGAGTCTTTCAGGGTCAGGGAAATGAGGCCCATTATTCCCATTGTTTCTGTTTTTGGAATATCAAATATGTCACGGGTAAACTTGCCAGGTTCTGCCATGCAGGCAGGATACTCTCAGTAGCTTTCCAAGCTCTCTGAGAAGAAAACCTGCATCACTCTTTTCTGGGAGCTTTGTTTTATAGTCTCTGGATCTTAGCCATTGATGAGATTACATGGGGCCAGGGTAGTCTGTGGGTGTGACTGTCAAGCTACTGGAAAAATGGGGATCTGGGAGGAGGAGGCCCAGTCCCGATCTGAGCAGGCTTGGAGATCTCAGCCACAGGTCCCTCATATCTGGGTTCCTCTGTCTGTTCCTTCATGGGTGAGGCTCATCCGGGCATGTGGAGAGTGGCCTTGAGTATGGCTGTGGCTGGGTTCTGGAGATTTTCGGCTGTCGGTGCTCTGCTTCGGGCAGGGAGGGAAACTCAACCCGTCCCCCTTTGTGGGGGCCCTGGTGAAGACAGCCTGACTTGGGGGCTGGAGCTTCTGCCATCTTGCTACATACTGGGAAAAATATAAAATAATCTTTATATTCTCACCTGTAAAGGGTGAGAATTGGCTCATTATTCCCAAAAACATTTTGTTCAAAAAGTCTTACATCCATATTCTTACCAAAAAAGTGATAGTTTAAAAAATTAAATTAAAAAGTGATAACTTAAGGAAATTCTTTGCAAGATTACAATTGTAGCCTAAGGAAAGAAATCTATACCATCTGTAAGTTTACAGAAGTTTTCAACATGTCATATGAAAAAATAATAGTATTTATAATAGACATCCTAATTATGAACACACCCTGAGGAGATCCCAAGTCCAGTAATCTCTTTCATTATAAAGTATAGTTTTATGCTTTGATTTTTAGAGATCTGTCATCCACAATAGTCAAACACCAACCACCAACAATCTAACTAACCAGTGAACCATAATTAAAAATGTCACTATGTTTGTTCCTGGCTCAAATATTACGACTGAACTCAGTACATTAAAAAATTCCATTCATATAATTGATTGTGTGTGTTCTTTATTTTAAAGCCTCTGAATTAAGGTGAAAATAAACTTTATTAATTGTTTTCAGGCATATAAAATTGACTAACTTACTCCAACTAGGCAAAATCAAAGCAATCAACTCATTTTCCCAACTTTGACCACTTCATAGGAAAGGAACTCATAAATCTAGTCCAAATAAATCTGTTATATATCAGTTCAGAGTAATCACCCACGCCCAGCTCAAACCTAGTTCAATTGACCAATTCTTTTATCTCTATGATGTTTACATAAATCTTATCACAATCATCTCTCAAGGTTTGACTTGAGGACTGCCAAAAGAATAATAATAATCCCCCCAAAGGTAAAAATGCCATGTTAAACTTCACCTTTAATAGTTCTGGAATGCTAAAGAGAATCTTCAATGTATGGTACTAGATGCTGTCTTCTATATTTATAAATTTATGACCACTTAACGTGTGAAAGTGTCTTTCTGCTCTCTCTGTTTCTACTCTTTATGATGCACGTTCCCCTAATAATACCCACTGTTACTGCCATGTTTGGACATGTATAAGAAAAATTACTTGGTGTATCCATAAAATTTAGATAATGTTGATTTCTTAAATTTATCCAAATTGGCCAGTTTGAGTAGGCATATTCCTAAACCAAGCCAAATGTGTTTTGTGTTTGAGTCTTCAGATTTTAGCGGGGATATATAAAGTTTAGATATTGATACCAAGAAGCATCCCCAGGAAATTATCACACAAAACTCGTTAAGACAAGTAATTCAATGTAAATACTCCTTGGGATAAGTAACAAACCCCGCACTAATTCAGAATAAGTTTTGCCTTTAAACAAATGATTTTTTAAAAGAACTTGGGTTGGGGCTTAATACATATGAATTATGGATTATGAATTCATAATTACAGAATTAAGCCAATATTTGAGCATTAAAAGGAAAAACCTATGCATGTTATTTCAAAATCCTCTTATTTTTAAAAAAGAAACTATTTCTCCATTTTTAAGAGTTAAAATATGGAGGGTTGAGCTTCTCTAATTGAGACCTCAACCTCCCACCTTCAAAAGGATCTTTGCAAGCAGATAGCACATGTCTGCACTTCCAATGTGACTTTCCAGTAATTTACTGCTTCCAAACTCCATCCAGTTTCTTTGTAATGTTCACAGTTTCAGAAGAAGGCTCTGCTCAAGTCGGAAATAGCAGCCCACCTGGCTCCATTTATCTCCCTTTCATATTAAGGAAAATGTAACCCAAAACCTTTATCTTCAACCTTTAAACATTTCACACAGGCCATTTGGGAAATTTATTGTCATTTTAAAGAGTCTTGTCTTTTTCACTCAGTGTACCCCACTACAAAAACCAGCTCAGTACCTGTCAGCCATCTGGTCCCTGTGTATAGAGCAGGCCAAAATTTCCAGATTTTCTCCTCGGAGTTTGCTCTGTAGAAAACGAATCCGATTAGGTGAAAAATAACACTGGAAGAGTTACAAGCCATTATTCTGAGCACACATGACATGTGCTTTAATAAGTGTTCCCAGTCTAACTAAGCTTTGAACTTCAGATCTGCCTGGGTGCTGGGGTTTGTTTGCAATAGTTGTGTAGCCAACATTACGACACAGTTGGCTAAGACCCAGATATTTTTAATCAGCAAAACTATAGTGTATGAAAGATCTAAATGGCCCTGCCTTTTCCATGTCAGAAGTTTCCCGGAAATGAACAGTGATCCTAGCACTGAGCAGACAAAGTCTAAATCAAGCTTTATTGTGGGATGTCAGACATGTACTAAAAACCACACCAAAGAGAGTGCTATGGTGTCTAACAAAGGTCCTTTTGGGAGACAACTGAAATAAGGCCCTATGTCTTTCTCACAAACTATAATCCAGGCCTTTCCCCAGCAGGGTGGATTAGCAAATTATTACACAAACAGGGAAAGGTTTTACTGATGAATTAAGGAACCCACATTCTATTATATCCCTAAAGAAAGCATACCTGAGTGTGAGTGCGTCAAATAAAGAACAGAGTAAAAACGTAGAACAAAAGCTAACTAGAACAACTTTATGAACGTCTTTTGTTTAACACTCCATTTCTTTTTCAGCTGAGATTGTTCTGAAGTGTGTTAAAAGTTAATGAGTGAAATCAAAGCTAGGAATGATAGAATACTCTGTTTTGAGGTTTTGGGGTTATTTTTGGCCACACCCCGTGGTACTCAGGGCTTCTCTTTGTTCTGTGCTGAGGGATCACTCCTGGCAGTGCTCAGGGGACTGTGTATACAGTTCTAGGGATCAAACCGAGGCAGTGCTCAGGGGACTGTGTATATAGTTCTAGGGATCAAACCGAGGTCAGTCAAGCACAGGGCAAGTGCCCTACCCATTATATCATTTCTCTGAACCTGATAGAATACACTGACACTCCTGTATATGGGCAGAAAAGTTAGTAGTATTGTTTTGTACTATTGTGATCAGCCAATTTTTGTAATTTTTCAACATAATAATAATTTAATTATTATGAATCAGAAACACAATAATTGGCAACACATTAATATATTGATATATGAAGAAAAATAACGTAATTATTATGAATCAGAAACACAATAATTTCTCATTATTGCCAGTTTTTGTAACATTTTCTTAAAATAATAGTTATATTATTATAGGAAATATAGAAACTAAGGTATAATCCAAGTCTGAGCTCTGGGAGTTGAGAAATCAACTTTCACCCATCTGATTGATCTCCTTCTTTAGGAGATTTCTTATATTTGGAATAATTACTACACAATTTTGGAGATTGTTACAGTAATCACCATTTATATAACACTTAAAATATAAATTTTGATGACAAGGTTTCTTAGAAAAACAATAAATTCTCTTTTAAAACAGATATAAAGTGGGGAAAATCAGTTAATATGAGGCAACTTCTGCAGCTGGAGTTGCAGAAAACTTTAATTAAATTTAAGCATACATGTGCTAAAAAATATATGAATATGTATTCTATAAAAGACATTTCTAGGAAAATTCCAAATAAATAATAACTTGGATAGTAATTTGCATATGTTTAAAACAATAATCTTAGTTAATAATATAAATTAATCAAGTATTCAAAGAGACTTGCTGGATACCTCTTTTAGGTACAGGTACACACAATATATTTATTATCACAAAAAAAAAGTGGTCCTGCCCAGCTGAAGCTCATTGAATTGAACTGGGTTTTTCACCTTGTCTCATCCAATATTATGCATTTATTTTATGTTGTGCTTCTCTACTAGATTCTTGGAGGAAATTATTTTAGTCTGTCTCACAGTCTTCATATCTGCACCTGCTTCATACTTGATTTTTCACAAATGTTCACTGAAGTAATAAATGATTAATAAATTTGATTCTTCTGTAAGTGATAGATCCAAGATTCAACACCAGATCTCTCGAGATTATGTTCTCTAACTATGTTGTTCAATGGTGTTTGTGGATGCTTCAAATTAGGAAGAGCTTCCTTTAATCCAATAGAGATATGCCCATTCACTAGAATTATATATCCAGTAAAATCAGGTTTTCCAATTTCCTTAAGTTATCCTGGATATTCTTGACAACATAATTTTCAGAATTAAAAAAAAAACAATACCGAATTGTTTATATAACATAAGGCAAATTACTGAAAGATAATGTGAAAATAAATACTAGAAAAAAATGAATGAAAGTTCTTAGAATATATCATTCTAGATAATCAAATTATGGTGACTTTATTTTTTTCTTTTTACTTTTCTCTATTTTCCAAATGTTCTATTGAACTATATATAATAACCATAAAAATTTCATTTTTATCAAAGAAAAAGTTCTAGGGGACTATAAGAAGACTTGCTTGGTAAAGAGACTTTCAGACACAAAGAAACAGAGGAAAGGGTCTCTAAAAAATTAGATCAGCTGACTCTAAGTTTTTGTATAAGGAAGACAACTTTGGAGGCGTTCTAAAGAAAACTTTTCACTTAAAACTCTGATTTCATTGTTAAGTAATAGGGAACAGTGGGGGAATACTTGAGTTGATTTGATAATGCCATTAAATGCTCAAATCCTAAGTAATTATTCAAGTTTAGTATTAAATAACCACTATACTAACTATAGTTTCTGTCTTTAACTTTGGCATTCCATCATAATGTACTTTTTGCTGTTGTGTGCTAAGGGACACCAGTGTTCTGGAGCTACGCAATATCAGGAATCACCCAGTGCCTCCCAAATGAAAGGTTCTGCTTCTTGGGCACCTTTACAATATGCCATCATTATATCTTTTACTTTCATACAAGGCGACTTGCAAAAAATTTGTTCTGCTAAGAAGTGTGTCACTGTCACTGTAACGGTACCCATGTCTTTATACCTTTCAGAAAAAGATTTTGACCTTCTTAAAAACTGTATACTCAGGAGTTCAAGTAGGCAGTAGATTTCTCTATCCTTTGTGAAATAAATTTATGATTGGGAATTTGAGTATAGCATAAGAATATTCTTGTTCCCTGACATTTATCTAGTAAAAATTTTACTTAGAATTTTAACACTGAGAATTTCATATTTTCTTTTGAGGGATATGATAAAATAATAACCATGTTTCAATGCATATGGATTTTGGCTAAAATAATTAGAATAGAACCAGCAAGATGGCTTGAGTGGTAGAGTACATTCCTAGCATGTTAAGGTCCTGAATTGGCTCTCTTCAGTATTATGGCCCCTTGCACCACTAAGTTCACAGCACTGAGAATGGCCCAAATCCCCTGAGCACTGCTGAGGCCCTATTTAAGAAAGGAATTCTTCAAGCTGACTAATCAATCTACTTTTTGAACAGAGATAACATTCAGAGGAATTTTCAAAATCAAACAAATAGTTCTCCTTGTTAAGTAAGGATTCAGGAGTATCATGAAAATAGTTTTAAGCTGTTTTACTCCTAAGGAAAATAAATGATATCTGGGCTGACCTGTGAAAAACCACTTACCCACTGACTCCACCATGGAAATTGAATTTGCTCTTGCCTATCGAGCTTGGATGCCAACATTTTGTATGATGCCTATTATATTAGAATGATTAAAATTTCAAGTGGAAGAAATCAAGCAAATTCTCTCAGGAAAAAAATAATGATCCAGGGACCCAAAATATAGTAGAGCAGTAAGGCATATGCCTTGTGCAGATGGCTGACCCGGGTTGGATCCCCAGAACCACTACACAGGGTTCCCAAGAGTGCTGGGAGTGATCCCTCAGCACAGAGCTAGTCTTGAGCACTGGTATATGTGTCTCTGTAGGAAAACATTGGTTTGTCCTTTCCGCCCTGCTGCAGGGAGCTTAGGTTTATTGATTACTCCCATCACAGTGCTCCCATTCCTCTGTGTTTATTTGTAACATTTTTCTTTGTGCTCTATTGACTATAAATATTGTTTTTCTCTTCTCCTTAAGTCCTTTGCATAGTTAATTCAGAGCAATGTCCTTTTTGGAAGGCACAAGAAGACAGTTAATGTTATGCTTTTGTAACTTGGGAGTTAATTGACTCCAGATAATAATACCTCTGGGGCATCTGTTCTCTCAACCTAAGCCTCAGTTGCCCTTACTACCTAGCACACCCAAAGCAGGGTCCCTATGAGGGACTGGAGGGATCCAGGGCAAGCTGTGAGCTATGTGCTACCCCAGCATCGAAATGGGCCTGACCAAAGTGCCATAATACTTAACTATAAGTTAAGAGCATGGTCATGGACAAATTTTGTCATGATCCAAAAACTGATAAATAGATATGGACCCTGCTAGGGTTAGGAATGATTAATCTGGCCTGAGCACTGTAGTCTGAGTCTGTGGTGAGATGTCCCCGGGAAAGCAAGCCTACAAGCTCAATGTATCTCTTACTGTGTCCATACAAAATAACTAATATTAAGAACTAGAATTAAGTTGTTCATTAAGATGTTAATTAAGTTATTGGAGTAAGGAAAGGAGAAAAATACCCTAAGTAGTATTTTGCCCTTGAGCAGAAGAAGGGCTTTTGATATGTTGATTTTCCTACCAGACAGGGTGTGGTGTCTGCTTCAAATGTGGGGAATTGGAGACAGGAAAGAGACCAGGGGGCAAGATAGAACGTGGAGAGACTAGCAAGGGGGACAGAGAGAGAGAAGAATGCAGGGGAAGAATGCAGGAGCAGGTGCGTGGAGAGAGAGAGACCAGGTTTTGGGATGGAGTGTGGAGAGAGGAGCGGGAGAGACAGGAGGAAAGATGGGAATGAGGGGAAGTGCAGACTAGAGTGGGGAGCTTAGTGAGACTGGAGGAGGTGCGTGGGGAGAATGGAATAAAAGGCACCTGATCACTAACCGTCTTGGCCCTTGTTTCCTCCTTTGTCCACCCCATGGCATCGACCGTCTGAGTGAGCAAGTGGCACGAGCACACCGAACCCAGGTGGCAAGAGAGGGAGAGGGAGAAGGAGAGGGAGAGGGAGTTTCCGTAGCTGCCCAGAGAATACACATATCTCAAAAAAAACAAAAGGCAAAGTAAAAGAAAATTATTTCTATAATTAAAAAGTCAGAGGTAGTTTTAAGTTATATTCTATAAGCTTACCAGATCCGGTATGGGCACTGGGGGAGGGAGTCCTTTGTCTTTCACAGGACTAGTGTGGCTTTTATGCCTATTAATCAGCCTGTCACTGACACTTTGGTAGATAGTGCCTAAGGGAAATCTGGTCTAGGCAAAGAAAATAAAAAAGAAGCAAAGACAGGGGTTTGGGGACAAGGGGATGAGGAACATAGGCGTCACAAAGTACTACATTCAGAGAAAACACTGAGAATGGGGTAAATAACCAAAAGACACCCTGGAATTGGGTAAGGACTGGATAGTGGAGGACTTGCTATGTCATTGGTTGAGTGTGGAGTTTATTCTGAAATCAGGGTGGGATAAGGGAGAAGTCACTGAAGGATATAAAACAAGAGTAATTTGCCCTGTTTGCCCCAGTACTTGGAGTATTCTCAAACTCGGGTGAAGGACAAGTTGGAAAGGAAAAAATGTACACATAATTGTAAGTTTCCAGATAAAAAGAGGTGTGGAGGGCCTGAACAGGGGACTCAAGCATTCAGTGGCTGAGATTTGCATCCCCAGCCAGATGAACTATAGGCAAAGGACTGGGGGAATGGAGGAACAGGACCCGGGTCCCAGGATGGTCGGCTGTCTGTTTATTTCTCTCTCCTCTCTGGCATAGTCCCATTTCTCCCTTTATGGGGCAGTCGTAGTCATTGTTTTGGTCGTAGTCCCAGTCATCAGTTCCATCATCCTAGTCTCCTCGTAGACCTCAAAGTCCTCTGCTTCCAGTCATCATTCTCATCTGGTTCTCCTTCTAGTCCGGAAGTCTCTGAAGTCTCAGTTCTCCTCGTCTTCAACGTCTCATCATCGACTTTCTAGTCCCCGTCTAGTCCTCAGCATCTAGTCTTCAGCATCTAGTCCCCAACATCTTCAACAACTCATCCTCAGCATCCAGTTCTCATCATTTAGTCTTCAGCATCTAGTCCCGACTTTCTTGTCCCCAACATGCAGTCTTCACAGTCTTCAACATCTCCATGTTCTTATTCCTCTTACCCCTTACAACATAGTTATATAGAAATCATGAGGGGTGGGGATACAAAAGTGGGTTTGAACATTATCGTAACGACTAAAGCCTCTCCTTCAGGAGATTAACTCAGAGACAAAATCTCATTTGAGGATTCAGCACTCCAGATTAGTAGGAGATTCACTCAAGGGCGGGATTCCATCCAGCATATATTGCTTTCTCCTTTCCTCAGCTAGTAATCCATTTAAATACTCATAGTAAATTTACTTCTTATAATATTTCTAGCAATGTCATTTTGTATGAACACAGTCAGAGATATATTAAGCTTAAAGTTTGGCTCTTCTTGCTATATATTCAAGAGCACAGTCCTCAGGCCAGGTTAGTCTTTCCTAACCCCGGCAGGGTCCTTATTCAGTTACTTCTTTTTGGGTCATCACAGAGTTTGTCCATGACCGTGCTCTTAACTTACAGTTAAATATTATGGTGCTTGGCCTGGCCCATTTCGATGCCAGGGTAGCTCACAGCTACCTGGGTCCATCCAGTCCCTCATCGGCACTCTGCTCTTGGAGTGCTAGGAACTAAGGGCAACTGAGGCTTAAGACAAGTAAATTTGGATGCCCAGGAATTAATATTATTCTGGAGTCAATTAACTTCTATGTTATGTAGCATAGCATCACTTGCCTTCCTGTGTCTTAAAAAGGACATTGCTAAATAAACCATGAAAATGATATAAAGGAAAGATAAAAGCAGTATAGGTTATTAGTAATTGATGAATTGGGTATGCCTCAGTTGCACTGTTGTAGGAGTGACTCAATAAACTTTAAGTGCCCTGGCGAAAGAGCAAGGACAATCCAATGTTATTCAACACATAATTTTGACCACTACTAAAACATTTAAAATAAGATACTGTAAACTATTCTTCACAATCCTGTTTTCTCCCCTTAAATTCATTTACAGCCCTAATCTGTGACTGTATATCCTTAATGAACTCATTAAAATAAAAAGCTAATTACTTTATGATAAAATGACACATCTATTTTACATATTGTTGTTTTAACAACACAGTATTAGACTTGCTGGTGGATTTAATGAAGCATATATAGATAACTGAAGAACTCTGAGGCTCTAGTTCCAGTTGTAAATTAGCTTATTTACAACTAATAAAGTTATATTTTAAAAGTAACACAAAATTAAGCTTAAAATTCAACAGTATAAATGATAAACTGTTTCAAGAACTAAATGTAGAACAACAAAATCATAAAATTGCTTAAAGGAAAAATAAATAAATAATTTCAGGGGAGAAGATATTACTGAAAATTCTATGCTTCTGCAAAAAGTTCTAAAATTATTAACCTGTATTTGTTTCTACACATTAAAATCTTCTGAACCTAAACTTACACAGAACTGAAAAGTTTATTTTTGTCCAAGAATGCTACAAATTTGGTAATTCAGGCTCCAATTTCTCATCGACTTTCATGCTCTACAATAGGAGTTGGCAAGTTTTTCTGTAATGGATAAGGGAGTAATTATCTGAGTCTTCATGGGTCAAATGATCTTCATTGCTAAATCTGCCATTTAGCAAAACATTCATAAACAAATGAGTACAGTTGTGTTCCAATAAAAGGACACTGAAATTTAAGCTTTTATGCCATGTCACAAAATATGCATTTTCTTTGTTCTTTCACCAATCATGAAATAACAGAAGAAAATCATCTAAAGCATGCTTGCTTAGAATGATGGGTGGAAGAACTCTGAATTTGACCTGAAGTTTTTTGACTATTGCTCTATCCTAAATCTGGAGAACCTGACTTTTCTCACATGAGCAGCATCAATGAACACATGAAATGCTTCTACGTGTTCATAGCAAGCATCTTCCCTTTGCCAAGTTTTTTTCAGACCATTTTCATTAAATAAAATAACAACACTTATTTTTCTCTCTAGGAATTATATATTCATCATATCTTTTAAGGCACTTTATTTTAAATAAATAAAAAGATGTACTAGTGTTCATTATAAGAACAAGTCAAGTTCACCTTGATTCTATATTTGTATTTTACTCTAAAATAAGATGCTCATGAAAACAAATTTATAGCTGAATCCATTTACACATATTTATATGTGCATTAATCAATATGATCTAAGAGTAGACCAACATGTTAATTTATTTTATATTTTATTGATTTGAGGTCATAACTTTTAGTGCTCAGGGATATTTTAGGCTCTCTGCTCAGGAGTTTCTCCTGATGTTTCATGGTATTGCTAGGGATTCAAATTAGGTTTGGCTATTGCAGTCACGTTCAAGGCAAATGCCTTACCTCCTGTACCTCTCTGGCTTAACTTGCTTAAGTAGTATGAGCTTAAGTAGTATAAATTTCCCTTTATTGTGTCAAAATTACTAGACATTAATTTCTTTGTGTCTTAAGTATAAATTTATTTTATAGGACTTATGGCTTTTCTTTCCAACATCTTAAAATATACCAATTGCAGAAAGTTGAAAAAACAATACGTCTGGTTTAAAATGCAAGGCATAGGCTTCCAGTATGTGGCTAGAGAGTAAAAGAAGAGGGCCAGCAGTGGAAAGAAGGGCACTGGGCAATGAGTTCTGGAAGACAAGGTAGAACGGTACAGAATTAAACTATTTCAAACTCCACAGTTACATCCAAGATGATCCCATAGTTCTGGATTCCCTTTGTGAGTCAGAGCATAATGTTTCAATTCTTAAAAATATTAGCTTTCCTTTTCATCTGACGCCACCCATTGATAAGATTACTAAGGGAATAAATGGAATTATTCTTATTTCCTGAGCCTTTTATCCCCTTTCAAAGGGTCAAGTTCCTAGAGCATGGTAGTAAATGAAGCATGATAGAGCAGTTTGTGGAAATTTTTACTTGACCTGCAACTTAATTGTATAAATAATTCTAAACAGTCATAAAACGACTATGCTTGAAAGATAATTGCTCATTGAGGTAGCAAATAAACTCTGTCCATGCAAATTAGTAAGGATATAATATCCAAAAATAAGACTCATATAAAATTTGGTTTCTAGGGGTCATTGTTCATATGCTTGGCTAATTATATAACTTCCTATGTTAGAATGTATATACAATATAATTTTAAAGAAGAAAAATACTCTAGTGTTCCAGGAACATTTTATTTTATTTCTCTTAGGGAAGCATAGGAAGAGTACATAGGTAAGAGGCTGGCTTGGGAAAGACACAATATAACCTAAGGAAAGGAGTACTAAAGGAGAAGTACTAAAGGAGTACTAAATAAGTGCTGTGGTGGTTTTGATAAAGCAACAAAGGGTTTTATTTTTCTTTGTTTCTCAATGGTGTAATCAGACTTCCTGGTGTCTGTCTTCTGTTTTTGTATTATAAAATATTTATGGAATTCATTGGACATTAACCATTTCTAAATTATACCAGATGTTTAAAATACTAAGATAAATAAAGTATAATCTTTGATCCCACTGTTCTGAAAACTCTCACAGGGACATAAACATATTAGTAAATAAATTTTACATTAGAATATACTTTATATTTTAGCTCATTTTCATTCTCTAACAATTTGATGGTCTTCTTCGTATATACTAGATACAGCTCCTTAGAACTGGAATCATATCAAAATCTATCCCGATTTCAGAACTGAAGTTTTGATATCTAACTAGTTGCATTTTTTAATTTCTATAGACTAGTGAATGCTTTATAGCTCACTTTCTGTCTTGTATTATTTTTCTTTATTTTTTGTGTATTTAGGGCAAATATTTCCTATTCTGTGGCTTACCTCTTAATCCTTCCTGTTTGTCTCTTTTGGTTTTTGGGGGGCTACCCTTGAATATTCTCAATGCTTATTCCTAGGTCTGTGGTTAGGTACCATATGTATTGCTGGAGATTGAACCTGGTTGGTTTGGCTCTAAGGAAGGTAAGCATTATAATTGCTGTACTGCATCTCTTTTCTGGCCCTTCATCAGGTTGGCTTTTTGGTTTGGTTTTTTAAGGTTAACGAGTTTGGATGCAGGGAATGACTCAAGTACATATAGCATGTCATGAAGTCCTGAGTTCAATTTGAGAAGCATTGAATAGAGCCCCTATTTTTAAAAGTTAAGGTTACTAAATATTGTGCTTATTTGAGCAATCCTTTCCTCTATCATACTTATAAAGACATTCTGCTATTTTCTAGGAGTTTGGTTTCTTTTACAGTTAAGTCCACGGTACATATTGAATGAATGTTGTATGTGGTTTGAAATAATGTTTAGATTTTTATAAAACGGAAGTGAGGTGTTCCAATAGCATTTATTGCAGAACTATGTGCCAATTTTAGGTTATCTAAGCTTCAAATGTACATGACATATTGCTTTATGGTGTGAGGACTTTGCAAACCACATTATTTGCTTTGCAAGCTGGCTTGCAGTTGGACTCTATTGACAGGGGTCTGTAGAGAGCCTCAAAGTTGGAGGAGAAGGAGGTGGCTAGTTAATTGTTTGGGTTTTGCTCAGGGTTACTATGACTGGTGGTTTTTGTGAGCAACTTTGAGCAATAAATATGTCCCTGATGTGACAGAAAAATGTTTTATCTTCTGCATCAGCAATACACCCTCTCCAGACGTTTAGGACCCATCCCACAGACCTCCTCTTCCAAAGCCCAGCCATAGGCACTAACTAGCTTAGCATCACTTCTTAAAGAGCCCTGTCTGTAAGCCCTTTCTCTCAAATCCAAAGCATTTCCCTGGATCCCTTTGATCAGAGAAGTAGTGGCTGCCTTGTGCTTTTTTTAGTTGTCAGACTTCTCCATTTGCTCTGTTTGTAGTTTGATACATTTTATTCTGTAAACAATGATATAAATTAAATTCTATTTGTACAAATTATTGGCTTGACTTCAGTCTCTTGAGGGATCCTTGACTGATATAGCATCTATTCTCTCACTGAATTTTGTCCAAGTGGTACCTTGCAGGTGATGTCATAGACGTGACTGTTCCTGACTTCTATTCAATGCCTACTTGTTTATTCTTGTGCCAGTACCACAATGTTGTACTTATTGTGTTATATAATAAATCTGTATATAGCAGTATAAGTCTTACAGCTTTTTTTTACAGGTACTTCATTCCCAACAAGATTTTGCAATTTAACAATTTCCATTTTATTTATTTTAAATGCTTAATAATGTTGACTTTTGAGACACACCCTGTGATGCTCAGGAATCACTTCTGGTTCAGTGTTCCAGGTTGCTATGGCAATGCTTGAAGGAACCAATTGGTGCCAAGGACTGAACCCAGGGCTCCCCAAGGTCAAAGATAGAGTCCAGCCCTTTGAGCCATCTTCCCAGCCCTTAACTTCCATCTTAAAATGTTGAGGGATTTTGATTAATATTTTGAATTGATAAATCAATTTGGACAGAATTAACATCTTAAAATGCTGCTACTTTTTCTCATGAGAAATTAAAAGTTATACTCAAGGACACAATGCATACTCTTATTTATTTAGAACTTTAATCCTCACAAATCTTTACTCCCATCGTTATGTTTTTCAATCTTTCATTAGCTATAATCTAAGGAATTTTATTGTTTTTATCAACTGCTGCAAGAGAAATTTTAAAAGCTTTCGTTCTCCATCTACTTGTTGTTAGTGTATAGAAACCAATTTGATTGATGCTGTATCAAGCAATCTGCTTAATTTATTTTTAATTCTAATAGTTTGTAAGGTTTTGTTTTTCGGTTTGATATTCACCTGTAACTCCCAAGTCATCTGAGGCCAGAGAGAGCTCCATGGGTAAGAGCACATGCTCTAAGTAGGAGACCCAGATTTGACCCCCAGTACCACATGGTCTAGAGCATCATCATCTGCCACAGATGACCCAAAAACCAACAAATAAACGGACTTGTCAAATCTATGCATGCAAAATTTTCCATATCTTCTTTTCAATAATCAGCACCTTTTCATGATTTAATCTGGAAAATTATTTTCTTTTATTGATCAATAGTGCTAAAGTTTAATCAATTTTGTTAACCCTTTCAAGGAATCAACTTCTCACTTTGTTTTTGTCAATTTTCTTTTCATGATATCTCTTTAGTTTTATTGATTTCTTTAATATTTTTTGCTTCCCCCACATTTTTTGGGTGTGCTTTTTGTTGTTCATACCCAGTAATGATCGAGTTAATTAACAGAAAATAAGAAGTACTGCAAGAAAGAGTAAAATAAAGCATTATTTATACTGTAAGATTTTTAAACACACTTTAAACAAAGAAGTTTCCAACACAGTCCATAGCAGTCTTTGAGGACATAAAGCAAATATCTATAAAATTTTTGTGAAGAAATGCCCATCTCACCCCACCACCACCACCCACTCCTACATAATAGCCAAAGCAATTTTGAGAAAATGGTAGGCATTGCATTCTCTGGTTTTTAATTATAGTATAAAGCTATAGTAATCAAAACTGTGGTACTGAAATAAACGCAAATTCTGAGATCAATGAATTAGAATCCTAGAGTTAAACTTCAGAGCGAAATCAGGTATAGAGAGAGTTAGTATTTAAAAATGGAGTGAGGTATATGAAGTGGAGCAAGGTGAAACTATATTAGCCATGCAAAAGAAAAAAAAAAGAATTGAGACAGCTATGTTACATCATATACAAAAGTTAATTCAAAATGGATAAAATACAGAAGCGAAACAAAAGGATAGTAAGTACATGAAAAAGTTCTCATCTCTCATCATTAGAGAAATGCATATCAAAATAATGAGTTATCATTTCATGAGAATGGCCAGAGAGATAGTACAATGACTTGATGTAGCCTACCCCAGTCTGTTCCCTGATTTCATCCATGCCCCTGGGCTTCACTGTTGTAGCCTTGCAGACCCATGAGCAGTGCTAGTGTTGCCCTGGGGGTCTGAACATCAGCATCACTGCATCCTCAGTTACTCTCATTGAACTGTTCAGCAGGATTGGCTGAGAAGTCCATAGGTCACCTGAGCTCCTCTAGGGTATTGCGTAGAAGGGAACTTCACTACTGTTGATGGGAATATCATTTAGTTCAGCCTTCATGGAAACCAGTATGGAGATTTCTCAAAAATTTAAGAATATCAGAAATTCCAAATGATTCAATGTTTCCACTCCTTGGTAATCTACTCAAAGAACACAAAACTATACATTTTTAGGCAAATTTATCACATCATTGTTCACTGCAGTCTCAAATTTGCTCCTAGTCAGACATTTTTTTCTATTTTAACAACACTTTAATGAATATGTGTTTCGTATGTTGTTCTGTGCATATGGAAATATAAATAAAAGGCAAATTTCTTGATATTGAAACTGTGAGTAAAAAGTAAATTGAATAGGTAGTTTTGTCAGATATTTCCAAATCTTCTTCCATAGAGGTTCAGTCTTTCTGAAATTCCACTCATTAGACGGGCTTTTTACATCCTTGCCAACAAATTACATCATTAAGCATCTGGATGTTTGCCAGTCTGAGAGTGATGAAGAATATAACAGTATAGTTATAATTTACAGTTTTCTTGTTTTCAAAGGTCTCTGCTTTTCATTTTTTATGACATCTGTTTTTGTGTATATACTTATATGCTGGTAGTAATCATTTTCCTTTTGATTGTAAATAATTCTTTAGCTATGAATGAAAGTAGCACTCTGAATTGCAAATATTTTCTCCCAAATTGTCTTCACATTTTAAAGTATTTGGCAATGTAGTTTTTATATTAGTTTTATACAAATAATGATGTGTGCAACTCATAAACTTATATTTATTAACTTAAAATTTATTCTTTTTCTTGCATCTTCATATTATGAAATAGTTTAAATAGAGAATATATTCCTGGGTTCTGTGGAACTTCCCTCGTTTGTGGAGCTTGGCCCAAGCATCCAGAACAGCGGCCTGGAGTGTGGCGGCAGTTGAGTTGGAAACTCTCGAGCTCATTAGCCAAGGAGGATCGGCGCAAGCCTCAGGCAATCACAAGCTAATGTCCAAGCTCGCAAAGCTGTGCAGAGAAGTGATAAAGGAAGAGCTCAAAGAGAGAAGAGCAGCAGTGTTGGCCGATGTAGCAGAAGCCGGGAAAAGTATTCGCAAGACCTGCCTGTACTCTGCCAACTATAAGACCAAGGTGACTGCCCCCCGACATCCTGATGGATCTATCACATCTTCCAGAAGGGCAATGGAAAAGGTTATCCATGACTTCTACTCAGATCTCTTCGATAGCCACGTCCACCTGCCCACATACAAATTTTGCAAGATGGATATGTTGTTCCCAAAGAGCTCCCTTCCGAAATCCAACATGCTATTTCGTCAGTAAAGTCGTGTACAATACCTGGTCCAGACAAGGTCAGACCCGAACACCTGAAGAATCTGCCGCCAGTACTCGTCAATACACTGGCTTGGCTCTTCACACGCTACCTGTCCGAATGCAAGTTTCCATCCCAATGGAAAACTCAGCAGGACTGTTCTGTTGTACAAGAAGGGAGACATCCTCAACATCAGAAACTATCACCCAATCTGCCTGTTATCCGTTGTCTACAAGTTGTTCACTCGAGTCATCCTAAATAGAATAGGAAGAACACTAGATGAAGGACAACCAAGCGAGCAAGCCGGGTTCCAAAAAGGATTCAGCACAATCGACCATATCCACACAGTGACCAAACTCATTGAAGTTTCGGGAGACTTCAAGATGCCTCTTTGTCTAATGTTCATTGATTTAAAGAAGGCCTTTGATTCTATTGAGACTGAAGTGGTCATCGAAGCCCTAGCAAAACAGGGCGTTCAAACTCAATACATTGGGAGCTGTATTACAGATTCACCACCAGGATCTAACCATTCTACAAAGAAGTGATCATCGACGTAAAGAGAGGGGTTCGGCAGGGCAACATTTTCACTGAAACTCTTCAGTGCCACCATCAAGAACATCATGCAATGATTGGAATGGGAAGCAATGGGAGTGAACATAGACAGTTGGCAACTACACCACCTCTGCTTCACTGATAACATTGTTCTTATAACACCAAATACCAGCCAAGAGGCACGAATGCTGGAGGACTTTGACCGTGAGTGTGGAAAGATCAGACTGCAGCTGAATCTCACGAAGACAATGTTCATGAGAAATGGACTAGTTCCTGATGTTCCTTTTGCCCTTAATGGAATGAATATCTCCAAATGCAGCAGTTATGTGTACCTAGGTCGAGAACTCAACATGACAAATGACCTGGCACCTGAGCCATGCAGGAGGAAGAGAATGGCATGGAATGCCTTCAAGGGCATGAAAGTTGGTTAAGAGGATGAGAATCTCTGGCTCTAAGCACATCTTTTCAACTCCACCATTCTTCCTACACTAACATACGCCTCAGAGACCTGGGCCCTACGAAAAAAGGATAACGCTATTTGGGTCTAACAAAGAGGAATCCATTTCTATCCGAATGGGTAGACCCCATTCGGGTCTACCAAAGAGGAGTATCACATTTCACTCAAGTGAGGGAAGGAATCCAGGGTTCCGACATCTGTTGACAATCGAGAATCAAGGACGCTGTCTCATTTGTCAAGGCATCGAAAATTAGATGGGCCAGACAGGTAATGCAATTTAGAGACAACAGCTAGACTAGAACTGTTACCAACTGGATTGCAGGGATGTCGAAAGACCGAATTGCCGCCCACCTACGAGATGGTCAGACTTCTTCGTCAAAATCCTGAATGAACAGTTTGAGGTTCTTCTTGTTCCTGGAAAGAGCAGATGCTACTGGGCTACACTAGCACACAACAGGGACAAATGGAGATGTTACTGGCACTCATGTCACTTTCTTCTCTCTATTTGCTTATAGGAAAGCCATGGACTTTTGGGTATAGATTTTATAGCCTGCAGCATCTAATATTATTTATTAAAACTTATTTTCATTATAGTAATTTGAGATGCCATCTTTGCTATAAACTAAAATACTAGAGGGACTTAAGTCTATTATTCAGTCTTATTTATTCACTACTACCATGATTATCTTAATGTAGAGGCTAAAATGCATATTAATATCTAATATACATTCAGTTATTCCTGAATAATTTTACATATAAAATTTAGACATAGTTTGTGTAGCTCCAAGAAAAATGGCTTTAACTTTCTTTTAAATGAATCACCATGAGACAGTTACAAAGCTTTTATGGTTTTCAGTCATAGAATGATCAAACACCCATCCCTCCACCATCATGCACTTTCCACAACCAGTGTTGCCAGTACCCCCCTATCCCACTCCTGCCTCTGGGACAAGCACATTCCTTCTTACTCTTTCTACTTTTAGGCATCATGGTTTGCAGTACACATACCAAGAGGCCATCATGTTTGTTTCTTAGTCTACTTTCAGCATATGTCTCCCATTCTGAGTGATCCCTCCATCATTGACTTAGTGTTCTCTTCTCCATCCCAACTCCTTTCTTCCCCAGTATATGAGGTGAGATTCTAAACCATGGAGCGATCCTCCTGGCCCTTGTCACTACTGTCCTTGAGTGTTAGTCTCATACTGTGCTATTTTATATTTCACAAATGAGTGCAGTCATTCCAGATCTGTCCCTCTTTTTCTGACTCCTTTCACTTAGCATGATACCTCCATTTCATCAACTTATAAGCAAATTTCATGATTTCATCTTTTCTAACAGCTACATAGTATTCCATTGTGTAGATGTGCCATAGTTTCTTCTACCAGTCATCTATTCTCAGGCACTTGGATTGTCTCCAGATTCTGGCTATTGTGAACAGTGCAGTAATAAACATACAAGTGCAGATGTCATTTCTATTGTGCTTTTTTGCAACCCCAGGATATATTCCCAGAAGTGGAATTGCTGGGTCATATAGGAACTTAATTTCTAGTTTTTGAAGGAATGTCCATATTGTTTTCCAAAAAGGCTGGACCAGTCGTCATTCACATCAACAATGAATGAGTCTCTTTCTCCCCACATCCGTGCCAGCACTGTCCTTGTTCTTTTTGACGTGTGCAAGTTTCTGTGATATAAGACGATATTTCATTGTTGATTTGATTTGCATCTCCCTGGATAATTAGCAAAGTAATGTGTTTTTTTATGTTGCCTTTTGGCCATTTGTATTTCTTTTTTGAGTTTCTGTTCACTTCTCATTATTTGATGAACTTGGAGATTTTTTTCTTGTAAATTTCTACCAGTGTTTTGTATATCCTGGATATTAACCCCTTATCTGATAGATATTGGGTAAATAAGTTTTCCTATTCCATGGGCTTTCTCTGTATTTTAGTCCATTTCTTTTGAGGTGCAGAAACTTCTTAGTTTAGTGTAGTCCCATTTATTTATCTTTGTTTTCACTTGCTTGATCAGTGGTGTTTCATCCTTGAAAATGTCTTTAATCTTCAATATCATGGAGGGTTCTGCCTACATTTTCCTCCATGTACCTTAAGAACTCAGGTCTAATATTAAGGTCTTTAATTCATTTTGATCTGACTTTTGGCATTAGACAGAGATATGAGTTCTTTTTTTTTTTTTTTTTTTGCATTTAGCTATCCAGTTTTCTGAGCTGTATTATGAATTCACTACCAGGATCTCACCATTCTACAAGTGATCATCGATGTTAAGAGAAGAGTTTGACAGGGTGATACCATTTCACTGAAACTCCTCAGTGCCACCCTCGAGAACGTCATGCAATGACTCGAATGAGAAGAAACGGGAGTGAAGATAGATGGTAGGCAACTACACCACCTCTGCTTGCTTATGACATCGCTCTCATAATACCGAACATTAGCCAAGCAGCAGCTGGCCGACTTCGTCCGTGATTGTGGAAAGGTTGGACTGAAACTGAATCTCACAAAGACAATGTTCATGAGAAGCAGACTTCTGACATTCCATTTGCTCTCAATGGAACAAACATCTCCGAATGCAGCAGTTATGTGTACCTAGGTCGAGAACTCAACATGACAAACGACCAGGCACCTGAGCTTCGCAGGAGGAAGAGAGCGGCATGGAATGCTTTCAAGAGCGCTGAAGAAGTTGTTAAGAGAATGAAGATCTTTTCAACTCCATCATTCTTCCTGCACTAACATACGCCTCAGAGACCTGGGCCCATAAGAAAACAGGATGAGAACGCTATTCGGGTCTCCCAAAGAGGAATCAAAAGAGCGATGCTTGGAGTATCATGTTTCACTTAAGTGAGAGAAGGAATCTGGAGCTCTGACCTCCATTGATGATCGAGAATCAGGAAGGTTGTGTCATTTGCCAAGGCGTCGAAAATCAGATGGGCCAGATACATAATGGAATTTGGAGACGACAACTGGACTAAAGCTGTTACTGACTAGATTATACAGGACGTCATAAGAATGCCTGGCCACCCACCTATGAGATGGTCAGGCTTCTTCAATACCCTGAATGGAAAGTTTGAGGTTCATGTTCCTGGAGCAAGCAGGTGCAACTGGGCTACATTAAAACAGAACAGGGATGAATGGAGATGTTATTGGCACCTTCTTGAGAAAATCGATGAGCAACACAACAAGTGATGCTGTTTCTGGGATATTTTGCTTATTTTTATGGTTGCCTGCTTCCCAGAAAAGTTGGTCCTTTCAGCAGAAACTTACTTCTTGTGTCTGAGTGTTATATTTTTAAATATTTGCAAAGTTCTTTCCAGAGTTTAGAGTTTTAAAACACTGAGGGATAATTAAACAGGATAAAAATGGTATTAGAAATTAGCCAATTTCAGAAATCTATGGTTCTAACTTCCAAATCCATGATGCTGCTTTCTCAGTTCAACAACTAATCACCACAGCCTAAGACTCGTTTTACACATTTTCTGCTCATTTTGCTCCTGAGTGATTATTTGTTTGAGTTTGCTTGACTTGCCTGTTGCAATATAAAACATTTTATTATTTAAGTTTCCATTTGTCAGTTATTATTGCCTCCTGTTATTAGCTTCCTAGTGATTTTTTGCTTGTTCACTACATTCCTGTCATCCCCGTTGCTCATCGATTTGTTCGAGAGGGCACCAGTAACATCTCTCATTGAGAGACTTATTGTTACTGTTTTTGGCATATCCAATAAGCATGGGTAGCTTGCCAGGCTCTGCCAAGCAGGCTCGATACTCTCGGTAGCTTGCTGGGCTCTCCGAGAGGGGCATAGGAATCGAACTCGGGTAGGCCGCATGAAAGGGAAAGTCCAAACTGCTGTGCTATCGCTCCAGCACTACATTCCTGACCATTTTCAACTCAACTTTTTCCATGAAAGCTAACTTGCTTTCCAAAATCACCAATTCTGCAGAACAAAATGTTCTAACGAGATCACTTGAAATTGGGTCACACATTACTCCTAGAGTTATAAGCCAGGTGCAATGTCACATTAACCTTAGTTAGTTAATTCTCTTGACTGCCACAGATGATGTTCAGATTGTATTAAATAGACATGAGTTATTTGGCTCTCTCACCTTCTGGCAAAGCTGAAAGAGCTAACTCTTTCCTGTCCAATTGTGTTATTCATCATCAAAATGGGATCCTAAATGAGGCTAAAGTACTGGAATACATGCCTTGCATGCTCAGTACCCTGATTTTGACCACTTTAGTGATATATTTAAGAATGCAAGTTCTAGGATTCATAAGAACAGTTCAGTGGCTTAAAATGCCTGCCTTGAAAGCAGATATTTCTAAATTCAAGTCTCTGATGATTTCACATGCATCAAGTCCTATTCTGGTTTTGCTGTTTGAATCTGGTAGCTCTGTTATCTGTGCAGGAAGCAATTTATTGGCACACTGAAGTCACGTGTGGGGCACCATCACAAAGGGGTGAAATCCTTGTTGAACACCACAACTAAAAAGATTTGTGAACCCTACTATCAGGAAATATTACCCTCAAAGAACACTCAAACCAGATGTGTGCCTCAACTAAAGACTGCAACTCTCATCAAGTCATATACAAGCACTACAACTAAATGAACACAGATCTCCGTGAGCACTGCAGTCAAATGTTTGCGTACCACAACTTGATATGCCAATCTGACCAACACCACAACCAAAAATATGTGAGGACTTGTGTGTTCACAAAATAAATGAATGTGCTGGTGCGTGGTTTCTCTCTTGCCATGTGAATTTGGTGGCCATGAGCCACTTCCTCACCCTGGCCTGCACCACCGCAACAAATGCATGAAGGGGGGGACAGGGCCGCCATGCTGGTAGGTGATCAGTTGCAATTTATTCCAGTCTCATCTCCCTCTGCATACTTCCAATCTCATCCACTCCCATATTCCTCCTGTTCCCCATGCTCATCTACCTACGCTCCATCTTGCAGCCTTAGTCTAGAGCCCAATCTCCCCAAAAGTTGGGGGAGCAACTACCCCTAGGTCAGATAGCACAATCAACATATGCAAAGCCCTTCCTTCCCTTCTGGGGTAGGACAAAGCTAAAACAAAGGTACTCTGCTAGGAGATTCTCTGAAGGGCAGAAATTCACCTAGGAGTATATTTCTCCCTTTCTTAGCCCAACAACCATTTAAAAATTCATCTTAATTCTACTTCTTAATAATATTAATCATTTTGTATGGACACAGTAAGAGATAAGATTAAGCTTATAGGGTGGCTCTTTTGGGGACATCTCACTAGAGATCCCAGACTACAGTGCTCAGACCAGATGAGCCCTTCCTAACCCTAAGCAGGGACCTTGTCCAGTTCTCTCTCTTTGGATCATGACAGATTTTGTTAATTATTATGCTCTTAATTTATAATTAAGGGTTATGACACTTGGCCTGGCCCATTTCAAAGCCAGGGTAGCTCACAGCTTGCCCTGGGTCCATCCAGTCCCTTTGCCAGGACCCTGCTTTGGGGGTTGTAGGAACTAAGGGCAACTGAGGCTTAAGTTGAGTAAACAGATGCACAGAAATAAATACTATTCAAAGTCAATTAACTCCCAAGTTACAAAGCAAAACATTAACTGTCTTCCTGTTGCTCTGAAATAAACTCTGCGAAGAACATAAGGGAAAGAGAAAAGCAGCATTTCACTTACAAACACAAATCCACAGATTTCTGGGGAATTTGATTTTACAAGTCACAGGTACTGCTTTGGGGATAAAGGTGATTAACTGGTTGGGGAAGCAGAGCACAGAGAAGAGGTTAACAATAAACACAGAGGAATGGAAGTGCCTTGGGAGCACTGTGATGGGTGTAACCCAATAAACCTAAGCTCCCTTCAGTCAGGGAGAAAGGACAAACCAATGTTATCCTACAAGCACCATAGCTAGGTATGCATGTGAGCCACAACTGTCACAACAACAGGAGTGACAGAAAGAAGAATGTGATGATGCATAAAAAAAGAGATAAAATTTCACTATCACAACACAGGTACAAAGCAAAGAGAGACACTAAATGGTGTTTCATTTCACTCAGTCCCTCTCAATCTTTTCAACTCGAGGCTTAATTTTAACACCAAAGGTTGTTTGATTAATACACCACACCGAAGAGAGTTTTGCTTCTGAGAATATGCAAATTTGCTGACTTCACCAACAATGGCCTTGCCAGTTAGAGATGAAGATCGTTCCGCTTTTCACACAACTGCTGTACCAAAGGCCCACCTGAACCCATCTGATCTTTCAGGATCAGGCCTGAAAGAGTATTGGTGTAAATAACATAACTTCTATTTCGAATAAAAATGCACATTCATATCATATTCCTTGTCTCTCTCAAATATTTAATAGGACTTAAAGATATATTGGGTTTGGTTCCAAAAGATATTTTAACAGGATGTCTCCTGTTATTCAGAGCACCATACTTTAAAGTTAAAAAAGATACAACAAATTTTTAAAGGAAGTTGACTGATGAGAGCTTGACATATCCATGAATTCATTTCTTGGGCATGATTTGGCAGATCATGATCATAGAAAACATCATACCAAATATCTAGAAAATTTAAAAAAAAGATTAATATTAAACCTGATGGAAAACACTGAAGATAATATAAATAGATAGAAAGCACAATATATAGAGAGAAGAATTCTGGTTATGAATATTTCTTATTTTCCCTAAGTCATTTCTCTGGATAATGAGAACTGCAAATGAGACAGCATTGAGGAAGCTCTTCAAGTTTTTCTATGATATTTTATGGTATGTCTTAATCAAGATTTTAGCTGACTCATTTGCCTCTAGCCAGCCCTATTTGATTGTGCTGCAGGGTTGTCCATGGTGCATGCCTCCTTTCTTGAACTTACCCATAACCTCTTCATAGGGCATCTCTTTATAATTCTGGAAATTCAGACCTCTGGAGGCTAAAAACACCTATTGCTTCTGTAAAAGGTCAGTGATGATCTGTTGAGGGCATTTGCATGCACACTAGTGGTCTTGAATTTCTCTTGCCCTAACTTCTCGCATTGCAAAGTGGAATTTTTTTTAAGTAGCTAAAAATAGTTTCTAAATCTACGGAAAAATCATTTTAATTCAGGAAATCCCTTTGAAGCAAAAGTGCACAGCTGAAAGTCCGGGACATTATTTCCAATTTATTAACTGAGTCTCCTAAAAACGAGGGATCCCAAAATTTTCCTAACTGAGTCTGCAGTTGGTGACATATGTGCCAGACTTTGATGTAGAAAAAGACAGAGATGGCCTAAGAAACATTGCAGATCTAGTTTCCTTCCCAGCAGCGCCCTGAGGAAAGGTGGTGGGAGCTGGAGAAGCCTTGTATGCTGTGTCATCCCATGCTCCAAGTACTCTATGGTATTGCCACTTCCTGCTCATTAATTCTTTCCTGGAAATGCATTTCAAATGAGAATTGAGGCCCCATTTTCTACAAAAAACTCTAATTTACATTGAGAATGTTCCAAAAGTCAGAATTGAGATGAAAATTCTCCTCGCACACCCCCCTTCTCTCTGTCTTACTTTTTAACCTTGATCTCAAGCCTTAAGTCTGGGAGATAAAGGTCAAGAAAGAACAAAGAAAGTGAACACTGTAATGGGATAAAGCAAATATCATCTTTCATGTCCTTGAAATACAAGCTCACCATTTATCAGCAAATTTTACACATATAACTTTCTTTTATTTCACTGCTTCTAGGAAAAATGTCATTCATAAAAGTAGCAAATTTAACTAAACTAAGCATTTTATCAAATAGTAATGTATGGTAAGGTCACAATAAACTTGCTAAATTGTATGCATGATTGCCCATATTGTGAAGTATTATAGAAATAAAAATTAAGATAATCATTATTTTCTCTTCATGGCTCTACTCCTAGCTTCAGTCAACAGCTTTTAGCCTACCGTCATGATTACCAGTGACTCTTCTTGATTTAAGAAAGTGCTGATCATATTTTCATGTTTGCTTGTAAGTTTCTATAGTCAAATATGGAGAAATATGATGGCCTGGGTATTTAATTCAGGGTACTGAGAATTCAAATGTCTAGTGATAACATTTTCTTACCAAAAGAATCATTTTGCATAGATTTTTTTTGGTCTTACAGTCTGAGTAGGTCGACCTAAGAGAGTCTTGCAAACAATTTATTGATCCACTCCATCAATAGGGCTGGAGCAATAGCACAGCAGGTAGGGCATTTGCCTTGCCCACAGCCAACCCAGGTTTGATTCCTCCGCCCCTCTCAGAGAGCCCGGCAAGGTACCGAGAGTATCTCGTCCGCACAACAGAGCCTGGCAAGCTACCTGTGGTGTATTCGATATGCCAAAAACAGTAACAAGTGTACTAGTGCTGCCGCTCAACCTCATATCCCTTCATTCTCAGCAATGGAAAATAATTTATCAAATGCTTCCTTTTCAGCAGGTCCGACTTTGGGGGGAGAAACTCCAAACAATAATAGTGAGTTTTGTGTTGAAATATTGAATGTAATCAAAGTAAAGTAAAAGTAAAGTGAAATTTATCAGTTTCACAGGCGGCGTGGAAGATGAGGAGGAGGGGGGTGGGGGGAGGTATACTGTGATTCTTGGTGGTGGAATATGTGCACTGGTGAAGGGATGGGTGTTCGAGCATTGTATAACTGAGATTTAAACCTGAAAGCTTTGTAACTTTCCACATGGTGATTTAATAAAAGATAAATTTAAAATAATAATAATAATAACAATATTTAGTATGATATCCAGCACTAAGTCATAGTTTAAGGAGTAAATGAGCATAATGTAATATTTAAAAATATATATGTATGTACTATAAATTAGTGATAAAATTAAAGTTCATAAAATCTTTAAAAAAAAGTAACAAGTGTCATAATGGAGACGTTACTGGTGCCCGCTCAAACAAATCGATGAGCAACAAGATGACAGTGATACACTCCATCAAATCCTCTAACTAAAGAGGGGCTAGAGCGATAGCACAGCAGGTAAGGCGTTTGCCTTGCATGTGGCCAAGCCGGGTTCAAATTCCAGCATCCCATATGGTCCCCTGAGCACCGCCAAGGGTAATTCCTGAGTGCAGAGCCAGGAGTAACCCCTGTGCATCGCCGGGTGTGACCCAAAAAGCAAAAAAAAAAATCCTCTAACTAAAGAGACAACGGCTAAAGGCCTAAATGTCTAACTGTGGCAGTGTGGCTTTTTATATTGCATTTTGAGTATAAATACTGCGGAGTGTGGGTGGGTTGTTGGGCCACACCCGGTAGTATCAGAAGTTATTCCTGGCTCTGTGCTCATGGATCTGTCCTGGCAAGCACAGGGTACTATATGGAATACCGAGGGATTA
Source organism: Sorex araneus (assembly GCF_027595985.1). Lineage (NCBI taxonomy): Eukaryota > Metazoa > Chordata > Mammalia > Eulipotyphla > Soricidae > Sorex > Sorex araneus. The sequence goes on from NC_073311.1 coordinate 13,789,827, forward strand.
TTTACACTGAATTTACAAAGGAGAACAGGAAAAGAGACAGACCTAAATGTTTGACTACTAATATTTATAAGTAAAAGGTAGAAAAATATACATTTGATATATTTTTATAGGCAGAGTCTCTTGCCCCCAAGCCTGGCTTTCTTCACCAGAGCCCCTCAGATGGGGTGGGTTGAGTTTCCCTCCCCGCCCCTAGCAGAGCCTCCGGAGCTGAAGATCTCCGGAACCCAACCACAGGCTCAAAGCCCCTCTCCACACATTTGGACGAGCCTCACACATGAAGGAACCAGCAGAGTAACCCAGGTGTGTGGAACCTGGGGCTGAGATCTCCAAGCCTGCTCAGATTGGGACTGGGCTTCCTCCACCAATCCCCATTTTCTAGCAGCTAGGCAGCCACAACCAGAAACTGCCCCTGTGCCATATAATCCCATCGAGGCTAGCATCCAAGTTCCAAGACTATAAAACAAAGTTCCCTGAAGCACACATCTGTGTGATATCTTATAGCCTAGTTCTCCCTCCCAGAGAAACTGGCAAACTACTGAGGGTTTCCTGCCCATATGGGAGAGCCTGGCAAGCTCCCCATGGCATATTCATATGCCAAAACCAGTAACAATGATGGATCTCATTCCCCTGATCCTGATAGAGCCTCCAATGCGGCACCGTTGTGAAGGAGAGTAAAAAGAGGTTTCTAAAATCTCAGGGCTGGGATAAATGGAGATGTTACTGAGACCACTCCAGAAAATTGACAATCAACAAGATGGTGATGATGATGATGATGATGATATTTTTATAAACTGGATTTTTAAAAACTATTGTAAAAGTTCTTTTTTGTATAAAAGAGGGAATGCAAAATGTTTTCTATTTCAATCAAAAAAGATATGATTTTTTTACAAGGACCTGGAGGATTGCCTCATAGCTGGAAGCCTGCTTCATGAGCGGAGGGGAGAAGGCAGATGGAATAGAGAAGGGGTCACTAAAAAAATGATGGCTGGGGGCTGGAATGATAGCACAGTGGGTAGGGCATTTGCCTTGCATGAGGCTGACCCGGGCTCGATCCCAGCATCCCATATGGTTTCCCAAGCACCGCCAGGAGTAATTTCTGAGTGTGTGACTCAGGAATAACTCTTACACACCAACAGGTGTGAGCCAAAAAGAAAAGAAAATGATGGCTGAAGGAAACAGTTGGGATGGGAGATGTGTGCCGAAAGTAGATAACAACCAAACATGATGACCTCTCAGTGTCTGTTTTGCAAGCCATAATGCCCAAAAGTAGAGCGAGAGTATGGGGAATATTGTCTGCCATGGAGGCAGGGGGAGGGTGGGAAAGGGGGGATGTACCAGGGATATTGGTGGTGGGAAATGTGCACTGGTGGAGGGATGGGTGTTTGATCATTGTGTGATTATAACCCAAACATGAAAGCTTGTAACTATCTCACAATGATTCAATAAAATTTTAAAAAATCTGATTTTTAGATTGAGTTTGAATAAAAAATTCATGAACTAACCATTTATTATGTCTTTATATAGTCTAGAAATCATAATTTAACTGCCATAACTCAAAGTATGTTTTATGTATGATAGCACTGTAGCACTGTCGTCCCATTGTTCATCGATTTGCTTGTGCTCGAGCGGGTACCAGAGACTTGTTACTGTTTTTGGCACATCGAATATGCCACAGGTAGCTTGCCAGGCTCTGCCATACAGGAAGGATACTCTCGGTAGCTTGCCAGGCTCTCCGAGAGAGACGGAGGAATCGAACCCAGGTGGACTACATGCAAGACAAACATCCTGCCCACTGTGCTATTGCTCCAGTGATGATAATGTCATATAAATCCATACCTATTGCTCCAGGGATGGGTTTTACTATTTCCCTATATGGTAAATTATATACATCTTTATAACAACTAATCAGTCATAGTCATAGTCATAGTCATCCTGTTGCTCATCGATTTGCTTGAGCGGGCACCAGTAACATCTCCATTGTGAGACTTATTGTTACTGTTGTTGGCATATCGAATATGCCACGTGTAGCTTGCCAGGCTTTCCGAGAGGGACAGAGGAATCAAACACAGGCTGCATGCAAGGCAAACACCCTACTGCTGTGTTATCGCTCCAGCCCATGCACAACTAATAGTTTATCTAAATATATTCAAAACACTCGAAAATTTCCTACACAATTTCCTCTTGTAGTTCTAATTTTGTATTAAAATATAGGGGCCTAAAAGATAGTACAGTAGGAAGGATGCTTGCTTTGCAAATGGCTGACATGGGTTCATTTCCCAGCATCCCATAAGGTCCCCTAAGCACCATAGAGAGTGATCCCTGAGTGCAGAGCTACAAGTGAGCCCAAAGCACAACTGGAATGAGGAGGAGGAAGAGGAGAAGGAGGAGGAGGAGGAGGAGGAAGTGGAGGAGGAAGAAGAGGAGGAGTATTGCTGGGCAGAAGGAAAAGAAATTTATGGCGATGTTTTTTGTCGAAATGTGAGAGATTTCATTATTTCCCATTGATTATGTTCTGATTTTCTCAGTCTTTATGTTTGAGAAGCTGCTTAAAATCATCTGTGAGTTCTGGCCAGTCTGAATTTCATTCTAACATGGAATTTGACACATATATTGACTTACATTGATACTTCTTATATAGCCTGCTCTTGCATGTCTGCTCTACCACCACACGTATGTGTGCTTTATGTTATACATGTCAAGTTTATACCTTCATGTCACTAGTTCATATTTCTAATTACCATTAATCCAGAATACTATAGCTAAGAAACTAAGAATAGATTACATTTACAACAATAATAGAAACAGGCTTAATGCACAACAGCACTTGACTTTGATTGTATAACCATAAAGAGAACCATATATCTATTGACAGAGAATGCTTCATATTGAGGGTCATTAATTTAGGCTACAAGAAAGTAATATTTAACTGCCCAATTTACAACTTTCTCTAATGGTTAGCTGGAAAAATTCCACCAACCAAATGATCACATAAAACACTAAATTGCTTCAATGCCAGTTAAAATTCCTCTCTGGCAATGATGTGGCACAAGTAAGAGGCAAAAAGCTATGAGAAAACTCTTGAGGCTCGTTGCACAATGGTCCATGAGAATTAAGTGGCTATCACTCAGCTGAGCTAACCAGCACTCACGAGCAGTACTAACCACAGAGACATTTCACACATTGTGCTAAGAATGCTTGCCAACAATCTAAAATTAGACTGTGAGTGAATTCGACTTTTTTTGTGTAAAAGACAAATTTATTATTTAAAAAATAGAGCATATATTTTGATCCAGTAGGTGAAATTTAAATTTTTTTCCTTTTTTTAAAAAATTGAATCATCATGAGATACAGAGTCACAAAGCTGTTAATGGTTGATTTCAGTCATAAAATGTTCCAACACCCATCCCTCTATCAGTGTATATTTCCCACCACCAATGTTCCCAGTTTCCCCTCCACCACCCTCTCCCATGCTATCTATCTGTCTGTCTCTTTCTCTCTCTCTTTCTCCCTCCCTTCTCCCCTCTTTTGGGCATTATGGTTTGCAATGCAGATACTGAGAGGTTAACATGTTTGTTCCTTTACCTATTTTCAGCACACAGTTCTTACACAGAATGATCATTTCCAACTGTCTGTCATAGTGGTCCCTTCTCTATTCCAGCTGCCTTCTCCCCAGGCTTCTAATCATAAAGCAATCCTCCTGGCCCTTGTTTGTCTTATATTCAAATTCACCAAGATCTGGGACTGTTAAAAAAATGCTTCTTTAAAATAGTCTTATTTTATCATCTTGGCAAAAAAATTAGTCATTTTTAAAGTCTGGCTAATGTTCTACAAAGAAAAATGCAAAGAAATTTTATCAAAATAAAAATTCTATTCAGGGTTTTATTTTTCAGTGTCAGTTACCAAACTGGCAAAAATTTAAGCAGAACTTCTTTTAAAACATCTCTGAATTTATAGTGCATATAATAAAAAAACTAAAGACCACTCTTACTCCTTTTTAAGACTTGTCAGATTTCTTTAGAATGGAATAGCAGGAATATGGTTCCCCACATTTTTAAATTTCATTTTTAGGAAAATTGGTGGTTGTGTTTTGAACTTGTTTTTCTTCTAACTTCAGAAAATTTAAACTCATGAGCTAATTTTCCATGGGAAAAGGATCTCTGGAGCTAACAACTGCATGGGTAGGATTTCCTTTTTTTCTGTAGAGAAATAATTCAAAAATAATAGATTTAGTCCTGCTTAGTTCATAAAACTCAAATTACCTCCTCAAAACCCAATGCTGCTACAGGGAGAGGCTGAGTGTTGAGCCTGGAACCCAATGATTTCTCTGGTGACTAGGTTTTCCTGAACTCACCATAAGGATTTGCTAGAATTAATGAACAGAAACGCGAATGAAAAGTCAATATTGCAAGATCGTACTGTACCTCAATCATTGCCATTCCAAATGCTAGTCCAATCACAATGTTAAGATTATCTTTAATTGTCTGTTTTACAAAACTTACACATATCTGTTTAAAAAAGAAAAACAAATAAAAAGTTACCATTAATGAAACTTTGACAACTGAATGGTGCTTAGAGGCTAATTGCATGTTTTCCCATTCAAAAAATAACCATTTAATTTATAAATGTTGGAATTTTTACAGTTGGTCTGAAATGCTTTAAGTAGAGATTAAATTTTTGAAAAATCTTATTTTAAAAATCTTATTTTAAAAATGAAAGCTTACATTATAATTGATTGACACCCAATCCGGAGCTTGCATAGCACATGGTCTGCTGAGCACTGACAGGAGGAATTCCTAAGTGCAGATCTAGGAGTAACCTCTGGGCATCTCTGGGTGAGCTCCACCCCACCCCAAAACAATAATAAATTTTTCATTTTGGTTGTTTTTTTTTCATAGTGACAGTAATATACTCAACACAAAGAAATTGGATATCCATATCATGTTCTTTGCCCTCCAAAAAAACTGCAGTTGTGATTTGTCTAAATATATTAGAAAGCATTTGGGAAGCAAAATGTTCCTTTTATCTTCTACTTGATGAATTCATTCTAAAGTAATTTTTACCCTTATTGCATATATTTTAGGTTTATAATCTGCAGTAGAAAGCTCCTGGTTGGGTATCAATCAATTATAATATAATTTTTTATTTTTAAAATAAGATTTTCAAAAATTTCTTGTTTCTTATGATAGTTACTTTTATCCTAACAAGAAAAAAAGAGAAAAGAAAATGTTAAACATTACTATACCCCTACTTTAAAGCATTACAGACCAGCTGTAAAAATTCCAACATTTATAAATTTAAATGAGTAATTTTTGAATGGGAAAAAATACTAAAGATTTATAATAATGTTGTCTGTACTGCCAGAAACATGTATCATCCTTATATAAGATGATAAAACTTACACGTGCAAAGGGCTAAGAGAAAATACTGCTATTTTTGAAATAAAAGTTTACCACAGGGCTGACAAAGACAGTGTTTCCCTTCATTCTAAATGGATGTCTTCTCTTCTGATCCAAAGGGGTAAATATTATAGGAAGTTATTGCATACTATATTATCTTAGTCACATTAATTATACTTCTGCCCTTCTTACCTACATCCCCCAGCACCAGATTGTCTTGGGGAAAAAGGGAGGGGAAAGTATGAATTATAACCACTCCAGACTTTTCTTTTTTTCCAGACTTCTTGCAAATGACATAAGGCAGTTGGAAATATTTTTATGAATTTATAGTCTTCCTTTGGGAAACTGCTATAACTATCAATCTGTTGATTATGTGTGAATAAAGAATATGTATTATTTTCTAGGATAATGCCAGACTTTTCAAAATCTATCCTGGGGTGGGCAGGGAAGTTAAGGGGGGACAGCCTCATTATACTGGTGGTGAGGAAGGCTAAGACCTGGAGGCCACTTCTGGTGAGTGCGGGGGGTCTCTGAGGCAGTGCAGGGAACTATATGATCTAGGGAACCAATTTAGGGCCTCTCACATGCTATGCAAAAATTCTACCACTTGAGACCTCTTCCTGGTGAGGAGATATTTCTCAAAATTAAAGAGAAAATGAAACAGAATGCAAGTAGCAATCTGCAAAAAGAATTTATACAATGAAAAAAATTATAATTTTTCATTTACCCTATGTATATTTCTTTATACCACATTCATCATCTCTTTTCCTTAGAGATATTGAAACATTAAGAAAGGAGGAATATACATTGCAGCACTGTTCACAATAGCCAAAATATGGAAACAACCCGAGTGCCCTAAAACAGATGACTGGTTAAAGAAACTTTGGTACATCTACACAATGGAATACTATGCAGCTGTTAGGAGAGATGAAATCATAAAATTTGCTTATAAATGGATAAACATGAAGGGTATCATGCTAAGTGAAATGAGTCAGAAAGAGAGGGACAGACATAGAAGGACTGCACTCATTTGTGGAGTGTAAGGCTGACACACAAGGACGGTAGATACAAAAGTCAGGGGGATTTCCCCATAGCTGGAAGGAAGACTGCTTCATGAGCGGAGGGGAGAAGGCAGATGGAATAGAGAAGGGATCACTAAGAAAATGATGGCTGAAGGAATCAGTTGGGATGGGAGATGTGTGCCGAAAGTAGATATGGACCAAACATGATGACCTCTCAGTGTCTGTGTTGCAAGCTATAATGCCCCAAAGTAGAGAGAGAGTATAGGGAATATTGTCTGCCTTAGAGGCAGGGGGAGGGTGGGAAAAGGGGTGTATACCTGAGATATTGGTGGTGGGGAATGTGCACTGGTGAAGGGATGGGTGTTTGATCATTGTGAGACTGTAACCCAAACATGAAAACTTGTAACTATCTCATGGTGAATCAATACAATTTAAAATAAAAAAAAAGAAAAGAAAGGAAGATTATAAATAATATTTTTGGGGTACACCTTGTGGTGCTCAAGGCTTTCTCCTGTGTCTGTGCTCAGGGATTTCTTCTGATAGGCTCTTGGGACCATATGAGGTGCCAGGTATCAAATCTGGGTTGGTCACATGCAAAGGGAGCACCTTACTCTCTGTTGTACTATCTTTCCAATTCCTGATTCAGTTTCGAAAGGTTGGAGGACTTACAATTTTTTATTATTTCTTAAGGCCACACACCAATAAAATAACTTGTAGTAGTCTCTAGTGATACCTTGAATTTCTGAGGTATCTGTTGCTGTCTTCCTTTTCATTTCAATAAAATTAGTCCAGTTATTTTTTTCTTTGTGAATGTAACTAAGAATTTGTCAATCTTCCTAATTTTTTGGATAAATGAGCTTTTGGATTCATTGATCTTCTATAATGACCTTTTTGCTTCCATATTGTTGATGTCTGCTCTAAGCTTTATTATTTTTCTCTTGATAAATTTGGCTTCTAATTTTTTTATTTTTTCAGTATCTTCCTCTCTTTTTTCTTTAGTGTTGGGTTGGATCACACCTACCAGTGCTCAGACCACTTCTAACCCTGTGCTACATTTTCCTTCCAGTATACATTCAGCCCTTTGAGCTATTTCATCAGCCCAAGTATCAAAATAGATATAATTCAGTTATTAATTTGGACTTTCTTTGTTTCTTGATAAAGACATTGCCATGAAGTTTCCTCTTAAGACAGCTTTTGCTATGACCCACGAACTTGTAACTTGTATCTTTATTCTCTTTTATTTCCTAAAATTTTTAAATTTCTTATTTGATGTATTTTTTGACCTAGCTTCACCCTTACACCATTGCTTGAGTCCTTGAGATTGGGCAACCATGCAAATCAGAATCAGCCATCCTTGTTCTTTGGATCAAATCTCTTATTTGAATCTGAGTCCTGCATTCATATGCATGTTCCAAGATTCCTCACTTGAAAAGTTTCCCAAAGTTATTTGCTGGTCGTAGCTGTGCCTGTCCTTGGTCAGGTTACACGTAGAATCCTTTGGATATTTATGTTGCTGCAACTTAGACCCAGTGAAATTCGCAAATCATGTGGCCCAGCCACCACTTAACATCTTAAAGGAAAAAGAATCTACTTTGAGAGCAGCAGCAATTGTACAGTGGGTGGGGTGCTTGCCTTGCACAGCAGTAACTGAGTTCAATCTCTGTTATCTCAGAAATAATTCCTGACTGCAAACCCAGAGATAACCCCTGAGCTGGATGTGTCCTTCCCCATCCTCTCCCAAAAGATATGCTTTTATAATGTCAAACTACAACTTCCAAACTTAAAAATGTACCTGTCGAGGGGCTGGAGTGATAGCACAGCGTGTAGGGTGTTTGCCTTGCACGTGGCCAACCCGGGTTCAATTCCCAGCATCCCATATGATCCCCTGAGCACCACCAGGAGTGATTCCTGAGTGCAGAGCCAGGAGTAACCCCTGTGTATTGCCAGGTGTGACCCAAAAAGAAAAAAAATGTACCTGTCAAGGAATCAGGCGGGGGGGTTGGGATCTGGGGCTGGAAACTGAGGACATTGTTGGAACAAAGTTGACATTGTTGGCAGGATTAGTATTGGAAAATTGCATGCCTGAAATTCAACTCTGAATAACTTTGTAAATCAGCAGCATCAGCATCAGCATCATTATCCCGTTGATCGTCAATTTTCTGAAGGGGTCTCAGTAATGTCTCCATTTGTTTTAGCTCTGAGATTTTGGAAGCCTCTCTTTACTCGTCCTTCCCAGTGGTGCCGCATTGGAGGCTCTTTCAGTGTCAGGGGATTAAGACACATTACTGTTACTGGTTTTGGCATATAACTTAATAAAAAGTTAATTAAAAAAATCTTTAATCTCTTTTTGGGAAGGGCTTTCAAGCAGTGTTCTTCTGAAGTGCGGAAGTTACTTCCTGTGATTTCAACCAACAAGGCTGGTGGTTTAATGCAAAGAACTGAAAACACAATGCCTTTTGGGCCCTGAGTACTACTTACCTGAATCACCCCCAGTGGTTCTCAGAGACCTCCAGACCTGAACCCAGCAGTGCTTGAAGGTCTTTGGGCTACACTGAATGATGTTCAGAGGACCAAGTAAAGCTGGAGATTGAACCAATGTTAGTCATAAGCAAGATACAAACTTAACATCTGTACTATCTCTCCAACTTCTACTCATATCTTTGAATGAGTATTTCTTGCTAGAGGTGATTCCTAGGACTTTTATATCATTATTACAATTGTAATTATTTCTTTATAATTTTTGTCCACAAAATCTATTGTGCTTCAATAGAATTTCACTGTGAAAGGAAAGTAAATGAACCACTTTCTATGTCAAATTTAATTTAGTTCTTACCTGTCTGTAAACTCTTCTTCCGCCATAATTTACACAATCATCTGCTTCATTAACACAGTCACATGATTTGTGATTCTCAGCAAAATTGCTTCCCCAATCAACAGCTCCATTGACCAAACCACAGCATTTATACTGTTTGATGAAAAGTAGATATACAAAGACAGGCATTAAAGAGCATAGAACATTGGCAATGTATTAAATCATATTCTTCTGAAATCATTAAGATGAATGCTGTACCGAGACAAATAGTTCACATTCCTACCTCTCAATACAAAAGCAAAAATGGAATATTCCTTCTCTATAGTCTTAATACAAATGAATAAAAATAGAGTTGTAGACGCAAGTCTAAAGAATTTCAAGAAAGGCTGAAAATTCCCCCATCTACTCTTGTCTTATTTTGTTTGGGACAGCATCTGGCTGTGCTTAAGGTTTACTTCTGACTCTAAGTTCAAGGGATGACTCCTGTTGGGACATAGGGGACCATTTGAGGTGCTGAGGTGGAGCCTATATCAGTTGCAAGGCAATCACTCTGCCCACTGTATTCTTTCTCTATTACATTATTTACTTTTATATCTAATAGAGTAAGAACATAGCGGCAGAATCTAATCAATGCATCCAAGATTTTAGTAAAGGCATATTTATAGAGAAGAAGAGAGTCCAGTTATCTGTAAAGAACTCTGGTTCCAAAAAGATAAGTGGTTTTATAATGTTTTCAACTCCTGATCTCTGATCATTTTTGGAAAGAGAAGGAAAATGCTAAAAGGTATCTCAGAAGACCAAAATAATGACCAGGGGCTTGTAAAATATGGTAGTAAGTGCAAATAAAGGAAGAGAATCATAGAATAATGCAAAAAAATTCAAATCCAGAATGAATCAAAATATGGGGAAACAATGATGAAAAAGTAAAGGGACAGAAACCAAGACATGATAAGCCAGTGGCTCAGAGTATATAACTTACTAGATTAAAGTAAGCATCCCACAGTTTGCTCTCCTATCTTCTTTCTCTGTTAGAAAGAAAATTTTTCAAGAAGAAAGGTATGGGAGTCTCGGGCTGGGGCTGATACTGGCGTGCGCTCTGCCGAGACTCGACCTGGGTGGCCACACTTTGGTGCAGCCGCTTTGCTGCTGATTGACAACGATCTGGAGGCTAGCTCGACTACTTTTGGTCCCAGAAACTTCTTGCAGCCATGTCTCTAGACTGTGAGCTAAGCCATTGCCCCACACCAGCCGAGGAGGGGAAATATCCTTCTCTCGGGTTTTTTTCCCTTATCAGGGAGAAGCAGCATGCCGTCTGCCATATTATGAGGACTATAAGCAGGTACAAACTTGGTGGCACGGGAAGGAGAAAAAAAAAGATAGTTATGTACTTGGAACAGCAGGACGCTTGGCTGGGGCTGATACCGGCACATGCTCCTCTGAGACTCGACCCAGGCGGCCACACTTTGGTGCTGATTGACCACGATCCGGAGGCCAGCTAGACTACTTTTGGTCCCAGAAATTGCTTGCAGCCATGTCTCTAGACTGTGAACTAAGCCATTGCCCCATACTGCCCCAGGAAGAGAAATGATGCAATTTCTAACATAAATCTCCCTGGACTTAACTACTAAAATACAGAAATCCTAAACCATGCAGCAGCTACTGTGGCCGCACAACTTCATATCTCTTCAATCTCAGCAATGGAAAACTAATTATCAAATGCTTCCTTGTCAGTAGGGCTGGTTTTTTTTGGGGGGGGGTGGAAACTCCAACAACAATAGTGAGTTTTGTGTTGAAATATGGAATATAATCAAGGTAAAGAGAAAATGGGGTGAGGTTTATCAGTTACGCAGGTGGGGGTAGGTGTGGGGGTGGGAGGTATACTGGGGTTTTTGGTGGTGGAATATGGGGACTGGTGAAGGGATGGGTGTTTGAGCATTGTATAACTGACACATAAGCCTGAGAACTTTGTAACTTTCCACATGGTGATTGAATAAAATAAATAATTAAAAAAAAAAAAGAAGAAGAAGAAAGGTATGGGAAAATGCTAGGGAAAATAGAATCAAGACTGGATGGTTTTCCAGTCTTTTTGGAAAACAATGTGGGAATTCTTCAAAAAACTATAATTAAGCTTCCATAGCACCCAACAATACTACTTCTCAAAACATACCCCAGGGGTAGAAAAGAACACAGAAGAAATGCAATCTGGACTTCTATGTTCATTTCAGCACTGTTGACAATAGCCAAAATCTGGAAACAATCCAAGTACCCCAAAGAGACAACTAGTTAAAGAAATAATGGTACATCTACACAATGGAATACTATGCAGCTGTTAGGAAGAATGAAGTCAATAAATTCGCTTAATAAATGGATGAGTACCATACTGAATTAAATGAGTCCGAAGAGAATAGACACAGAATTATTGCACTCATTGGTAACATATATACATATATATACTTTATATATATTTAAATATATATATTATATATTTTTAATATATTTAATATATATTTTATATATATTTTTTCTGTGTTGCAAACCATAATTCCCAAAAGGAAAGGGGGAGAGAGAGAAAAAAAGAGAGAGAGAGAGAAAAAAAAAGAAAAATATCTGTCAGAGAGGCAGGCCAGGGATGTGGGGCTTGGGGAGTAGCAGGAGGTATAGTGGGTAAATTGGTGGTGGGAAATGTGTAGTGGTGGAGAGACAGATTTTGGAACATTGTATAACTTAAACCCAATCATGAACAGCTTTGCGACTGTGTATTTCATGGTGATTCAATTAAAAGAAAAAAAGAAAAGAGGAAATGGAAATATATCCCCTACTCATGGATTGGGTGGATGAATGTAATCAAAATGCAGAATCTCCTGCCACCTCGCCAGGCTGTCTTCACTGGGGCTCCCTTGGAGAGGGGTGGATTGAGTTCCCCTCCCTGCCCCAAGCAGAACCCTGGCAGTTGAAAACCTCCAGAACCCAGCCATAGCTATGGTCAAGGCCACTATCCACATGCTTGGACGAGCCTCACCCATGAAGGAACCGACAGAGGAACCAGATATGCGGGACCCGTGGCTGAGATCTCCAAGCCTGCTCAGATCGGGACTGGTCCTCCTCTACCCAGATCCCAAGTTTTCCAGTAGCTTGGCAGTCACACCCAGAAACTGCCCCTGGCACCATGTAATCTCATTAATGGCCAAGATCCAGAGACTATAAAACAAAGTTCCCGGGAGAGAGAAACGCAGAATCTCCTGCCCCTGCATCAGGTTGTCTTCACTGGGGTTCTGCAACCTCATTCTTATTTATTTATTTTTTCCTGAATGGCAGAGCCTGGCAAGCTACCCGTGACATATTTGATAAGCCAAAAACAGTAACAACAATGTATTCTTCGTGTTTCTGGAGAGGGCAGACACCATTCGGCTACACTATCACACAACAGGGTCAAATGAAGACGTTACTGGCACCCACTCGAGCAAATCGATGAACAAAGGGATGACAGTGATACAGTGAATATAATCAAAATAGCAATACTTGCGAACCATATTGCCCAAATGTAGAGGGAGAGTAAGAAGGAAAGCGTCTGCCATAGAGACAGGGGTGGGTGGAGTGAGGGTGGCAGGAGGGAAACTGGGGACATTGGTGGTGGGAAAGGTACACTGGTGAAGGGATGTGTGTTCTATCATTGCGTGACTGAAACTGAATCATGAAAGCTTTGTAACTCTATCTCACAGTGATTAAAAAAACCTACAGTAAATTTAAATGTAAGGTAAAGACATTTTGAACAGATCCAAAATGAAATATTTTGGCTAAGTAAAAGAATATATTTAGAAGGAAAAAATGACAATACTCCCCCCCAAAACATTGTACAAATCCAATGCAATCCCTTTAAGGATAGCCATAGAATTTTTTTTTAAAGAAACACAACAAGCACTCCTTAAATTTCTATGAAATAATAAACTCCTCTAACAAACTAAAACAGCCCTTGGGAAAGAAAATGGGAAGCATCACTTTATCCAACTACAAACTGTACTACAAAATGATAGTAATTAAAACAACATGGTATTGGAATAAAGACAGACCCTTACATCAATGAAATAGGCATGAATATCGTAAGACAAACCCTCAGGGATATAATGAGTTAATCTTTGATAAAGGAGCAAAAAATATTAAGTGGAGAAAGGAAAGCTTCTTCACCAAGTGGTGTTGGGGAAACTGGCCAGCTACAAGCAAAAAAAAAATTAGTGCCATGCACAAAAATTAAATCAAAATAGATTAAAGTCCTTGATATCAGACTTGAAACCATAAGGTACATAAAAAACATAGACAGAATGCTCCATGATATTGAATCTAGAGGCATCGTCAACGATGAAACACCACTGACCAAGTGGAAGCAAAGATAAACAAATGGGACAGTATTAAACTAAGAAGTTACTGCAATTCAAATAAAACAACAGTCCACAGAATGATAAAAATATTTACCCAGCTTTCATCTGATAAGGGATCAATATTATACATATATATATATATAAGACACTGGTAGAACTTTACAAGAAAAACAACTCCAATCTCATCAAAATATGGGGATAAGAGATGAATAGTAACTTCCTGAAAAAAATACAAATGGCCAAAAGGCACATGAAAAAGTGCTCTGTGTCACTCATCATCAGGGAAATGCAGAACAAAACAAAATGAGTTATCATCACACACTTCAAAGACTGGCAAACATCAAAAAGAACTAATGCTGGCTTGAATGCAGACAGAAAAGTACTCTCATTTACTGCTGGTGGGAATAGAAATTGGTCCACTCTTTCTGGAAAATAATAGGGACATTCCTCAAAATACTGGAAATTGAGCTTCCATATGACCCAGCAATACCATTCCTGAGGATATACCCTAGTGGCCCAAAAACACAATGCAGAAACACCATTGGCACTACTATATTCATTGCAGTACTATTCACAATAGTCAAAATCTGGAAACAAAGTTCCTGAGAGCAGAGGAATGAATAAAGAAACTTTGGTACATCTACACAGATGAAATACTATACAATTGTTAGTAAAATGAGTCATGAAATTTGCTTATACACAGATGGTCATAGAGTATTATGCTGAGTGAAATCAGTCAGAAGGAGAGAGACAAACATAGAATGCTTGTACTCATTTGAAGGATAAATAATAAGCATAGTATGTGAATAATCCCCAAGGACAGTAGAAATAAGGGTCAGGAGGATTTGTCCACGGTAGAAAGCTTTTCACAAAGAGGGGGAGTGTGGTTAGGACAGAGAAGGGACCTCAATGACAATGATAGTTGGAAATGACCACTTTGGACAAAACCTGAGTGCTGAAAAGAGGTAAATGATATGCACAATATCCTTTTTTAATTACAAACCATAGTGCCTAAAGGGGAGAAAGAGAGAGAGAGAGAGGAAACATCTGTCACTGAGGCAGGCTGTGGGGGTGGTGGTGGGGTGGTGGGTGGAAACTGAGGACATTGGTGGGGAGAAATGTTCACTGGTGAAGAGATGAGTGCTGGAACATTGTATGGCTGAAACTCAATTATGAACAATTTGAAACTGTATATCTCACAGTGATTCAATAAATAAATATATATTTTTTAAAAGCAGGAGTAATATGGGATCTAAAGTGGGCATAATTCTATAGAAGAGTGAATTGACGATATAGTTATTGGGTAGCTAAGAGAAGTGTAATATAATGGAATTAAATAAGAGTTGATTCATATTAGATTTCAACTCTTAGGTATGATCATTAAATAATTTTATAAGCTCTATCCAAATAATAATTAGAAAATGCTATAAAAATTCATCTGGCAGTTAAAAATCCTAGGACATTACAACTTCAAAACAGAGCTATTAGAAGTCACAAAAGACTTTTATTTTAATTGCAACATGTGGAAACATTTACTTTTACTTCTGAATCTATAGAAGGACTAAATGATGTATATTTTAGGAGGCAGATTTTATTTCAAATGATGAATTAAAACAGCAACATGCTGGGGTGTAATTAAGATAAGAAGGGCAAAAATTGGTAACTTTTAGATCTTTAAGATTTGATTATAGACTAGCATGACTATAAAATATTTGAATTAATAAATTTAAATATCATATAAAATTTATCTCTCCTCTAAGATTTTAAAATTCCAAGAGCCACAGATGTGAATCAGTGATAGAGCATATAACTTGAACATCTGAGAGCCTGGGTTAAACTTCTAGCATAGCAAATATATTTATAAGATGAATTTACTTGTAGCTAACATGGTGAAAATTATGGGGGGAAATGTGGTTAGAAGGAATTTTACAAAGTCATATTTTATTCACATTTTCAAGTAGACGTGTATTTGGAAATAAAGAGAAATGTAGAAAGATCATTTCACAGATGTGAAATGATGTGAAGGCAGGCAAGCAGAATTGTTTGTGATCCTAAAAAGAAAAATCATACCAGATTGAAGTTTTTTATAGTCACATTTAGCAAAGTTAAATAATTAATTAGGAGCTCAGATAGTAACATGCCTTCAATCAATACCTGTACAAGTTTTGACTTTACTCTCAACAGCAAAACAGAAAAGAAAAAAAAATGAGGTCTTCAAAACTCATTTAAAAGAATTGACAAGTCAACCAACCTGGGCAAAAAATTCTAACCCTATCACTTGTTAGCTCAGACCTTTCAAACCCAAATATCATCTGTAAAATATGGAAAATGAGAACAATGGTATTATCCATAATGGTATTATCCATCCCATAGAGTTACTGTGAGAACTAAATGGACAACTAAATAAAAAAATCTGACACATAGCAAGCAGCAATAAATGCTGCAGGGCACGAGGAGACATAGCCAGGAAAGGGCAGAACAAGAAAATACTGAGAAGGGGAAATAGAGTGGGGGGAAGAGAGAGAGAGAGAGAGAGAGAGAGAGAGAGAGAGAGAGAGAGAGAGAGAGAGAGAGAGAGAGAGAGAGAGATTAAAGCAATTGTTGATTTGACTCAATCTTTCTAAAATATTTATTTTCTTCCAAACTGTTACAGAACTTGATAATAAACTAGAAAATGAGCAAGAATAATGTATGTTTCTTATTCCACTGGGGCAGAATACTACTCAAAAATGGAGTGTTTATATGCAAAATGGACGCAGAATCTCCTACCTCTGCACCAGGCTTTCTTCATCGGGGCCCCTCGGAGGCGGGGCGCCTTGGGTTTCCCTCCCGGCCCCAAGCAGAGCCCCGGCAGCCGAAAACCTCTGGAACCCAGCCAAAGCCATGCTCAAGGCCACTCTCCACACACTCGTCACATGCGTGACAGGCCTCACGCATGAAGGAACCAGCAGAGGAACCCAGGCATGTGGGACCCGGGGCTGAGATCTCCAAGCCTGCTCAGATTAGTACTGGGCCTCCTCCACCCAGACCACCCATTTTCCTGTAAAATGTGACTGTAGCTTGGCAGTCACACCCAGAAACTGCCCCTGGCACCAAGTAATCTCATCAACGGCCAAGATCCAGAGACTATATAAAAAACAAAGCTCCCAGAAGTGCACGTGTAGTCAAACCCACTGATGTGCCTAAAGCAGCACACATGTGTTTGGTTTTAACATACTTGCTTGTATTCTCTGATATACATTTTCCATCCCCTTTAGAGAGCCTGGCAAGCTGCCGAGAGAATCCCACCTGCACGGAAGAGCCTGGCAAGCTCCTTGTGGCATTTTCGATATGCCAAATATAGTAACAATAACAGGTCTCTTTCCGCTGACCCAGAAACAGCTTCCAATCGTTGGGAAAGATGAGTAAGGAGAGAGAGGCTGCTAAAATCTCCAGGCTGGGATGAATGGATACATTACTGGTGCCCGATTCAGCAAATCAATGAACAACGGGATGACAGTGATAGTAAATAAGCCATTTAAGGAAAAAATTAGGTAAACATGCCTGAACTATGACCAACTCTGTAAATAACCTACAAATTATAGTTACCGTTTCTTGATATGCAATCAGAATTTCCTGGAAATGCTTTGCACTTTCATCTGTTGATTCCAAAAGCTTGACATTTTTAGACATAGTATCTCTAAAAATGAAGTCAATCTGAAGGGTGAAAAAGATATGCATTGTTAAATCATTACACCAGAAGCCAAGTCTTATCATTTTTCACACTTTTTGAAAACCATCAAATCTATGTGTACATACCTGAGATTTGAAAGCAAATGATAAGATGCCTGCTGTCACCTGCATGATTAAGAGCACAAACAAGCTTACAAAAAACTGAAAGAAAAAAAGAAAAAAGAATGAATTATACTTCCCCTAATACATTCAGTGGCATCTTGAAACATTTCAGTCTGGCACTTCTTTCTGCAGTTAGATTGAATAATAATTGGAATATTAACCTCATACTTCATTTATTCTGTCCCAATAAGTAACTTTGGGGTCATTACTATAAAGAAATATTGGCTTCAAAGATTGACCAAGGAAAGTGTTAAAGACAAAACAAAATGTATTGATAAAAATTAGTAGGAACAGTATGATGTGAATGGAATAAAGCTTAAAAGCCTTGATGAAATTATTGAGTATTATTCTTCCTCCTTCATCAAATACTAAATTGGAACTGTGTCCAAAACCATATTTCCACCACTAAGAATAACCTGCAGGCTTATTATAAATGTAAATTCCTGAAACCTAAACCAGATTGACTAAATCAGAATTTTGGAAAAGCAGTTCACAAATTAGCTTTCTGAAAAAAATCACCAAAACTTAACACAGCTTCCCTAGTAAATTAAGTCACCCAAATGCAAAGGGGCCTTATTACAAGGCACCCATTTTAGCTATTATAAAAGTCCCTTCAAACTCTGTCTCCCCTCATTTAAAACAGTAAAATATATGTTTGTATTGACCCAATATCATAAAAATAAATAAAATATAATGCTTATGTCATATGTGTAAATACAATAAATATTTGATGATATTATCTAATAGGTTTTCTAAATTCACTATTTTTTTCTACATATGTTAAAATCAGTGCCTGTGGTTACCGCTATGTAATAATCCTGATTGAAGCTTTCTAAGTGACAAATCTGATTTCACCCTTTTATCTTTTTTTTTTAGCATGAACCTGATTTGACAGCACTCCACACTCAGACTTTATTTCCATCATTTACTGAAAATAAATTGTATCACTTCAAGCCATATACAAGAGTTTGTGATACCCCAAATAGGTTCCCATTGCATCTCCAGGATCTCCCTCCGGATTGTTGCATCCTCCATCAGGTAAGTGCCTTATTTATTTCTTTCCCAGACTTGATAGTTGTCTCCTCTATCCTTGCCCATCTCTTCTTGAGTCTACTACCATGGTAGTATAACGCTTGCCAGCCAATTTCCCCCAGTGTCTTAGTACATAAAGGCTGTTTATAATTTCTTGCTCTATTTGGTATACAATAAACAATGGGTAATAATGCATGAATGAATTAATGAGTGAATAAAATGTTACTCTCAGCACGTCTTTTCCCCTAAACTAAACCATTACCTTCCACAAACAAAGCTTCTGAAATTAAGAGTTTTATTCATCTTGGCAAGTCTTCTGGACAGAGAAAGAAAACAGAAGTTCCCTCAAAATCTAAAGTCTGGAACTTGGGATTTGCATGGAGAACTCACCACAAACAAGGAAAACCGGTTTTCAGTAAGGGCACCACAGCATCCCAAGAAACCCAGAAGCATGATGGTAGCACTCACACCCATCAGGATACTCAAACCAATATTGGGGTTAGAAGAGGCCTCCTTGCCAACAATCTGAAAATTAAAAAAAAAAGACATAAGATTCCTTTCCCTTGATGTTCATTTGTTAGTCAATGAAAATCTATCAGGTAATTGCTACGTCCCAAGTCTTATTCCAGGACTTTGAGGTACTTCAGAGACCGAAACAGTATTTTTCCTTATACTGCTATTTTACTGAAATGTTACTGAATCTGAGTAATGTTTCAAACTTTGTATTTTTCTAAGATGAAATACTAGATGTTTGACAGAAGAAATGCAATAGACTTTCAAAACCATTAAAAACAAACATACATCTATGATCTGATCTTTAGTTTGCACATTTTATGTTGCATGGATGAGAGTAACACTAAAGGCATATGTCTTCACAACTATTTAAAGTAAAAGGAACTTATATATGCATGAGAGTAATATTATAAGGCATGTGTCTTCACAGCTCTATATTAATTAAATTAAATTACATTTTAAAAAGCACAAACTATCAAACTTTGGACAAATCCAACAATATAAATGAATCTCATAGACATTGCACTGTACTAAATAAATGTTAATCAAAAGAGTGACTCTTGTATAATTCCAGTTACATTATGTTAAGAAGAGATAAATACAAACTATAATAATAAAAACCAGAATAAAAACTTTGAATTGGGTAGGTGGGAAAAGAAGAATTGAGCTCTAAGGGATATAAGAGAACTTTTTTAGATTAATTAAAATTGTATTATTAATTTTAGGGTTGATTACACTTTAGCCAAAACAAAAACATATAGAACCACCTATGAGACTTAGCTATATAATATATTCTGAGCCTGTGTGAAGTCCTGGATTTGATTTCTGGCATGCATAAACAAATAAGAAATAAGAAAAAGATACTGAACATAAGAAAAAATATAATCACCAATATTTTGTATTAATTCTATGTGCTTGCTCCCAGAAGATAGAGTTCATAGAGGCTTCTAGATTTTCTTTATTTTACCAAATGTTCATTAATATAATATTGAAGAAAAATGTCTTAAGATCATGTTTAAGTAAGCTACCCCTTGCAAAATTCAGTTCTTAACTCTCTCTCTCTCTCATACACCCCCCCCACACCCTTCATCACCTTTAGAATATCTATTCTCGGTCTATTGCTTGCCCCCTGAGTACTTGTGGCTGTGTTAATACACAAATGCCATGTGTCATCCATATTTCTTCTTATCTGTTGGACTATTTGTTGTAAAAGATAGATTTCTGCCAAATGTGCAGATAGACTTTTGCCCAACGTGTCCCAAATGGTTTTTTTTTTCCCAATATGCATCACTCAGGCATGTGGTATGAAGGTCAGTTGGGCCCCTCAGTATTTCTGTAGTAACTGTTAACATTTCCTTAAAGAATAAAGACCCAGACATAGTGTCTTTTTCAAAAATTAACTTTCTACAAGGGAAACATATCTTAAGACAAGATGACCTTGAGGTAGAAGTCATCCTCTCCTGGTCGTGAGATGCCCTCCAGTTCCTTGCACCCATGCTCCTAACTGTACATTAACTAAGAATAAAATCTCTCAAGTGTTCCATTCATCCTAAAATCAGCCATGTAAGTTTACTTCCTAGATTTTTTCTCCTATTAATGTCAGTTGTTAATTTGTTTGCATTACTTCCTCAAAAAACCTCAGAGGCTTAGGAGAGTTTTCACTCTAAGCCCCAACACTAGGTTATTCATGAGTTGTTAGACTAATAGTGAGACTCTATGTTAGAATCTGCTGCATAACATGTAGGTCGACCCCTTTCACAATGAGAACAAAAAAATTTATTATTAATGAATTGTACATTTTTTAAAGACTTATAAAAATCAGTTTGTAAACTTTTGTTTGACAATGAATGGAAAATAATGTGCTGAAGTTGTGATCCATTTAGCCTTTCTTGGCCTCAATTTCCCATTTATAAAGAGTATAATTTGATCAGCTTCTGTAATATCCAAAGGCCTCCTTTGTCTTTAAGTCCAGTTGCAGACATTTCAATTTACATTAATAAAAGCTGAAATTCATCCCAATGAATTTTGTCTTTTCATATTTTGATTTTATTCTTTGATTGTTGATGTTGGAGATAAGTGAGTTCGGTTACTAAATGGATATAGCATCTAGGTCAAAATGTCTTAATGACAAAAAAATAGCATTGGACACTTGCTTCACCTGCTCAGCCACAAATACTACTTCATTAAAATTTTATGACCAATGCAAGCCAACCCCTAAGAAGCCTTACAAGGCTGAAGTTTCAATGACCGAATTCTCAAGACCACGGTTAAATAACACAGACACAAGAATAATCGGTCAAATCTCTCCAGGTGGGTTAGTAAGACAAGTTCTCACTCAGCAAAGCAAAGCACTTCCATGAGACTATATGGACATTGCAACTCATAAGCAGAGACTAGTCCTGATGCTGTTATTTTGACGGCATCTTTCTGTTGGTGCTGGGGGCTGGGTAGGGGGGGTTGGGGGGGGCTGTCACTTTTCTAGATTCTTCCTAACAAATGGTGTTTTTCATGAAATGAGTGAAACTCTGGGTTCAGTTTCTCAAGTCAAAGAACAACTGAGCTTCCAAAAAGCTACCTTGGATGATGGTTTGCATCTTAGGGCAAAGGTCAAATTTTTAAAGGAAAATGATGACTGAGCCTGACAGAGGAAAGCTCAGGCTCCTTTTCCAAGTCTAAAGAATCCCCTGGGACAAGGGATTTGGTTTCTGAGAGGCATTGCTATATGGTAGAGAGTTTCTACTGAAGGTGAACAAGGTATTCCCGAAGCACAAGATACACTGTACAGAAAAGATGTGCACAAAGCAATCTCTGATATTCTTCTTTGTGTTTATGTTCATTTTTCCTAGAACAACTGCCACTGTTCTTCCATTTGTAAAGTTCATTTCCTTCTAGTCTTGATTCTTCCTCATGATTTTAGATACATAGAAATCAAGCCAGTTTCATACTATGTCAACTGAGTAATGCTGTTCCAGTGAATTCTGCTTTTTTTGTTTAGGGTTGGAGGCTGACGGAACACAGGGTTGAAATATAACTACAGATGCTGTCTAGTTCTATTAATTCACTCTTATCCCCAGATACAGAGTAACACCCTCTCAAGGACAATGGTTCGCCTTTAATACATTCAATGTGTGTAATTTCTCAACAGACTAAACACCAAATTTGTTTACCAGAAGCACTGAGGAGAAAAAAACTGTTCCCATATCAACCAGAAACAAAATAATAAAGTACAGACTGCACACACATCTTTAAATGGCCAGAGCACTCTCTAAATTAGGTGTCTGCTAATTTCTGTGCTTAATTATGAGCCTCAAAATCAAATATCAGTTTCTATAAGACCAAACTTTGTGTGTTTTAAATACCTATTGAAGATCCAAGTTTTAGAGCCCGAGGCCATCAAGTAGTCAGTTACATTTAGCAAGAGAAATCACAACAGATAGTAACTGGCTTTTCACGTATTTTTTTCAGCTAGACTGCCTCCAAAGGCATCAGACTATGACTGGCTTAATTGCTGACTTCATCATATCTTGATAGTTATCAAATAGGGCTTTCCTTTTAAAAATAAAAATGGCATTTGGGCAATAACTTTGGAAAGGCTCTAACAGTAGAAGAGAAGTTCCTAAAGACTGTCCAAAATCCATACAATTAATCGTACTCTAAATTTTAGAATTCCTGGAGCGAGACCACTCATATTCTACACCACAGATGTGCCAAGAGTAGCACACAACATTTGATGGGGTTTAACAAACATGTTAGTAATCTCTTATACAAGGGTTTAGTGGCTCCAGGATGAGCTACAACAATCTTCACACACTTTCCTCTAAGGAAAGTTTGTTGGACCTTTTTTTTTTTTTGCTTTTTGGGTCACACTCAGCGATGCTCAGGGGTTACTCCTGGCTTTGCACTCAGGAATTACTCCTGGTGGTGCTTGGGAGACCATATGGGATGCTGGGGATCGAACCCAGGTCAGCCGTGTGCAAGGCGAACGCCCTACCCGCTGTGCTATCGCTCCGGCCCCTATTGGACCATTTTTAGCAGATTATTCATAATAAGCAATACAAAATTAATTCTGTTCTGCTTTGGGGGGCACAGTTTGGGATGGAAATGTTTGAAATATGGTGGTGGGATTGGTGTTTGAATATTAAATGAAATTAATTATTGTGAACAACTGTATAAAAATAAAACATCATTTTAAAAGTCCACATAATGAGGAAACTTCCTTCAATGAGGCAAGATTAACAATTTGAAAGTGGGGATGGGGGATAGAGGCAGTGAGGTATTTTTAGAGAAGTGAGAGCAAATACTGGAAGCAGAGGAAAAGGGTAGAGATGAAGGCAGTATAGTGCTAACAAAGCAATTCTCTCACATTTAAATCTTTTCTCACAACATTCTTCACATTTGTAACTCTCTGGTATGATTAGGACAGAACTCAAAGCCAGAGCAAGAATTAACTTTGCAGTCCTGTTTTGTGAATAATACCTTTTATTTTTGAAAACAATTATGCCATACCTACTATACTATAGTATCAGGCACATATTAAGAAATTTTGATTAACTGAGTTGTAAAATCATGCAGCATTACAAATGATTTCACGAGAAAAATTTTAGGTGCTGTTGAAATATTGTTAATTATTGTATTAATTTCATCATTAAAAGAGAAGTTGGCCATTTTAGGGGAGGGTAGAAAAATTTGAAGTTAATTGTTTACCTCTTTCATATTCATGCCTCTCATTATCCAAATTGTTACTCCCAGCATCATGGTACCACATAGCTGTAGAAAAGAAAAGAGTACAAATAAGATGAACTGCAGCTCTAATTTCATATAACCCCTAGCCATCTAATTAGAGGTATTCATCATGACCTGAAAGACATAAATGAAAGATACAAATCTGGGGGCTGGAGCAATAGCACAGCGGGTAGGGGGTTTGCCTTGCATGCGGCCGACCCGGGTTCGAATCCCAGCATCCCATATGGTCCCCTGAGCACCGCCAGGGGTAATTCCTGAGTACAGAGCCAGGAGTAACCCCTGTGCATCGCTGGGTGTGACCCAAAAAGCAAACAAAACACAAAACAAACAAACAAATAAAAAGATACGAATCTGCACAAATTGCTCAAATGTTCCATTGCAACGGGCATTTTAATAAGAAAGCATAGTTATGTTTCTCATCCACAGTTCATTCAAAGTCTAGTAAAATAAATAATATATACTATAGGAAAAGAAAATGTTTTATATACCAGGTCTGTTTTTGCTAGACTTTAGCATAGGAAAGATGTAAAACATAACAGATTAGAGACAAAGTATCTTTATCAGACCCCTGGTTTGGTCTCTGAGCAGTTTAGACCAAAATAAAGAAAATATTGACTAATTACTGAATGTTACTTTAACATTAAACAAGTAAGAAGTTGGGATACACAGAGAACAGTGAAACTGTTGAACAAAATTTTAATTAAGTAATATTCCTTGTACTAAAAAAAGCTTCCTTTAAGAATAAGTTATTTTAGGTGGTAAAGCTTACTGAGAGAAGAGGTACAATGAGAAATTTAAGAATCTCAAATTCCTTTAATAACTTCACCAGATTATTTAATTTGTACCAAAGCCAATATATAAAATATGATGCACATTTTACTTTTGTGTAAAAAAACCCTTGTCTTTCAAGGTTTTTGCTTATTTTTAAAGGACATATGTGTTGTACCCTCAAAAAAAAAAACTCTCAGTGGTCTATTATTAGAGATGTTGAAAATAGGCTGAATAACATACCAGACACAGTAGGCTTTGGGGTACTTTCTAGATCATTCTGGTTGTATGTTTTTTTAACAGAAAAATATTTGAGTACCCCCAAACATAACAACTTTGTAACACCATTGATTTCATACATGCTTGAGACATACCCTAGAATTCTAAAACAGCATTTTAATGACATTTCAAACATTTCCTTTTCTGGGGGAGTCTAAGGGAGGCATTATGCCACACCCAGCAGTGTTTCAGGGCTTCTACTTGCTTTGTGCTCAGTGATTGCTCCTGGCAGTCCTTAGAGGCCTATGTATGTTGCTAGGGATAGAACCCAGGTTGGCACATGCAAAGCAAGCACCTTAACTAAGCACTGTATTACCTCTCTGGCCCATACTTACTATTTAATGATTTCTCATTGCATTTTTTTAAATGAAAGTATAGAGTTAAGAACTTAGTTAAGATATAGGGAATGAGTGGACAGAGAACCAGAGAGTATGTGGCAACTAAAATATATCAATAATCATCTAGATTTAAACACTTCATTTTGGATTTGAAAAAGAAAAAGAGTAGAACTTCGGGACATAGCAAACACTTCATGATAATTTAGCATCACTCTCATCATTCTTTCCTGACTGCATATGTCAATACTTCAATCAAAGATTAATAAATATTATTGAAAACCAAAGCTTTTTATTAAATGAAACAATTTATACACCACATGTACATTATAAAATAAAAAACAGCATTAGAATAGCTTTAGAACCTAAAGCTCCTTTCCTTTCCTTTCCTCCTTTCCAACTAAATTCTAATTGCATTACAGATGAAAGTAAACCACCCTTTTAGCAGTTCTTTCATAGTAAGTCTGTAAAACTCATATCAAATAATAATAAGATTCTTGGGATTTTTTTCAGAAATGACAGAATTGTATTGATAAATTGCTGTTGTTTATTTATGGCAAGAATTCTAATTTTGGGGGGGCTGGAGCAATAGCACAGCGGGTAGGGCGTTTGCCTTGCACGTGGCCGATCTGGGTTCGATTCCCAGCATCCCATATGGTCCCCTGAGCACCGCCAGGGGTAATTCCTGAGTGCAGAGCCAGGAGTGACCCCAGTGCATCGCTGAGTGTGACCCAAAAAAAAAAGAATTCTAATTTTTTTATGCAATGGTAGGGATCAAACTTAGGGCCTCACATATACAAAGCAAGTGCTCTATTGCTGAGCTACATACATAATCCTGGATTCTATTTTATTTTCCAATTTTTATTTATGCACCGTACTCATACTTTCACGGGGCCAACCCTTGTTCGAGTCCTCCGCCCCTCTCAGAGAGCCCGGCAAGCTACCGAGAGTATGGACCCGCATGCCAGAGCCTGGCAAGCTACCCGTGCATATTGGATATGCCAAAAACAGTAACAATAAGTCTCTCAATGAGATATGTTACTGGTGCCCGCTTGAACAGATGAGCACCATAATCTATAATCTGTTAGTAACAGAGTTTTTGGCATACAATGGTCTAACCACAGCATCCCCCAGAGTAATAGCATCCCCCACCCATGTCTCAGGCTCTTCTTCTTTTTTTTGGTGTCACACCTGGCGATGCACAGGGGTTACTCCTGGCACTGCACTCAGGAATTACTCCTGGTGGTGCTCAGGGGACCATATGGGATGCTGGGAATTGAACCTGGGTCGGCCATGTGCAAGGCAAATGCTCTACCCACTGTGCTATTGCTCCAGCCCCCTCAGGTTCTTCTTCTAACCTGCCACCCAGCACCCTTGAAACTCAGTTCTGTAGGTTTATTCATGGATTATATTACCAAAGGAAATTTTTTTCTTTGCTATGTTTCTTTATATTCAACATATAAGAAAATTATTTTGCATGTATTTGTCTCTCTTTGGCTGATTTCCCACTGCATGACACGCTTCAGCCACATCTATGTAACAGTAAATCACACATTATCTTTTCTTGTAGCTGAGTAGTTTCTATCATGTATATATATTACAGTTTCTCTATCTACTCATCTGTTCTTGGGCAGTTGAATTGTTTCCAAATATTGGCTACAAATGGTTTGGGGAAAACTGGTTAGGCACATGCAAAAAAGGTAATTAGATTCCTATCTCACATCATGCACAAAAGTTAGTTCAAAAATGAATTAATGACCTCCACATTTTACCTGAGTTCATAAATTATGTCAAGGAAAATATAAGTAGAACTCTGTGATAATGACCCAATGTCAGTGGTCAATAAAACATATAAAAAATAAACAAATGGAAATACATTAAATTAAGGGCCAGAGTAATAATGCAGCAGGTAGGGTGCTTGCCTTGTATGCGGCTGACACGGGTTCAATCTCAGGCACCCCTTTTGGTCCCCTGAGCACTGCCAGGAGCAATTCCTGAGTGCAGATTCCTGAGCATTCCTGGGAGTGGCCCCAAAAGCCAGAAGCTAAAAGAAGAAACCTCTGTACTGCAAAAGAAGGGAGGACTACAAGGAAAAGGCATATTCTTTATTATGTCCCAAGAATATAGGTCATTGAAATGGGGAAGAGGCTGCTGAGATGAGTATTTTCTGGTGTCCCTACTCAGCAGGACATGTGTCACCCAGGTGATCAGGCACCACCTAGGCCACCCTCATGACATTCCATACCAATAATTCCCTTTCTTTAGATGTGTATTCCTAATCTTTTTATCCTGTTCCCTTTGTGTCTCTGCCATCAAGAATGAGCCATAAGCCTCAGAAGCCTGAGGACTTCCAGGTGTGGCCCCCAAACCAAAATTACAACCCTGTAAAGCAAATCAAAAAACGTCACAAGGATATTTCGAGCAGCTTCATTCATAGTAGCCAGAAGTTGGAAACAACCAACATTTCCTATTGTATTCTATCTCAACTGGGGACCTTATTTGCTCCCTGTGGATCCCCGGTATGTTCCAAGGGATTCACAAATGGGGGACCGCAGCAAAAGATGAGCAGTAAAAGGTTGACATGTCCTCATGAGAGAAACTCACTAAAGCCATAGAAAACCTCACTGGGAAGGAATGACTGAAAATGTCAAGAATGTCCCCATCATCTGGTCCTAAAGAGTAAGATGGAAACCTTCATCCGAAATCTTTACTTGCAGATACCACAGAAGTGTGTCTCAGGGGATGAGTCCATGAAGAAATTTATTGACCATTCACAGGTGTGAAGTGATATCTAATTACAATTTTGATTTGGGTCACTTTGTTTCTAGTTGATATTTTTATGCATTGCTGTTCATCTCTATATGTACGATCATTTAAATATGTCTCATTTAGAGAGGTGTCTAATAATCTCTACTGCCTATTTTTGTTGAGGTTGTTTGGTTGGCTAGGGGTTTTGTGAGTTCTTTATTTTTATTTTATTTATTTATTTATTGTTTTGGTTTTAGGGACACATCCAACAGTACTCAGGGCATACTACTGGCTCTATTCTCAAGGTTCATTCCTAGTGGTGCTTGGGGGAACATAGCAGTATGGGGGATCAAACCATGTCTGGAAGTATGCAAGGCAATCACCTAAAGTTCTGTTCTATCTCTCTGGCTCTACTTTGTGAGTTTTTTATATGTCTTGGATACTGGCCCCTTGTTAGATACATGCTGCAAAAATATTTTCTCCCATTCAGTAGGATATCTTCTTGGGTTTTTGTTTTGTTTTAGTTTTGGTTTTAGCTTTCTGTTTATTTTGTATGGTGCTAGAGATCAAATCCAAGGTCTCCTGCATTCAAGATACGTGCTTTACCACTGAGTCACATTCCTGGATCACAGTAAGGATATGATTTTTATTTTACTGGTAGTTTCTTTGCTTTGCAGAAGCTTTTTTCTTTAATTATCATTTAGTTACTTTTGCTCTTACTTCCTTCGTTGTTGCAATTGTGTCCCTGAAGATATTACTGCTGTAAATAATGTAATTCTTTACTTTTTATTTACATTTTATAGTATAAAGTCAAAGAATGTGATGACTCTTATCCTTCAGAATTCTTCGGTTATCCTGTCTTTTATGGTTCTATACAAATTTCAGTAATGTGTATTCTATTTACTTGAAGAATGCCAATGGAGTTTTGATAGAAATTACACTAAATCTGTTTATTGCTTTGTGTATGTTGTGCATTTTAACATTGTTATTCTTCCACAGATTCCCATAATTTAAATGTTTTTTTTTAAATGCTATAATATAAAGAAGATAGCCACAAAAGAACTACTATTGCATGTCATTTCTTGGTATACAGACTCTGATAAAATGTCATTGTTAATCTTCATAATTAGTCCTGCTGGATAAAATCACTCTTTCTCAAATGCAGAAGCACAGAAATACCAAGAAGCACGTACCTGGACACAAGCATAAAGGAGTAGATTCAGGAATTGAATCTCAATCTATTTGTTAAAATACAATTGCCACTATTCACTTATCCAAAATCCACTATTATAATTTCTTTATAATTGAAGATTATAATATACCTTATTATAATTTTATAATTTACCATCTTATCCCTTCCTCCTCTACTTCAAAATCCAACACTGAAACATAATCACTAAGTAGAGAGATTTTATATTTGCCTCATAAAATTGCCTATACAATGTTGACTAAAAGGTGTTTTCTTAAACATTTGACATTTTTGTGTGTTCTTTATATTTGCTCACTTAATCCTCAAAACATCATAACATAAAAACTTCTATCTTCTAAATATTACCAATGAGGACATTAATTGCAGAAGTTAATTAGTATCCCCATGAAGTCCAGCCTGTGCTATCAACTACTGAGCTTTAATAGCTTTTGTCATTGTCATAGTGCTCACACATTGATTACATAGAAGCAGTTTATATATACAAAGTTTATGCATTTCAGTCATTGTCAAGTCTTTTTCTTGGAGGATTTTATTAGCTGACAATAAAATATAATTGTTTTTTCAATGTATCACTATTTTAGTTATGTCTCTTTTGCATTAGCTCTCTTAATTGCATTTAGCACACCAAATCTAGAGGACAAGTCGTCACAGAAATACAATGATGAACAACAAAGCACTAGTTTGGGACACTCCCCATTAATCACTTCCTTTTCCTCTCTTTGGCCACTTCATGCTTTTGATTTCCTCTAGTTGCTAATACATTTGACTTTATTGCTTGAAGACTTCTTTTCACCTAACACATTTGGGATCAGTAATGCTGTGAATTCTGTATTCCTTTTAAAAATATTTAGCCTTTCCATAGCTCTCTGCTTCTGATAATTATTCTACCAGATCTATAAGTTGAAAGAAGTCAGTTTTATGCTTACTCAAACCCCTATACTACAAGCATCTGTTATACTCCCAAATTCTGACTTATGTGAGAGCAGCATAGGAAAATTTGTCATTTCATATGCTTTTGACACAAGTCTCAGAGGAATAGTTTTTGTATTTACTATTTATGTTATCTAGAGTACTTTCAATTCTCTCTAACTTGCATCAATCTCTAGCATGAGTTTTGGAATGATTTTCATTTTCATATGTGTTTCTTCAATTACCAGTTCTAACAAATTTAAATCATTGCTTATTTATATGGGATATTTCAAATTCACTCAAAAAGAAACTGGTATGTTCAACATAAATGTCCATATGCATATCTAGTGATATTTTAACATCTGGCCCTACTTTGCAAAAGCTTATTTTGTAAGTTACACCAGAAAGAATGCATTTGAAAACAAGGCCATGGATATCTATAAGAAAACCACATCAATACGACCATTAAAATTTTGCTTAAGTAAACATTAGGAATGTAACAAATTGCTAATTTCCTAAGAAGGATTGTAAAATTCTAACAGACAACTCTGTATGGGTGCTGGGGCGGGGGGGGGTTGGGGGGAACAAGAATAAAAATGAAATGGTTCATAACCTTCTCCTGCTATCTAGATTTTGAATTAAAATACTAATTTTACCTATTGACTGAAAAATTATCAGTAGTCTTTACAAATGTTATTCTCACTCAAAGATGCCATTTCAAGAAGTCCTACAGAGATTGTAGGTCTCAAGACTCTGCTGTTGGGAGGATTTGGGCCTTTGGTCTCAGAGAGGTTAAACAAATCTAAGTGAAATCTACAGTCTCAAAAAGACTTCATATCAGGAAAACAGATAATAATAACCATAAAATAATCAGAGTGCCCTAAGAAAGCAATGGCAATGTATAGTAACTATATTATATACATCTGCCGTTCACCTTGAGCTCTAATTTGATATATGTAATTCTAAATCTATAACATATCCCTTTCTTTAGACTACCATTTTGGTTTAAATTCATACATACTCTGAATTCCAGAGAAGTTATTAATAAAATTTTGGGCTGCAAGTGTTCACATACTTAAATATCTGGGTGATACTATCAACTATCTTATTATTTTAAAATATGCCAAATGAAGAGTAAGAAGCAGTTTTGCTCATTTTTTAAGTAAAGCTAGGTTAACACTGGTAACCAATTCTCAGTAAATGAGAAACTTCTCATTCAAAATATTCCAATTAATATAGAAAATATTTATGCAGAATATCACCAATCTGATCATTTTAAAGTAAAAGATTAAGGTTCTTGAGTATCATAAATTAATACTAATGTTGTCACTATCATCCCATTGCTCATAGATTTGCTCAAGCAGGCACCTGTAATGTCTCCATTGTGAGACTTGTTACTGTTTTTGCTTATTGAATATGCCACAGGTAGCTTGCCAGGCTCTGCCATGTTGGCAAGATACTCTCGGTAGCTTGCTGGGATCTCTGAGAAAAGCAGAGGAATCAAACCCAGGTCGTCTTCGTGCAAAGCAAACGCCCCACCCGCTGTGCTATCACTCCAGCCTAGACAAAAAAGTGACATGGTCAGACATATGTGTGTCTTGATGAAAGAATACAGTATCACCTATAAAGTGGCTGTTTCTCTAGAAAATAAAATCTAAATTTTACTAAGCTGCTGAGTACATCTGCTAAATTAGAGATTATGCCAAAGAAAACATTTAAAAAATCCATCAAGGGTATGCATTTAGTAAATTCCGTGTCTTCAGAAATTAAACATGACATGCCACACAAATAAACAAAAATTTGAGGGAAAGAAATCAATAAAGACAGAAAATTAAAATTAACATATAAGGGAGACAAAAAACAATGGCAAAGTATGTATCTTAATTGGATTCTGATGAAGACAGAAACAGTTATGAGACAAAATAAATGTGAATACTTTTAGGCATTTAATCGCTAATAAATTCATATTTTAATGTGAAATGACATGGTTACATTTTTTTAAAAATATTCATTTTTTAAAAGTATGTGTTAAAAACTTACAGAAGAAATTATAAATCTGGGATTGCTTCAAAGTAATATAGGATAGAAGAAAGGATGAGTAGAGGAACCAGGAAAGATTAAATAGAAATTGATGGGTTTCTGGGGATTATCACTGGTTTACAATGTTATGCAATTTATCTAGATATATTATTATATATTATAATAATCTAATATAATCTAATACTAGATTCACATTTCTATCACCTGTATAATAGTATCGCTTTAACCACCAATATTCTAGTGCCATTTTCACCTCTCAAAAGAATCCTCTGGGGCTCAGAGTGCTAGTACAGTGGGTAGGGTGTTAGCCTCACATGTAGTCAACTTGGGTTCGATCCTCAGCATCTCATACGGTCCCCCGAGCACTGCCAGTGGTAATACCTAGATGCAGAGCCAGGAGTAACTCCTGAACTCTGTCAGGTTTGACCCAAAAAGCCAAAACAAAACAGAACAAAAAATTCTACTCATGACTCCCACTATCCCCATTTTTCCACCGTAGTTTTCAAAGTCTAGGAAATAGTTTGTTCTTTTTGCATAGGGCATTTTATAATTCTGCATACAAAATTATTTTTTCAATTTAAAAATGGGCTATTTTTAAAATTTTTTTATTTTATAAGGTAGTTCATAATATTTGATGATATTTAGTATTAAAACACCAATCCCACCACCATTACACCTTCCCACCACCATATTTAGGATGTTTCCATCCCAAGCCCCAAGCCTTGTTCCCAAAGCACAACCAAAATGACATATTTTGTGCTGTCTATTATGAAAAACACTGAAAATGCTACAAAAAAGTATCTATAGAGGAAACTTGTGAAGATTGCTCTATTTTAGACATCCTAAAGAATGTCTTAATGGCAGGGGCCATTATGGCAGGGGCCATTAAGACATTCTTTAGGATATCACTAACATGTTGTTAAAGTTTTAGTGATGTGAGCTTTTGTATATATATATATGCATATATATATATATCTGAAAATATGTATGCACTGTAGCACTGTCATCCCATTGTTCATCGATTTGCTCGAGCCGGGCACCAGTAACATCTCCATTGTGAGACTTGCTGTTACTGTTTTTGGCATATCAAATACGCCACGGGTATCTTGCCAGGCTCTGCTGTGCAGGCAGGATACTCTGGGTAGCTTGTTCCAGTCCGAAAAATATGTATATATGCATATACATATATTTCCCTCTATGATTGGTTGCCTACTATTTGAACCCCATCAAATGTTGGGAGGACCCATTCGGGTTGGAAGATGCGAATTATAAGTAGACTATAGACCGAACATGAAGGCCACTCAATACCTCTATTGCAAACTACAAAACCCAAAAGGAGAGAGAACAAAAGGGAATGCCCTGCCACAGAGGCAAGGTGTGGTGGTGGGGGATGGGGTGGTGTTAGTGAGAGGGATACTGGGATCATTGGTGGAGGTGAATGGGCACTGGTGGAGGGATGGGTAAACAATCACTGTATGAGCAAAATGCATGCACAGAAGTTCATAATCTTGAAACTGTACATCACAGTGATTCTCTAATAATTTTTTTTAATGTGGTGTGATGGGTAGGGAGCATCTTATGATGTGTATAGAAAGAAGTTCCCTCATGCATGAATCTCGGCCCAAGCATGTGGGAGGCGGCTTTGAGTATGGCGGTGGTTTGGTTCTGGAGGTTTTCAGCTGAAGGGGTTGGGTCCCTTGGGGCAGGGAGGCTCTCACCTGCCCCCTTCTGGGGCACCCCTAGTGAAATAACCTGGTGCAGGGTCCGGTGGCATGGTTATGGCGGGCATCAGGTTGCACCTTTCCAGGAGAAAAAGGCTTTCGATCTGGATGGTGGCCGATAACGAGATTATTTTAATAAACATTTTTGTTTCTTATTTTTTAATAACTAGGTTATTTCCACTGAGTTACTTTTGTTTTTTTTTGGGGGGTGGGGGATTGGGTATTTAGCTTTGGGATCACACCCAGCAATGCTCAGGAGTTACTCCTGCCTCTGTACTCAGGAATTACTCCAGGCAGTGCTTGGGGGACCATATTTGATGCCGGAGATTGAACTCAGGTCGGCCTCATGCAAAGCAAACGCCCTACCTGTTGTGCTATCACTCCGGCCCTGATATACTTTTGATCTGTCTCTAAGTCTACCATATATCTTAAAAATATAATCTATTTCTTGATATACAAGCCTGCCCTTCCTGTATTTTACTCCCCCACTCTCCACTGTTAGATAGTGCTGACTTATTTATTAAGTCTTGTGTCAATAGATTTTTCAAGATAAGCTTTAGATCTTGCTGATATGCAAATCTTGTTGATTATAAGATGGCATCCTGTCATATCAAAACACAGACTTCAAATTACTGATACATTTCATACTGACTTAAGTATATCTTTTTATGACTAAATAATTTTGTTGTTTTTCTCAGGTAGTTTATGACAATTTCTTCTGCTACTTTAGATTTCTTCTAATAACGCTCTTCTATGACTATTATCTGACATCTCCATTTAGTCACCTGTTTGAAACAGATTGTAAAGGCTTAGTAAGATTGAGTGGCTTGGCTCTGGATGAGAACAGAGCACATTTTTCCCAGTCCTTTAACCCCAGGAGTCCTGGACCCTGAGCAATAGTGCAGTGGGTAGGGAGTTTTCCTTGCACATAGCCGACTCAGGTTCAATCCTCAGCATCCCACATGATTCTCCAGAGTACCATCAGGAATAATTTCTAAGTTGCAGAGCCAGGAGAAACCCATGAGCTTTGCGGGTGTGACCCAAAAAGCTCAAAACAAAACAAAAAAGCAAGGAGTCCTGCACTACAACTAGGAATAACTGTCTTCTAATTAAGAGATATTTTTGCAGCAATACCAAAACATTTATGAAATGCTTATCCTCACATATCCTGAAGTGCACTTTTTTTGGTCATTGGCTCATTTTCAATTACTGAAATAATCAAAGAAAGAACAAACAAATCCAAACAAGAAAAATTTTAAAATATACTGCTTTTTCTCTTATTTCTCTTGTACAGTGTCTTATCTCTTTTATGATCAAAGATTCCCTTTCTTGCATAAAATTGATATTTAAAAGAAAAATACTTACCCAGAAGATGAAGTTGAAGATAAACAAAGTACATTTTACCAATACATTCACACCTCCCATGTTGGAAAATGATCAGGATTCTAGATGCTCTTAATTTAACTGTTAGTGATAGGGAGGGAAATAATCCAATTATTAAAATAGAAGAAAATCAATGTACATTTAAATTTCACAAGAACTATCTCTAAGTGGGTATACTCTTTTGTTTGTCATGGTTCCTGGGGCACCCAGTCAGGACACGGATAATTCTTTCTCAAAAAAAAAAAAAGTTTCCTCTAAAGTAACCATACATCAAATTAGGGAAATAGCACTAGATTGGGCAAAGAATGACACACAAATATGAGGTTTCTGAATTTCAGAATCCTCAACCTCACCTTCCAGCCCTCTGTTTTGACTATAGGGAAATAACATTGTTTTGTTCTGAGATAAAGGGACATTCTGTTTCGACTCATTTTTCGCGTTGCATTTTCTCAAAATTTCTTCCAGATGCAATAAAACACATTTAGGAATGTGCAAAATCGAATGTCTCAGACACAGAGACCTTTTGTGTTTACCTCCAGAATAATCGAACAATGGAAGATGTATCTGACTTCCAAAACAATTTCAGAACAATTCTATGCCTAGAACACAATGTAGTTGGGAAAGTGGGGAGGGAAATGTGTTGCAATGGAATAGAAAAAACTTTCTGATCTTTCCTATATTGTGTCATTTAAAAAAATATATTTAGGCATCTTGATAGCTCGGTTATCTTTTATGGCACTACCCTTTATACACTATACTTTCTCTGGTAAATTACATACAACTATAACTCTTCTCCACCAACTCTCTTTCTGAATTTCTGATCTC
Organism: Sorex araneus; assembly: GCF_027595985.1. Lineage (NCBI taxonomy): Eukaryota > Metazoa > Chordata > Mammalia > Eulipotyphla > Soricidae > Sorex > Sorex araneus. The sequence goes on from NC_073311.1 coordinate 13,825,770, forward strand.
AGACCAAAAAAAAATTCCAAATGAGTAGGTGGTCATAGTTCAGTGATGACAAATTGTACATTTTGTTTCTAGTGCTAACAGAAGGCAGCTGTCCCAGGTAAAGGCAAAATCTTGGATCTAATCAAGGAGGTGTAGATTGCTTTTGTGTAAACAGCGTGGTTCATGCTAATTTCCACATCCTGCCTCTTAGAAGGAGCTCTATTTCCTCTCTAAATAAAAGAATCTATACTGCAAAAGGTTGCTGGGAAAACAATTCTTTAAAATCTTTGTTAAATTCTAAACAATGAACAAGCATGGACTTGTAAAAATTTGAATTTTTAAAAACTTTATATTCTTCACAGGGATAAATTGTGCTTTGAAACAATTTCATTCTGACAACAAACAAAATATATTTACTATATTGGCAGCAAAAATATCTAGTGTTAAAGACTAAATTTAGAATATTTTCTAAACTAATATTTCAATTATTATTAAGATAGTTGGTATTTTGTGATGACTCCTGCTAGAAAATGGGTATATTTTAATAAACTCCTATTGAGGGGCTGGAGTGATAGCACAGTGGGTAGGACGTTTGCCTTGCACGCAGCCGACCCGGGTTCGATTTTCAGCATCACATATGGTCCCCTGAGCACCGCCAGGTGTAATTTCTGAGTGCAGAGCCAGGAGTGACCCCTGTGCATCGCCAGGTGCGACCCAAAAAAGCAAAAACCATAAATAAATAAAAAATAAATAAACTCCTACTGAGATATTAATATAGATTGGATTATCCATAACTGAGATGGTTTGATAATTGAAACATAAATGAATTTATAGTTCTGGAAAGGATTATTGCCTAGTGGTAAAATTAAAAACATTTAATAGACTTAAATGTTTTATTGTAAAATATATATATATTGAGCAGCTATCAAGTTTTAGTTTAGAATAGATTTTTATAGATGGTAAATCTTAAAAATATTTTTTATTCTTTAAATCTTTAAACTGCATATAATTGTAAGCCAGTACTACATCACAAAAGTAAGAAATATAGTTTTCAGTTAAATTATTTGTGCAATGTAAAAGTAATAAGTACATTTTTATAAGACAATTACTATTTAATAGGATCCCCAGGCCAATTCAAAATCTTTATGACATAGTTAATTCCTAAAAGTTCCTATTTCAGTAATAGTTGCACAAGTTTTACCCACCTTTTTTACTTTAGCTTGGGTAAATACTGCGTAGGGTCATTTTGCATTCTCTTCTTTCTTATATCCAATCACTTCCCACAGATTATTGAGCTCTAAAATTCTCCTCAAATCCATTTTCTTCATCTCATCCTTTGCGACTATCACTATTATCTCTTTATTATCTCTTGCTTGAACCATTAATTACAATGGAATCTTGTCTCCATGCCAATCTATTCCTCTCTGTTTTTTAGCATTCCAGGATTATTTTTTTGCCCAGTTAACTCTTTTTATAAAATTTTTATTGATCATGCAATTCTTCTAATTTAAAACCAATCTAAGTATGATTTCCTGTTCCCTAGAAGTAAAATTTCAGCTTCCTAGAATGATATTTGAAGTACCTGGTAAGCAGACACTTATCATCTTCCATTTCACTAGGTTTTAACAACAGTGAATACACTAAAGTTATACACGTTAGACCATGGAAAAGAGAATGAGGTTCCTTGTTCTCAGAGCAAATAAAAGGGCACAGTTAGCATATTATATGCCCTATAGAAAAGAACATGTTCTAAAAATCATTATGTAAATAAGGTCTAGATTTGGGATTTGACCCATTAAGGCAGATAAAGAGAGGAGGTTCATGTTCTTCTCTATAAAATAATAAAAAAATTATTTAACAAATATATTGAATGCCTGCTTACTGTATTCCAGTCAATATACTAGCTAAATCCTGTAAATACTGCAGTTTAAAAAACAAGATAAAAATTCTGACTGTTGTGGGGGATTTTATTGTATATATTACACACATATATAATAACTATGTAATGTAAATCAGGTAAATAGATTATAGAAAAATACAAATAGTCATAATTTCATTTTATTGTGACCACAAACAGGTGTTTTTATTATATCACTTTATTACCATTAAAATTTGTGTTTTCAGACAACTTCTAGTTATTAATTCAATAAATATTTATGAAATTACTCCAATGTGGCTGGAGTAATACCACAGTGGGTAGGGCATTTACCTTGCATGTGGCTGACCTGGGTTCGATCCCTCCATCCCTCTCGGAGAGCCTGGCAAGCTACCAAGTGTATCCCGCCCAACAGCATAGCCTGGCAAGCTACCCACGGCATATTCGATATGCCAAAAAAAGTAACAAGTCTCACAATGAGACATTACTGGTGCTTACTCAAGCAAATTGATGAACAATGCGACAATAGTGCTACAGTGCAGTGCTACTACAATGTTAGCCCTGAGCAAACGGCAATGACCAGAGAGATGATGCTGTGGATTTCCCAAAGTTTACTTTCCTGAAAGGAAGATAATCTTTGTATTTTTGTTTTCAAATTTTATGCGTATGAATGAAATGGACAGTGAAAAAGCAAATCGTGTGTTTTCAAGAAAAAATGTCATATTCCCTTTATTTTATATATTCTATTATTATGGCTACTCTATATACTATAAGGATCTTTCAAAGCAAACGTCAATATTCACATTATATTCTAAAAAGCTGGTAGCAGTAACACCAGAAATGAGTTAGCTTTCCCCCCCACCATATGTCTGTATTTAGCTGTGGACACATAACTTCATGATGTAATGTATTTAAACAATTAAAGAGAAGTCCTGATACTCCTCATCATTTCTTGTTCTGAAAAACTTTTTTGTCTTATTTTTAGAAAATTGAGGTTGCTCACTTATGGGTTTCATGATATCTAATAGGAACAGAGTCTTGGCTCTTGGCCTGTAGTCTAATTCTAGTGTTCCTGAGGCCAACATTCTTCTTCTGCTTTTATTTGAACACAATGCTCTGCGCTTCCTATCCTGTGTGCTTGTGGAGCCTGGCTCATAAAAACCTTTTGCATATTCCCACTGGAGATGGGAAGCATCTGGTATGATAATGATTCCTTTCCTTCCTTTGCAGGACATTTTGAAACAATATCTACTTTTAATATTAATTCCATCTTAAAAATAAAATGTGACTTGGAATTGTCATTGTAACAGTACAGTGTTTGTGAAGAATAGGTATCCAATATCCAAAATTATTCTCTCCTGTTAACATTTTTATTCTAAAATATTGATGATTTGCACCTGGACATAAAATTACTAGTCATATAGGTCACACTAGAAAAATATGAAATATGCAATATGAAACTTTCATAAGAAAATAGACTTTACATTACAAAAGCGCACTGTTAAGTCTTTACAAGTACACTGTGGAAAAAAAAGTTCATTACCATTAATACTTGAAGTGATTTCACAAGATGAAAACTGAACTAGAGGATAGAGGGCAGATGAGGTAAGGAGATCTCTGTGAGGTCCCTCAAAGCTCAGCTTTCTCACCCTTTACTAACATGGTCTGCTTGAGACATACTCTCTTAAACTGATATCGGAGTTAGAGATCAATTTCTTAGTTTATTTTTTATGAGAAATACACCCATCATGCTATTTCACTTAAGAAAATCTGATTAGAAATTCTTTAGCTGTAAGAAGCATCAAAGAAATCAATATATATATTTGAGATATACCATATAAATATATGGACTACATGGAATATATTATATATTTACATAATGTAATTATATGTATTATAAATATGTAATATATCGTATGAAAATATAAAATAGCAATAGCACTGCACCGCACTGTCATCCCGTTGTCCATCAATTTGCTCAAGTGGGCACCAGTAACGTCTCCACTGTGAGACTTGTTACTATTTTGGGCATATCAAATATGCCACGGGTAGCTTGCCAGGCTCTACCATGCGGGTGGGATACTCTCGGGGTAGCTTGCCGGGCTCTCCGAGAGGGATGAAGGAATCAAGTCTGGGTCGGTCACGTGCAAGGCAAACACCCTACCCGCTCTGCTATCACTCCAGTTCATGAATATATAAAATATATAATATAAATATTTGCATATTTCAATATATGTAGGTAGATTTTTTGTAGGAAGTAAATAAAGTAATAGATAAATTGGTCAGTTATGGTGGGCTGATGTGTGCAGAATTATCTCAGTTATTTGCAGCATTCCAACCCTGAATATTAGTGATATCATCAAATTCTTTCTGCTCAATACTGACTTCTCTCTCTTCTGTTCTGGCTCTGTCCTCTCTGTGACCAAGGTGATTCCTTAGAAAAGCACACATAAAAATTGACTAAGCATCCAAATGCAGATATGGATAGACACATATAGACACATATAGACACATATAGACATAATCTATATGTGTCCACATATAGATTACAATACACAAGAAAAGAATGAAGAACACAAAACAGAGCTCTGTAATCAACAAGGTAATTGAATATCCATTCTGTGCTACATATTGACTGGTGATTTGCTTTTATAAGTGAAAAATACCAACCTGCTTTTCCATATGTACTCTCTCCATCAGTCCTACTTGGTTATTTTACAAGATACACATTAGCTGCCAGCCATAATTGGATGTCATATAACATGGGTTAGAATGTAAAGAAGTGAGTGGAGCTTGGTACACAAAATAAAAAGGAAGAGAAGGAAAAAATAGAATATGGGAAGACAGCTAAATGCAAGTATCAGACACCAACTTCTTAAACTGAAGGAACCAAAAATGTTAGAGTTTAAATTAGGCTTATCCTATGCAGTCATAAGCATAGACATTTATGCATAATCCTAATTATGATATCACAAGTGGTGTGGGGGAGGGGAAGATAACCTTCTCTCAAGTATTTTGACTGATAAAAGAATGAAATTGACTCAAGTCAGAGTAAGAAAAGAAAACAATTAATTGTATAAAATGTATAATTACAGAGGTCTTATGAGCATGAACCTGTGGAATGACCAATGAATAAGATTTACATGCTTTTCAGACAAAGGGACAATAAATATGTGAGCAATTTATAGCACAATATATTATTTTTTTTAAATAGACACTAAGCGAGGAATTTAGCAGAGTTTATTTATATAGGACCTGGAGATTATTAACATATCAGTTATTTCTCAAGCAGCTTTAATTCAAACTAATAAACATGCCATGCTGGCACATTTGGGGTGAATTACCCTGAACCCCAATACAACTAAGAAAGGCTTAACCAACCCAGAACCCCTGGGGTGTGTTTTATGAGTTCTGATTTCTAGATGACAAAAAATAGCAGGAAATCATTGTAAAATATCATGGATCAAGGAAATTTAAGATTCCACCTCAATGATTGTTGTTAATTTAAAATAATAATTTTTTTCGGTTTGTATTTCATGAGGGAGGGGGAGAATAGTGCCTAATACCAGGAAGGCATACACTCAAAGGAACTATACCCCCCTTCATACATCCTTTAAAAGAGGCAATAACATAATGCTAAAGAACTTAGACTCTAATTTGATTTTTTTTAAACACAGAATCCTATTTAGAATATTTGTCTTCAGGGCTTGGAAGGCCTAATTATCTCAATGTGAAAAAAAGACTGAAATATACCTCTAGCTAAAGGCCTAATGCATATTTCTGAAATAAGAAGGTGTAGCTGTATTTTCTTGACCCATCCAATATGAGATCAAGCTCATGCAATCCATGTCAAATTAGAGAGTTTATCTAAGATATTTAGCTCACACCCCTAGTAGCATACCAGCCCTTGCCAATAAATGCCACTGGGTGTGACTTAAAACAATAGCAACAACAAATTGCAAAACCCAAATGTAGCCTTTCCAGAAATGAGGCACAAATATACCATTCTCTTCAGTTCTCCTCACTTATACTTTGGGATGAAAATGGCTTTCCCTGTTCTACCCAATAATTTTCTTATTCAAAATTATTTTTATATGTCAACCCAGTAAGGAACTAAAAAATGAATCCTAAAAATCTGAAAACATTTTAAATAAGCTACTCTTGGGGTCATCAAAAGTGCCTTTGAATAAAACAAAGCAAAGGGATATTTGCTTTGCACAATGTTGTGTTGACTTCTATTTTGGCCTATAAAATCATTAAATCTTTAAAAAATGTTCCACAGGAAGGTTAATGATTTTTTTCTTTTTGAGTCACACCCAGCGATGCTCAGGGGTTACTCCTGGCTTTGCTTGGGGGACCATATCGGATGCCAGGGATCAAACCCAGGTCGGCCGAGTACAAGGCAAATGCCCTACCCACTGTGCTATCATTCCGGCCCCAATGATTTTTTTAATATGTGGAAGAGATCCAAAGTCTTCCTGCATATGAAATTTATTTATACTCTATTCATACTGGAGACCTTAGAGAATCAGAGAATCCCGTACGTGTTCTGCCCTCTTTTATCTTTACTCATGATGTTTTCTTGAGTTCATGAGTGTATAGTATTGTTAAGGCGGAAAGACTGGCTTAGCCAAGTTTTCTCAAAAAGGAATGTGCAAATCTGAGCTCACTTTTCCAGAACTCTAGCTACCAGTCCAGGGCCTGGTGTAGAAGAAGAAGTAACCTCTAGAAAGTTCAAGTTTCTGGAGAATCACTAATTTTCAGCCAATCCCCAAGGACTTTATGAAAAGGAAATAGTTCATAAAGCAATTCTCTATGCTGTAAGATTATGTCACTCCAAAGCTTTGAACCGTCTCATGGATTCCCATCACAATTAGAATGAAATCCAAAGCCACACAAGATGGGCTCTTGGCTAACCCACTGACCTCATTTCCTTCCGTTTTCTTCCTCACTCATGCTGCTCCGGCCAGAATGGAATCCTTGATGATCCTTGGACTCATCCCAACCAGGGCCTTCCAATTTCTCCTTCCATCTTAGGATCCCTTTCATCTACAAAGCTAGATAGTTCATTCTCCAGTTTTATTATTTTACACACACACACACATACACACACACATGCACAAACACGCACATTTTTTCATTCTTTTTAACATCAGCAGATCAGGAACACCACAAGATATGTTAAATCTTGTGTGTTTTTGTATAAAACACAAAAAAAATCTATATATTTTTTGTGAAACAAAATAAGCCTACAACCTGGACTATTTCCTTATTTTCTGAGAAACAAGGACAAAATCAAAAGCATTGAACTTCCTCCTTTCAAAATATATTATAGGGCCAGAGAGTTAGGGCATTTGCCTTGCACAGAGCTGACCTGGTTTCAATTTCCAGCAACTAATATGTCTCCCACTGGTAAGAGTGATTCTTGTGTGGGATCAGGAGTAAGTCCTGAACACCACAGGGTGTGGCGAACACACACACACACACACACACACACACACACACAGATACAGTAATCAAAACAGGATATTGGGAAATAACTTTTAAAAACTGAAACACACGCCTTTCAAGTAAAGCCCTGAATTTTGTCCTTGGCACTGCATGGTCCCCCAAACACCAACAACCCGGAACCCTGGTAGCCCCAGTGCTGTTGGTTGGGGAGTCTAAGAAGCATCTTATTGTCAGGTCTAAATATTGAAACATCTGGCCTTGTTGGTCCTCTAAGCACTTCTTAAGGTCTTCCCCAAAGATGGGTATGTAAGCAATAGAGAAAACCAGTCCAGAAATACACATCTTCAATATGAGTACAGAGAAAATATAAAGACAAAAAGAATTGCCTCAATGAACTGTACTGGAAAAGGTAAATATCTATGTGTAAAAGAATAAAATCAAATATTTATTAGACACTGCAAAAATCACCCACAAAGGAACTGTAGAGTTAGTACAATGGGTAAAGTATCTCTGCATTGCACATGAATACCTGGTTTGATCCTGGATACTGTATATGTATATCCAAGCTCCACCAGGCATTATCTCTGGACACAAAACCATGAAAACCTAGGAAAACACTTTACCACATTGATTTTGGCAGTGATCTCATGGATATAACTTCAAAAGTAAAAGCAACAGAAATAAAATCCAACACCTAAATGTATACAGTCAACAAAACAAACAGCAACCTATGTTTGTTTGTTTTGTTGGGGGAAAAGACTTTGCAAATCATACCTCTTATTAGAGATTAATCTTTAGACTGCATCAGAAACTTGAACAACTTACTGTCACTGTCACTGTCACCCCATTGCTCATCAATTTGCTCAACCGGGTACCAGTAATGTCTCCATTATGAAACTTGTTGTTACTGTCTTGGGCATATCGAATACACCACAGGTAGCTTGCCAGGCTCTGCAAACGCTCTACAACTGTGCTATCGCTCCAGCCCCGAACAACTTAACAACAACAAAAACACTAATGATATGGATATTCTTCCAAGGAATACATATACCTATCAGAATGGTTATTTTATAAACATAAGCAGTGAAATAAAACAAAGAAGCAATTCATTATTTCAGTTATATGAAATATATGTAGGACTATAGCACTGTCGTTCCATTGTTCATCAATTTGCTTAAGCGAGTACCAGTAATGTCTCCATCATGAGACTTGTTGTTACTGTTTTTGACATATCGAATACACCAAGGGTAGCTTGCCAGGCTCTGCCGTGTGGGCAGGATACTCTCGGTAGTTTGCTGGGCTCTCTGAGAGGGACAGAAGAATCGAACCTGGGTCAGCTGTGTGCAAGGCAAATGCCCTACCCGCTGTGCTATCACTCCAGTCTGATGAAATATCTAAATAGTTAAATTGACAAAATTAGATACTAGAGGGTTAGTTATTGGAAGATTGGAGAGAGTGAGAAATGAAGAGTCATTAACAGGAAATAATACATCTGTATTTAATTTATTTTATAATATTTTCTCCCTCTCAGAGAGCCCAGCAAACTACCAGCAGAGCCTGGCAAGCTCCCCTTGGTGTATTCAATATGCCAAAAACAGTGACAAGCCTCACAATGGTGAGGTTACTGGTGCCCGCTCGAGCAAATCGATGAACAACGGGAAAACAGTGCTACAGTGCTAATACATCTGTAAAGATAAGATTATGCAAAGAAATTTTTGATGTTTGATTTGAATGACTAGTGAGAATAAATGACCTGAAAACTTTGTCTGTAAGGGTCATGATATCCTTTTATCCTCCTAAAAAAAGAATGCCTGTCATTATAAAATTACTGAGTACAATCCGGGTTCTGCATTCAATGATGCGTTTTTTCAATACCTGTCTCCCTGCCATCCCTTATTTCTACTCCTTCTGTGGCTGCTTCTTGGGTGATCAGAGGTCAGATACTTGGTGCAGTACTTGCACACTTGGTTGTGGTATTTGCACGCCTGTAGTTGCAGTGCTTGCTAGGGTCTGCACCCTTAGTTGTGGTGTGACAGAGAGCACACACTTTGTACTGGTGTCCACCAAGGATCCCAAACAGTAGGGCAACCAAGAGCACTCTGGGATATATGGGTTGGTATTTGGGATTGAATTTACAGCCTCATTGGCTTTAAGGCAGGCATTCTACTGAGCTGTATCTCCAGACTCCATCAATCCCTATCTATTTGTTTAGCCTCCACTTATTACATTGAACAAGGAGGAAGTGTAGGGTACTTGTTTACTTGTGTTTCATAACAAAATTTGTTAGACCTAGTATCTTTAGTAATATAGAAATTTATATTCTCAGGGTTCTGGGTAGAAGTTCTTCTCAAGGTGTCATTGTGACCATACTCTACAGAGAGCTCTCTCCTCAAGGTGCCAACCTCTGCCTATGTACAGTGAGGACTAAATCTCCTTTCCATGTAGGCAGAAAGAGCTCTTGACTGTCTGCCTTTATAAGGACACTAGTCCTGTGCCATAAGGGCCCCACATTTATGATTTTATTTAACTTTACTTTTTTAATTTTTTTAAAAAAAATTTATTAGTAAATCACTGTGGGGTACAGTTACAAACTTAGGAACTTTCGTGTTTGTATTTGGTTTATACCCCTCCACCAGTGCCCATTTTCCTCCACCAATGTTCCCAGTATCCCTTCCACCACCCCGACCCCAACCCCCACCACCCCACCCTGCCTCTGTGGCAGGGCATTCCCTTTTGTTCTCTCTCCTGTTGCATGTTGTAGTTTGCAATAGAGGTATTGAGTGGCCATAATGTTTGGTCTATAGTCCACTTTTGGTACGCGGCTTTCAACCCGAATTGGTCCTCCCAATATTTTCTACTAGGTGTTCCCTTCTCTGTCTCTGCTGCCTTTACCCCAGCATGTAAGGCCAGTTTCCAATCTGTGGGGCAGACCTCCTGGTTCTAATCTCTACTACTCTTGGGTGTTAGTGTCTCATTCTGCTACTTTATATTCCACATATGAGTGCGATCTTTCTATGTCTGTCTCTTTCTTTCTCACTCATTTCGCTCAACATGACACTCTCCATGTTGATCCACTTATAGGTAAATTTCATGACTTCATCTTTTCTAACAGCTGCATAGTATTCCATTGTGTAGATGTACCAAAGTTTCTTTAACCAGTTATCTGTTTTGGGGCATTCTGGTTTTTTCCAGATTTTGGCTATTGTAAATAGTGCTGCAATGAACATAGAAATGCAGATGTCATTTCCACTATACATTTTTGCCTCTCCGGGGTATATTTCCAGGAGTGGTATTGCTGGGTCAAATGGGAGCTCAATTTCTAGTTTTGTTAGAATCGTCCATATTGTTTTCCAAAAGGGCTGAATGAGTTGGCATTCCCACTAGCAGTGAAGGAGAGTCCCTTTCTCACCACATCCATGCCAATGCCGGTTGCTTTTGTTTTTTGGGATGTGGGCCAGTCTCTGTGGTGTGAGATGATATCTCATTGTTGTTTTGATCTACATCTCCCTAATGATTAGTGACGTAAAGCATTTTTCTCGTGTGCCTCTCAGCCATTCAGATTTCTTCTTTGGGAAAGTTTCTGTTCATTTCATCACTCCATTTTTTGATCGGGTTGTATTTCTGGGTAGTCCCTGTTTAGGTTTCGAGATCCCCTCTTCCAACTCTCCTGGTGGTGGGGATTTTCACGGTTTCTTCATGTAGTTAGAGTCTTACTCTCAGACGCTCTTCCTTAGCTTGTGTGGGGCCTCTGGGCAAGAGGAGGGGGTCAGGGCAGCGCGGAGAGGTGACTGAGAGCAGCAAGCTTAACTTTATTTTTTTAACAGGACTTAATCTCCATACCTAGTATCAGTGTATCACTGTATCATTGTCGTCCCATTGCTCATCAATTTGCTTGAGTGGGTGCCAGTAACATCTCCATTCATCTCTTTCGTATTCGGGGTCAGAGGAATGAGGCCCATTATTGTTACTGTTTTTGGCATATCAAATATGCCACGGGTAGCTTGCCAGGATCTGCTGTGTGAGATTCTGCATCACTCTCTTCCGGGAGCTTTGTTTTATAGTCTCTGGATCTTGGTCATTGATGAGATCACATGACGCTGGGGGCAGTTGTGGGTATGACTGCCAAGCTACTGGAAAACTGGGGATCTGGGTGGAGGAGGCCCAGTCCTGATCTGAGTAGGCTTGGAGACCTCAGCCACAGGTCCCACATACCTGAGTTCCTCTGCTGGTTCCTTCATAGGTGAGGCTTGTCCGAGCATGTGGAGAGTGGCCTTGATCATGGCTGTGGCTGGGTTCTGGAGGTTTTTGGCTGCTGGGGCTCTGCTTGGGGTGGGGAGGGAGACTCAACCTGTTCACCTTTGAGAGGCCCTGGTGAAGACAGTCTGGTACTGTGGCAGGAGATTCTGCCATACTGTGGTTAACGGCTTTAAGAAAGGAGAAACGCAGGGGCCAGAGCGATAGCACAGCGGGTAGGGCGTTTGCTTGCATGCAGCCAACCCAGGTTCGATCCTCGGCATCCCATATGGTCCCCCAAGCACTGCCAGGAGTAATTCCTGAGTACAAAGCCAGGAGTAACCCCTGAGCATTGCTGGGTGTGACCCAAAAAGCAAAATAAATAAATTAATTAATTAAATTTAAAAAAAAAGAAAAGAAAGGAGAAACACAAATATTTAATAGGTTAATCAGCAGTTTGTATAAGTTCCCGTACATTTCATCTCCTGTGGTCTGGAAACTTTAGAACTAAAGATGGTATGCTGATTTTCAATACAGCCTCTACATTTTGGAATATTTTTGGAATGAATATCTGAGCCCCTTTAATTTTGAATCTGGGCAGGTTTAGTGTGCTTTTGCCAAAAGGTTGTGATGGTAGGATGTAGTTTAATGCCCAAGATATGATGCAAGGTTCCAGTTCTATATTAGCTCAACATTTATGTTTGGAGTCATGAGCCACCATGTGCCTCATGCATTACTAAGGCTGCAGTGTTGTGGGGTTCACCTGTGGGTGTTCTGGGTGGCAGTCCTGGTCTTCCCTCTTCCCAGCAGACACTAGCTAGGTGATTAAAGAGCCTTACGATGATTTCAGCTCCCCAGTTTTGAACCACCCCAGAGTTTTATACTCATCGCTGAAGCGCCAGGATTATGAGATAGGGCTGGTCATTCTTGCTTGGTCTAATCCCAGTTCCAGAACTACAGCATCTATGAACATAATTAATTTGTAGACTGATAAATTTGGAGACAGTTTGTTACTCAGCGCACAGCAGTTCTTAGTACTGGTTCTCTCCATTTGGGTCCCTAATCTCCTCATCATCTAGAGTGGGGCTTCTTTACATTTTCCACTTGAAATTCCTTTTCACCTGAGAAATTTTTATGTGATCCTGGGTATATGGACATATATATAAAAGATTTACTTATAACAAGTCATAAAAATTTCATTTAAAAACAAATTTTTGAAGGTTCAGGAGATGCTGTGGCAGTTAGGGCATGTGTCTAGCACTTGGCCTAGGTTCAGTTTCCAGGATCACGGGGAAGGCCTGGAGGTGCCCAGCACTGCATGGCCAAAGCAGCATCTTATCCTTGGTCCCTGCATTGAGCAGCAGTATGATTGGCCACAAATTGACAGTATGACTAAGGGTCATACTGACAGTATGGCAGTATGACTAAGGGTCTCCTGGGCTCTGAAAAGAAAAGTCAGTAATACTTTGCTACTTAACAGCAGGACACATCGTTGCATTGTATCATGCGGTTGCTTTAAAGAGATTGGACTAGACTGGACTGGAGCAATAGCATGGCAGCTCATTTGCCTTGCATGAGGCCCTCCCGGGCTCGATTCCTCAGTCCCTCTCTGAGAGCCCGCAAGCTACCGAGAGAATCCCGCCCACATGGCAGAGCCTGGCAAGCTCCCCATGATGTATTCCCTATGCCAAAAACAGTAATAACAAGTCTCACAATGGAGATGTTACTGGTGCCTGCTCAAGCAAATAGATGAACAACTGGATGAGAGTGACAGTGACTGTGACAGTTGCTAAAGAGGCTTAATTACTGTTTCAATGGGAACAGAGTAGAGACTATCCCTGCTTTTAGGAGAAAGAATGGTTAAGAGTCAATTAATACTCAACCACTTTTTTACTTCAAAATAATTAATAAGCCAGTTAGGCACATTGTGTGTGTGGAAGAGAGGGTTCCTATGTGGGATTTAATGGCCATTAAAAAGAAGGAAATATGACAAAAGTAGATCTCCAGACAAAAGATGCAGCATAAGCAAAATTACATGGACAAGGTAGGCCATGATTATGGTAGAACTGGCGCCATCCCCCATCCTTCCTCAAAAGAGTGAGTTTAGCAGAAATCTGGCTGTTATCCAGGAAAAGGAAGAGGAAATAAATAAATAAATAAATAATCTTAAGAAAACAAAGGAATGCATGTTGAGAGGTTTCATGAGAAGAGATATCCCAATCAGCATCTTCTTTTCTTCAGTTTTAATTTAGGCACGTGATTTAAAATACTGTTAGCAATAGAGTTTAAAGTATACCTGTACCAACACCATACCCTCCACCACTATCTCAAGGTCCCCTCCCATGCTCCTGTGATCCTTGGCAAACTCAGTTCTGTGGGCAAGAGCTGTTGCCATTGCCCACTTTTACTCCTTTACCATGTTTCTTTATATGCCAGTTGAGAGATCATTCTGTATTTTTCCTTTCCCACTGACAGACATCACTTAGAATGATACCCTTTTGTTTTATCCATGTCTCAATCAATTGTATGATTTCATCTTTTCTTATAGTTAAGTAGTACTCTAAAAATCAAATTGGTGTCTAAGTTCTTTAGGACGATTTTGTTGCCTCCTATGTAGGTGTTGAATGTGGGAAAGGGATGTGGGAATGTGGAAATGTGTAGTTCCTTTGTGTAGTTCTTTTGAGTGTATGCCTTCCTGGCATCAGGCCCTCTTCACTTGTCATTAGGCACTTAGGTTATCTCCATTTTTTGCTATTGAAAATAGAGCAGCATTGAACATAAGTATGCATCTACTTTTTTGAATTACTGTTTTTGTGTTATTCAGAGATATCTGAGTGGAAATTTATGGATAATTTTCTGTATAATATTATATATCTATTTTTAATATTTTGATAAATTCCCATGCCATTTCCATAGAGCCTGAATAATTTTGTATTCCCATCAACAATATGGGAGAGTTCCTTTTTCTCCATACCACCACCAGCACTGATTTCTGGTCTTTTTGATATGGTCCATTACCACGGAGTGAGATAGCTCATTGTTTTGATTCATATTTCGCTTATAATAAATGGGAGTATTTTTCCATGTGCCTGTTAAATTGTCTATTTAGTTCTTATGCCTAATTTTTGTTGTTTTGTTTTTGTTAGTTCTTTGTGTAATTTGAATATTAGTCCTTGTTTCACTTTCCATAAAAACTGAATTTCCCAAAGACATCACTTAAACCCAACACTGTGAAGAATATTTTCTTATGTTGTTCCTGGTATTTTATGGTTTTGGTTCTAACATCCAAATCTTCAATTAATCCATTTTTATTTCATTTTTGTGCACGATGTGGAAGAAGAATCCAGTTTTATTCTCAGGCATCTGACTATTCATTTTCCCAGTACCATTTATTGAAGGGACTTTCTTTAATTTGTGTGCTTGGCTTCTTTAGCATAAATTAACTGTTCAAAGATATACATTTGGTTTAGGTTTTCAATTTTTGTCCACTGATGTGCATACGCATGTTTATTCCAATACTATGCCATTTAGATTACTCCAAACTTATACTATAGTTTGAAGTCAGGAAGTGCGATTTCTCCATTCTTCTTTTCTTTAAGATTGCACAGGCTACTTGGGGGTATTTTTTTCTGCTTTCCTGACAAATTACGTTGGGGAGAGGAATTGGGATATGATTGAGTACCAAAGAACATGTGCTTTTCAAACTTCAGGTTATAAATTTAACGCATGTCTTGCCACCTGCATGCACAGAGCATGATCCATTAGCTCTGTGATCTGGGCTGCTGCCCCTGCCCCTTGTTCCCCTCCACCTCACCCAACTCCCCGCACTGAATAGACCACATCATTTCAGAAGTAGCAGCCAGATGTGTGAAAGCACCACAACTAAACTGTTCAAGCACTGGCACGAACCATGGCTAAGTGTACAAGCAAGAGCCACACCAGATGTATGAACCTAGGTGATCACCACACTCCAATGTGTGAGCACAACAAGAGGAGAAGAGGTGACCCTGGCCATGCCATTACAATAGCAAAGGAGAAGTAAGCTAAGGAGGGAAAAATATGCCCTTGATGTTATTTTGATAAGGATGACATTGAACCTGTATATTGTTTATGATCATGGCAACTATAAAATGTTATTTCTTTTTATCTAAAAACATAATATTTTCCCATTTACTGTTATATTCTATTTATTTTAGATGACTTACAGTTTTTAATGTATGTCTTTTTTACTTCCTTTGTTATCTTTATTCCCAAGTACTTAGTTCATTGCTATGCACTTTTCATGGATTTTTTTTCTTTCTTTCTTTTCTAGTTTTGTAACAGATATTTGCATATTATTTTGGCCTGTCACTTTACTGCATTTTTTTTCTGACTGGAGCAATAGCACAGTGGGTAGGGTGTTTGCCTTGCACGATGCCGACCCAGGTTCGATTCCTCCGTCCCTCTCAGAGATCTTGGCAAGCTCCCCATGGTGTATTCGTATGCCAAAAACAGTAACAAGTCTCATAATGGAGATGTTACTGGTGTCTGCTCAAGCAAATTGATGAACAAAGGGACAACAGTGCTACAGTGCTTAGTTCTTTAGAGTATTTTTCAAGGTTTTATATGAATGTTTTCATATTACCTGCAAATATTGAAAGTTTGGACTTGTTTCTCAATCTGGATCCCTTTTATTTCTTTTTCTTGCTTAATTGCTCTGATTAGAAATTACAATCACTGGCATCACTGCCATCCCGTTGTTCATCGATTTGCTCAAGCGAGCACCAGTAATGTCTCCATTGTGAGACTTGTTACTGTTTTTGGCATATTGAATACGCCACAAGTAGCTTGCCAGGCTCTGCCATGTGGGTGAGATACTCTCAGTAGCTTGCCAGGCTCTATGAGAGGGATGGAGGAATCGAACCCGAATCAGCTGCATGCAAGGCAAATGCCCTACCCACTGTGCTATCACTCCAGCCCAGAACTTATAATACTATATTAAATAATAGTGGTAAGAACAGAATTTTTAAATCACTTTGAGATACACAGTTACAAAGTTGTTCATGATTGGATTTCAGTCATAAAATGTTCCAACACCCATTGTACATTTCGCACCACCAATATCCCCAGTTTCTCTCCTGCCACCCCTACATCCTGCCTTCCTCAGTGGCAAGCAAATTCCCTCTCTTCCCCTCCTTTCCTTTCTCCCTCCCTCCATCCTTTCTCCCTCTCCTTCCCTCCCTCGCCCTCCTCTCTCCCCCCCCTCTCTCTCGCTTTCTCCCTCTCTCTCTGTCTCTCTATCTATTTATATATCTATCTCATACAGAAATTCCTTCTTTGAGCCTGGTTATAAAGAAAAAAATTTCCATTTTTCTCCATTGACTGTGGTGTTTGTTAGGTGTTGGTTTATCACATAAGGTCAATTCTATGTTCAATTTCCTTCTGTCTTCATTTTGTTGTTATTAAGTTTTAGTCTTGGATTTGGGTCAAGTTGGTGGGGTTCAGTTCTTATTCTTGGCTTTGGGTATAGAGGTCAAATATGGTGAGGCTCAAGGAACCATACAGGGTGCCAAAGATCAAATCCATGGGCCACATGTAAGGCAAGTGTCCCATCACTATGCTATCTCTTCAGTCCCCATCTATACTTTGTTCTTTTTGTCACAAGTGGATATTGAATCTTTTCACTTGCTTTCTTTTTCTCTGTATCTGTTTATGATCATAAGATATTTTTGCATTTCTTTTGTTTATGTGGTATATTACATTAATTGGTTTGTATATACTGAGTAATGCTTTCACCCCTCTAGTAGGATTTACCTACTAAGATGTGATGCATAATCCTTCTAATGTATTGCTAAATTTGGATCACTGAAATTTTGTTGAGAAACTTTGCATTTATATTCCAAAATACTGGTTTGTAGTTGTTTTATTTTTTAATTCCTTCTTAAACTGTGGATTTAAGTAACTGAATTTGAGATCTTGGAAAATTTTGTTTTATGATATATTATTTATTGTCAGTAAATGTTTTATTTGCCTATCTATTTTATATACAAGGGCTTTGTATGAATTTCTTGAGCATAAAGAGGCCTTGAGTGGAGAAACACCGTTTTAATAAATCTCCTTGTCTGATCTTCTTATCAGGATAATATTTCATTGTGTGTTTTTGCAGTGTGTTATCTGCTTGAGACAGACTTCATCATTGTCACTATATCACTGTTATCCCATTGTTCATCGATTTACTTGCAAGGGCTCCAGTAACATCTCTTTGTTTCACTGATCTTTCGGATTGATTTTTGGGTTTCCATGACATTAATTTCTGTTCTAAGTTTTATTATTTCTTTCCTTCGATATGGTTTGGGTTCCTTTTGCTGGTCCTCTTCTAGATCTTGAGCTGTGAAGTCAAGCTATCTATGTGGGCCCTTTCTTCTTTCCTGAGGAATGCTTGCAGAGCTATTATTTTTCCCCTTAACACAGCTTTAGCTGTGTCCCATAGGTTCTGGTGGCTTGTGTCTTCATTCTCATTTGTTTCCAGGTATTTTTTGATTTCTTCCTTGATTTCCTTCGTGACCCACTCATTGTTCAATAGTGAGTTGTTTAATTTCCAAGTGTTTGATTTGGTTCTCCGAGTCTGTGTGTGATTAACTTCCATCTTCAGTGCATCATGGTCTGAAAAGAGAGTTGATACAATTTCTATCTTCCCAATTCTATTAAGGTATAATTTGTGGCCCAGAACATGGTCTATTTTGGAAAACATTCCATGTGCACTGGAAAAGAATGTGTATTCTTTCTTTTCGGGTTTTATTAGCCCTGTATAGGTCTATTAGCCCTGTCTCTTCCATTTCTTCCTTTAGAGCCATTGTTTTCTTGCTGAGTGTTGTTCTTGTCAACCTGTCCAGAGGTGATAAGGCAGTGTTGAAGTCTCCAACTACTATCGTGGTGCTAGTTATGTCCCCTTAAATTCTGTTAGGAGTTCTTTTAAGTATCTTGGTGGACTGTTCTAAAGCTGCATCCATATCCTCCCTTAACTTATTGGATGTTCATTCCATAGTTGCTTTAAGTTGATCAACCATCTTTACGATTCCCTCTCTGAATCCTTTACCTGAGAGGAGGTTGTATTTCTGGGAAGTCCCAGTTGAGGTTTCTGAGATCCTCTCTTCCATGTCTTCTGGCGGTGGGGATTTTCGCTGTTTTTTCATGTTGTTATGGGCTTTAATGTCAGGCGCACTTCCTTAGCTTCTGAAGAGCCTCAGTTGAAGATGTGGGGCTATGGTCTCTTTACAAAGGACTTTTTGTGCAGCTTGATGTGTCCACTGACAGTTTTTGTGAAATTAGGTTAGGCTAGGCTAGTTGACTATTAGCATATAGAGACTAAGTTGACCAGGGTATTCTTCAGAGGAATAGGTTATACTGATTGTGATCAAAGCTCAACGCATGGAGTGGGAGAAATAACTGTGGCCACTCCAGAAGGAGGCCGTGCCCCCTTTTAGACCATGCCCCCCTAAAGTGAGGCCATGCTTCCAACAACCTGGGGTAGAGGCGGGGGTCAGGAGGGCGCCAAGAGGTGACTAAGAACAGCGAGGCTGGGCTGGGGAGTGTCAGAGCCCCAGACCCAGGCTGGGGGTGGGGGCAATAGGAGAGCTCTTCTTCATTGGGCCCGGTGGGGAGGGTCACCAGAGGGATCCAGTAACGTCTCCATTTGTCCCAGCCCTGAGATTTGAGCAGCCTCTCCTTACTCGTTTTTCCCAACAATTGAAGGCTCTTTTCAGGGTCAGGGGAATGAGACCTATTATTTGTTACTGTATTTGGGATATCAAATACACCACGGAGAGCTTGCCAGGCTCTTCCCTAAGACAGACTTCATATTATCTCTAAACTATCACGTTGAGACTTTTAGGTGAAACTTAAGCAGGCTTACTTCTTCATTCAGTGACTACAAAAAATCAGGAGCCAGCTTCTGCCTAACTATTCCTGCAGACTCTGTCCTACAGCCTTCTGTCTGGAGAGTCCCTGTCCACTAACCATGGACCGGCAAATGAATTTAAAAGCCAATTTTAAAAGCTTCACAACTGACCTGAGCTCACATTCGTTCCCTCCAATGATTTATTAAAACTCTCCTATGATCTGACACCTTGGGGCTGCTATGTGGTAGTGCACCCAAATCATGATTCCTATTCCCAAATAAATGCCTTCTTAATTACCAGACAGTCTGATTGTTTCTCTGGTGTCAACTGCAGCATAAAAATGACTACACTTTAAGATAGGGTCAGCGATCTCATGGTAGAAATACCATTTTCTGGGCAAGAAGCCTTCGGGTGAGCCAAATAGCAACTGCTTCACAGGTTGTTGTTTAAGAGAGTGGACACACTGATAACAAGGACCAATCAGAGGGCTTTTGCCAAAGGAAAGAATCAGTAATTAATTATGGATAGCCAAGGACAGTTTAAGCTTATTAAAGTGAATTCACTCTTGTCTTGAACCACTTACCTCATCTTCCTCTATTTTATTCTCATAAAAGTTTCCAAATTTTACCATTTCTTGCGGCACATTAAGTGCTTATCTAAAACAGTGTATCCTGAATTGCAATTCATTAATCCCCAAGTAGAAGCTTGATTGCTTCTAATTTTGGATTTTTGTTTTTAGATGAAAACGTTTGACATATACTGGGTAAGTCTTTTTATGTTGAGAAAAAAATAAATCATGTAATTCCTACAAGGAGAGAGAGATAGAGAGAGAGAGAGAGAGAGAGAGAGAGAAAGAGAGAGAGAGAGAGGAGTATCTGCCATAGAGGCAGGCTAGGGAGATGGGGACAGGTGACAGGAGGGAAACTGGAAATATTGATGGTGGGAAATGTATACTGGTGAAGGGACAGGTGTTGTAACATTGTATAACTGAAACAAAATCATGAATAACTTTGTAATTATGCATCTCACAGTGGCTCAACTATAAAAAAATAAAAATCCTAGTTGGACTGGAGTGATGGTACAGCTGGTAGGGCACTTGCCTTGCACACAGTCACCCCAGATTCAACCCTGAGTAACCCATATAGTCCCTGAGGCACAGCCAGGTGTATCCTCTATCCTCCTCCTAAAACACGAAAATAACATTAGTAGTAATAACAAGATAACTTAAATATTCTAGTCTGTCAAGAACTGCAAAACCTCTTAGATTTTATTCTGACTTCTAAATTAACAGGTCAGTATGTTACTGCTTAATGATTGCTATCAGAAAACACAGACTTCTATGCCAACGACAAATGTCTTTTTAATGTACAGCACATCAAATTTCTGTGTCTTGCATGGGTGATTTGGTTCCAGATCCTACAGTGGAAACATACAGCAACCTAGGATAATGAGTATCCAGGAAGATTTATCAGACCAAGAAAGTCTGAGTTGAGAAAATCCCAGTCCCCCCAAAGAGCTTCTTCCTTCTTAAAATTTTCCCTCTGTCAGAAGGGAAATGGAATCCTCACTCATTAATGGTGGATAACCAGAATGCATAATTAATTGAAAGGAGCATCTTATGTTTAATAAATTATCTTTAGTAATTGTCTATTTCATAAACAAAATATAGACTCACTTTTAGATCACTAAAGTTCATTCACCAATCTTAAAACTTGCCTTCTAACCTCAATTCCCAAAGATTGCCCATTAATGCTAAGCAATATAGATACATTTTAGCTTTTATGTTTTATTTTATCAGCTCTATCTTTTTCATTAGACTGGAGTGATAGCACAGCAGGTAGGGCATTTGCCTTGCACTTGGCCAACCAGGGTTTGATTCCTCCATCCCTCTCAGAGCATGGCAAGCTACCGAGAGTATCCCGCCCACATGGCAGAACCCGACAGGCTACCCATGGCGTGTTCAATATGCCAAAAACAGTAACAAATCTCACAAAGGAGACGTTACTGGTGCCCCCTTGAGCAAATCAATGAACAATGGGATGACAGTGCTACTGTGCTATGCATCTTTTTTCTTTTTTTTTGCTTTTTGGGTCACACCCAGCGATGCTCAGGGGTTACTCCTGGCTTTGCACTCAGGAATCACTCCTGGAGGTGCTTGGGGGACCATATGGGATGCCAGGGATTGAACCCGGGTAGGCCGCGTGCAAGGCAAACGCCCTACCTGCTGTGCTATTGCTCTGGCCCCATTTGCATCTTTTTAATTCCTTTTATTCTCCCAGTCTCAAATGGCCTTCCCACAGCAATAACATCATTAAAGACCCTCAGATCCACTTGTTGGAATATTAATTCACAGATAAAATTTCTTTAAAAAAATAGATCACTTCCTTCTCCTTAAGGTCTTACAGCATTTTTTTCTCCCCACCAATCAATTTAATTATTCTTTATAAGAGATAGTTGTCTATTCTTATTTTTTCTCTGCTAATTTGCAAGCAACCAAGGCCTCTATTTACCCAATTTTGTCTTTCATATCATGAACTGTGTCAGCAAATAATGAGTAAATAAAAAAATAAGTGTTTCAGCTTTAGTAATTTCTAGATAGAAAAAAGGTTTAGTATTGGAAAATAATAATCTTTGATCACTGAAACAATGTTGTCCCTATCATCACATTTTCTCATTAGCACCATAATTAGAGATTTTTTAAAGAATTTTTGGTTGTTTTGGCATGAAATCCAGAGCTTCCTTTTCTTAAACCAGCTGTAATATTTTAACTTAATGTGAAAGTAACAAAGGAAATCCAATAACTGCATTCTAACTTGTCAACATCCCTCATTTCATTTCTTTTATCTCCTAACTAAAATACTTCTCCAACTTTCCTATTTGACTTCCTTTGAGTGCTTTCATGTTAGCATTGCTCATCGTGAAGTCACCTTGCATAACCCAGTTCTCCCAAGATGAGAGCAGTTTCCAATTAAGCTAACTAACAGCTGGTTGAAAACAGTGTCCACTGACATCTGAACAATACAGTATTTTCAAGAATGCAGACTTCACAACTGTTTTCAAGAAACTAATGCACGAGAAGTTCAACTCAGAGAAATGATGGTATCTCAGTCTATAATATAAATGAGCAAGAAAAAGCAAGCTGAGCTTTCTAAAGAGAGGGAGATGAAGGCTAAATTGCTCCCAAAGCATGAACTTTGTTTTCATACCCTCCTGAGTTTTAAAATAAGAATTGGTTCCTATGAACTCAGAAAAGTGTTCTTTTTTCTATTCAGCAAATATTTTTAGGTACCAATAAAGTGCTAGAATCGAGATACATGATAGTAAATATATTCTCATTCTTGGTAGAGCCTATGAGGAAATAGCTGGTACAAAGAAAATAAAGCAATACTCAATTTGGACTTATAAGTCATGGTTGATACTATGAATGGACATTGTGTTAAGAATGTCATTGGCAATATTCCCCAGAGTGTGAGGCCAGATTCCAAGCTATGGAGCCAACCTCCTGGTATTATATACTACTATTCTTGGGTATTAGTCTCCTTCTCTGTTATTTTATACTCCACAGATGAGAGCAATATTTCTATGTCTGTCTCTCTCTTTCTGGCCCATTTCACTTAGCATGATACTTTCCATGTTGTGAATCTGTAACTGTACTTTCACCATGACTCACTAATTAAAAAATAATAATAAATAAATAAATAAAAAGAAATATCTGAAGCAACTTGACTGCCGATCAACAAAATAAGGGATTAATATACCAATTTATAATGATATTATAGCAATGAAAATGAATAAAGCAATAACTGTTGTCCAAAAAAAAAGTATGTCATTGGCAAAAGCTGGAAAGATAGTACAGGGTTAAGTCACTTGCCTTCTATATGACTGACCTTGGTTCATTCTCCAGCACAACATGGTCCTCTGAGCACTGGAGGGTGCAGCACGGGGGGCCCCTCTGAGTACTTCAGGAGTGACTAGAGTGATCCATCGCACCACGTGGTCCAAGATGCACTGTAGTCCTGGGCTTTGACACTGAACCACCAGCCTAATTGACCTGGACGGAGACCCCGGACCTCCTGAACATCTGGAAAACACCATCCACCCCCCCCAAAAATAAAAATATGTTCTCAATAATAAATAAAATCTATAACAAATTTTGGATAAATATTTATGTAGAAAAAGAAAAGGTAGATAAGATGAACATTCATGAGAGGACTAAATGAGAATTTAAATACAAAGTTCTTGATAGAGGCTGGCACTATGTAAATGCTCAGCCAGTGATATTTTTTTTGTTACTGCTATGGCTATTGACCTTACACGCTTGGTAGCCTGCCTGTAAAATCTACGTATCACTGAGTCATATTTTAAATCCTAACATTCTCAAACGATAAACACTGTAGTTTTTTACATCACTTAAAGATGTAAAACACTGTAGTTAAAGTGTAAAACACTGTAGTTACATCTTTAAGTGAAAGGGAAATATATAAAAAATTCTACAAAACCTTGAGAAAAATCTTAGGAGAAATTAAGCATCCTTTTCTTTTTCCTTCCTCAGTTAGTTCCTCATCTGGATTTCTGTACTGTGGCAAAGCCTCACTAATTCATATGCTGATAATTAGAGATTTTACATTTGTTCTGCAAAGCAAATGAATAATGTAATCAAAATGTAAGGAGGCAGAATGCTTAATTTAATTAAGGAGACCTGTTGTTCTGAGAAACTCTAACCATGAACATTGGCATAAAATTAATGCCCTGATTACAAATTAGCTGGATTTTTTCATTAAAGCAAGACAAGGAATACCTGACCTTTGAAAGCTTATATTCCTTAGCAAATCTTGCCATAAATAAACTATGGCTCAATCTTAGAATAATTCTTTTCTTCAGCTAGTCAAAATTAGTTTTTTGTGTGGCCGTTTTATATTGCCCTGTTTCCTTTAATAACATTTCATAATTTAGACTCTATTATTCTCCAAAAGTTAGTGGATTCAATTAAGGTGGACTCTTTTATGCTTAAATGATCTTTGTAATAGTCATAATTTGATAAAGATTGAAAGGGTGTTCAAGATGTAATTTTCCTTCCTTTATTATTCTGCCAAATCTTTCTTTCTATAATCCTCAAGACTATTCCCACATCTTTGATTCCATATGCCCAGAGCTCCATAAGGACCCCATATGATTCTGTACATTTAAAAAATACTGTCTTTGTTCTCTGACTCATGCGAGGAGATGAGTTGTTAAAGATTTGTGCAAGCTTTAGCTCAGAAATCCTGAATTCAGTCTGCCCATTGTTATAGATCAATTGGGCAAGTCCAGAACTTACCCTTCTGAGATGGAAAATGACCCAGGTGAATGGCACAAACAAGATTTTATTTATTATTTTGAGTATAAGGAACATCTTCTGGAAATAAAGATGTTCAGGAAATAAACATCTTCAGGAAATAAAGATGCTTTTTTCTGTCGTGGAAGAGGTCTCACCTTTAAACAGAACAAGCAGTAAGATCCCTGTCCTGCATTCTGTCATAATATCAAGAAGAAATATCTTAGCTCTTGGCCCAGATGGAACTGTGCCTTCATAAGAATAGAAGGTCTTATTAGCATGTTAAGTCTTTGCTCCTGTGTATGTTTTTTAGTATGAAAATAGTGGGAAGAGCCATCAGCAGCAATATGAGTCACCACTGACTTCCATTTTGTCATAACTCCAATTGTATCCATGGCACTCTCTCTTTTCGGGAGTAATCACCTCCCTTCCTTAGACACTGCTTAGGGAACACATAGCTTTGGTCTTTCCTCTTAAGGTGATAAGTACACGATAATGAAACAATGATGTAACTGGATATTCTGCTCCCTTAACAAACACAACTGGATTCAAGTACTTCTCTAACCTCCCTCCACCAAAGCTGGCTATACTTGTAAATAAGAAGCTCTTAAACCTGTCCTAAAAAAGATTAATGTGTTTATTATAATTGAATAATCATCTTGTTGTTCCATAGGAAGATGGTTTTAGATCATTTCTAGAGTGTACCTCATTCAGATCACCTCACAAAATATTTTAATTTAGGGCCTGAAGAGCAAGTACACTGGGCAGGGCACTTGCCTTATAAGTGGCCACCCCAGGTTCCATACTTGGCATCCCATGTGGTCCCCTGAGCACCACCAGAGTAATTCTTGAGTGCAGAGCCAGGAATAACCCCTGAGCATTTCTGGTTATGAGCTCAAAATTTTTATTTTATTTTACTTTAGTCACCATGACTTACAATGCTGTTGATGTTAGGGCTTCACCACCACTCCACCTTCACCCCTCACTAGAGTCTCTGTTTCTCTCACCATAGTCTCAGGGCTCCCTCCCCCCCCCCACACACACACACTTCCTACACATCCAGGCATTTCACATCTCCCCATCATGGTCAGTTCATTTCTATCTCTGAGACCAGTTCATAGATTCTATTGCTTTGGGTCATTTGTTATTCCCTTACTATGCTGCTTTAGGTACCATATATGAGAAATTATTCTATGTCAACTATCATCTACTTGCTGACTCAACTTGCTACCTTTCCGTTGCATCCCTATAGCAGCAAATTGCATGACTTCATTTTTTCTTATAGCCAAGTAGTGTTACTTGCTGTACATATACCATAGTTTCTTTTTCCAGCTATATGTTTTTGGCAAATTTCCAGATTGTGGTTTTTGTGAATAGTGCTGCAATGAACATAGAAATACAAATGTTTTTGAAGAAAGTTTTGGGGTCTGGAACAGAGGCCAATAAGTGGAATTGCTGAGTCATATGAAAGTTCAATGCGTAGCTTCCTAGAGAAGTGTCCACATTGTTTAACCACCTGAACACTCCCGGTAGCAGTGGGTGAAAGCTTCTTCCCCCCACATCTGTGCCAGCACTGGTTGTTTCTACTCATTGTGATGCAATCTAACTGCTGTGATGTGATAACTCATTGTTTTGATTTGCACTTCGCCATGATCAGTGATGCAAGCATCTTTTTTTCATATAGATATTGGCTATCTGTATGTCTTTCTTATGTAAGTTTGTGCTCACCTTCTCTCCACCTTTTTGGATGGTTTGTTTTCATGTTAAGTTTGCAAGTGCTTGAAAGATCTTGAATAATAACTCTGTGCCAGATGTGTGGTGAGTAAATATTTACTCCTGGTCTGAAAACAGGTATATGAACAGTTAATCTTTGACAAAGGAGCTACGAGGTTGAAATGGAGAAAGAAAAGTCTTTTCAACAAACGGTGCTAAGAAAATTTGTTAGACACATATGGAAAATAAGCTCAGAACCCAATCTCACACAATGCACAAAAGTCAATTCAAAATGGATTAAAGACTTTCAGGTTATACCTGGATCTACAAATTATATTGAGGAAAATACAGGCAGAATTGTGCATGACATTGACTTTAGCAGCATCTTCAACAATTTAATGTCATTCATCAAGCAAACAGAAGTCAAAATAAAAAGGATTGCATCAAATTAAGAAACTTCTGCACCACAAAAGAAAATAATGACCACAAATTATTTTTAAATGTTGAAGATCATCATTAGACAAATTTTGAACATACTTAAATAATTTTTAAAAGAAAGCCATGGTGCTCATACAGTTGTTAATGTGTATGCACTAAAGATTCTACTTAATTCAATATTAGTTTAAATATTGGTAAGAAATTCATTGGTAAGAAATTCATTTAAAACAGATCTAAAAATGTCAATTTGTAGATAAAGAATATTGACATGAATGTGCAAACTTATGTGCAAGCTTATTCCATAATGAGAAGAATCAACCACTCTCTGTTGTGCTGATTTTTGTTTTGTTTTGTTTTTGGGTCACAAGCTGGCTATACTTGTAAATAAATGCACAGGGGTTACTCCTGGCTTATTCACTCAGAAATTACCACTGTTGGTGATCAGGGGACCATATGGGATGCTGGGAATTGAACCCGGGTCGGCCGCATGCAAGGCAAATGACCTACCCACTGTGCTATCTCTCCAGCCCCTGACTTTTTGGGGGTTTTTTTGGCCTTTTGAGCCACACCCAGTAATGTTCAGGGGATATTCATAGCTCTGGACTCGGGAATTACTCCTGGTAGTGCACAGGGGATCATATAGGATGCCAGGAATCAAACCAGAGTTGGCGCATGCCAAGCAAATGCCCAACATGCTGTACTATCACTCTGGCCCCTGTTGTGCTGAATTTACTTTAATTCCCTGCTATCAATTATTACAAAATTGTAAGATAGCAAAAACACAATAAAAGGGCCCAAACTTCATGAAATTAGGATCAGATTACCCTTAGAGAATAGAATTATAGAACTGAAGCAACATATTTTTTTAATCGAGGCACTGATTTTTCCCAGTTGTACAAACAGCATGCATAGAGTGTGTGCTTTCTGCTACCTACTCATAAACTTACAAATGTGCATTTAAATATTTCTTTATGCCAGACAAAATACTAACCTCTAATAATACATAGTCTCTAAGGGGCTGGAGTAAAAGCACAGCAGGTAGGCTGTTTGCCTTGCATGTGGCCGACCCAGGTTCAATCCCCATCATCCCATACGGTCCTCCAAGCACCTCCAGGAGCAATTTCTGAGTGCAGAGCCAGGTGTGGCCCAAAAAGAAAAAAATTCAAATATCCCAAAATATCACAGAGAGAGTCATATGCACAAAGAAGTGTTAAAAGTAGGAGTGGAGTTAGAATACAGATTCATACATAGCTCAGTAAGCACAAAAATTATGAGTAATCTTCAATAGGCACCTATGCCTGAAATTATCCTAAATTCATTTCACTTTTATTTAAATTAAATTTCATAGTTCCAGCTAGTAGGTGCAATTACTGACCTTAATTTATATATGGATAAATTGACAGAGAAATGAAAGAAGTATATAAACTATCTCACAGATTATAACTGATGCAGCCAGACAGACATAAGTATGATTCCTGAGAACATATCACAATATTTTTTTTATTTTATTGAATCACCATGAAATAGTTAAAAGCTTTCATGTTTGGGTTACAATCACACAATGATCAAACACCCATCCCTCCACCAGTGCACATTCCCCACCACCAATATCCCCAGTATACCCCTCCTTTCCCACCCTCCTCCTGCCTCCATGGCAGACAATATTCCCCATACTCTCTCTTTACTTTTGGGCATTATGGCTTGCAACACAGACACGAAACGTCACCATGTTTGGTCCATTATCTACTTTCGGCACACATCTCCCATCCCATCATTCTCTTAGTGATCTCTTCTCTATTCCATCTGCCTTTTCCACTTCGCTCAGGAAGCAGGCTTCCAGCTATGGGCAATCCTCCTGGCCCTTGTCTCTACTGTTCTTGGGTGTCAGCCTCATGTGATGTTATTCTATACTCCACAAATGAGCACAGTCCCTCTATGTCTGTCCCTCTCTTTCTGACTCATTTCACTTAGCATGATATTCTCCATGTCTGTCCATTTATAAGCAAATTTCATGACTTCACCTCTTCTAGCAGCTGCATAGTATTCCATTGCATATCGCAATCTTTATATGAGACAACTCACAAAGAGTGGAGCACTTAATTCTACTTTACATAAAAGGCATGGGTGAGAGAGAGGAGAAAGTGACAATTGCACTGAATTTTGAAAGATGGCTGCGATGCATTTCCAGTTTAAGATAGGAGTTCCAGAAAGAGAGTTATATAAGCTAAAGTACAAATATTACTAGGAAGAAGCTAAATCATGAAAAGTCTTTTAGGCCAAACTAACTTTATCTATAGTTATTAGAGAACTAACAAAGAGTTTAAAACTAAGTAAGTCAAAATATATTTTGATTTTTGGCAGCTGTTGAGTTCTGGAGCTTTTTAGCTGCCAGGTTGGGTCTTTGGGGTAGAGCGGGGAGGGGCCTCACCCACCCCCTTCCAGGGTGGCCCGAATGAAACAGCTTGGTGCTGGGTCCAGCAGCATGGCTATGGCGAGTAGTTTTGTGCTCTCTTCCATGAGATTTATAATGAATCATAGCCACTGATGAGATTATATGGTGCCAGCCAGAGGTGGCTTGTGAGCATTACTGCCAAGTTTCTGGAAACAGGGGCAAATGGGGGAAGGTCACTCGTTCCTGATTCTGTTGAACCTGGAGTTTTCAGTCACAAGTCCCACATACCTGGTTTTCTGCAGATTCTCTTGTGGATGAAGCGTGGCCTGAGTGAGTGGAGAGCAGCCATGAACTGAAAACTCATACATATTTGTATATATGTATATATATACACATATATACATATACATATATATATATGCACACAAGTCTCAACCTTTAAAAACATGTTAGTAATGGTAATGGCCCCTGGGTGAAATACAACAAATCTTCATACACTTTCCTCTAAGGAAACTTTTCCTTTTTTTTTGGACCATTTTTAGTGGTTTATTCATAACAAGCAATACAAAATAAATTATTTCAGTTCTGCTTTGGGGCAGGGGTTGGTGTTCAGGATGGAAACATTCAAAATAGACTCCAAGATGACACCCACACACGGCCACTGTCTACTTAAGCTCCCACACGGCCATGATCCAGAAACACACAAATGAATCTCTGGCCCGAGCAACTTGCTGCAGTGATCTCTCCAGATCCTAATTTTAAAAATTTTAGAATTCCTAGAATGTGCAGCTACGGCATAATATTGTATTCACAACAAGCAATACAAAACACATTGTCTACCATTGCATTTTTTGCAGGTTTGAGTGGTGGTGGGACTAGGCTCAGATATTGAAGCTAACCACAGTAGAGAAAGAGAGTATTATGCAAATTGCTTGCCACACAGGCAGGGGTAGGTGTGGAACAAAGGGGTATAATACTGGGGACTTTGGTGGTGGAAAACGTGCACTGGTGAAGGGATGGGTGTTTTATGGTTGTATGGTCAAAACTCAAACATAAAAGCTCTGTTACTGTGTTACTATTCTCCTCACGGTGAATCAAAAAAGCGGAGAAAAAAAAGAAAAGAAACATCCAAAATATGGTGGTGGGAAGGTGAAATGGTGGTGGGATTTGGTGTCCTATTATCAAATGTAATCAAATATTGTGAACTGCTTTATAAAAATAAAATTAAATTTAAAATCTAAATATATATATGTATATGTATATTTATCTTTTAGAAATAACTATGCCCTAGTTTCTTGATTTCTTTTTTAATTGAATAACGGTGAGATACACAGTTACAAGGCTGTTCATGATCAAGTTTCAGTCATGTTCAGGACACCCAACCCTCCACCAGTCTATATTTCCCACCACCAAAGCCCCCAGTGTCTCTCCTGCCACCCACCCCAACCACCTTATCTCTATGACAGGCACTTTCCCCCCCACTCTCTCTTTCTCTCTCTCACTCTCTCTCTTTGGGCATCATGAATTGCAATACAGATATTGAGAGGGTATCATGTTTGTTCATTTACCTACTTTCAGCACACAGTTCTTATCCAGAGTGATCATTTCCAACAATCTTTGTCATAGTGGTCCATTCTCTATCTCAACTGCCTTCTCCCCCAGCACTTAAAGCAGGCTTTTAACTGTAGACCAATCTTCTGGCATTTGTTTCTACTGTCCTTGGATATTAGTCTTGTATTATGTCTTTTTACATTCCATAAATGAGTGCAATCATTCTATATCTGTCACTCACCTTCTGACTCATTTCATTTAGCATGATACCCTCCAAGTCCATCCATTTATAAGCAAATTTCATGACTTCATCTTTCTTAACAGCTGCATAATATTCCGTTGTGTAGATGTACCATAGTTTCTTTAACCAGTCATCTGTTCTCAGATACTCAGGTTGTTTCCAGATTTTGTATATTGCGAATAATGCTGCAATAAACATAGAAGTGCACTAGGAAACTTCTGTACCTCAAAAGAAACGGTGACCAAAATACAAAAAGACAGCCTACAGATTGGGAAAAATTATTTACCCAAAAGCCATTTGTTAAGGGGTAATACTCAAGATATATAAGGTACTGGCAGAACTTTACAAGAAAAAATATTCAACCTCATCAA
Source organism: Sorex araneus (assembly GCF_027595985.1). Classification (NCBI taxonomy): domain Eukaryota; kingdom Metazoa; phylum Chordata; class Mammalia; order Eulipotyphla; family Soricidae; genus Sorex; species Sorex araneus. Next base: position 13,857,206 of record NC_073311.1, read on the forward strand.
AAAATGGGGAGAAGATATGAAAAGGAAATTCCTTAAAGAAAAAATATAAATGACTTAAATACACATGAATAAATGCTCTACATCACTGATCATCAGATGAAAATTGAAAGAACAATGAGATATCATCTCACACCACAGAGACTGGCACACATCAAAAAGAACAAGAACAACCAGTGCTGGCTCAGATAAGGGGAGAAAAGAAAAAAGGAAGGAAGGAATGACGGATAAAGGGAGGAAGGAAGGAAGGAAGGAAGGAAGGAAGGAAGGAAGGAAGGAAGGAAGGAAGGAAGGAAGGAAGGAAGGAAGGAAGGAAGGAAGGAAGGGAGGGAAAAAGGAAGGGAGGGAAAGAAGGAAGGAAGGAAGGAAGGAAGGAAGGAAGGGAGGAAGGAAGGAAGGAAGGAAGGAAGGAAGGAAGGAAGGAAGGAAGGAAGGAAGGAAGGAAGGAAGGAAGGGAAGGAAGGAAGGAAGGAAGGAAGGAAGGAAGGAAGGAAGGAAGGAAGGAAGGAAGGGAGGGAGGGAGGGAGGGAGGGAGGGAAGGGAGGGAGGGAGAGAGGGAGGGAAGGGAAGAAGGAAGGGAGGGAGGGAGGGAGGGAGGGAGGGAGGGAAGGAAGGAAGGAAGGAAGGAAGGGAGGAAGGAAGGAAGGAAGGAAGGAAGGGAGGGAGGGAGGGAAGAGGGAGGGAAGAGAGAGGGAAAGAAAACGAAAGAAAGAAAGAAAGAAAGAAAGAAAGAAAGAAAGAAAGAAAGAAAGAAAGAAAGAAAGAAAGAAAGAAAGAAAGAAAGAAAGAAAGAAAGAAAGAAAGAAAGGGAGGGAGAGAGGGAGGGAGGGAGGGAGGAAGGAAGGAAGGAAGATAAAATACTATATATTAAGATTTTTAAGATGAAGGAGAAATAGTACTAAGAGGGAATTGTGTACTAATACTAACTCATTACGCAAAAAAACAGTAAAAAGTCTCATAATGGAGACGTTACTGGTGCCCGTTCCAGAAAAATCAATGAACGGGATGACAGTGCTACAGTGCTACTAACTTATATCTTGAAGTTTGAAAAAGATCAAACAATCTAAAAATGGAATATAAAAATAACAAAAATCCCAAAGTCAGTATAAAAAGTGAAATAATCAAAAGTTAATTTAAAATGGATTAAATGCCTTAAATTAGACCCAAATCCACAAAATGCATTTGAAAAACCAGGCAGAACTTTAAAGATATAGACTCCAAAAGGATATTCAATTATTCGCCTCCCTTGGCAAAAACGACAAAGGCAAAAATAAACATGGGACTTAATTAAGTTAAAAAGTTTCTGCACTGTAAAACTGTGTCAAAAATTAAAAATATGGTGGAGAAGCTCTCCCCTCATCCCCTGCCCGAGTTTGGGGGCCCGTTCAGAAGCCCCTCGCCCCGCCTGGCAGCTCTGAGCTATCTCGCCCACTGGCCATGACCCCTCCCTGTTCTCCAGGTTAGGGGCATGTCCTCTCGTCAGGGGGCGTGGTATCAAAGGGGGCGTGGCCTATTTCTGGAGCGGTTATTTCGCCCATTTCACGCATGGTGCCTTGGTCACAATCTGTATAACCAATTCCTCTTAAGATACCCTGGTCATCTTAGTTACTATATGCTAATAGTTAATTAGCCTATCCCATCCTAATTTCAAAAACTATCAAAGAACACATCAAGCGGAACAAAAAGTCCTTTTTAGGAGATTATAGTCCCATGTCTTCAATTGAGGCCCCTCATAAGCTAAGGTAGAGTGCCTGACAGTAAAGCCCATAACAACATGAAGAACAAGAAAAAATCCCCACGGCCAGGAGAGATGGAGGACAGGATCTCAGAAACCCCAACAGGGACTCCCCAGAAATAACATCTCCTCTCAGATAAAGAATTCAGAGAGGAAACCATGAAGATGGTTGATGAACTCAAAGCAACTATGGAAAAAACAGCCAATAAATTAAGGGAGGATATGGATGCAGCGTTGGAATGGTCCACCAAGATAATCCAGGAAGAAATGAGAGCAGAAATCTCAAAGCTACGAACAGAACTGACACAATTAAAAGAATCAGTAGACAAAATTAAAAACTCAGTAGGAGCCCTCAATAATAAAATGGCTACAGCCGAAGACAGAATCAGTGAGCTTGAAGATGAGTTGCAGAAAGCATATAGGCAACAACAAATAATGGCAAAAGACCTCAAAATGGCTCTAGAGCAAATTAGAGTCCTAGGAGATGACCAGAAGAGAAGCAACATAAGAATCATGGGAGTACCAGAACAACAGGGAACCAATCCCAATGAAAAAAACACAATCAAAGACATCATTGCTAAGAAATTCCCACAGCTAGAGAATGCAGGCATCCAGATCCAAGGAGTCTGAAGGGTGCCAGCTAAAAGGGACCCAAATAAAAAATCCCCAAGGCATATCATAGTCAGAATGATGGATGCCATGGATAGAGACACAATACTGCAAGCAGCAAGATCAAAGAAAGAAATCATATACAAAGGCGCACCCCTTAGATTCACAGCAGACCTATCAGAGGAAATCTTCCAAGCCCGAAGACAATGGTGGGATATAGTGAAAAAACTTAATGAAATGAACTCCTCACCAAGAATACTTTACCCGGCTAAACTCTCAGTTAAACTTGAAGGAACCATACAAATTTCACGGAGAAACAACAGCTCAGGAACTTCATAGACTCAAGACCAAACTTAAAAGAAGGACTAAAAAGGCTACTATAAGACAAGGAAAAACCCTAGAAGAACAACAAGCCCTAAAGAAAGATGGCAAAAAATCCCATGACAATAATTTCTCTCAATGTTAATGATCAAAATGCACCAATCAAGAGGCACAGAGTGGCAAAATGGATTCAGAACTAAACCCAACTTTCTGCTGCCTACAAGAAACACATCTGAACAGTCAGAACAAACACAGACTCAAAGTCAAAGGATGGAAAACAATCCTGCAAGCAAACAACTCCCTCAAAAAAAGCTGGGGTGGCCATACTAGTATCTGACAACATAGATTTCAGGCTGAAAAAAATCAGAAGGAACTGTGAAGGTCATTTTCTATTCATCAAGGGATATGTACAATAGGAAGAAACCACACTCTTAAACATATACACACCTAATGAGCGACCAGCTAAATACTTAAAAGAACTCCTAACAGAATTTAAGGGGGACATTACTAGTACCACAATAGTAGTTGGAGACTTCAACACTGCCTTATCACCTCTTGATAGATCAACAAGAACAAAACTCAGCAAGAAAACAATGGCTCTGAGGAAGAAATGGAGGAGACAAGGTTAATAGACCTATACAGAGCTATTCACCCCAAAAAGAAAGAATACACATTCTTTTCCAGCACACATGGAACATTTTCCAAAATAGACCACGTTCTGGGTCACAAATTATACCTTAATAGAGTTGGGAAGATAGAAATTGTATCAACTATCTTTTCAGACCATGATGCGCTGAAGATAGAAGTTAATCACACAGACACAGAGAACTAAATCAAACACCTGGAAATTAAACAACTCACTTTTGAACAATGAGTGGGTCATGAAGGAAATCAAGGAGGAAATAAAAAAATACATTGAAACAAATGAGAATGAAGACACAAGCTACCAGAACCTATGGGATGTAGCTAAAGCTGTGTGAAGGGGAAAATTTATAGGTCTGCAAGCATTTCTCAGGAAGGAAGAAAGGGCCAACATAGATAGCTTGACTTCGCAGCTCAAGATCTAGAAGAGGACCAGCAAAAGGAACCCAAACCAGATTGAAGGAAAGAAATAATAAAACTTAGAGCAGAAATTAATGATATGGAAACCCGAAAAATAATCCAAAAGATCAATGAAACCAAGAGCTGGTTCTTCGAGAAAATAAATAAGATTGATAAACCACTAGCAAGACTCACAAAGAAAGAGAGAGAGAACCTAAAAAAATCAAATCAAAATGAAAAGGGGGACATCAGAACAGAAACCAAGGAGATTCAAAAGATCATCAGAGACTACTTTGAAAGTCTGTATGCCACAGAACAAGAGAACCTAGAAGAAATTGACAAATTCCTTGATTCCTACAATCTCCCAAGACTGAACCAAGAATACATGGAATAACTGAATAGGCCCATAAATAACAAGGAAATCAAAACTGTAATCAAAATTCTCCCAAAAAACAAAAGCCCAGGTCCAGATGGATTCATTGGCAAATACTTCCAAACTTTTAAAGAAGAGTTGTTGCCAGTTCTCTTCAAGCTTTTCCAGGAAATTGAAAAGGCAGGAACCCTCCCGAACAGTTTTTATGAGGCACATATCTTCCTAATACCAAAAGCAAACAAAGACACCACTAACAAAGAAAACTATAGACCAATATCTCTGATGAACACCGATGCGAAGATCCTCAACAAAATACTAGCAAATAGGATCCAACAACTCATCAAAAAGATCATACACCATGACCAAGTGGGATTCATCTCAGGGATGCAAGGATGGATTAAACCAATATTCTGAAATCAATCAACATAATCCATCATATCAACAAAAGTAAAGATAAAAACCATATGATCGTATCAATAGTTGCAGAGAAAGCACTTGACAAGATCCAACACCTGTTTATGATGAAAACTCTTGCTAAAATGGGTATAGAAGGGACTTTCCTCAAGATAGTCAAAGCCATCTACCATGAACCTACAGCAAGCATTATGATCAATGGGGAAAAACTAAGGGCCTTTCCTCTAAGATCTGGGTCAAGACAAGGATGCCCACTCTCACCTCTTCACTTCAATATAGTACTGGAAGTACTAGCAATAGCCATTAGGCAAGAAAAAGATATCAAGGGCATTCGGATAGGAGAGGAAGAAATAAAACTCTCACTATTTGCAGATGATATGATACTATATCTAGAGAAGCCTAAAAGCTCTACTAAAAACTCTTAGAAACAATTGACCTGTATAGTATGGTCACAAGCTACAAAATCAATACCCAAAAAACCATGGCCTTCCTATATGCAAACAATGAGACAGAGGAAAGGGACATGAAAAAAGCAATCCCATTCACAATTGTGCCCCAGAAAATCAAATACCTTGGAATCAGCTTAACCAAGGAAGTAAAGGACCTCTACAAGGAAAACTATAAAACGTTACTCCACGAAATAAAAGAGGACATGAGGAAATGGAAACATGGCCCCTGCTCATGGATAGGGAGAATCAACTTTGACAAAATGGCAATACTCCCCAAAGCATTATACAGATTTAACACAATCCCTATAAGGATACCCATGACATTCTTCAAAGAAATGGATCAAGCAATCTTGAAATTCTTGTGGAACAATAAATGCCCATGGATTGCTAAAACAATTCTGGGGGAAAAGAATTGTTTTTTCCAACCTTAAACTTTACTACAAAGAGGTAACAATTAAAACAGCATGGTACTGGAACAAAGGCAGAGCTGCAGACTAACGGAACAGAGTGGAATACCCTAACACACAACCCCAGATGTATGATAATCTAATCTTTGATAAGGGGGCAAGAAAAGTGAAGTGGAGTAAGTAAAGCCTCTTCAACAAATGGTGCTGGCATAACTGGAAAACCACATGGAAAAGAATGGGCTTAGACCTCGACTTGACACTATGCACAAAAATAAGATCAAAATGGATTAAAGACCTCAACATCAGACCACAATCCATAAGGTACTTCGAAGACAAGGTCGGCAAAACCCTCCACGATATTGAAGATAAAGGTATCTTCAAAGAGGACACAGAACTAAGCAATCAAGTAAAAACAGAGATAAACAAATGGGACTACATTAAACTAAGAAGTTTCTGCACCGCAAAAGACATAGGGACCAGAATACAAAGGCAATCTACAGAGTGGGAAAGGATATTCACCCAGTACCCATCCAATAAAGGATTGATATCAAGGGTATACAAAGCACTAGTTGAACTCTACAAGAAGAAAACATCCAACCCCATCAGAAAAATGGGCCGAAGAAATGAACAGAAACTTCCAATAAAGAGATACAAATGGCTAAAAGGTACATAAAAATGCTCTGCATCACTAATCATCAGGGAGATGCAGATTAAAACAACTATGAGATAATCACCTCACACCACAGAGAATGGCACACATCCAAAAGAACAAAAGCAACCACTGTTGGAGAGGATGTGGAGAGAAAGGAACCCTTTCTACACTGCTGGTGGGAATGCCGACTGGTCCAGCTCCTTTGGAAAACAATATGAACACTTCTCAAAAAATTAGAAATTGAGCTTCCATTTGATCCAGCAATACCACTTCTGGGAATATATCCTGGAGAGGCAAAAAAGTACAGTCGAAATGACATCTGCACTTATATGTTCATCGTGGCACCGTTTACAATAGCCAGCTATCTGGAAAAAACCCGAGTGTCCGAGAACAGACGACTGGCTGAAGAAACTTTGGTACATATATACAATGGAATACTATGCAGCTGTTAGAAAAATGAAGTCATGAACTTTGCATATAAGTGGATCAATATGGAAAGTATCATGCTAAGTGAAATGAGCCAGAAAGAGAGGGACATAGAAAGATTGCACTCATCTGTGGAATGTAAAATGGCAGAGTAGGAGACTATTACCCAAGAATAGTAGTTTATAATACCAGGAGGTTGTCTCCATGGCTTGGAAGCTAGCCTCACACGCTGGGGGAAAGTCATCCCAGATAGAGAATGGAACACCAAGTAAAATGTGATTGGAAATCCCGAGCAGGGAGGGAGATGCATGCTGAAAGTAGACTAGAGATGGTATATGATGGCCACTCAATCAATACCCCTATTTCTTTTTTTTTTTAATTTATTTATTTTTAATTAGAGAATCACCGTGAGGGTACAGTTACAGATTTATACACTTTTGTGCTCATACTTCCCTCATACCAAGTTTGGGAACCCATCCCTCCACCAGTGCCCATTCTCCACCACCCGTAAACCCAGTGTCCCTCCCACCCTCCCCAATCCCATCTCCCCCCCACCCCACCCTGCCACTGTGGCAAGGCATTCCCTTCTGTTTTCTCTCTCTAATTAGCTGTTGTGGTTTGCAATAAAGGTGTTGAGTGGCCGTTGTGCTCAGTCTCTAGCCCTCATTCAGCCCGCAACTCCCTTCCCCCACATGGCCTTCGACTACAATGTAGTTGGTGATCGCTTCTCTGAGTTGACCTTTCCCCGGAACGTGAGGCCAGCCTCGAAGCCATGGAGTCAACCTCCTGGTACTTATTTCTACAGTTCTTGGGTGTTAGTCTCCCACTCTGTTATTCTATATACCATAGATGAGTGCAATCTTTCTATGTCTGTCTCTCTCTTTCTGACTCATTTCACTCAGCATGAAACTTTTCATGCCCATCCACTTGACTACAAAATTCTTGACCTCCTTTTTTCTAACAGCTGCATAGTATTCCATTGTATAGATGTACCAAAGTTTCCTCAACCAGTCATCCGTTCTGGGGCATTCGGGTTTTTTCCAGATTCTGGCTATTGTAAACAGTGCTGCGATGAACATACATGTGCAGATGTTGTTTCGATTGTACTTTTTTGCTTCTCTGGGATATATTCCCAGCAGTGGTATTGCTGGGTCAAATGGGAATTCAATATCTAATTTTTTGAGAGTCGTCCAAATTGTTTTCCAGAAGGGCTGAACCAGTCGGCATTCCCACCAGCAGTGAAGAAGGGTCCCTTTCTCCCCACATCCTCTCCAACAGCGGTTGCTTTTGTTCTTTTGGATGTGTGCTAGTCTCTGTGGTGTGAGGTGGTATCTCAAAGTTGTTTTGATCTGCATCTCTCTGATGATTAGTGATGCAGAGCACTTTTTCATGTGCCTTTTGGCCATTCGTATTTCTTCCTTGGTAAAGTTTCTGTTCATTTCTTCGCCCCATTTTTTGATGGGGTTGGATGTTTTCTTCTTGTAGAGTTCAACCAGTGCTTTATATACCATTGATATCAACCCCTTATCTGATGGGTCAATACCCCTATTTCAAACCACAACACCCAAAAGGAGAGAGAGAGAACAAATTGGAATGCTCTGTAACAGAGGCGGAGTGGGGTGGGGGGATGGGATAGAAGGGTGGGAGTGATACTGGGTTCATAAGTGGTGGAGAATGGACACTGGTGGAGGGATGGGCTCTCGAACATTGCATGAGGGAAAAACAAGCATGAAAATGTGTGAATCTGTAACTGTACCCTCACTGTGACTCACTAATTAAAAAAATCAATAAATTATTTTTTAAAAAATTAAAAAGATACCCTACTTAATAAAAGAAATATTTCACACATCATATTGATAATAAAGGATTAATCCTCAATCATTGTATGACTGAAACATAATCACAAAAATTTGTAAGTCTGTAACTGTATTTCACGGTGATTCATTTAAATAAATAAATCACAGTATCACTGTCATCCCATTGTTTATTGATTTACTCAAGCGGGCGCCAGTAACATCTCTATTTCTCCCATCCCTGAGATTTTAGCAGCCTCTCCTTACTCGTCTTTCCCAACAATTGGAGGCTCTTTCAGGGTCAGGGGAATGAGACTATCATTATTGTTTTGGGTATATCAAATACACCACAGGTAGCTTGCCAGGCTCTGCCCAAGCAAGCAGGATACTCTCGGAGCTTGTGGGGCTCTCCAAGAGGTATGTGTGTGTGTATGTGTGTGTGTGTGTGTGTGTGTGTGTGTGTGTGTATGGTGTGATTTGTTGCCTACTGTCTGAACTCTATCAAATATGGTGTGGTAATTATGGAAAGTGGGTAGGAAGTGTCTTCTTATAATGTGTCGGCTTATTATGTCTTTTGGGGAGGGGAGGGTTCTCACTCACCCCCCTCTGGGGCGCCCTGAGTGAAAACAGCCTGGTGGTAGTCCGGTGGCATGGCTATGGGGGCCTCATTTTATATTCCCATCTGGGAGGAGCAGCCATTGAGATCTGGTACACCCCACTCCACTTTAACAATTTGAGATTGTTGGAGAATTTGAGAGAAAGTACAGTAACAGAATTACCTTTTGAACCAATGAAACATTGTAGCTAAGAATAACACTGTATAGAGCTGTATTTCCCCTTACTGTTGTGTTTCTGTACATGACCCAGAAGTGATGATAATATGCAAATATTTATTATTAATTTTCAAAAGAGACTGCTTGATAGCACCAATTTAAGAAACTGTAAACATATTATTTCTGTATTTAAGTTCATTCATATGTTTATATACAAAAATATAATATTGTTTGAAGTCACACAGTATGTGATGCATTCACTTTTGTTTGTTTGCTTGTTTCCTGAAACTGCTTTGGCTATTTGATATCTTCTGTAGTTCCATAAAAACTAAAAATATATTTAATTATTTTGCTGGAGTGATAGCACAGATGGTAAGGTGTTTGCCTTGCATGTGGCCGACCCAGCTTTGATTCTTCCATCCTTCTCGGAGAGCCCGGCAAGCTACTAAGAGTATCCTGCCCGCATAGCAGAGCCTGGCAAGCTACCCGTGGTGTATTAGATATGCCCAAAACAGTAACAAGTCTCACAATGGAGACATTACTGGTGCCCGCTCGAGCAAATCGATGAGCAACGGGATGACAGTGATAGTGATACAGTGATTTAATGCTTATAGAGGTAATATCTCAAGTACTGTTAGTGCTACCAAGTTAAGACCCCCTTCACCTACCCCCCACACTCCATAAAGCGTCAAAGATTTTCTACTGTTCTTCTTCTAGTTCATCTATTTGACCTCCTCTAGAGTCCCCACATCCCCTTAGTAACCTCAGTTCTATTGTAAGAGTAAGGATTTGCTTTCATTAGATACTGCCCATTTCTTTGCTTTCTTTCCTTGTGTACCTCACTCAAGTGAAATGATCTGAGATTTGTTTTTATTCTCTGAATTATTTCACTTAAACAACACCCTCCAGCTTCATTCCAAGTTGTGCAAACTGCAAGGTTTCATTACTTTTCTTAAAGTTGAGTATCATTTTATATATTTATAAAATTTAAAATGTGGTATTTAGACATTGCATTCTAATTCTCATTTGACTTAGTCATGAAAATTGGTAGGTTAAACTCAGCTCATTCTATTTTATGATACAGGAACAGATCCAGGATATGCATTGCGGTACATGTAAGATTAATTTTTTTCCTTTATAGGATTTGGGTTGTACAACAAAAAAGTTTTAACAATTCCATGTGGATGCTGCAAACAGATGTGTGTGGCCCTTTCAAAAGTCAGAGACATCTCCCTAAAAACTTCATTTCCATCCTGTTGTAGCAATCATACGAATCATGAGTTTCCCTGTCTTGCAATAGTCAGAGGACTATATTCTCTTGCAGTGAACCAGCAAATATTGTTTTCTATGGAAATTTTGCCTCACAATATTATCTAAGTTGTTTTTTGAAATAAGATCGACTAAGCTGTCTTTGTCATGACCTCTTCAAAAAAGAAATTTTAAAAAATCTTTTTCATGAAAAATTTCCACTATCTAAATTGTTTAATCCTGGTTTTCACTTGTATCTTTTGCTGCTGAAAGGTCCTTGTTTGTTTCGTTTGGCATACATAAAGGATGGGTCTAGCCCGGGGCCATTTCAGTGATAAACTATGACTTATGACTATGAGTTAGAAAAAAATTGTCATTTTTTATCTAATCATAAGAAAGTTTATTTCCAAGACTATCTTGCTACATACCACAAAACCAGATATTAAGAATATTAAAAAGAGTATGCATGCACATTAGATTTATCATCTTCATAAATCAGCCTACTTTAATGGAATTTTTCTTTCCATGGGAAGATTCCTGAAACTGAGCTTGTCTTGTTAGAAAGTAAAGAATTAAATTTGTACACAGATGCCAGCTAAACCCACAATAGACTTTTAAACACAAAACAGTTCCACATTGGTAACTATTCAAAACACCCCAAATATGAGATGGTCACACCCAAAGAGAACACACAAATTAAAATTTCTCATCACTTATGCGACTTTCTAAGACTTGCACTCTCCTCATATTTCATGCTACATCATGTGTTACAGTTTCATCAAAGCAAACAGTTCATTTCATTGAAAATATCTTCAATGAGCTTAGTGAGAACAGCTGCAATGCAGGGCTTTCTCCTCACATTAGTATTATTGAGTATTCCTTTTTGTTCCATTTCCTGACTAGAATAACCCAATTTGCAAAGAAGTCTGCACAGCCACCTGTTTCCAGGTTCAAAGTTAATAGTTGTTTCTCCTAGGTCAGTATAAATGTAGATGGCCAACATTATTATTGTACTTATAGAGAGAACATAAAAGCTATTAACAGATGAAAAGGAGGGAAAGGAGAAAGGAAGAAGGCAAGGGAAGGAGGGAGGAAAGGAGAATTTGGAGGAAGGAGCTGGGGCCACATTCTGCAGGTGGCTACTCCTGGCCACGCAAAGAAGCCCCTTACCTCTGTACTATTACTCCAACCTGGAAAAGAGAATTGTTATGAGCTTGCTCTGGTTCATTCCTTTTCTTTTTTGTCTTCTTTTTTTTTGCATGACCAATCAGCATAATAGTTACATTATCATTAGCTTTAACCAGTTACTCTGGAACAGGAGTCTGAGAAGAGGCTATAAGTATGGATTTGTCCTACTGCCTTCAGTATGTAAAATACAGTGCTGAATCTTATGTGTGTGATCTAGTACAGCATCATTTAGCCAATGAGTAGATATTAAAAGGGAAGAGGTAAACAACCCCTAACTATCCCAACATTATTTGAATAATCTATTTCTCTAGGCTATTCAACACACTATGTTCTCCAAGAAAAAGAAATTGTACAGATAAATATAAAGAAGGTATTTTAGCTCTTCAGATGAAAGTAAATATATCATTTTAATAATTTTATCAGGTGTTTATCCATAGTTGCACATAGAACCATCATCAGTAAAGTAGAACTGCCATGTGTGAGTCCTATAAATCACTGAAAGGAAATGCTAACACTGAACTTAACACACATTTGGGATGTATAGCATTAATCCTTTAATTCTCTTCAATTTCACACATCTGGTCCTCTATTTTACAGTTGGTTTCCATGTGAAAAAAAGACTAGCTAGGGTTATATTATAGCTTTGCATTGTTTTCTAAAGTAATGAGTCTCAAAATTGACTACACATTGAAATCACCTGAACAAATCAAATAATTCTGAGCCTGGGTCACATCATTAGAGATGATTCTTATGTAATTACTATGGTTGTGGTCTGACCTTCAACCATGTTTTTAGGAATACTATAAAGATATTAGAAAAATTTATAAGCTCTCCAGGTGGTTCAAAAATGAAGCAAAGTTTGAGAACCTTTACTCTAAAGCTATATAGTTTCTTTGGAGATGAAACTAGGCAACGAGGGTGCAACTCTGCAGACATATGCTTTTTGTTGGGGCAATACATGTAAAAATGGCAGAAACTCATTAGTTCCAGGAGGCATAGTCATAGATTTAACTACTGATGTCAAAAGTCATTAACTCTAACTCAAACTTTCAAATCACTGGCAGTAAAACATATGCACCACTGATCACAGGAATATGACCACCTAAGCATATCTTATACTGTAAGAGGATTTGCCTGCAGAATAAAAATATACATAGAGGTGTATGTATCTGTGATCTGCTGACTGGAGTTGAAAATCCAGGGCCGTATACACATTCATATTTAATTTCAAAATTTATAAATAATAATCCCATCCTCTCAGGTGAAAGAGATAGAAAAAAATTCCCCAAATGTTGCTAGTTTATTACCTACTAATGAAGAAATTTGGCAGATTAGACTTAAAATAATTAGCTAAATGTCTTTATATTGCTTTCTCAAAAGAATGAGTAAGAAATATAGCCCCAGTCTGAAGTCCAATAAGATATTCTTCACAATGTCATACGCATGGAAGATTTATTAACAAGAACCAGGATAATACAATGAGGTGTCAGGATACCTATTATCTTGTGCTGATTTTCTCATTCCATAACTATGTGATTTTAAGAACATTGTGAAATTTTTCTGGGCCTTAATTTAGTCACATTTTTCCAATTTGATCGGACATATCTGTCTTGCCTTGTTCTGTACCACCACAGCTTTTAAACTCCATTACAGTGTATCTAACACCAAGCTCCCTTACAGAGTATGTGAAACCAAAAAAAAAAGGAAAAAAGGAAGACTAACCATGTTAAGGTTCTTCATCTTCATGGTACTGTGTCACACAATCACTATTAAGCAACCTAGTGACTCAGGAGAACAGGAAAATATAAGTTTGATTGTCCAGTGATAGTATCATTGATATAATCAAGCTGACAAAGCTTCTTGGGAAAACAAATTCCTACAATGGGGAAATGGCCCATATCTGCCTAACAGTGATTTCCAGACAGCTCTCCTAGTTGATGCCAGATGAGCAGCTAACTCAGGATTTATCAAACCTTTGCTATAAAGTCCGAGAAATTAAACATTTGGAGCTCTGCAGGTCTTTGTCAAGGCTACTAAACTCATTCGTTATTACACAAAGAAGGGCAAAGATAATATATCACCCATAATCCCAGCTGTGTGCCAATTAAACTTTGTTCATAGCTAGAGATATTTGAATTTTATAGAATTTTTATATCACAAAGTGCTCATTTTCTTTTTGATACTCCTTCAACTGGTTAAAAAAATTTTTAAATATGAGATCTCAGTTCTTGGGTGTACAGAAACAGCTGTTGGCCAGAATTTGGCTCAAGGACTTAGTTTGCCAATCCCAGATGAATGTTTAAGAACTATAGAGGTTTTACATCTGGGTTCTGTTAAATGTCTGTCTGTGTTATACTGTGTGATTATTAATTGTTCTTAGCACCAATAACCTTTGCAATGTATGTTGATTGTGTTCATAAATCAGAGACACTGCACAAAGTGAATACAGAAAAAGAGAGAGAGAAAAATGTCATATATAGCTTTGAAAGGAAGGCCAGGAACAAAGGGCCACAGGTTCTAAGCCTGGTGGAGGTGCGCTGGTTTCTGAACATTTTCTTGGCACATAATCACAGGAAAATAAATAAATAAATGCAGAAGTCCATACATAATAAAGACCCTGCCATGCTAATCCTTGTGAGTGAAGTGCTGTGCCCTTCTACCTTTCTACACATCTACTACATCAATAGTTTCCTGCTCCTAAACTGGAGATTACCCCCTGTCCATGGGGCATAGTAAAATTCTACTGTGTACTCTAAGTCTTTAATCATACTTTTGGAAACTGCAACTATTTATCAAAAAATTCATCCAGATAGTCACCAACATTACCGTCAATCTAATTATTTTACTCAGGGTTTTGTGAAACCAGAAATAGCAATTAGGAGCTAGGAGGCATTTAAGGAGAAAGAAGGTCAAGAATGAAACACTCAAATTTTGCCAGTTTCATGGCTCAGACTAAGTGGATTTTTGTCATCAGTTTCATAACATTTATCAGGCTCTTGCTAAATCCAAAGGGCTTGGCAACCAGAACCTTTACCTACAAAATGATTCAAACATAGAAATATGATTGTGGCATTCTTCCTGTGTGACTAATAACAAACATTTAATAAGAAAATTAGTTGCATTCTAGTACTAAATCCAGAGTTAATCAGGATGTCTGAAGTATCCATTTTCATTCAAAATAACCCATGATGAAATCTATAATATGATGATAAACTGAATTGACTGTCTTGAACATTCTTGGAGTATGAATTTTTTTCTCACCAGAATACATTTTAAACAAGAATACATTGGTTATTTAATCCTAATGTAATTGCATAACTGGTTAATCAGGTTTATCAACCATATGCATGAAAAAAATACATAAAGGGAATATTCTTGATTTGAGTTTGGCAAGAATTCTTACCATCCGTTACACTAATATTGTGTAGTAAGAAAAGATAAAAAATATTTTGTGGAATATTCAGCTCTTTAAAATATACATTTACTACCATATTGCTACTAATAATATTTGAAAAACATCAATTGAAAACATCTTTAAAATAAGTAATGGTACCAAGGGTGAAATAAATGTTTAAGTAAGTAGGGCCCAGATTTGAATTTTAGCTATACCATCGAACAACACTATGACTAAGCAATAGTATCATTACCCAAGTCACAGTGTCACCATTTGTAAAACATGGATAGGAATACTTGCCTAGGCTTGTGAACATGTCATGACTTACTGTCTTTAATTAGATTAAAAAACATAGCTAGCAGAGTGAAGGCTTCCAATTGATGTCTTTGCAAATAGCCAGATTTAAAAAGTCTTTATTTGAAAGTCCCACGTAGTCACAGTTGATCATGGTCTTTCTGGTCAAATGATTACATAAAATTCCTTTCCCCCTCACTGACAAACCTAGATTGCTTCCTGTATTAAATAATCAGGCCTATTTAGGTTTTATTTAAATAGTTGAAGAACAATTAGTGACTGTGTAGATTTTGAAACTTGTCACTGGTTGTAAAGCCTTGCAATATTCTAAAAAACTGTTCAATGCCTAAGTCTCTTGCCTGTAAAATTAAAATTATTATAATACCTAATTTCTGTGCTCTTAACCTATATATACATCTAGATACACATCAATGTACCACAGTGATGTTATTAATTTGAGGGATTTATTTGGTTTGGTTGTTTGTTTTGGTTTCCAGGCCAAACCTGGCAGTTCTCAAGGCTTATTCCAGGCTTTTTGCTTAAGCATTACTCCTGGCAGGGTTAGGAGACCATATGTGGTGCTAAGGATTAAGACAGGGTCAGCTGCATGAAAGGAAAGTTTCTCACCCTCTGTACTAGCTCTGGCCCACACTTTAATTTTATTCTTGCTTATAAGTATTAGTCATTATGATTAGCATGAGCATTCTATGCATCAATGGTAATTATATCAAAAAATAATGAAACCAGAGGACTAAGAATGTATAGAGAAATCAGTTGAATGTCTATAAAGTAAGCAGAATTTATTCACTGAGGAATTCATTGTTGAACTAGGAGATTGTGCAGGACTTTGGGAGCATGCCTAGCATGCACCAGCTGCATGTTCAATGACCAACGCCACAAAGTCCCCTGAGCATGCCTTGATGCAGTCCTGCAGGTGTTGGAGCAAAGCCAGGGTAGCCTGGATAATCCTCAGCAACACAGGTCTGCAATGGCACAGCACCAAAGCTTTTACATTGAACTTTCAGCCCAATTGGGCAAGAACCATCACTGGGACCCCAGGCCTCCTAGGTACCAATTGAGAGCAGCCCCCACACCTCCCACCATCATACACACAAAGAAATCATTATTGAGTTCTATACTATGCCAGGAACTGTTCTTTTAATGTGAGCCTCCTAGGTAAATGGGGGACATATAAAAAATAAACCTTGAAATTAGTTTCTTTAATTAAAATAAATCTGTAGTGAAGTTATGCCATATTCACTTGCTTCTCTCTCCTAAAATCTGAACAGGGATGTGGGGGGAAATACAACTTGGTCTATTAGGATTTTGTTTTTGATTCACAGTCCCATTACAGATTTGTTTCTTTGGTTTGTTCTGTAGGAGTAGCCTCTCATGTCCCACCTCTCTACTTGTTTATGAAGGTTGAGCCACACTTCCTACATCACATGACACACAGAAATTAAAGGTATTCATGCTCTTGGGAACTGCACTTAAATGTTCCGGCCCAACATGATATTTCAGCTTAGAGGCAGTTATGGACCAAGGAGAAACTGAAATACTTCCTAAAATCTCACACCTAACTTATCATGACAGATTTACAATGCTGGGAGTATAAATAGTCTTATCCTAAACAGGAGAAACTAAGACTTTTAAGAAATTGTCACTGAGGTTATTGTTTATCAGGGACAGAGCAGGGGAAAAGAAAGGCCTAATAATATGTTTCACTCAACTCAGGTCTCAAGATTCAAAATTTCTCCTTTTGTCAGAGATGACTAAAACAAAGTGAAATTTGAGAAACAGAGGTTCTAAGATCAAGATAATTATGAATTCACAAATAATAGAAACTTCTGGCCTTGGTTTCTTTGGATACAAGAATCTGGGAATTACAAAAGCTACCCTCTTTGGCTCCAGTGATGAAGGATCTCCCATTTTCATCTGCCTTGGTGAAGCCTCTGGAACACCCAGTGTGTTTATTACTATATGGCTTTTAGGGTGTAACTTTATCTTTCTGCACGTTTTATCATTTGCAAAAATGGGATGATAATGACTGTACTTTCATACATGAGGCATTAGGAGAACACAAAATAGTTCACATATTAAAATGTTTAAAATGGAATTTAGTCTTATGCTAAATTCCTCCCCACATAGGGAATTCCTTTCCCCTTATCTTCTACTTTCTAATAAACTTTTTAAATTTTGCTTTTTGGGTCACAACCCGCAATTCACAGGGGTTACTCCTGGCTCTACACTCAGGGATTACCCCTGGCAGTGCTCGGGGGACCACATGGGATGCTGGAAATTGAAGCCGGGTCAGCTGCTTGCAAGGCAAATGTCCTACCCACTGTGATATTGCTCCAGTCCCTCTAATTAACTTTTGTAGTTTCAAAAAAATTTTTTAAATAAAACAAAATGTTTAAAATTATTTTGGTGCAGCCAGAGTAGAGCAGAGCACAGCATGTAGGGCATTTACCTTGCACGTGATCCCCAGCATCCTATATAGTTGCGCAGGCACTGATGGGGGCAATTTCTGAGCACAGAGTCAGGAGTAAACCCTGGATATCACTAGGTGTGACCCAAACCAAAAATAAAGGGAAAGGTGTTGGACTCATAATAAACACGACTTATTAGTATCACTATGCACAGAGAGAATGCAATGGAACCAGAGAGGAAAAAGGTCTATTTTGTTCATGAAAAAAGACACAGAAAGTCTCATCAAAGAGACCAGCATTTATGAACAAAAATTCATCAAGCAGAAAAGAAAGGAAGGCTTTTTTCACAAGAAGCCATGAGACAGTACATCACATTTTAGGAACTTAAGTGATAAAATCAGATCTGGCATCTTAGACTTGGGTCAAATTCATGAAAGAATTTTGTGTCAGATTTGTTTGGTTGCAGTGAGCAGATGCAATGTTTTTGCCAATGTAAGTCAAAGAGAACAGGGGAAAGGTGAAGACAATGTATTGAAAGGATGTGGAGAACACACAGAAGCAAAGAAAACAAGATTAAGCATGTCTGTAAAAGAATCCAGAACATCTATACAATAAGAAACTAAACAATAGGAATAAATGAATACTTTTCTTTAGCATGCCTTCATTTACAATATATATCAACAACAGATTCTACAACAAATCACTTACAATTAATTTCAATGCCTTCTGCTCTTGATAAAGAATTGAAAATATTCAGGAAAGAATTGGTTTAATGTGACCAGGGAAGTCTAAAGCTTCTAAATAACAGTTCACAGAGCCTATAAGTGCTGAGATCTTATAGTGAACTAGACGGAAACACAGTTTTTCTTATATATTGAGATATATACAATGATGTGTCTCATTCCCCTGACCCTGAAAGAGCCTCCAATGCGGCACCATTGGAAAGGATGAGTAAAGAGAGGCTTCTAAAATCTCAGGACTAGGATGAATGGAGACATTACTGAGACCGCTCGAGAAATTCGACGATCAATGGGATGATGATGATGATGATATCTATCTATCTATCTATCTATCTATCTATCTATTCCATAAAGTGGCCAATTTCAAGTGATCATTCCCACTGTTCTTGGAATAATGGCAGTATGAAGCCTGTTTTGTTTACTGTCTCCTGTCAAACTCTGACAATCGTAATCTGAGGTTGGATATACCATAGGCAGAAAAGAGATCTAAGAGAATCTTGCCAAAGAGTTGGAACTTCCTCTCTATGCAGAGGGAAGACAATGAGATATATAAGAATGGGCTGATCTGTGCTTATGTTCTCTTGAGCAACATAGAACACCTATTATGATATTACTAGCAAATTAAGATCATAAAATGAGTATCATGGTTTCATGTCTAAACACCAATATATACATGGTACTAAAAAGTTTTCATGATACTTATTGATGAGACATATTGTGGAATGCTAGGAAAAGAAATACATTTAGAAACTCTTTATTAGATCCGATTTTATTTTATACATAATTAAACAGGAACTTCAAATTTGTGACTTACCCTAGATTTGCCATATTTGCCATATTCAGTACCTGGAATTAACTTTTCTTTGTCATAATAAATACCATCATGTCAAATAATTGTGATAAAAAACATTTTGAAATATCTTTCCTAGGCAACTTTGTTTATATGTTCATAGTGGCACTCCTCACAAAAGTCAAACATAGGATCGAACTGAGTGGCTGGATAAAGGAGCTGTGGCATATATAATCAAAATAATAATACCCCGTCATTTCAAAAGATGAAAGTACTATTTGAGGGGGGGAAATGGATGGAGCTTGAGATGACTATGCTATGTGTCATAAGTATGGAATGAAGGACAAATGTCATATAATTCCATCTTTGTCTGGAGTCTGAATAACTAAAGCAAACAAACTGACACACTACAATAAAACTTGCTTCTGGAGTCAATAAAATCTATCATGGTTATGGAGTGGGTGAGAGGAATGAGCAAGTGTCATTTCATACAGAGACTACACTCAACAGTACTCAGGGGCCTCGGTGCACTCCTGACAAGGCTCTGTCAATACTTTATGACTTAACACAGTCTTGAAATTTAGTGTTCATGCCAGTGAACTAGAGCAGCATCCAATAGGGCTCTGAGGAGCCTGCAAGGCTATGAGCTAAATTGAGAGCCTTGTATATATGACTGTAAAACAAAGCTTTCAGGGCTAGAGCAATAGCACAGTAGGTAGGGCATTTGCCTTGCACGCGGCTGACCCGGGTTTGATTCCCAGTATCCCATATGATCCCCCGAGTATTGCCAGGAATAATTCTTAAGTGCGTGATCCAGGAGTAACCTCTGTGTATCACCGGGTGTGACCCAAAAATCAAAAAAAAAAAAAAAACCTAAAAATAAAACAGCTCCTGGAAGTGCGCAGCCGCATTTGAGAGCACATAACCTCATATAGTCCAGTTCTCACTCTCGGAAAACCCATCAAGCTACTGAGAGTATTCTGCCCACAAGGCAGAGCCTGGCAAGCTCCCATTAGCGTATTTGATATGCCAAAAACAGTAACAATGATGGGTCTCATTCCCCTGACCCTGAAAGTGCCTCCAATGTGGCACCATTGGAAAGGATGAGTCAAGAGAGGCTGCTAAAATCTCAGGACTCATTATGCAGATTCAATGCCATCTCCATAAGGATGCCCATGACATTCTTCAAGGAAGTGGACCAAACACTCCTAAAATTCATATGGAACAACAAATCCCACGAATAGCTAAAGCAATTTTGGAGAAAAAGAAGATGGGAAGCATCACCTTCCCCAACCTCAAGCTCTACTACAAATCGGTAATAATTAAAACTGCATGGTACTGGAACAAAGGCAGAGCAGTAGACCAATGGAACAGGGTAGAATACCCTTACACACAACCTCAAATATATGATCATCTAGTCTTTGATAAGGGAGCAAGGAATGTAAAGTGGAGCAAGGAAAGCCTCTTTAACAAATGGTGCTGGCAACACTGGACAGCTGCATGCAAAAATATGGGCTCAGACTTATACCTAACACTATGCACAAAAGTCAGATCAAAATGGATTAAAGACCTCAACATTAGACCAGAATCCGTAAGGTACATTAAAGACAAGGTCGGCAAAACTCTCCACAACATTGGAGCTACAGGTATCTTCAAAGAGAACACGCCACTGACCAGGCAAGTGGAAACAGAGATAAACAAATGGGACTATCATAAACTGAGAAGCTTCTGTACCTCAAATGATACAGTGACCAGAATACAAAGACAGTCTACAGAATGGGAAAGGATATTTCCCCAATACCCATCAGATAAGGGGTTGATATCAAGGATTTACAAGGCACTGTACAAGAAGAAAACATCCATCCTCATCAGAAAATGGGGCAATGAAATGAACAGAAACTTTCTCAAGGAAGAAATTTGAATGGCTAAAAGACACAAGAAAAAATGCTCCTCATCACTAATCACCAGGGAGATGTAGATCAAAACAACAAGATACCATCTCACGCCACAGAGAATGGCACACATTCAAAAGAACAAAAGTGACCAGTGTTGGCGCGGATGTGGGGAGAAAAGGACTCTCCTTCACTGCTGGTGAGAATGTCAACTGGTTCAGCTCTTTTGGAAAACAGTATGGACTCTTCTCAAAAATTAGAAATTGAGCTCCCATTTAACCCAGCAATACCACTTCTGTGAATATATCCTGGAGATGCAAAAAAGTGTAGTGAAAGTGACATCTGCACCTATATGTTCATTGCAGTACTGTTCACAATAGACAGAATCTGGAAAAAACCCAAGTGCCTGAGAACAAATGACTGGTTAAAGAAACTGGTACATCTACACAATGGAATACTATGCAGCTGTTAGAAAAGATGAAGTCATGAAATTTGCATATAGGTGGATCAACATAGAAAGCATCATGTTAAGTGAAATGAGTCAGAAAGGGAGGGACAGACAAAGAAAGATTGCACTCATTTGTGAAATATAAAGTAACAGAATAGGAGGGTAACACCCAAGAATAGTAGAGGTAAGTATCAAGAGGAGTACTCCAACAGCTAGGAAGCTGACCTCACATGCTAGGTGAAGAAGCAGCTCTGATAGAGAAGAGATCACCAAACAAAGGGTGCTAGGTGGGCCCACTAGGGATGGGAGATACGGGCTGAAAATAGACTATAGACCGAACATGATGCCTACTTAATACCTCTGTAGCAAACCACAACACCCAAAAAGAGAGAGCGAGCAAATGGGAATGCCCCACCACAGAGGCAGGGTGTGGTGAAGGGTATAGGGTGGGGGTGGTGGGAGGGATGCTGGGACCATTGGTGCTGGAAAATGGGCACTGGTGGAGGGATGGGTACTTGATCATTGTATGACTGAAACATAAGCATGAAAACCTGTAAGTCTGTAACTTTGTCTCACGGTGATTCACTAATAAAATTAAGAAAAAAAAATAAACGAGCATTTAAAAAAAATCTCAGGACTGGATGAATGAAGACATTACTGGCGCCTGCTCGAGCAAATTGATGAACAGTATGACAATGATACAGTGATACAGTATATGTCTGACATGGGCTTTACCATTTGAATTATCCGCCCATTCCCAAACAACAGAGACTTGCTTCCTTTTTTTCCCTACTTTTTGGTGGGAGAGGGGCACATCTTGCTGCACTTTATTCCTGGCTCTGAGCTCAGGGTTTACTCATGGCAGGGATTGGAAGACCCCATGTAAACTCAGGTATCAAAGTCAGGTCAGCAGCATATAAGCAAGCACCCTCCCTGCTGTACTATCTCCCCATCACATAGAAGGGTCTTTTTGGTGGCTGGATGGCATCAAAAATTTGGTGGAAGTGGTGACAAGTACATGATGATGAAGCTAAGTCCTGAAGTTCCATAATATTATAAACAACTGCACTGTAGCACTGTCATCCCGTTGTCCATTGATTTGCTCGAGCGGGCAACAGTAACGTCTCCATTGTAAGACTTGTTGTTACTGTTTTTTTTGCATATTGAATCTGCCATGGGCAGCTTCCCAGGCTCTGCCATGTGGGCAGGATACTCTCAGTAGCTTGCCAGGCTCTCTGAGAGGGACAGAGGAATCAAACCCATTCGGCTGAGTGCAAGGCAAATGCCCTACCTGCTGTGCTATCGCTCCAGCCCATAAACAACTGATAATTAAACAAAAATATATGTCTTAATTCTATTTGTCATAATTCTGTGGTGCCTTGGATTGTTTGCCATATACACAGTATCAGGCATTTCTTTCACTATTACTTAGAATATTGAAGAAATAATGATGTCTTTCACTTTTGTTTACAGTTTCATTTATTTAGCAAGGACCTTATGAATTAATGAAAGCATTGCCTGAAAAATGTTATAAAATTAACAATACTAATATTTGTAGTAAAATACAAAAATTAATGATGATGGTAAAAGTAGCAAACTCATAGCAGTTCCTAGGTGATAAACAATATTCTGACTGTCTTTCATATACTAATGTATTTGATCTTAATGAAAGCCTGTGAGCTGGAATGGGGAGTGGCTACTGATGGACTCAGTTTGGAAGAATTATGATAATGATATTTTTATTCAATTAGATTATACCCCGGAAAAAAATCTTGCACAATTGCAATCTGTGAATTGTATTTCAACAAAGCTGTTACACATTAATTAAAACTCACTCTACACACCAGAAAAATGGGATACTTAGAAGTTAGAATATTCTATAAAGTCACAAAGCGGAAAAATATGAGGACTGGATTCAAACCCAGGAGTTTGGTACAGAGTTTGTATATTCAATAAAATATCACTGTATCAGTGTCATCCCATTGTTCATCGATTTGCTCAAGTGGGTGCTAGCAACATCTCTATTCATCCTAGCCCTGAGATTTTAGCAGCTTCTCTTTACTCATGCTTCCCAACAGTGCCGCGTTGGAGGCTCTTTCAAGGTCAGGGGAATGAGACCCATCATTGTTACTATATTTCTTTTTTTTTATTTTATTGAATCACCGTGAGATAGTTACAAGCTTTCATGTTTGGGTTACAATCACACAATGATCAAACACCCATCCCTCCACCAGTGCACATTCTCCACCACCAATATCCCCTGTATACCCCGCCTTTCCCACCCTCCCCCTGCCTCCATGGCAGACAATATTCCCCATACTCTCTCTTTACTTTTGGGCATTATGGCTTGCAACACAGACACTGAAATATCATCATGTTTGGTCCATTATCTACTTTCAGCACACATCTCCCATCCCAACTGATTCCTCCAGCCATCATTTTCTTTTTTTTTTGCATTTATCTCATTTTATGAAAATTTTATTTCATTAGTTTTTTTTTAATTTTCCAACTTGCCTCTAATAAATATATATGTATAGGCATATGATTTGCTTAATGAAAACAAAACAGTTTTTTTTAACTTTTACAAAATAAAATTTTATATCAACATTATTGAATCGATCCTATTAAAGAACAGGAAAAAGAAGTTTTGCTCATTAGATGATGAATAGTGTGCGAGTTAGATTCATTGTTGGAGCCAGAGAGATAGTACAGCGGGTAGGGTGCTTGCCTGGCACATCTAAACCTAATTCAATCCCTGACACCCCATATGGTCTCCTGAGCACCAAAAGTGATTCTTGAGCACAGAGCCAGGAGTAATTCCTGAGTACCACCCGGTGTCGCCAAAACCAAACAAACAAATAATTCATTGCTAACAATTTTATCTCTTCTTATTTATTTTCTGTTCTTTCTTCCTTCTCATCAAAACTGCTCTTTTTGTTTCACTTATGGTGTTGAATTTTTTTGTGCACAACCACATATTCGGACACATACTAAATTAACACAAATGAATACAGAGAAAAACGCTATAGCTTGGTTATTAACAAACAAAGTCTGAATATAATGTGCTGCGCCGGAACTTGCAGAAGCTGGCACCAAGGCTACTGTGTTTTTCTGTTGACTGAGTTTATATTTTCATTTCATTTCTATGAAATGAATTTCATTTCGATTCCTTTGCCCCTCTCAGAGAGCACAGCAGTCTACTGAGAGTATCTCGCTTTCATGGCAGAGCCTGGCAAACTACCCGTGGTGTATTCAATATGCCAAAAACAGTAACAAGTCTCACAATAGAGACATTACTGGTGCCCGCTCGAGCGAATCGATGAGCAGCAGGATTACAGTGATTACAGTGATATAGTCATTTCATTTCTTTTTTTTTCTGGCTTTAGCTGAAACTTTTTTTTTAATTTATTTATTTTTAATTAGTGAACCACCGTGAGGGTACAGTTACAGATTTATACACTTTTGTGCTTATGCTTCCCTCATACAAAGTTCGGGAGCCCATCCCTTCACCAGTGCCCATTCTCGACCACCAGTAAACCCAGCATCCCTCCCATCCTCCCCAATCCCATCTCCCCCCACCCCACCCTGCCACTGTGGCAGGGCATTCCCTTCTGTTCTCTCTCTCTAATTAGCTGTTGAGGTTTGCAATAAAGGTGTTGAGTGGCCACTGTGCTCAGTCTCTAGCCCTCATTCAGCCCGCAACTCCCTTCCCCCTCATGGCCTTTGACTACATTATAGTTGGTGATCCCTTCTCTGAGTTGCCCTTTCCCCAGAATGTGAGGCCAGCCTCCAAGCCATGGAGTCAACCTCCTGGTACTTATTTCTACAATTCTTGGGTGTTAGTCTCCCACTCTGTTATCCTATATGTCATAGATGAGTGCAATCTTTCTATGTCTGTCTCTCTCTTTCTGACTCATTTCACTCAGCATGAAACTTTTCATGCCGATCCACTTAAATACAAAATTCATGACCTCCTTTTTTCTAACAGCTGCTTAGTATTCCATTGTATAGATGTACCAAAGTTTCCTCAACTAGTCATCTGTTCTAGGGCATTCGGGTTTTTTTCCAGATTCTGGCTATTGTAAACAGTTCCAGCCATCATTTTCTTAGTGACCCCTTCTCTACTCCATCTGCCTTTTCCACTTCGCTCAGGAAGCAGGCTTCCAGCTATGGGCAATCCTTCTGGCCTTGTCTCTACTGTCCTTGGGTGTCAGCCTCATGTGATGTTATTCTATACTCCACAAATGAGTGCAGTCCTTCTATGTCTGTCCCTCTCTTTCTGACTCATTTCACTTAGCATGATATTCTCCATGTCTGTCCATTTATAAGCAAATTTCATGACTTCACCTCTTCTAGCAGCTGCATAGTATTCCATTGCATATCGCAATCTTTATATGAGACAACTCACAAAGAGTGGAGCACTTAATTCTACTTTACATAAAAGGCATGGGTGAGAGAGAGGAGAAAGTGACAATTGCACTGAATTTTGAAAGATGGCTGCGATGCATTTCCAGTTTAAGATAGGAGTTCCAGAAAGAGAGTTATATAAGCTAAAGTACAAATATTACTAGGAAGAAGCTAAATCATGAAAAGTCTTTTAGGCCAAACTAACTTAATCTATGGTTATTAGAGAACTAACAAAGAGTTTAAAACTGGGGAAGTCAAAATATATTTTGATTTTTGGCAGCTGTTGAGTTCTGGAGCTCTTTAGCTGCTGGGGTTGGGTCTTTGGGGTAGAGCAGGGAGGGGCCTCACCCGCCCCTTTCCAGGGTGGCCCGAATGAAACAGCTTGGTGCTGGGTCCAGCAGCATGGCTATGGCGAGTAGTTTTGTACTGCTATGTGATGTTATTCTATACTCCACAAATGAGTGCAGTCCTTCTATGTCTGTCCCGCTCTTTCTGACTCATTTCACTTAGCATGATACTGTCCATGTTTGTCCATTTATAAGCACATTTCATGACTTCATCTTTCCTAAAAGCTGCATAGTATTCCGTTGTGTAGATGTACCAATGTTTCTTTAACCAGTCATCAGTTTTAGGGCACTTGGTTTGTTTCCAGATTTTGGCTATTGTGAACAGTGCTGCAGTGAAGATATAGGTACAGATGTCACTTCTACTGTGCTTTTTTGCATCCTTGAGATATATTCCCAGTAGTGATATTGTAGGGTGATATGGAAGTTCAATTTCTAGTTTTTGAAGGAATGTCCATATTGTTTTCCAGAAAGGCTGGACCAGTCGGCATTCCCACCAACAGTGAAAGAGCGTCCTTTTTTACCCACATCCACACCATCACTGGTTGCTTTTGTTATTTTGAATGTGTGCCAGTCTCTGAGGTATGAGATGATATCTCATTGTTGTTTTGATTTGCATCTCCCTGATGACTAACAATGTGGAGCATTTTTCATGTACCTTTTGGTCATTTGTATTTCTTCTTTGAGGGAATTTCTGTTCATTTATTCTCCCCACTTTTTGATGGGATTGGAGTTTTTTTTTTCTTGTACAATTCTACTAGTGTCTTGTATATCCTGGATATTAATCCCTTATTGGATGGGTATTGGGTAAATATTCTTTTCCATTCTGTGGGCTCTTTCTGTATGTTGGTCACTGTTCCTTTGGAAGTGCAGAAGCTTCTTGGTTTGATGTAGTTCCATTTGTTTATGTTTGCTTCCACTTGCATGGTCAGTGCTGTTTCATATTTAAAGATGCTTGTAGTGTCAATGTCACGGAGAACTCTGCCTACATTTTTCTCTATGTACCTTATAGATTCATGTCTGATATTGAGGTCTTTAATTCGCTTTGATCTGACTTTTATGCCTGGCATTAGACAGTGGTTGGGGTTCATTTTTTTTTTTTTTGCAGGTAACTATCCAGTTTTCCCAGCACCACTTGTTGAAGTGGCTTTCCTAGTTCCACTTCACATTTCTTGCTCCTTTGTCAAAGATTAAGTGGCCATATATCTGGGGGTCTGTGGCAGGATATTCAACTCTGTTGCATTGGTCTGCAGGTCTGTTTATAGCCCAATACCATGCTGTTTTAATTGCTACTGCTTTGTAGTAGAGTTTGAAGTTGGGAAAGGTGATGCCACCCGTCTTCTTTTTCCCAAGGATTGCTTTAACTATTTGTGGGGATTTATTGTTCCATATGAATTTCAGGTGTATTTGTCTATTTCTTTGAAAAATGTCATGGGTATCCTGATAGAGACCGCATTAAATTTGTATAGTGCTTTGGGCAATATTGCCATTTTGATCATGTTAATTCTCCCTATCCATGAGCAGGGGATGTCTCCATTTCCTAGTGTCCTCTTTTATTTCTTTAAGCAGTGTTTTGTAATTTTCCTTGTATAAGTCCTTCACCTCTTTCGTTAAGCTGATTCCAAGGTACTTGATTATCTGAGGTTCTATTGTGAATGGGATTGTTTTTATAATGTTTCTTTTTTCTCTTTCTTTATTTGTATAGAAGAAAGCCATGGACTTTTGAGTGTTGATTTTGTAACCCTAAAGACTCTACAGAAAAGTTCCTAGAAACAATAGGTATATATAGTAAAATTATTACTGTTTTTGGCATATCAAGTACACCACAGGGAGCTTGCCAGGCTCTGCCCATGCAGGCAGGATACTTTTGGTAGCTTGCCGGGCTCTCCAAGAGGGAGAACTAGACAATAAAAGGTTGCAGCCAAGTGCTTCCAGGAGCTTTGTTTTATAGTCTCTGGATCTTGGCCTTTGATGGGATTACACAGTGCCGAGGCAGTTTGTGGGTGTGACTGCCAAGCTACTGGAAAATGGAGGATCTGGGTGGAGGAGGCCCAGTCCTGATCCGAGCAGGATTGGAGATCTCATCCATGAGTCCCACACCCCTGGGTTCCTCTTCCAGTTCCTTCATGCGTGAGGCTCGTCCAAGCATGTGGAGAGTGGCCTTAAGCATGGCTGTGACTGGGTTCCAGAGGTCTTCATCTGCTGGGGCTCTGCTAGAGGCAGGCAGGGAAACTCGGTGAAGACAGCCAGGCATGAGGGCAGGAGACTCTGCCTGAATAAAATATAATTTCTGATAATTGGCACTTTTTCAAACATAAAGCAGAAATGTCTTACCCTTACAGTTGAGTTATGAACATCCATTAAACACACCCTTGGAAAAAGACAGAAGCAAGTCAAGGAAAATCAATACGGAGCAAGATTTTGAAATGCCAAATATTATTAAATGTGCTATCACAGCTAAAGTACTCTTGATGATATTAGTGTAATCAGTAAAATGTTATACAGTCACTTACATTAAAAAGAAAGATAAATGTCTACCTACTTTCTATTCATATACATACAAATTAAAGTTTCTCAGTGACTGTGCCTTTGTGTGTCCTGCCTATACATGTGTGTGCCTGAGAGGTCACGTATGTATGTGTGTCAGTTGCACAATCTCCCTCCCCAGTATCTTGTTGGTCCTTTGCTTTAGGTCCAGATGACATTAAAGAAATATCCTCAACTAACTAAAGAATAGAATAAATTGATCTTCAGCTTCTGAAGTTCAGATTGGCTTATGATTATGCCCTATAAGGAAAAGAGGTTTTGCATGATGATCTGAGATGGCACGCTTGACATGACTAGCCTCTAAAGAATTACCCTCTTAATGAGAGCTCAGCTCCAAGTCAGCATAAAATCATTTTCAAGAGTAGAAAGTAATTGTATTAAATTTTACTTAACTGATTATAAAAAGAACTGGATAAAAAAGAGTAGTGGGCCGCACTTAGCAGGGAAGAATCGGGGCCGGCAGGCACTGCAAGCCAGCGAATACTCCGGACCCTAGACTGGGCCAACAACACCGGGGTGCAGCCAACCCACCTTCTCCAGATGGAGTCCCGGAGACACTGAGCTTCTACTAACATGGCTCTGGTATGTGGGACTGGGATATCTCTCTAAACCACGCAGCCGCTTATACAGCCACATGACCTTTTCTTATATACAAAAGAAAAAACACTCAGGTACGGCTCTGCCACCCCTGAGCGGCCATTATCCCAGAGGCACAGAAACCAATCTCAGGAGTCAGCGGCTACTGGCAGATATACTCCTGGACTGTGAACTAAGCTATAGCCCTGTGCAGCCCCAGGAAGGGAAGAGTTTTTGTCCCTCGGCCTTTTCCCCTTTGCAGCAGCATGGTGACTGTTGGAATATTTCCCCTTTTCCAGCTGCCTTCTGGAGTTTTGTCACAGAAACCTTTTGTCACAGAAACCTAGCTGATCTTTGACCCACAGATCTAAGGTGAGAGCCAGGCATGATTTGACTTTGTAGATTCCAGGCTCTGGCCCAGCCTAGTCTTTGGGATGTAAATTTCAGGTGCTGTCTATTTTGTAATTGACATGTAGATTTCTTTCTGCAGCCCAGCCTGGTCTTTGGGATGTAAATCCGAGTGCTTTCAGCCCAAAGGCTTTGGTTTTGTTTTTGTATCTTCTTTGGGGGGGGGGGGGGGGCCCTAGATTAAGGGCCTGCAGATACAAGAGAATTATGTTGCCTCAATGTTCTTCCAGTAAGATATTTTGGTGCTTTCGGTGAGTCAATGTATTGCGCCCTTTGGAAGGGCCATGATCAATAAAAGGGGTTCAGAGAGAAGGTGAGGGGGCGGAAAGTGTATAGAGGGTGGAAAGTGTACTGGAATAAACTGCAAGTGAGACCAACCATCATGGCTCCATTCCTTCCTTCGCCTGCCATATCTTCGCCATCAACCTCCCCGGGGTGGGGGAAGTGGCCGGAGGCTACCGAACTCGGGTGGCGGGAGAGACGGCTGCTGCCCTAGGCCCTGTGCCTGGCTCGGTGCGGTGAGGCGTCCCTTCCCTCGCCCGCGCCGTTTCTTTTTATTTTTATACAGGTGACCATCACCATTTAGAACCAATTGGACAGAGAGGTGGGATCTTGCAGTGATGGAGCATGGGGAATCTTACAACGGGGGGTGGGGAGGGGGGCAGAACCGGCCCTGCTTCTTGCCCAAATGAGAACCTGAGCAGCCACCCACGAACAGCTCCTCCACTCCTGTACAGCCATGATCCCAAAGGCACACAAACTAATCTCGGAATGCAGTGGCTGCTGGCAGAAATACCTCTGGACTTAATACCAGAATCGCAAAACTGGGAGGCCGCTTTCTCGACCATGCAACATCATATGCTCTTTGTTATTGACAATAGAAAACATATGATCTAATGATACTATTCCAAGAGGTCTGACTGTTGGGGCAAAAACTCCAAGTAACGATAGTTTTTTGTCGAAAACTGAATGTAATCAAAGTAAGGAGAGAGTAAAGTGAAAATCATCTGCCACACAGGCAGAAGGGGAGTAAGAGGGGTGGTATGCTGGGGTTCTTGGTGGTGGGACATGTGCACTGGTGAAGGGACGGGTCTTTGATCATTGTATGACTGAGACTTGATCCTGAAAGCCCTGTAAGTGTTTTCACGGTGAGTCAATTAAAAAAATAAATTAATTAATTAATAACAAAAAATATAGTGGCTGATTTATTTTTCTGCTACATGAAAACTCAAAGTACATTCTGAATAGCGGTGAGCTAATAATAAAGTATTTCCTTAAATAGTGGCATCTACTATTTAAGGAAATGCTTCATTATTAGTTATCCAGTTCTTTTTATAATAGTGGACTGGAGCGATAGCACAGCAGGTAGGGGGTTTGCCTTGCATTCGGCCGACCCAGGTTCGATTCCTCCGTCCCTCTCAGAGAGTCCAGCAAGCTACCGAGAGTATCCCGCCCACACGGCAGAGCTTGGCAGGCTACCCGTGGCATATTTGATATGCCAAAAACAGTAACAACAACTCTCACAAAGGAGATATTACTGGTGCCCGCTCAAGCAAATGAAAGAACAACAGGATGACAGTGCTATAGCGTGACAGTGCTTTCTTAAATAGTATACATCCAAACTATTAATAGAGTCAACACAACAAGAAAAAGAGTAAATAATCGGGGGAAATTAGCAGGAGAGGAAGAGGTGGGCTAGAAATGACATAAGGACAGTAGTGGAGGGTCTCAGGCACTTTGGTGGTGATAAGATGCGTTAACTTTGCATATCAACACCATACATATTAATACTATGGTGGACACGTTACCTAAACTATCGTAAAACAAATTTTCAAAGGAAATATCACCTTTTTAAGTTGAATCACTGTGAGATACACAGTTATAAAGATGTCCATGAGCCATACAATGTTCCAACACCCATCCCTTCACCAGTGTATATTTCCTGCTACCAATGTCCCCAGTATCCCTCCTCCGCCCCTACCCCCAACCCCAGCCTGCTTCTATGACAGGCACTTTTCTTCTTTCTCTCTGCTTTTGGGTATTGTGGTTTGCAATACAGATACCGAGAAGCCATCAAGTTTGGTTCTTAACCCACTTTCAGCACAAATCTCCCATCCAGAGCTATCACTTCCAACCATCATTATCATAGTGATCCCTTCTCTCTCCTGCCCTTTCCCCCAGCATTTGAGGCAGCCTTCCAACCATGGACCAATCTTCCTGGCCCTTGTTTCTACTATTCTTGGGTATTAGTTTTATATTGGTTTTTTTTTTTATATCCCACAAATGAGTGCGACCATTCTATGTCTATCCTTCTCCTTCTGACCCATTACACTCAGCATGATACTCTCTAGGTCCATCCATTTATAAGCAAATTTCATGTCTTCATTTTTCCTAACAGCTGTATAGTATTAAATTAAAATCACTTTTTAAATAACAGTGTAAATACTTTAACCAGAATGCAGTACCCATATTTTAATTCTATGAACCAGCAAACTATGCAACTTCATCTTGTACAAGCACTAGACTAACTGAATAAATAAAATAAGACTTTTCTACTAAGAAGCACATAGTGTACATATTTTTAACTCCTCAAAGTTTTTAATGCATTTTAACTTAGTTGATAAATATAATTATTATTCTGTTTCAAATTTGGGAGTGTTCCTATTTCTGAAAAATAAAAAAAGTTATATTAAAATACACCAAAAATGCAGAGACAATTTTCTCACTAGTGTTTAAACCAAAAACTCTACTTACAATTTAATAGCATAAGAAAATAAATATCAAGGGGCTGGAGCGATGGCACGGCGGGTAGGGCATTTGCCTTGCAAGCGGGTGACCCGGGTTCGATTCCCGGCATCCCATAGGGTCCCCTGAGCACCGCCAGGGGTGATTTCTGAGTTCAGAGCCAGGAGTAACCCCTGTGCATTGCTGGGTGTGACCCAAAAAGCAAAAAAAAAGGAAAAGAAAAGAAAAGAAATACCAAGTAGTGTAATATGTTCTAAACAATTTATATTTTACTTTTAAATGTTTAAGGAAAAAAGTTGTGTTTTCTACCATCTACTATGAGCCTGATGCATATTTTGGTTTGATTACTTAGTGTATTTGTTACAGGCAGAACTATCTGGTTAAAATCTCTAGTATCCATACAACATTTATCTAAGTGGGAATGTTTTTTAGAGTGAATGAAGTTACAAAAATTATTGTGAGGTGATTGAAAAAAACTTCAGATAGTTCTGGGCAAACTGAAAAACATGTAGTTAGCTTTATGAAAAGCTTTTGTACTGAGAACAAAAGTTTGAAGACAGGCAAGGATAAACAGTTGAAGATTTTTTAATTTTAAGCAACATAATTTCCCAGAAGCTTAGTATAGAAGTGTGGTACAGTTGAAACTGGATTGGAGAAGAGATAAATGAATGCTAGGAAAATCCCATGAAGAATTTTCTTATTGAACTGGAAAGAATCAATAAAACACCATACTAAGGTGGTGGCAGTTATGAAAGAAAACATAAATAAGAGGTCACAAGATTAAAGAAGTCAGACCGGATTTTTAACTAACTCAAGAAGCTAGAAAGTGTCCATCATGTCTCAAAAAATGTTGCAGGTGGAGATGAGGCAGCTGCTGGTAAAACGACAGCAGCGCCATTTCTAGGGCATAAGCGCTCGCTCTCCTCTTTATTTTCATATTTCCAGTTCTTGTGAGTGTTGAAATCACAGATACGTGATCTGTCTGATTGTACAGGAATTGGACTCTGTACAGTCGGCTTGCTACTATGTAAGGCACGGCCAAACCAAGAGATTCTTTCACCAGTAGTGCTATAAAATGCCACCTACAATTGCTCTAGACACCACTTGGTGGCACCAGTACCCTGAAATGATTGAATGCAACCTGTTCTTGATTGTACACCGGAAGGAAACCTTAGAGTCAAAGACTCCTCAACCTCAAAATCCTCAAATTTTTCCATGACTATTTCCAACTATTGGATTTTTTCATTTTAATGGTCATTTATCATTTAAAAAACGATTTTCTGTTTTGCATAAGTGGGACCAAATCTTTTATAGCAAATTTTTCTTATGTCTTATGTCTTATGCTGTGCTCAGGGTTTAATCCTTGCTCTATGATCAGAGATCATTCCTGGGGTGTGGGGAGAGAGGGACAACCAAATGCGGTGCAGGGGATTAACCCCAAGTATGCAAGATTATCTCTCCAGCCCAGTTCCTAGTTTTTTGAATATTTTTAAAAATCGTTCTAACCTACCACCATCAAAATTTCTTCCACACCTTCTAGATAATTCTTCTTAACTGCCTAATATGCATTCATTAAAGACTTGTTTTCCTCATATGCACATTAAGTGCATAAATATGTGCATTAAGTGCATAGATAAATCAACTGTTTATAAAATAGGCTCATACAATGCTCTTATTTATACAGTATGCTTTTCTTCATTAACATTATCTGGTGGTATTTTTTTCTATAAAACTGGTATTATTCCAATTTACCCTGTAGGGATATGACATATTTCATGGTATCAAATAGCTTGTTGAACAATAATCCGTTATTAAAATGGTATTAACTTGGTTTTAATTTTCTTTGTTTTGCCACAATAAATAATGCTGATGTAGACATCTTGTAACTATATCCAGTACAAGATTTCTATGAGTTTGATCCCTAAGTGGGGAATGCTGGATTGAAGAATAAGTATATGTTTTTAATTTAAATAAATGCTGCTAGGGTGCAGAGGGATATTACAGTGAATAAAGTGCTTGCCTTGCACATGTTGACCCAAGTTGCATCTCCAGCACCACTATGGTTCCCTGAATATAGCCACGCCATGCGAAGAGCCAGGAATAAGCCCTGAATACCATCAGGTATGGTCTCAAAACAAACAAACAAAAATGATTCCAGATTAACTACTGAAAGCAAAGCTATTTAAAAATCTCTATTTCAAAAATAATGGATGAAACTGCCCATTGAAATAAGTGCTTTTGGTTTTTTATTTTTGCCAAAATGATTGATGTCAAGTGATAACACATCATTTTATGTCTTCTTTTTCTGGTTGTGATTGTCAATATCTTTTCAGGTTTTCAAAGTGGGGAGCATTTCAATTTGATCCTTCATAAATTTTGCCAGAAGCATGAATGTTTTAATAGGGTTTGGTATATAAAATTATGTAAACATATATGAATAGATGTATTACAAAAATAATTAGCCATAGTCGCCAATATCTGCTTCTTATGACTAGTACTCACTGTAAGTACTGGGAGGCCAGAAAATCTTGTATCATACAGCTCCATATGTCTCCTCGAAGGCTCATACAATGATGGCTATTTTTCCTTTAATAAAGATCTGTCTCTGTCTTTGCACTTTGCTTTCTGATTGGTCAATGCACTGCTGCTTATGTTTAAGTAGGATTTAGTATTAAATGGAACCAGTACCATTTATTTGAATGTCATTCAAAATACTTGTTTTCTTTTTAAAAAGAACAAAAATCAGTAGGGAAAGAAATTGTATTTTTAAGCTTCTAAGGAAGATTTTATAAACAATAGAGCCCAAAGAACAAAAAAGTCATAAAATGACTTGACAGTGTCCTTTTAAGTGAACATATGTGAGTTTTATGCATCCATATGTGTTCACATATGCCCTACATATGCACTGCCAGCTGCTTAACCAACCAGGTTGTCCAATGTGTATGTTTACTGTAAAACAAGCTGAAAGTGTTTGGTCTCTTTGTTAGAGAAACAGCTCATAATTTCAAGTATACAAACCTCAGTTGTTTCTCATTTCTTTTTCTTCCAAGCCAAATGAGCTGTTGATGCTCAATTTGGCAAGATCTTAACTGAGGCTGACTCTTGGCCAGCCACAGAAACCCGGCTCTAAATGTTGGGGAAATTTTTACAAGAATAAGGAGTCTTTTCCTAATGGCTCCCTAACCTATAGGAAGTTTCCTTTAGAGTTTCAGCCAGTACTTTCCCACTCAACATCCCGAAGATAATCACTTCCTTTAGATACTAATGGATAGAATTGGGGTGTGAAATGAGCATATGAAATGTTCCCATACCTCGATCAAACTTTCATTGAAAACAGACTCTGATAACAGAGAGTAGCCTGGAGGGTTTAGAATTTTTTTGAGGTATAATTTTATCTATGTGCCCTGAGTTTCTTTTCTTTTCTGTCTTCCTTTATGACAGTACCTGCAACTTGAAATGGTAAAGTTTGGACCAATTTCTAATTGATAATGAAGTTCTTGAATCAATGATCCTTCTATTCCTATAATCATAGTATGAAGTCTAATAATAAAAATTTATATCCTCAACTACTAGTACTTATATTTCTAAAATATTAGGAAGAGAAATCATGTAAATAAGTAGGCATTGTGCTCTAGAGAGGAGATGAAAGAAGATAACCTATATGAAGGACAATACACAATAACAAGGACATAGTAAATATAATAAAAATGAGTTTCCTTGCTCTTCATTTCCACTTCTCTCTACATAGCTTCTGAAAAAGAAAGAGAGAGGAATCATCAACTTTTCTTGGTCAAAGGGATATTTCTAACATCCCTGATTCAATCATAAAAAAGAAGTAAAATTTAACAGCTAAATAAATGGATAGGTGTGAATATAATCAAAAATGCTTGCTCATTTATTGAGCACCTACTATGTATATGGAATGGAACTTAATATAAAGGAACTGTTCATAAGTATTTCTGAGACAGAAGAATGAAGACCAAGTTCTTAGAAAAATATCCTACTTTCTTTCTAGGTGCTCAGTGACCTGGGTATGTAAGGTTAGCACTGGTTTCCAGGGTGACTGTTAAATTAAGAAAGTAATGTGAGTGTCTTTTGTCATTCATTCATGTGCAGCTCCCAATAAATAATTAGTAGTATCCCACTTTCCTTCCATTTTGCCAAGACATGCTCCTCTGACTACTTTTCCTTGACTCTTTCCCTTCCTTCCTTCCACTTTCTTCAGGCTTCTCAGTGTTTCCCAGGAAGTGGAAATAAAATTACTATTGCTACAGGTGTCCATGTGTTTGGGGCAAAATAAGCCACTGCTGACAATTATAAAGAAAGAGAGAACAGCTGTTTGCATCTGGATCAGGGTAAGAAGCCGAGAACAGCTGCTAGCAGCTGTGGCAGACAAGAAAGTGAGCAAGTAAGCAGCTGCTGGTAATTCAGCATCTACTAGACTGCCCAGGATAATTGAAATCCAGAAGAAGAATGCAAGACTCGACTAAACTGCTTTACTGTATTCTGCTCTTCATTAGATCTTACTTGTCCTTCTTTAGAAACTTTCTCATTATTAGCCATATGAGGAATCACAGTAGGAAAGTAACCTCCACTCCCCCACATCCCCAGCCCATAACCCTTTGGAGAATCAATCCAAGGAGAGATAAAATAGCTTAAGTACATACCTATTTTTAGATGGAAGACATTTACGATTAACATGGGAAGGAATACTAACCAACACAGATCTCTCACAAGATTCATCAAAAACAATGCTTCCTATAATATAACAAGAGATTATGGTCATTTTGATGATGATTCTATTTTTAGAATTCAGGAGGTTGTTATAAAAATGTAACAATTTAAGTTTAATTTAAATACTTTGTTTTCAAATTTATATGTGTGAATTTATTGATAAAATATCTCTATAAATATTAGAACACAAGTATTTTTGTGCCATTACATTCCAATTGATTATTAAATACAGATAGATTTCCATATAATTTGTTTAGTAATGTCTTCTGTTAGGAAACACTTAGTTGCTCTGTATTTGGGGGGCTCTGGGAAAATTTTTATTTCTCTTGGTTCTTTGTTTCCTAGAATAACCAAAGCCTCATAAGGCATGTTAGTAATGGAAAAAAAATCAATTAAGTAAAGTGCACAGGTAGAAACGACAATGATTATCTAGCTTCTTTTTTCTGGTCAGGATATGAGAGGCTTAAATTTTTTAAACAAGATCTGAGATAATGGTGCCTAGGGAACCATGGGAAAAATAGAAAACTTCATAAAACACGGAAGAGATGACTTCATCTTTACTATAAAGGACAAGATGTGGTTCTCAAATAGAAAGAATTCACTCATTGATAAACCTACACTGGCTGATACTCATCCACAAACCTACGCATCCCATCCCTGAATTTTCTTGGGTCACTGGACTGACGGAGCAGTTATCACTTCTTCACTGGGGTGTAAGACGAAAGAATTAGAGAAACAGCAAGAGCTGCTCCTTAGTCTCTCGGGCCTTCAGCATTATTGAATGTCATTTGGGAATGTCATTTAGGAGACTAAATGGATAAATATTAAGAATTTCAAGGTGGTCTAACATGAGCATTCTCAAAAATATTATGTTAGTGAGAGGCACATGCAATTTTCAACCTACATTCTAAAAATGATGTTGTAGAAGGAAGAATTAAACCACTCCTACTACTGCTGTGTGTGAGTGAGGAAGAGAAGGTCACGTCTCTCAAAGATTCAATAAGAGATATCCCTGAAGATATGCATTCACAGCATTCTCAAATTGGTCCAATATGGGGTGATGGATGGCCCAGCTTGCCTTACTGTGTCTCCATATTTTAGCTGGAAAGAAGAAAAAAAAGTCAATTACTAAATATGTTAGTAATTGTAACTAACAATTGGAGAGCCCGACAAGCTACAGAGAATATCCTGCCCCCAAACAGTAACAAGTCTCACAATGGAGATGTTACTGGTGCCCACTCAAGCAAATTGATGTGCTAAGAGAGTGCATCACTGGATTAGAAGATGAGAGAGAATAAAGAGCTAATGTCCCAGCTTTCCATAATTTACCAACTGGAATGTCTTATAATAAAATGCCCATGTAGTTTATACTCTAGATGAGTAATTGTCTTTAAAGTAAATTTGATTTACTATTCTAGTCATAAAGCCCCTCAGTTTAAATGTTATTTCCTGGTCTAGTGCTTAAAGAAATACTTGAATTTTGGTGTAAAGAACATGAAATGTTGCCATTCTTGATGTTTCTCCTCATACTCCTGCAGTAGTACACTCCAATATTTCAAGACTTTTCACTCTTGTTAAGGGCTGACTCTTGAGAAGGTCGTGATATTCATTATTTCGGTATGATTGTTTTTATAAAGTCTCTTTTCCACACAGTTTGAAACCTCACCAAGCCCTGCTTGCATAAATACGAACGTTCTATGTTAATATAAGGCCTTCCTGCACATTGAGCATGAAGTAAGTCAGGACCATGACAACTTAAATGTAACCCAAAATATCTTTGCAGATTTCTCTCTTGCCCATAAAAATAACATTAAATGAAATTTCTTGCTACAGAAGCACAAGCATCAAGTATTTAAATGATGCTCCTCATCACCTTCATCATCACCAAAATCATAAAATATCACTTTTTGTCCATGGCTGGGATCAGTGTTCTCAGCTAATTCAACAACCATTTGAAACACAAAGTGAGATGCAGCCACTAGGTCTTCAACCCTCCATTAAAGAGACTATAACATGGGCTGGAGCCATAGCACAGCGGGTAGCACACAGCCGACCCGGGTTTGATCCCTCCACCCCTCTTGGAGAGCCCGACAAGCTACAGAGAGTAGCTTGCCACACGGCAGATCCTGGCAAGCTACCCATGGTGTATTTGATATGCCAAAAACAGTAACAACAAGTCTCACAATGGAGCCGTTACTGGTTCCTGCTCAAGCAAATTGATGGGCAACAGGAAGACAGTGACAGTGACAGAGAATATAGAGTTTATTCTGTATACCACTTTTGTTTCAGAAGTATGATGGTTAATTTTGTGCTCATTGCACCATAAGATGTCCAGACATTATTCAATGTTTGTATGAGAGATTGATATTTAAATTGATAGGCAAGTAAATCAGGTTGCCCCATTCATAAAGTAAATGAGCCTCACCCAATCAATTTTGGTTTGACTTTCCCCCAAATCAAACAGATTCTTTCTGTTTGATGCCCTTCTTGGTGGTAAATGGGCTTTTCTCAGTCTATGAACACACACTGAATTATTAGTTCTTCCTGAATCTTGAGCTAGCAGATTTAAGTATGGGACTATATACCCATTGCCCTCCTGAATCTCCTGCTCCACCAGTTCACCGTGAAGATTGCGAGTCTTGCCAACATTCATAATTTGACAAGTCAGTACCTCTCCCTCTCCCTCCCTCTCTCTCTGCCTCTCTGTCTGTCTTTCTCTGTTTCTCTGTGTGTCTCTCTCTCTGTCTCTGTCTCTCTCTCTCCACATCTTGTGGGCTCTGCTTCTCCTAAGAACTCTCACATAAAATTAAATAAAATTTAATAAACATTTCAACATAAGATTCTATCCACTGATAGTTATTCTGGGTAGATGGCAGAGTAGGAAGCACTAGGAATCTGTCTCTTTGCCCAGACAGCATTTGCAGGATCTTAAGGATACAATTACTTTAAAATTCAGAGTCTACTTACGACTTGGAAACTGATGGAAAAACTCTTCCCAATCAAACCTATGTTACTTAAACACCTGTTCACAGAGCATGGAATCCGGAATGAGTAAAAGGAGGTACAATTGTTCAAGTGTTGGGGATCTGTGCTCTGTTCACTGATGATTCTGATTACAGAGGTCAAAGAACTGGGTGGCCATTGTAATCGCTCCTTCAATTAAATTCCTCTTCTCCTGAGCTAAAGTGACTTTGGGAGAAGGGTGTTAATCGATCAATGACTGTATTTTCCCAGACTTCACTTAAATTTGTCTTTCGTCTTTGACAAAAGACCGCAATATGGCTCTAAGGCAAATCAGAGACCTAGGAGATGACTCGAAGACAAACTACATTAGAATCATCAAAGTACCAGAAGGACAGGAAGTCAACCCCAATGAAAAAACGATAGTTAAAAAAATCATCTCTGAAAAGTTCCCAGAGTTAGAGAATGCAAGCATCCAGATCCAAGAAGCCAGAAGGGTGCCAGC
This sequence comes from Sorex araneus, assembly GCF_027595985.1. Classification (NCBI taxonomy): domain Eukaryota; kingdom Metazoa; phylum Chordata; class Mammalia; order Eulipotyphla; family Soricidae; genus Sorex; species Sorex araneus. The sequence continues at coordinate 13,897,846 of NC_073311.1, forward strand.
TAAAACAAATCCTAATAGAAACATTCCAAGGCATATCATAATCAGAATGATGGATGCCGCAGATAGAGACACAATACTGCAAGCAGCAAGGTCAAAGAAAGAAATCACATACAAAGGTGCACCCTTTAGATTTACAGCAGACCTATCAGAGGAAACCCTCCAAGCCTGAAGACAATGGTGGGATATAGTGAAAAAACTCAATGAAATAAATGCCTCACCAATACTTTACCCAGCCAAACTCTCACTCAAACTAGATGGAAAAATACACCATTTCATAGATAAACAACAGCTCAGGAACTTCATAGATTCAAAACCAAGCCTGAAAGAAGGACATAAAGGGCTCCTGTAAAATGAGGAAAAACACCCATAACTGCAACAAACCCTTATAGAAAGATGGCACAAAACCCCATGACAATAATCTCTCTCAATGTCAATGGTCTAAATGCACTTATCAAGAGACACAAGAGTGGCAAAATGGATCCAGAAACTGAAACCAACATTCTGCTGCCTACAAGAAACACATCTGAACAATCAGAACAAATACAAACTCAAAGTTAAAGAATGGAAAACAATAATGCAAGCAAACAACTCCCTAAAAAATGTTTGGGTGGCATTACTAGTATCTGACAACATATATTTCAGGTTGAAAAAAATCAGAAAGGACAGAGAAGGCCATTTTCTATTTATCAAGGGTTATATACAACAGGAAGAAATCACACTCTTAAATGTATATGCACCGAATCAGGGACCAGCTAAATACTTAAAACAACTCCTGACAGACTTTAAGGAGGACAGTGCCAACAATACAATAGCAGTTGGAGACTTCCACACTGCCTTGTCACCTCTGGATATATCAACAAGAACAAAACTCAGAAAGGAAACACTGACTCTGAATGAAGAAATAGAAGAAAGAAGGTTAACAGACCTATAAAGGGCCTTACACCCCAAAAAGAAAGAGTACACATTCTTTTCCAGTGCACACAGAACATTTTCTAAAATAGACTACGTGCTGGGTCACAAAACATACCTCAATGGAATCAAGAAGATAGAAATTGTATCAACTATTTTTTCAGACCACTATGCACTGAAGACAGAAGCTAACCACATACAGACGAGGAGAACCAAATCAAACACATGAAAATTAAACAACTCACTGTTGAACAATGAGTAGGTCACAAAGGAAGCCAAGGATGAAATCGAAAGATACCTGGAAACAAATGAGAATGAAGACACGAGCTACCAACACCTATGGGATGCAGCTAAAGCTGTGTTAAGAGGAAAATTTATAGCTTTGCAAACATTCTTCAGGAAGGAAGAAAGGGCCTATATAGATAATCTGACTTCACACCTCAAGACCTTGGAAAAAGATCAACGAAGGGAACCCCAACCCAGCCGAAGGAACGAAATAATAAAACTTAGAGCAGAAATCAACGACATGGAAACTCAAAAATCAATCGGAAAGGTCAATGGAACCAAGAGCTGGTTCTTTGAGAAAATAAACCACTAGCAAGACTCACAAAGAGAAAGAGAGAACCCTAATAAACTGAATAAAAAATGAAAAAGGGGTTATCATAACAGAAACTACTGAAATTCAAAAGATCATCAGAGACTACTTTAAGAGTCTGTATGCCACGAAACAAGAGAACCTAGAAGAAATGGACAATTTCCTGGATTCCTATCACCTCCCAAGACTGAACCAAGAAGACTTGGAATACTTGAATAGACCCATTAATATCAAGGAAATTGAAACAGTAATCAAAAGTCTCCCCAAAAACAAAAGCCCATGCCCAGATGGATTCACTAGCGAATTCTTCCAAACATTTAAGGAGGACCTGTTACCAGTTATCCTCAAGCTTTTCCAGGAAATTGAAGAAACTGCAACTCTCCCAAACAGTTTCTATGAGGCACATATCTCCCTAATACCAAAAGCAAACAAAGACACCACGAAGAAGGAAAACTACAGGCCAGTATCCTTAATGAACACGGATGTGAAGATCCTCAACAAAATATTAGCAAATAGAATCCAACAGCTCATCAAAAAGATCATACACCATGACCAAGTGGGATTCATCCCGGGGATGCAAGGATGGTTTAACATTCAAAAATCAATCAACATAATCCACCATATCAACAAAAGCAAAGACAAAAACCATATGATCATTTCAATAGATGCAGAAAAAGCATTTGACAAGATCCAGCACCCATTTATGATGAAAACTCTCACCAAAATGGGTTTAGAAGGAAATTTTCTCAAGATAGTCAAAGCCATCTACCACAAACATACGGCAAGCATCAACCTCAATGGAGAAAAACTTAGGGCCTTCCCCCTAAGATCAGGGACTAGACAAGGATGTCCACTCTCACTGCTTCTGTTTAACATAATACTGGAGGTTCTTGCAATAGCAATTTGGCAAGAAAAAGACATTAAGGGCATATAGATAGGGAAGGAAGAAATCAAGCTCTCACTATTTGCAGATGATATGATATTATACGTAGAGAAACCCAAAACCTCTACATAGAAACTCTTAGAAACAATAGACTTGTATAGTAAAGTCACAGGTTATAAAATCAATACCCAAAAATCCATGGCCTTCCTATACGCAAATAACGAAACAGAGGAAAGTGACATAAATAAAGCAATCCCCTTCACAATCATGCCCCAGAAAATCAAGTACCTCAGAATCAGCTTAACCAAGGAAGTAAAGGATCTCTACAAAGAAAACTACAAAACTCTATTCAATGAAATAAAAGAGGACACGAGGAAATGGAAACATATTCCTTGCTCATGGATAGGAAGAATGAACATTGTCAAAATGGCAATACTCCCCAAAGAACTGTACAGATTCAATGCGATCCTATAAGGATACCCATGAAAAACTTCAAAGAAATGGAGCAAACACTTCTGAAATTCATATGGAACAATAAACGCCCACGAATAGCTAAAGCAATTCTTGGGAAAAGGACGATGGGAGGCATCACACTCCCCAAACTCAAACTCTACTATAAAGCTGTAATAATCAAAACAGCATGGTACTGGTCCAAAGGCAGATCTGTAGACCAATGGAACAGGGTGAAATATCCCTACACACAACCCCAATTGTATGAACATCTAATCTTTGATAAGGGAGCAAGAAATGTGAAGTGGAGCAAAGAAAGCCTCTTTAACAAATGGTGCTGGCATAACTGGACAACCACTTGTAAAAAAAAAATGGGTTTAGATCTAGACCTATCACCATGCACAAAATTCAGATCAAAATGGATTAAGTACCTCAACATCAGACCAGAATCCATAAGGTATATTGAAGACAAGGTTGGCAAAAGTCTCCACGACATTGAAGCTATTGGTATATTCATAGATGACATTCCACTGACCAACCAAGTGGAAACAGAGATAAACAAATGGGACTATATTAAACTAAGAAGCTTCTGCATTGCAAAAGATACAGTGACCAAAGTATAAAGACAATCTACAGAGTGGGAAATAATATTCACCCAATACCTATCAGATAAGGGGCTTATATCAAGAATATACAAGGCACTGGTTGGAATCTACAAAAAGAAAACTCCCACCCCATCAAAAAATGGGGGATGGAAATGAACAGAAACTTTCTCAAGGAAGAAATACGAATGGCAAAAGGGCACATGAAAAAATGCTCTTCATCACTACTCATCAGAGAGATGCAGATCAAAACAACGATGAGATACCACCTCACACCACAGAGAATGGCACACGTCCAAAAGAACAAAAGCAACCGCCATTTGCGTGGATGGATGTGGGGAATAAGGGACCCTCCTACACTGCTGGTGGGAATGACGACTGGTTCAGCCCTTTTGGAAAACAGTATGGTTGCTTCTCAAAAAATTAGAAATTGAGCTCCCATTTGACCCAGCAATACTACTTCTGGGAATATATCCCGGAGAGGCAAAAATGTAGTCGAAATGACATCTGCACTCAAATGTTCATTGTAGCACTGTTTACAATAGCCTGAATCTGGAAAAAACCCGAGTGCACAAGAACGGATGACTCGTTAAAGAAACTTTGGTATATCTACACAATGAAATACTATGCTGCTGTTAGAAAAGAGGAAGTCATGAAATTTGCATATAAGTGGTTCAACATGAAAAGTATCATGCTAAGTGAAATGAGTCAGAAAGAGAGAGACAGAAATAGAAAGATTGCATTCATCTGTGGGATATAAAATAAAATAACTGAATAGGAGACTGGAGGAAGGGGCAGCTTGCATAGAGAAGGAAACACCAGGTAAAGTGTGGTTTGAGGACCCGCACGGGATGGGAGATGCACTCTGAAAATAGAATATAGACCAAACACGATGGCCACATAGTGCCTCTGTTGCAAACCACAACACCCAAAAGGAGAGAGAGAACAAGGTGTAAAGCTCTACCACAGAGGTGGGGTGGGGCGGGGGGATGGGGTGGGATGGTGGGAGGGATACTGGGAACATTGGTGGAGGGGACTGGGCACTGGTGGAGGGATATAAACAAAATGAAAACATAAAAGTTCACAAGTTTGTAACTGTAACTCATGGTAATTCACTAATAAAAAAAATTAGAAAAAAAAAAGATTTCAAGTAGAATTTGACCCAAAGCAACCTGGAAGACACCATAACAGTAATCCAATAGAATAAGATGTGCAAATAAAATATAATCCCTTAAGTCAAATGAAAGCAAACTCCCTGGCTGAAGAACTGAAGTTATTTAACAGTGAAGTGATTGAAAGTGTGGAGAGTGTCCAGTAAACTGTGGTGCGGAGATGTAGGCATTTTAAAGGTGAGCATTGTGAGGTAATATCGTAGCCATAAAACATATACAGTCTTCCAAACCAGTGTAACCTCAATAAAATTACATATGCATGTGACTGCATACAAAGAAAATGTAATGTATTTTCTTATTTTTATAAACAGCCTCTTGGAGATTGTTATCTTTTCAAACTTCCTCTTCCTCCCTTTTCCTACAAAATGTGGAAGGTCTTTCATGTTGTTACAAATGATATGATTTAACCTTTCTTTTTAAATATGGAAAACAAGTTGATTATCAGGGTGGAAATCAATGGAAGTGTCAGGAACAGCGGTCAATTATATGATGACGGATGGAAAATAGACTTTTGGTGCTAATCATAATGTAAATATAGAGAGAGTACAACAATGTACATCTGAAACATGTTATAAAACAATGGCACTATAATTAAAATTTACTGATAATAAAACATTTCAAAGCTAATCTTTTGAGCTACTTTGATTCCTTGAAAAACATTTTTATTTCAACGCATTAAGATATTTCTAATTTTTTCCATTTTGGTTTTTAATTTATTGAAATTCTTTTCATTGGAATCAATTATTTTCCACATAAGGTTTATATAAAAGTGCTATTTGGTGTTTTAGTTCCTTATTGCTCTGATCAAATGTTTCCTGATTATAGTTTCTGTAATTGCAAGTTTTCTTTTATGACCAATATTTGTACTAAATCCAATTGTCTCAGGTCAAATTATTTATACCTAAATCTGGTCAAAACTTGTATTTGTCCATCAATTTTTAAGAAAAAAATAAATTATAGTGTATGCCAATTTAGCTGCGGGCAGTTTTTTTCCATGTTGATCTTTTCTGCCAAGTCTAGGTTTCTTCTTATTTGGTGTTTTCATGTTTATTATAAGCATAAGACATCATTCATCAGTTGTATTTTTCTCTACCAAATTATCTTGTGCAGATGAGTAGTTTTCATTTTATTTTATGCTGATAGTTCCTAACAATACTATTCAATATAAACTGGGTTAAGTGTGAACAGTTGGGTTTTTGTTAAATTTTTTAGCTTATTTATGAAAAAACAGATATTTCCCTTAACTCTGTTAAACATATTCTGTTGTCTGGAATTCCTTTGTATTTATGATATAGTTCTCTATATTCCAAATCAAAGGGCTAGAGCGATAGCACAGCGGGTAGGGCATTTGCCTTGCACGCGTCCAACCTGGGTTCGATTCCCATCATCCCATATGGTCCCCTGAGCACCGCTAGGAGTAATTCCTGAGTGCAGCTCCAGGAATAACCCCTGAACATCATCGCTGACTGTGACCCAAAAAGAAAAAAAAAGTCCAAATCAGTGTGTACATTTTATACTAATCTATACAGCTCATGTTGATGTTAGAACAAAAATCAAATAGTGACATTGAAATATTCTTGGAATCAACTGCTTTAGTGTAATAACATTCTCACAGTTAGAATAATTTAACATCAAAAAATTATTCTTTTGAATATGTTATACACCAGACTCATCATATCACCTGTAAAACTTCTTTTTAACATATAGGACTGGAGCGATAGCACAATGTGTAGGGCGTTTGCCTTGCATGCAGCCAAGCCAGGTTCGATTCCTCTGGCCTTCTCAGAGAGCCTGACAAGCTACCGAGAGTATCCCGCCAAGCTACCAGTGGCATATTTGATATGCCAAAAACAGTAGCAACAGGTCTCACAATGGAGACGGTACTGGTGCCCACTCAAGTAAGTCGATGAACAACGGGACTACAGTGCTACAGTTCTATAGATTTTTTTAAATTTTTTTTAATTTTATTGAATCACTGTGAGATAGTTACAAGCTTTCATGTTTGGGTTACAATCTCACAATGATCAAACACCACAGTGCTATAGATTTTTTACTTTCTTTTTTCACATCCATATAGGGACGTCGGAGGGCAGTCATCTTGGTCTTGTAGTTGGCGAAGGATAGGCGAATGTTGCGAATACTTTTCCTGGCTTCTGCTGCACTGGCCAACACTGCTGCTCTTCTTTCTTTGAGGTCTTCCTTTATCACATTTCTGCACAGCTTTGTGAGCTTGGATGTTAGCTGTGGTTGCCTGAGGCTTGGGCCAAACCACGTTGATAAATGAGCTCGAGAGTTTCCAAAGACAGGCGTCTGTTTGTGGCATTCTCACTCTTGGCATTCTTCGTACAGTCATGGAAATGCTGAACCAATCGATAGTATTCTTCGTCAATGTTGTCAATGACGGCATCTTCCCACGTTGCTGCAATAGTGCCAAAGAGCTCCCAGTTGGTGGTCATTCTGGGAGATGCCTTCTTAGATTTAAATTTTGCAGACCTTTCTCCCTGCTCTGTGAAGTAGAATTTTGCACGAAGGAGCCGGTGGTCCAATCCCGTTTGGAATTTTGGGACAACAGTGACATCAGTCAGGTAAAACCTTCCATTGAATATGATGTGGTCAATTTCATTGTGGAACTGTCCACCGGGAGACTCCCGTGTCCAGCGTTTAAATTCGGCCTTCTGGGACTGTGAGTTACCATGGATGGTCTTGTTCGACATGATGAATTCAGACCGTCTCTCACCCTGATCTTTCCATTTTAGGCCATGGGTCCCAATGTGGAGTTCTTCGGTTGACCTTCTCGGACCTATCTTGGCATTAAAATCACCAACAATGATCTTATAGAAGCTGTGGTCTTCATTATAGAACTTCTCCAGTTCCATGTAGAACCTCTCAATTTCTTCTTCATCGTAGTTGGAAGTTAGTGCGTAGACAATGAAGATAGAAACTGCAGGAAGTGAGCCACATCTATTTAAGCATAATTGTCCGATTCGGGTTGTTAGGCATTCAAACGAATCAATGCTCATGCCCAAGTTCGTGTTGATAAGGACACCAACACCACCAACGCCTCTGTTGTTGCATGTTCTGAGGAACAATTCTTCTCCAGTGTCTAAAATGGCATGATGTGATTGATGTCTTCTTGTTTCGGTCAGACCAATGATGTCGTACTTGATCTTCTGCGCTTGCACCATCAGGTCCTCGATGGATGCTTCTGATGCCAGCATATGTGCATTGATAGTGCAGACAATCATTTTTGTCTTTCTTCATTTTGGCAGTCTAGTTTGTCCCCGAGATTTTTTCAGCTTGTCCTTGCTCATCTTTTTTAACACTGCCATACTGGGGGCTCTTCAGTGTCAGATGAAAGAGACCAATTGTTGTTACTGTTATTGGCATATTGAATATGCCGCAGGTAGCTTGCTAGTCTATGCCATGCAGGCGGGATACTCTCAGTAGCTTGCCAGGCTCTCTGAAAGGGACGGAGGCTTTTAGGGCAGCTTCCAATCACCCTTAGAGGTGTTAACATGGTTCACACCAAATTTGAACCCTATCAAATATGGTGTGAGAATAAGGGATATTAGTGTCTTATGGTGTGTCACGCGGCCTCAAAGCAGCCGCGCAGTCCGGAAAGTGGTCTGAAGTGTGGCGGTGGCTGGGTAGTGGAAGTAGTGGGGGGTCAGCTCGTGAGGTATTTATCTGGCTTGGGTAGGGTGGTGTGTCTGGTTTTGATGGATCTATCACATCTTCCAGAAAGGCAATGGAGAGGATTATTCACAACTTCTACTCGGATCTCTTTGACAGCCATGTCCACCTGCCCACATGCCAAATTCCGCAGGATGGATATGTCATTCCCAACATCCTCCCTTCTGAAATCCAACATGTCATTTCATTGGTAAAGACGCGTACAGCACCTGGTCTGAACAAGGTCAGACCTGAACTCCTGAAGAATCCGCCAGTACTCATCAGTACTCAGCTCTTTACATGCTACCTGTCTGAATGCAAGGTTCTGTCTCAGTGGAAAACCAGTAGGACTGTTCTGTTGTACAAGAAGGGAGACATCCACGACATCAGCAACTATCGCCCAATCTGCCTGCTGTCTGTCGTCTACAAGTTGTTCACTCATGTCATCCTGAATAGAATAGGCAGAACACTAGACGAAGTACAACCATGCGAGCAAGCCGGGTTCCGAAGGGGATTCAGCACAATAGACCATATCCACACAGTGACCAAACTCATTGAAGTTTCTCGAGAGTTCCAGATGCCGCTCTGTCTGATGTTCATCAATTTAAAGAAGGCCTTCGATTCTGTTGCGAATGAAGTGGTCATCAAAGCCCTAGCCAAACAGGGCGTTCAAACTCAGTATATTAAAATCCTCCACGAGCTGTATTGTGGATTCACCACCAGGATCTCACCATTTTACAGGAAAGTGATCATTGATGTAAAGAAAGGGGTGGGTCAGGGTGATACCATTTCACCGAAACTCTTCAGTGCCACCCTCGAGAACATCATACGACGACTGGAATGGGAAGGAATGGGAGTGAAGATAGACGGTTGGCAATTACACCACCTCCGCTTCGCTGATGACATCATTCTCATAACAGCAAACATTAGCCAAGCGGCACAAATGCTGGCAGACTTCGACCATGATTGTGGAAAGGTCGGATTGCAACTGAGTCTCAACAAGATGATGCTCATGAAAAACAAACTAGTCTCTAAAGCTTCATTAGCTCTCAATGGAACGAACATCTTCGAATTCAGCAGTTATGTGTACCTGGGTCGAGAAATCAACACGAGGAACGACTTGGTGCCAGAACTGCGCAGGAGGAAGAGAGCAGCGTGGAATGCCTTCAAGAGCATCAAAGAAGTGGTTAAGGGAAAGAATGACCTTCGACTCTGGGCACATCTTTTTGATTCCACCGTTCTTCCTGCACTAGCATATGTCTCAGAGACCTGGGCCCTACGCAAACAGGATGAGAACACTATTAGGATATCCCAAAGAGGAATCGAAAGAGCTATGCTAGGTGTATCATGTCTCACTCAAGTGAGAAAAGGAATCTGGAGTTCTAACCTCCGTCAACGGTCAAGAATCAGGGATGCTGTCTCACTTGCTACGGCATCAAAAATCATATGGGCCGGTCATGTAATGCGATTCAGAGACGACCACTGGACTAGAGCTGTTACCGACTGGATTCCACCGGACGTCAGAAAACCTCGTGGCCACCCACAAACTAGATGGTCAGATTTCTTTGTCAAATTCCTGAATGAACGATTTGAGGCTCTTCCTGTTCCTAGAGCGAGCAGATATCATTGGGCTACACTGGCACACGACAGGGACAAATGGAAATGTTACTGGCGCCCACTCGAGCAAATCGAAGATCAACGGGTCAACAAGTGATACAAGTGAAGTGATACATCCATATCTGCCCTAGGCTTCCAAACTCTCATTTCACAAATCTGAGATAGATTCATAGTACTTGCAATATTTCAAACCTCTTCTGGTGGTTCTCAGGTCTATTTAGCAAAATTTGGGAGTAGCCTGATCTAAACCATACTCCAAATGAGCCTATTCACATGAATCATTCGTTTGTAAGAACACTTCTGTAATTTGAATTTACAAAAGAAAACTAGGACATAAAAAGGAAGACAAAAATGAATGGATGAGTGAATAAACTGTCATAGCCTGGTTAAGAATAAAGATGCCAGTCCTAACTCCTGTCTTTCCTGGCCATGGACACTAGTCATCTTTTATAGGTATACTTTCATATACCACAAGTGAATGCAATCATTCTATATCCATCCCTTTCCTCTGACTCATTTAACTCAGCATGATACTCTCCATGTCCATCCTTTTATAGATAAATATCGTGACTTCATTTTTCTTAATAGCTGCATAGTATTCCATTGTGTATATGTGCCATAGTTTCTCTATCCATTTGTCTATTCTTGGGCACTCAGGTAATAGTTGGAACTAACCAGAAGTGTATGGGGGACTGAGGGTAGGTAAGAAAGAGGAGACCAGTATGACAATAGCTGGGAACAATTATACTGGACAAGATCTGAGGGTTAAAAGTAGGTAAAGGGCTAGTCTTTCAGTACCAGTACTGCAAATCACAGTGTTCAAAAGGAGAGAGTGAGTGAGAGGAGGAACAAGAGGAGGAGGTGGAGGAGACGACAGAGGAGGAGGAGGAGAAGAAGGGAGAAGAAGAAGAAGAAGAAGAAGAAGAAGAAGAAGAAGAAGAAGAAGAAGAAGAAGAAGAAGAAGAAGAAGAAGAAGAAGAAGAAGAAGAAGAAGAAGAAGAAGGAGGAGGAGGAGGAGGAGGAGGAGGAGGAGAAGGAGGAGGAGGAGGAGAAGGAGGAGGAGAAGGAGGAGAAGCAGAAGGAGGAGGAGAAGCAGAAGGAGGAGGAGAAGCAGAAGGAGGAGGAGAAGCAGAAGGAGGGGAGAATAAGGGGGAGGAGGAGGGGAAAGAGAAGGAGGAGGAGGGGAAGGGGAAGGGGAAGGAGGAGGAGGGGAAAGAGAAGGAGGAGGAGGGGAAGGAGAAGGGGAAGGAGGAGGAGAGGCAGAAGGAGGAGGAGGAGGAGAAGGAGAAGGAGGAAGAGAAGAAGGAGGAGGAGAAGCAGAAGGAGAAGGAGAAGAAGGGGAAGAGAAGGGGGAGGAGAAGAGGGAGAGGAGGAGGAGGGGAGGTGGAGGAGGAGGAGAAAAAGAAGAAAAGCAGGCAGGATGTGGGGGTGAGGTTGATGGAAAGAACCTGGGGACACTGGTGCTGGGAAATGTACACTGGTGGAGGAATGGGAGTTGTAATACTGTATGGCTGAAAACCAATAATGAACAGCTTTGTAAGGGTCAATCTCACAATGATTCAATAAAATAGTTGAAAAAAAGAGGCCAGAAAGCAGTGGGTCATAGATTTTAGAGATTAAAATAAAGGACAGTGAGGTAATGTTGTTCAGAACTTTCATTCTTCAACACCAGGCACTAATTTTGTAGTCCTTGTTCCACTTTGCCAGGTTAGGGACCAGCTTTAAAAGGGGGATACAGTGGGAAAGACAGTGCTCTGCTCGGTGGCTAAACTGTCAGTTAGCCTGACATAATAGAAATGTTCTTTATTCTACATATTTAAGGTGGGAAAAGTAGAACATTTTTCTGCAATTCAACTTACTTTCTGCTTGAAATACTTATTCACTAGAAAAGAAAAATAAAATTTCAATCAGTAGAGTAGTTTTCTTTGTTTGTCTCAATTGAAAAGTTGTTTTACAGCCAAGGTGTTTCCATAGAAGTCTTTATTATCTGCAAAGGCACATGGACAATCATCATTAGGCTGGATGATGAAGACATACAAAAAACTCGTACAAAGATATCCCTATTATATAAGTCAGGTATACAGGGCTGGAGCGATAGTACAGCGGGTAGAGCATTTGCCTTGCACGCAGCTGACCTGGGTTCGATTCCTCCATCCCTCTTGGAGAGCCCAGCAAGGTACTGAAAGTATCTTGCCCACACGGCAGAGCCTGGCAAACTGCCCATGGCCTATTCAATATACCAAAAACATTAACAAGTCTCACAACGGAGACATTACTAGTGCCCGCTTGAGCAAATCAATGAGCAATAGGATGACAGTGACTGTGACCCAGGGAGAAAAAGGAAGGCTTTTCCAGCAAGTCTAAAGTGAAAGAGCAAGGAAAGTACCCTGTCTGTTTTCATTAGTTTGCAGGGCTAGGGATGAGAGCACCCATGCTGCAGTACTACTGGTGTCCAAACAAACACTCAGTCATTTTGATCAACTGGTTCCAGATGTGACAAAGAAGGAGGTATAAGACTTAAAAGGCATCAAAGAGCAAAATCCAGTCAGAGTTTTCATTCTAAGGGCATGTATCTTTGATTTCATGACCCCACACAGAAATCTTTTGTGGGAATAAGATTTTTATCCAATCCTTGATGTTTAGCAATAATTCTTCTTATGATTATATTTATTTGGGCTGGAGCGATAGCACAGCAGGTAGGGCATTTGCCTTGCACACAGCTGACCCTGGTTCAATTCCTCCACCCTTCTCAGAGTCTGGCAAGCCACCTAGAGTATCTTGCCCACATGGCAGAGCTTGGCAAGCTACCTGTGGCGTATTTGATTTGTCAAAACAGTAACAAGAAGTCTCACAATAGAGACATTACTGTGCCCGCTCAAGCAAATTGATGAGCAATAGGATGACAGTGACAGTGATGATTTTATTTATTAATTATGCATTTCCAAGGATGGACTGGAGCGATAGCACAGCAGGTAGGGCATTTGCCTTGCATGCAGCAGACCTGGGTTTGATTCTTCCATCCCTCTCAGAGAGCCGGCACCTACCAAGAGTATCCCACTCGTGCACATGGTAGAGCCTGACAAGATATCTGTGGCATATTTGATATGCCAAAACAAATAACAACAAGTCTCACAATGGAGACGTTACTGGTGCCCGCTCGAGCAAATCGATGAAAAGCAGGATGACAGTGTAGTGCTATGTATTCCCAAGAACTGCCATCTTACATGTTAGTTTATTCCTACCATAATCGTTTAAGAGAAGAGTTACTATTAGCCTACTTTACAATTGAGGAAAGTGAGGTAGAGAGGTAACCTCGAAAAGAGTGAGAACCAGGTTCCAACTCAGATACTCTAACCAGATTCTGTACTCTCTCCTCTGCTTTTACCTCTTTTCTGTCTTCTTGACCTTTATCACCTTAATATTCAACAGCATAACTGAAGTTCTTGGATGCATGTACATTCCTGAGACTGTTTTATGGGATTATGGGCTACTACCATAGGACTCTAACTCTGGAAGTTCTCTTTCAAATTGGTAATTTTTGAAGTTTTCATCAAGGTATAATTTATAAAAATTTGTTCAGAATTTAGAAAAACCAATAAGGATGAACAATACACTATCACAATCCTGGAATTCAACCCAAATGAACATGGGGAGGAAATTGTTGTAGTAACCAAAAAAGAGAGCTGTGTATGGTGACATCATCTGAGATGATCATAACCTCTAGTTGGGCACAGGAAATAAATAAATTGACCTTCTTCCTTCCTGATCTCCAGGTCTCTTGCCAATGCTTTCTTTTGGCCAAACCCAGTGGTATAATGGAAGTCAAGAAAATTATTAATGTAGTCCATATGGCAAACCAGAGCAACCCAAAGCACTATATAGCACTAAAGGGTAGAAAGTGAATCTGTGTGGTAGAATAGAAAATGACCCTGAAATGTTTACCAATATCTTCTACTTCTCTTCAAAGTCTAATTAAACTTGATGAAAAATGACCTATCTTTCCCTCTCCCTCCCCCTCTTTCTCTGCCTCTCTGTCTCTCTCTCCCCCATTTCTCAGGAATTCAATCAATACTGCAGTGTGTGCTATATGCTGACTTAAATACAAAAAGATATACTTGGTTCACATACCTAATTTCGTGGCTCAATAGATCATCAGGAACACTGCCTCTCTTCTTTAAGTTCTACCAACCTTGACGTTTTAGCTTTCATCTTTATGCTGGCTATATTATGGTTCCAAGATCGTTATTCTTCTAAGCATCACATCTGTGCATCTATTTAATAACCAGAAAGAGGTATAAAAGAAAAATAGGAAGTAAAATGTCCCTATAAGACAATCACATATCTCCTTGGTTAGAGTGGCACATGACAATCTTAAAATCCTATAAAAAGTGCTAATTAATTGTCTTCAACCAGGATAATTCAAGTTCTCTTGGAAAAAAATTGAAGGGAAATGGATATCAGAGTAGGAATTTATCAGTGTTTGATTTACTGTGTTATCTATATCAGAAATCCCTTCTGCTTTCCATAATTTCTCAGGAGTTGGGAAATAAAAACTCAAATGCAGAAAGAGATTTAGGGATGATAGGTAAATTAGATTATGTAGATTAGAATATAATACAAAGTTAAGCATGACACTGTTCAACTAGCCCAAATTTCTCACACTTTCTTGCAACTAACCATGAATGTTTGACCATCTTCCTACGGTCAATGTGAGTAGCAATGTGTAGTCTTTATGTTTGTATCTTAAGACATAGACATGTATTACTGTATATCGCTTCCCCTTCCTACAGTACCTATGACTACTAGCTTCTAGTATGCTCTACAGCATACTGACCAACAAAGTTGATGTACCTCTAATGTCCACATAAAGACAAAACCAAATCCAGGTCTCCATAAGAAAAAGATAAGGACTTCTTTTTTTACATAAGATTCTTTGGAAGAATCCCTTCATTATTTTTTTCTAAAGAAATGTGAAGAAATTTATTTCAGATCACATTTATCAAGTAGAATACTTAAAAAGATGTAAGGATGACATATTTGTTTAGTATAATGTTTCTCAGGTTTCGTTCATTGTTTTTAGTGAATTACCATGAGATACAGTTACAAACTTACAAACTTTCATGATTCCATTTCAGTCATACAGTTATCAAATAATGAGCACTCCACCAGTGCCCATTCCTCACCACCAATGTTCCCAGTATCCCTCCCACCACCCTGACACATTCCCACCCCCTGCCTCTGCGGCAGTCACATTCCCTTTTACTTTCTCGCTTTGGGTGCTGTGGTTTGCTATACAGGTACTGAGCAGCCATCATGTTTGGTCCATAGTCTATTTTCAGCAAGCATCTTCCATACCAAGCAAACCCTCCAGCCATCATTTACTTAGTGGTCCTTTCTCTTTCCCAGTTGCCCTTTCTGGGTGATCCCTTTATTTGACCTAATATAACTTCTCTTGTATTATATTCCTCATAATTATGATTAATACCTTGCTGTACAAAGTTATACCAGGGTTTATTTGTGATTTTTCCCAGGGTTTCCAAAGATAGTTGTTAAATTCCTGCAGCCTCTGCATTCTTTAAAGTTCAAAATGAGATAATGAGAGGCATTATTCTATGAATAACAGTTTAGACAGCCTTTGTTTTGTTAAGAAGGATAAAAGGTAAATAGGAGCTAAAGCTTTTTGAAAAGAGTATAAAGGAATAGCTGAAGGAGATCCACACATGAGAAGACCTCAGAGAAAATTTTTACAATTCTTTTTCTGGTCAATGGAGAGACGATTTCATCATTTAACCGAATCTTGGTTTGTTCAGTTCTATCAATACTATTTGAGACCGTTATAATCTCAGACTCTTTGGTAATAACTAACATAAGAGCTTTTCTTAATATACTTTTACTAGATGTGGCATAAGGACGGTAATAAAAGATCATTTTTACTTTGGTGGTTGTGGCATGAAATGACTGTTTATCAGTATTATAAATTTGACACTAGTATAATCATATTTCCTAAATTATACCACTGTATGACTGTATCACTGTTATCCCGTTGCTCATCAATTTGCTCGAGCATGTGCTAGTAACATCTCCATTCATTCCTGTCTCATGCTAGATAGCCTGATGGTGTATTGGGGGCTCTTTCAGGATCAGGGGAGTGAGGACCGTCATTTGTTACTGTTTTTGGCATATAAAGTACGCCACGGGTAGTTTTCCAGGATCTGCCATGCAGGCAGGATACTCTAGGAGATCCCGACAAGCTATGGAGAGTATCCCGCCTGCACCCGGCAAGCTACCAAGAGATCTTAAATTATAATAAAAATGAACTATTATTTTTCCTGACTTACTATAGAATTTCTCCTTTATAATTCAACTTTAAGTCTCAAGCAAAGAGTTGAAAGATATCTAGAGAGAGTGGAGAAAATGAGACATATAAGAAGGGTTGGGTCAATGCCTCTTAGAAAAGAACCTACTAATATGGGAGTATAAAAAAATTCCACCTTTATTCTGAATCTTAAGAAAATGGATGAAATATTTATTTAGGTAACAGCTAACAGTTCTAGGATGTCCCCCCAATGGTTCTTGGGGGACCTGTCATACTTAGGACAAAACCTGGACTTCAGTCCTTTGAGCCATCTTCTTGGTGCCTTTTATTTATCTATTGGTATGGGGATGGAGTGTGGGGAGGAGGTTGAATCACACGTGGTGGTGCTCAGGGCATACTCCTGGCTCTGTGTTCAGGGTTAAAGTCTGGAGGTGTTCTGGAGAACAATATGTTGTGCTGGGGATCCACCAGGGTTAGTTCGCATGCAAGGTGAGTGCTTTAACCTGTACTATTTTGGAGAGAAAAAATGTAATCATATCAAAATTGACTATGAACAAGTAGACAGAGAGATAAGAAGATTGTAATAGTAATTTACTCTCAGGATTTAAAAGTCCAGATGAATGGAAAGTTATCATCTTCATGGTGACATTTTTCAGAAAATTCAGACGGATTTTCCGTTTTTTACATGCTTTTGACACAGAAGTCCAAGGTGTGGCTGTAAATCAACCTCACAGCTAATAAGCTAGTAAGTATACTGAGGTTTAAGCATAGATTTCTGGAGTTTGTGATTAACACCCAATGTTGTCACTTCCAACGAAGTTTGAAAATTGTCTTATGCTATTGTTTTCTGTAAATTCAGACTCAAGATCATTCAAGAGTTTCTGTAATTTATCACTGGGTAATATTCTTTAAACACTTTAATTATAAATTTTAATGTACCTCATAAACCTCCTACAGACTATTATAGGTAGGATGAATAGCAGGCAAGTATCCAGGGACCTGTTCATATGAGGACATTGACAATAATAACCTTGAGAAATAAGAGAAAAGTTTTCGACCTTTGCAACTAAAGTTCAAGTATTTTTGCAAGTTTGTAAGGACCATATCAGGTTAGTAGTACTAAATCCAAAACACCCAAGTCTAAATGTTTCATTGTTAAGACTAATGTGTTGCTTTATGGCAATGAAAGACTTCTAGAAGACCAATAAACAGAGAAACTGTAGTCAAGACATGAGATAAATAACAAGTGAAACCCTTTCATAAATGTTCAAAAAGTCCTAAAGGTTTGGGGTTGTGTCCATGACACAGCTTTCCAGATTTCTCAAGATCATTGGTGTGACAAGTGAGAAAAAATTGTGAAATAGTCTCAAAATATTTTATATTGTTCAATTTTTAAATTTTTGAGACACTATTGTTGATAATACTGATGTTTCATGCATACACTAGTGTGTTTTCATGCTTATTTTAATGCTTTAATGCTTATTTTAATGTTTATTTGTGATAAACTTAAAGATTTCTTTTTCATAGTTGGTCATAGCATGTAACTATCTTTGAGAAGATCCATTTCAGCATCTTCAGAAAGACCAGGAGTCCATATTGGTGCTACTAAACCTGGCTGGAAAGAGAAAACAGATTGGTCTTTTCCAACATAACTTCACAATCAAATGATTCATTGTTTATTTAACTCAAGACCTGAAGCCAATAGTTAGGAGTCAGTTTTGGCTTATACTTGGACTTGGACTGCCTCAAGGTGTTAAAGCAGCTCATTTAGTTTAGTAATCTGCTAAAGCATTAGCCTTTGCTTCTTGAGACTGCTTTTTTTACTACAGGGCTCAACCTTAACATAACCAATTCCTTTGGAAGAAACAAAGCATCTAATAGGACTTTTATGAGACTGTTATGTTTAATTGGAATACCAAATGCAATAAAGAAGTCACATTGCTTCCAAAGCATACCAAAGTCGTGAACTACCACCCCAAATATAGATCTCCACTGTCTTATCACTATCTCTGTATATTTCCACTGTCTTACTGCTACCAAACTAGCAGGCTATAGGAAGTACTACAGTTTCAGCACCTTTTACTGACTTGGCCTCTTATAAAATAATAATATTCAAGTATGTCTGAGAATATTGTGGTTATATTTATATTAATTAGTCTCTTTTCAAATAGGCTCCATCTTTAAACACATCTAAATCTGAATTGTCTAAAAGTATTTCAAGGAAGCTCAAAAGACATATAGGAAAATTTATGAGCAGTCTTAGAAATTTGTGGTCAGGGACTTCCATGTCTCTATTAACTAGTTCTTCTCTTTTAGAAACCAAAAATGCTAGAATTTGATTTGCAGGCAAGGATTTTTTCTGAATAAGTATATGATGGCCATGAGGTTCATCTTCCTCTGGGAAGGAGAGAAACTTGAGAAACTTTTGAAGGTAAGGGTGATAGAAGTATAAGTGGGTGAGTATAAAAGAATTCCAGAGATTGTTATTTAAGTCAAAACTAGTATTTTCAATAAAAAGAAGAAGGGTTTGAAAGAAATGAAGGAACATAAGCTTAAGGGGAAACGCTTAAGTTTGCAGAAACCTGATTAGATTGCTGCTGGGACTTCCTAACAATAGTGGGGAAATGAGAGCTTATTGTACGTGATGGGTCTCTTCT
Source organism: Sorex araneus (assembly GCF_027595985.1). Classification (NCBI taxonomy): domain Eukaryota; kingdom Metazoa; phylum Chordata; class Mammalia; order Eulipotyphla; family Soricidae; genus Sorex; species Sorex araneus. Next base: position 13,916,719 of record NC_073311.1, read on the forward strand.
GCCCATTTTGCTAATAAGTTAGAACCGCCTCAGTTTGTCTGAGATTTTCATAAAAATAGAAAGCAAGGTATATGGTAATTTGGGGAGTAAAGGAGTAGTAACTCTTTTTTTTTTTCAGGTTTAAGTCACAGTCAAATACTGATTAAACCACCATCCCTTCACCAGTGCACCCGTTCCACCACCAAGAACCCCAATACACCCCCCTCCCACCCCACCCCCCATCTAAGTAGCTGATGATATTCCCATTATTCTCTCTATATATTGAGTACATTTCATATTTCCATACAGAACTCACTATTGTTGATAGGAAATTTTCCCCAACAATCAGGCCTGCTGAATAAGCATCATCTAATAATTTCTCTTCCTTGGTAAAAGTGAAGACTTTGAGTCCTCACCAAGGTTTTGGGTTTCTAATATTTTAGCTCAGTTCACAGTCAAAATGGATGGCTGCAAGAATCTGCTCTGGTGCCAAAATGGGTTAGGAGACCTCAGGATCACAGTCAGTAGGCGGAAGGCTCTGCTTCTCGTGCCGCGGCTCTTGGTTCATCTCTGGGCGGAAGGCGCGCCGGGAACACCTCCCCTCCCAGGATCACCTACAGGCTACTTCACTAAAGAAAGTCCTACCTCCTGGTGTAGGGGTCTTAGAGGGTGGCTCTCACCGAGGGGCTGCTGCCGCTGCCGCCATTTTCGCTCAGAAAAATGGGGTGGAGAGGGAAAAAATCCCTCCCCGGGCTGCACGAGGTTGTAGTTCAGTTCACAGTCAAAATGCATGGCTGCCAGAATCTGCTCTGGTGCCAAAATGGGTTAGGAGACCTCAGGATCACAGTCAGTAGGCGGGAGGCTCTGCTTCTCGTGCCGCGGCTCTTGGTTCATCTCTCAGGAGTAGGAACTCTTAAAAGGTATTTTTTAAAGTGATAGAAAACTCTGGGTCAGTTTCTTCTAGGAAAAAAAAAAGTTATTGATACTAACACTTTCTTATTGTGATGTACCAGATAGAGGCTGTCCAGTGGTACTCCACTTGCAAAACAGATTTCTCTGGACCAGGTATATCAGAGTAGGATTCTATTCTGGAAAGTATTTTGAGTAGTAAGATTAGTGAGATATTGAGATTATGAGTAGTGATATATCTCAGATTCCTGCCATTAGATATCCTACTTATCCCGATGGGATTGGAGCGATAGCACAGTGGGTAGAGCATTTGCCTTGCACGAGGCCGACCTGGGTTCGATTCTTCCACCCCTCTCAGAGAGCCCCACTCAGAGAGCCCCTCTCGGCAAGCTACCAAGAGTATCCCGCCCTCATGTCAGAGCCTGGCAAGCTCCCCATGGCACATTCGATATGCCAAAACAGTAACAACAAGTCTCACAATGGAGATGTTACTGGTGCCTGCTAGAGCAAATCAATGAACAACAGGATGATAGTGATACAGTGCAGTGCTGCTTATCTCAAAATGGAAAGATGGCTTTATAGTGGAAAATATTTTATGGCATAATTCTGGTATTAACCAAAATAAGAGGATATCCTAGGTGACTTTTTCAATGACATGAAAATTTCCCTCTTCTTATAAGAGAGAATATGGGCAAGCGAGAAAATCAATTACTTAAAGGTAATTGATTCTTTTGCAACAGAATTGATCCTTCTTTTGATCGTATTTTTTTTCAATTTAAGGTATAGAAGGGTTTTTCCACTGTGTCTGTTCCTTATCATTACAAGTGTCTTTGTCTAGACTAGTTTTAGAGAGGTTTTTTATTATTGTTATTATTTTTTATTTTATTGAATCACCATGTGGAAAGTTACAAAGTTCTCAGGCTTATGTCTCAGTTATGCTATATTCAAACACTCATCCCTTCACCAGTGCCCATATTCCCACCACCAAAAACCCCAGTATACCTCCCGCCCACCCCACCCCCAACTGCGTAACTGATGAATTTCACTTCATTTTCTCTTTACTTTGATTACATTCCATATTTCAACACAAAACTCGCTATTGTTGTTCGAGTTTCCCCCCAAAGAAGACAGCCCTACTACCAAGGAAGCATTTGATAATTAGTTTTCCATTGCTGAGAATGAAGAGATATGTAGTCCCACTGCTCCAAGTACATAACTCTTTTTTTTTCTTTTCCCTTTTTTTTTTCTCATCCCCCTTCCCACGCCTCATAATATGGTGGACGTCATGCCGCGTTTGTCCCCAAAAATGGGAAACAACCGGGAAAGAGGGATATTTCCTCTTCCCGGCCTGCGTGGGGCTATGGCTTTGTTCACAATCTAGAGAAATGGCTGCTACTTTGATTACCTTCAATATTTCAACAAAAAAACTCACTGTTACTGTTTGAAGTTTCCCCCCAGAGTCAGACTTGCTAAAAAGGAACTGTTTCACATTGCTGACAATTAAGAGATGTTAAGTCCGGCCACGGGGTTTTGGATTTCTGTATAAAGTCCAGAGAAAAAATCTGCCAGAAATTGCATAGCCCAGCTCACAGTGCCAGTGTATTGCTGTAGGAAGCCGCTCTGGATGCCAAAATGGGTTAGAAGACCTCTGGAATCAAAATCTTTAGGAGCAGAAGGTCCGTTTTGCGCTCAGCAGCTCCAGATTTATCTGGGCCAAGGGCGTGCTGGTAGTGCCCACCTCCCATGGTTGCCTATGAGCCACAAACTGTAAAAACCGTATATCTCTGCGTTAGGAGCCTTAGAAGGTGGCTCTCGCCACATGGATATTGCTGCTGCCGCCATTTTCCATGCAGAAAAACAGGGTGGAGAGGAAAAATCCATCCCTGGGCAGCGCGGAGTTGTAGCCCAGTTCACAGTCCCAGTGCATTGCTGTAGGAAGCTGCTCTGGATGCCAAAATGGGTTAGAAGACCTCTGGAATCAAAGTCTTTAGGAAAAGAGGGTCCTTTAGAGAGGTTTTTTATCCTAGATTTGTCTAATTGCCTGTTCTAATGGACTATTAATTTAATTTATAACTCTTTTACCAGAACCAAAAAATATTTAAAGGGCTGGAGCAAAAGCACAGCGGGTAGGGCATTTGCCTTGCACACAGCCGACCTGGGTTTGACTCCTCCTTCCCTCTCAGAGAGACCAGCAAGCTACTGAGAGTATCCCACCCTCATGGCAGAGCCTGGCAAGCTACCCATCATATATTTGATATGCAAAAAATAGTAACAAGTCTCACAATGGAGACGTTATTGGTGCCCGCTCGAGCAAATCAATGAGCAATGGGATGACAGTGACAGTGACATCAAATTCTTATAAAATACAGAGAGAATACAATCTATCATCCTATCCCGTTATTTTCTAACTTAACCTGTCACCTCAAGTTTATGACTATCAATCAACAGAGAAGGTGGTACATACAATTTTGATAGCTGTACTTTAGCTGAGAAACAAAATATTCTGAGGTGGTAGTTAAGCTATCTCTGAAATCAGAAATAGATCTATTTTTCCCTCTACTTACATAATTATGATTTTGGTCAATTAACTTTGTCAGGGGGCTGGAGCGATAGCACAGCGGTTGGGCGTTCGCCTTTCACGCGGCCGACCCGAGTTCGATTCCTCCGCCCCTCTCGGAGAGTCTGGCAAGCTACCGAGAGTATCAAGCCCAAGAAGCAGAGCCTGGCAAGCTACCATGCATACTGGATATGCCAAAAATAGTAACAATAAGTCTCTCAATGAGGAACATTACTGGTGCCCACTCGAACAAATCGATGAGCAACGGGATGACAGTGACAGTGACAGGGAACTTTGTCAAGAAAATTTCAGGAACAATTGTTAAGAAAACTTTTTCTATATTTATGCTTTTAAATCTATCTGCAGTTAAATTTATCTCACTTTCATATTAGTTTAATAATCAACTTGTCCTGCTTCTCAAAATTAGTTCTAGCATCACTAGTATCTAGAGAGGAGCTAATGGTTACAAGTTGGGACTGAAAGACCATAAATTTAAGCTCCTTTTTCTCCTCATTCCTCTATCACTCCTCCCTTCCCCTCCACTTCCCTCTGCCCTTTTTCTTCCTCCTCCACTTAAATCCTTTATAAAAGAATCAGAAAGACCTTTACCACATTATAGAAATCTGATCTTGGAGCTTCAGTAATAGTGCAGCTGGTAAGACACATGCATTACATGTGGCCTACCTGGGCTTGATCTCTAGCATTCCATATGGTTTCCTGTTCACCACCTAGAGTGATTCCTGAGCACAGAGCCAAGAGTAAGCACTGAGCAGCACTGTGTATAGCCCAAACCCCTGCACCCCAACTCCCCCCCCCGAAAAGAGACAATCAGGGAGAAATCTATTAGCTTATAGATGGAAAGGATGGTTTGTAAAGAGCCATCTATCTTATTAAGAGGATAACAACGAAGGTTTTGCATGGCTTTAGAAGGAGATTGGCCAAAGTTGAGCTAGACAGCAGGAGATAAGTTGGCTGAAGTCCAGGTCATCTTGGAAGTGGGAAAATAGGACTTTTTCTTGAATAAGAGTTATTGTTAAATTTAACAGCATGGGCTGTTAAGTTGAGAAGAATTAAGGTTTAAACTCATATGCAAGGGAGAATAAGAAAGAGTTATATATGAGAGAGAGACAGAGACAGAGAGTGAGCAATCAAGTGAGTGAGAGAGAGAGAGCACAAAGAAAAATCTGAGTCTCCAGTTATTTGGGGTCTTTTAATGCAAAAGCAATAAAACTCATTTTCACAAGGGCCTTTAATGCCTTCGTTCAAAGTCATTTCTAACAAAGCAACCATGTCTGTGTGGACAATCTCTTGTAGGAGGACTCCCTTTCCCAAGCCGTACTAAGCCATTGAACTATGCTGGGAGAGAGAAAAAGGAACATTTCTTTAGGTTTCCTTTTTTTGTGACACATGGAACTTCAAATTTGTGAGGAATTTCTGCAGGATAGATTTCAAATGGAAAAAGAAAAATCCAGTGGATAAATTCCTTCTTAGTACCATATACCCAGATAAATATGAAAACATTTTAGCGTTCAGCAATGTTCTTTTATTCTGTCAAAACCCCAGGATAATGAAGCATAATTTTGAGTAAGAGAATTCAAAGTACTTGGATGTTTGCTTTTTTGGTTCAGGGGAATGCTGGCACCTTTAGAAGACCAGCCCTTAAGTATGCGACATTGGACTGGAAGTCAAGTAGGAAAAAGCATCGCTTCTTCTTAAATAAACTTCAGCTGAACAAAATTTTCTCAGGACATTTCAGACTTTTGCCTACCCTATCCCCCATCTCACCCCAATCTTGGATAGAAATAAGTGAAAAGATAGGACTAAAAGAAAGGACAAATTAAAAAGGAAAGAAAAATGTTCCAAAGAGTTTAAAACCATGGAAAGCATTCAATTCTGGTTTAATCTGGAATATAAGTTAGTTCAGATATTTTTTCCCTTTGAATCATACATCCAGTTTCTGAACTGAATGTTCATCTTTGCCCTTGTGAACAAGTTGCACTGCAGCTAGAGGTGAAACCATTGGCAATGTTTCCACAAATTTGAATCACTGAAGGAAAATCATGTTACTTTGTCCTTTTCTCCTTTTCATGATTAGTAAAAAAAAAGCAACTAAAGCATTGTTTGTGGCATAGTTTTAAAGAAGGTCATAACATTTATGAATCTTGGCAAAAGTAAATCATTTAAGTAACTTCTCTTTCCAACTTTGAAACAGATGTAAAGTAACGAGCTCTAGGTGTTACTTGTCTGTACTTAAGAGTCCCATGAAATATAAAACTGATTCATTATTAAATTTGCCTTGTTTGAGGTTTATTTGAAATTGTTTTTTCAAGGAGTGTATAAAAATTGACTTTGCTTAAACCATTCATTTAATTGGTTTTGACTTTGCACTGAGTGTATCATGTACAGGGCATGACAGTGTTTTGTATTAAGAAAGCGTAGCTCTGAAACAGCAGAAAAACACAGATACTAATGTCAGAGTTTCATTCAAAATCCAGCAGAGTCAGTAGTCCAGTATTCATTATTTCATGTATATACCCCCGAGAATACATTTGATTAATCATGTATTTGTCTGCATCAGTTGCTTTTTTAAAACTATATTTTTTCTTATTTTTCGTTTGCCACTCAAGTACTATGGATGATACTTAGAGCAGTTTTGAAGAATGTAAAAGAGAATTCTATCATTTTTTGTAATGTGCTTTAAAATATATATATATATACATATATATATGGAAAGTTAACTTTGTTTCTGCATTTAAAAGCAAGAATGTGCTTATAGGAACTCAGTTGAACAAGCAATAAATAAGATAAGCACACCTTTTTAAAAGAGTAGCTTACTTGCTTAATCAAACTGGAACTTTTAAGTATACACATAACAGAAATTAGAAGACAAATCATGATTTTAAAACTGTGCCATATTAAGGGTTAAGTATTTGGTTTTAAATTGTTACATGAGGAAATAGTTTCTGCCTTTACTCCCTTATCCTTTGTAAAATGATTTTCTTTGGGTTGAGTAAATGAATTCACACTTCTGCACTTGATATAAATCATAAAATAACTAGTTAAACATATCTCCCAATGACCTAAATCTGTATTAAAGACTACAAACTTTCTTTCTTTGATCTTCAGACTGTTCCTGCAAAAGCATCACACAATGGACAAGCTTGTTTACAATGCAAAATATCAGGCCAAGTAAATTAGAATATTCATTTTAGCATAATTTCCAAGGAATCTGTAAACATATTTGACCTTGAAAAACAACTCAACGCTGGCCTAAAACAGTGATTCTGAAACTTTTGCTTAATTATATTCATCCAGGTGGTTTGTTGGGTCCATATTAGAAGCGTCTCTATTATGGAGAATATAAGAGAGTCAGAAATGATCTTCATTCACAGATGAAATATGAAGGTATATTTTAATATACTTGGTAAGAAAACTGATCATACGTTGAATACTTGGAGAACAGCTGGGAGCCATTTTGTGTGACTTTGACTTGAATGCAGTATAGTTATGATAAGGAAGTATTTGTATGGAGTTAAGATGTTAGGAAAAGCACCATTGACTGGGAGAGTGACAACATTATGGAATTTAAAAAAGCATTAAGTATGGACACTGTAGCACTATAGCACTGTAGCACTGTCATCCTATTATTCATCAGTTTGCTTGAGCTGGCACTAGTAATGTCTCCATTGTGAGACTTGTTACTGTTTTTGGCATATTGAAGTATGGACACTATTATTAAAAAAAAAAACTCAAAACCAGGAAGTTGAGTGTGAGAGTCTAATAAAGCAACAAGAAAGTCCAAATGATCAATGCTTAGAAATAGTGGACTTTGATGCAGTAGCTAAAGTTAAGAATTAAAACAGTCTATGGACCTTGAGAACAAAAACAAATTCTTACTCTTCAACCCCCAGAGTTTAGTGAATGCCTCTTATTCAGGAAATGGTCAACAGTATCCTTTTGATATAATATGATTAATAAATTTGGAGGTGTTTCTTCAAGCCATGAGTCTTCACAACTGTTTCCTCTTAGAATCCTTTACACTGTGAAAGAAAACAACAGGAATAACCAACAAGCTTAGCCCAAAACTGTAAAGCTTTAATAGAGAATTTTCAGACTTTGAGAAAGCCAGAAGAAAAATGTCTTCAGTGGGACACATTCAACTTACTACACTACCTCTGAATAATGCTAATGCATAGAGAATTCTGCATAACTTCATTCAGTGCTTTTTATGTTGTTATGTATTTTGTTAGAAGGAAATATTAGTAACCATCTTGAATACTCCCAGGATGCTTTTTAAATGAAGTTGAAAGCTATGATTGTCTCATTATCATTATGGAATAGGATTGGATATTGGTAAAGTAAAGTGAATCCTATCCAAGCCAAGAAAAGCCTATATATTGTGGAAAATTTATAGAGAAAAATGTGAGTTTTGGCCAATTTTCCTATAACCATTCATCACATCTTTTGATTTCAATTCTTTTTCCTAGAAGTCTTTTTTACATACACAATTGTGATTTGTCTCTAGCAAAACCATGCACAATGAGAATTTTGTGTTTGGTTGGTTGGTTGGTTTTTGTTTTGTTTTGTTTTGTTTTGTTTTGTTTTTAGAAAGTAGAAAAGTTTATTAGAAAGTAGAAGAGAGAAAGAAAAAAACTCCCCAGGTGGGGAGGAGCTTCCACATATGGGGAGGAAGTTCCAATAGAATTTTTCTGCAGTAAAACTAACATCACTGTCAGGGTGAGTACTTTCCATTGATATGACAATAATTCTCTGATCTTAAAATGTAATATTTACTAATGTGGCAATCTTGTGATACAACGGGACATTATAACTGGGTATTCTGAATAACAAAAATATTATTAAACACGTTATTCAGCTTTCCACAGAATAGAAAAGTACATTGTAGAAAGAGAATCATAGCACCTTTTCTCCCACATTGAAATAGGATGGATGAATCATACATGGAGCTCTTCTGTTGACTTTCAACCAAATGTATCATTCTTTATTATTTTACAAGCTTGTTGTGATATACAAATAGAATGTGGAAAATCAGCTAAATTGCTTTGTAGGGATTTTTGATTCAATAAACACATTTCCTTTTCACTCCGTTGTAATCATAGTTTTCATATTTACAAACACATACTATACACCCCACATGAAAAACTGCAATTTATATTTGGGTTATGACTCAGAATCTTTTAATACTGTCACTTTTGAGGGTCATTCTGAGGACAATCTTCAGCTCTTAAATATACTAACAAGATATAAGTGGAGGAAAGAAATCTAGAATATACAGCCAGCTTTAGTGGACTTAACCAGGACTGCTTTCCTCAGTAGAACTGTGTATTTATCTGGGTTAGACAAGTGAGTGTCTTTTTAAAATGCAAACATCATTTCAAAGATTGTGTGCCTGTTTGTCAATAACACATTTGTGTGTTTTGCTGGAATCATTTGCTTTCCTCTTAAAGATGGGTTAAAGTAAATTGTGCTTGGGGTTGGGAGTATTGACTGGATTAGGGGAAATATGAAAGCCCAGAATATAGAGGGGGAAGGGAGAAATCAAATATGAATAGCATGTGCCAGAGGAGCACTTGGGGTCCCTTAGAGAGAATTCTACCCTGAAGATTAAGGCTAGATGGCAGAAGTGTAGAAAACAAGGTGAGGCAATGCCAAAATATAATTTCATGTGTTTCAAAATTTTGTTTTGTTAATCCAAAAGTAGGAGGCAGGGATATGGTAGAGCATATGTCCCTTACATCTGAGTCTCTGGATTGGATTCTTAGAGCCAAAACAAAAGTTGTTTAAAAGTTGGAAAGGAAAGTTTTTTACTTTCTTCAGATACACTTATGAGACTTTCTGTTGGCATCTAAAAATTCATTGGTGGAGAAATAAGTATATCCTTAGTATACAGTAACCGTCAGTGTCTGTATTTTTATCTATATGTTATGCCCTATTCAAGCTATTTTACGTGTGAAAATCGAACAAAAAGAACCACTAAAACACAAAGATCCCTTTACACAATATTCACTGGTCACAATATTTTGAAACTGTGGAGGTTAGGAAGATATCTTTTTGGAGATTCATATTTGAATTCAGAAATGTCAAACTCTTAGCGTTACTATGAGGACCCTAATTACAAAGTTGGTAAGATTGGGCTCTATCAGGACTTTTCCATAACCTTCTTAAAGGTCACCAAAATAGAATTGTGTTTTTAGTTTAAGCCCTGAATTCAGATGAAGTTGCAAAATTCCAAGAAAAATTAAAATCAGTTGTGCTGCTAAATTGACAGCAAATTCAACGGGTGCCAATTTTACATTTTTTACATCAGACAAGGTTCTTTCTCACAGTGCCACTCCACCCAATCCCCAAAGCATTAAGGCAAGGAGTGGTGGCAATCACCTTATCACTAAGGGAAACTGTTCTAAAAATGGAAACCTACTTTAAACCAAGTTATATGAATTCATTACCTTATATAATGTCTTGCTTATAGTTTATTGCCAACTGAATTAAACTGAAGAAAATGTAAAACCATTTCATGTTGTTTGAAACTGACACAGAAAGCAGTGCAAGAATTTTAATTCAAAGAACCATATAGCTCAGAAAACAATGAAATTAAATTAATAAATACAATTCAAAATTCTTCAAACTGGATGTGTAAGTCACATAATTAATTTAGTTACCCAACCCTTTGGAATGTCTGTGTGATGGAAAACAAATCTCTTTTACTTTTGATAGCATAGGTCAAATAATGTTTTTGAGAAATGCTTCCCTGTGACTCTGGCTAGCTGATAATCACCCACATATTAACACTCTCCACATCCTTGTTAAATATATTTGTCTACATTTATGAAAACACAAACTGATAAAATATTAAAGACAATGTTATTTAGTATGAAGGTTTATAGAAAAGAATGTTAATATCCGACATATGATATGTATGATTGAGAAAGAACAAACACCATTAGAGTATATATAGCTTCCTCTGTTTCAAAATCATATCTTTAATTTTCAACTGAGAACACACTACAAATGGGAATGTATTTAGCTTTAAAATTACACATTTAAGGGGCTAGAGGGATGGAGAGGGTGCTTGTTTTGCACAGGACCAACCCAGATTTGATCCCCAGCACTCCATATAGTACCCTGAGCCCTGCCAGGAGTGAGTAGTAATTCAACAATTAGTAATCGAGCCCATGGACTCTAGTTATAGAAATATAATTTTAAAAAGCCCTGTTGTTGTGCCATAGAACCTTTGCCAAGATCATTTATACATTATTTTGTTAACCTTGTTTTTGAAGTTTAATAAGGTTCTTCTTTGCTTTACATAGTTACTTTCCCCCTTCTTGAAAATGGAAAAATACATTACCTTTAGGAAAGTATTTGCCCATTTAGAAACAAAGCTACTATTTCATGCATTCATATAATCCCTTTTACCTAATTCAAAAATGTAAAAGGCCAAAGCATATCTTGTTTTAAACCAGAAACTAATACATGTAAAAGATAGACATTTCAGGCTAGGAATGTGACTCCGTAGCAAAGAATATAAGCCTTGCATGTATGAGACCCAGAGTTGGATCCCAGGAACATGCACAGATTATAATTTATCTGTGTTTCTTGAAACTAATAAACAATTATCTATTCATTTAAACAACTTTTCTGTTTTATCAATTAAATCTTGAACTTCACCTCAGAGTTTGAGAATTACATCTTAAATCTAACGGTTTTCTGCAAGTTTGGGAAACCCCAATGGCTAAAATATGTATTATACAAAGTGAGCAGATATTCTCTTTTAAAGCAAATCACAAATATCCATTTAACAAAGGTCAAAAATTCAAAATTATTTCAAATAAAGTAGGAAGTGATTAATAAATCTCACATAATAGCAAGTTGGTGGAGTCATCTGTATGCAAATACAGTTTTTTATAATGGGGAGGAGAGGTATAACTGGGGTAAGGCCCTTTCCCTGTGGGAGGCTGTTCCCCTGTTTGAATTCCTGTACTGTATGTGGTCTTCTATCGCCACCAGGAGTGATCCCTGAGTTTAGGTGTCAGACAAATTGTATATCAAACAAATTAATAGTAGACCTTCTTCCTGTCATCTTGTTCCTGTCAGTCTAGTTACGCACTCAGAAGCTGAGGAAACTGCCATCTTCTTGGATGCTCACATCCTACCCTAAATCTATTTTATTCTATTTCCCTGATGTTTGTGTAATGTGTCTCTGGACTCAGTGCCCAGGCCAGCTCTCAGTGAATCTCACTTGCTTTGCTCCATCAGTTCAATCTCCTGGCAGGCTCTCCAGTGGCAAGATAACATCTATAAAACGCGTCAAACTGTTTCTTTCCTATTAAACAATCTTAAAATTCTCTCCTATTATTCGTATGATAAAATCCAAATTCTTTAACATTGCTTAAAGCTCCTTAATCTTTCCTCTTTGTGCTCTCTTTCATCTCATCTCTGGCCCAATTCTCTTACTCCCACCTCTTCAGCCAACCACAATCCCTTCATCCCTATAAATTCAGTTCGATGATCTATAAGAAACATTAATAGTTTCCTGTACCTAGTTTCCTAACCTAGGCAATATTACATTATATATTTTTGATAATTGTTTGTTGTATTTTGCTTTTTTCATTATATAAGTAGTTACAAGAGAGAAGAGTTTATGACTTTGTTCAAAATATTATCCTCATTGGCCAGAATGATATAATCGTAGGTAGGGTACTTGTCATGTTTTATTGAGCCCCATCAGGAGTAATCTCTGAGCACCATGTGGTGCGCTCTCACCAAAACAAACAAAGAAACAAACCTAAAAATTCTAAGCTCTCAGAACTGAATCTGACAAAATATAAATGCTCCTTATGTGTTAATTGAGTGAATGAATATGACAAAATACAAAGAAATGAAAAAGAAGCTTCAACAAACTGGGGAGAATTATTTTAATTCTCTGAGAAAATAGCCTCACTAAGTAATTGTTTTATTTGCATAAAACTCAAGTAAGAGAAAATATTAATAAGAAAATATGCAAATGACAACAAATAGTTCACAAAAAGTGCATGTGGATATATATGGTAAATAAGTACCAAAAAAGCACAAAATGCTTAAGTTTATAAAAACTAAGAATACAAAAAGTGCTGAAAGTCGTTTTGTTTAGATATCAAAATTATTCAATTAATTTGGTGAAAATATAATCTAGTGCCTAAATGATTCTTAAGTTTCCACTTTACTTTGTTCCTATGAGTTTGTTACCAAATCTGTTTCAATTACTCTACAGTTGAGGGCTATTTGTTTTGTTTTATTTTGGAGCCACACTCACTGGTACTCAGGGCTTACTCCTGGCTCTGCACTCTGGGATCACTCCTGGCAAGCTCAGGGAACCATGTTGGGTGGGCAGGATCAAAATCAGGTTGGCCACATGAAAGGCAAATGCCTTACCCACTATAATATCCCTCCAGTCTCTGAAGCCTAAGTTTTTGATACAAGCATTTATTTAATTTAGCTTTGTCCTTCCCAAAACCATCTTACTCTGGTACTGGAGCTTAAAGTTTATAAAGGTTGATGGAGCAAAAGTAGAAAAGGATGCTGAGCTGGTGGGAAGAAGAGTTCCACAATGCTTCATCCTGTGGACTTTGAGAGTGTTTTGAAGCTATTGGGGCATGCTGACCTGTTCTTTGTAAAATTTAAGATAATGCCGTTATGCAATGTCAGCCTTAGGTGGTCTGCGTGACGTCATCAGCGAAAAGACATCTGTTTATTCTTTTCCTCTCATTTGTGGTTGGCTTCTAGTTTAACACTAAACACAGTTTGTAGAAACAGTTCTTAATAAGGGAAAGGGGCATGATATTTAAGAATATTTTAGAGAACATGATGGCGTTTCTAGTGCTTGTTCACTTAGAGATGGTTTGATAATTATATCTTGGTTACAAAAAAATTTAAAAATACTTTCCATTGGTTTTATTTTTACTATTTTGATAGTGTTTTTGAGGGGGAATGAAAGAGTTACAGTTGCTCAAAACCATGCCATGTGTTAATTTTCCTTTGTTTGCATGTTATTCTTATTATTCTTAAGAGGATAGCTACTCAAGTTCTTTTGAAATGCTTCATAAAAACATCCAATGTGTTTCTAACAAACTACTCTTCTATTCCACAAAGATACCCTAAGGGTTGGAAATATATGTTGTGTGATGATATAAAATAGATTACTTGTGCCCGGGTGACTTGATAATATAGCTTGATAGAAAATTTAGCTACCAAATTACAAAATCATTTGCCGGCAGTTGAGGGATTATCTCAATCTCAAAGGGATTCTTCCTCAAAATGATGTGCAAAAACAGACTCAAGATGGGAGTCATTATGTGGAAGATTTGGCAAAGGAAATAATGTTAAGAGAAATCATTTGAGGAAGGGGGTGAGAGGTGTCTCAGAGAGCTGGTAGACCAGAATGCAAGTTTATCCCCATGAAGAAAGAAATGAAAGAATGAAAGAGTAGTAAGGAAGTTCATATAATTACTGAAAATCTTCCACCAAAGCAATTCTTTCTCTTTCGAGAATGGCCCTGCCATAGTGTTTCTACCATATTTAGGTAACTATGGTAACTGAAGCCATCCATGGTAGCTACGGCTTTCATGGGAATGCAGTGTGGTTTCCAGGCTCAGCAGCTGGGACCATTCCATTCACTATATCCTCTGCAATAGGATCTCAGAGAGACATTTTTATGGTTGCCACAAGCATCAATAACTACGTTTAGAACTAGTATCTTATTTTATAATAAAGCATATGTCCTCAGGTTAACTGAAAGGAACCAATCAGTTATTTACAGCAGTTTTCTAATGCTGAAAAGAACACAAAGATTCACAGCAACAGCTTGTGGAAAGACTAGGAAAATGTAATATCTCCAAAAGTATCTGTTTTGGTGGCAAAACCTAGGTGTAGAAAAGCTAAAGGGAACAATCGCTAAACTTTAGTGTACCAAACTCAGATCACTGCTTTAAAATAAGATTTCTTGTCTTTTCTATTAACGCACATAGAAATTTTAGGATGTTAGCATATATAACATGCAGATGTGTAAGGCTTTATTCTGCAGGTTATTTTTACATATTATAAGAAACAATACTTCAGAATTAAAAACTTGGTTTTAAAATGAAATCTAAGGACGCTGTCACGTATTTATAATATTTTCTGAAAACCATAATTTTTTTTTATCAATTCTAGTTTCTTTTTGTTACTTGTAGAATAACATTGGTTTGTCCTTTCCACCTTACCACAGGGAGTTTAGGTTTATTGGGTTACTCCCATCACAGTGCTCCCATTCCACTGTGTTGTCACTTCTTTCTTTGTGTTCTGCTTCCCCAACCTGTCAATTACCTTTGCTTCCTGATCAGACTCTGTTGACTTGTAAATATTGTTTTTCTCTTCTCCTTAAGTCCTTTGCATAGTTAATTCAGAGCAATGTCCTTTTTGTATGGACACAGGAAAACAGTTAATGCTATGTTTTTGTAACTTGGGAGTTAATTGACTGCAGATAATGTTACCTCCTGGACATCTGTTCTCTCTATCTAAGCCTCAGTTTCCCTTACTTCCTAGCACCCCAAAAGCAGGATCCCAATGAGGATGGACCCAGGACAAACAGTCATCTACTCTGGCATCGAAATGGGCCTGGCCAAAGCACCATAATACTTAACTATAAGCTAAGAGCATGGTCATGGACAAATTCTGTCATGATCCAAAAATTAATAACTAGATTCAGACCCTGCTAGTGTTGGGAATGATTAACCCAGCCTGAGCACTGTAGTCTGAGTCTATAGCAAGATGTCCCCAGTAGAGCCACCTTATAAGCTCAATGCATCTCTTACTGTGTCCATACAAAATAACTAATATTAAGAAGTAGAATTAAGATGTTAATTAAGTTATTGGACTAAGGAGAAAAGAAACACCCCTAGGCAGTATTTCCCTCCTTGAGCCTGATGGGTGATAAGGAAAGGACTTTGATATGTTGATTCCCCTATCCCTAATGTAGGGAGTTGGAGAAAGAGAGAGAGAGAGAGAGAGAGAGAGAGAGAGAGAGAGAGAGAGAGAGAGAGACAGAAACAGAGACAGAAACAGAGACAGAAACAGAGACAGAAAGACAGAGAGACAGAGACAGAGAGATCAGGGCAGCAAGATGGAGCACGCAGAGACTAGCAAGGGGGACAGAGGGAAAACAATGTAGGGGAAGAATGCAGGAACAGGCGAATGGCAAGATGAGAGACGAGGCTGCAAGTGGGAACATGGAGAGACGAGCGGAAGAGACAGGAGGAGACAGAAATGTGGGGCAGTTTAAGACTACAATAGGGAGCTCAGTGAGACTGAGACAGGCGCATGGGGAGAATGGAATAAATGGCAACTGATCATCACCCAGCCTGGACCCCATTTCCTCCTTCATCCCCCATGACATTGACCATCCTGGGTGGGGAAGTGGCCAAGAGAACCGCCAGGACTCCCAAGCTGCCTGGAGATTACACAGTGGTGAGATTTGGGGCCATATTCATCAAAGCTCAGGGGATACTCCTGGATCTGTGCTTGAGAGTCACTCCCAGTAATGCTCAGGGAATAAGATGCTAGGGATTGAACCCAGGTCTCCTGTGTGCAAAGCATGCACTCAACCAGTTGAGTGATCTTTCTAGCATGGATTTATTTCATCATCTGACTCAATAAAATAATGAAAAAGATTAAGACTTTCTTTAATATGTATTGAGAATATATAATTAATTCTGAAATTCAACCAGGGAAAAGAAACCTAATATGTACTTGCTATTAAGCACAAATTATTTCATGCCCTTAAAATAATGCCCCCCTCCCCCGCTCCAAATATTCTAATGAGGCAAAAATAGAAAACAGAGCCTTCTATTTAATTATATAGATGTAATGATGTGGGGTTTTGATAATTTACAACAAAAATATGGAAGCTTGGCTCTGCCCAGTCATTATAAGAATGATTACTCATAATTTAGTAAGCCAAATGTTGAAGTGATCAAAGTGAGCACATTTGTTTTTAAATTTATTTATTTTTTAACTAGTGAGTCACAATGAGGGTACAGTTACAGATTTATACATTTTCGTGCTCATGTTTTTCTCATACAAAATTCAAGAACCCATCCCTTCAACAGTGCCCATTCTCCACCACAAATAAACCCAGCATCCCTCCCACCCTCCCCAATCCCGTCTCCCCCCACCCCACCCTGCCACTGTGGCAGGGTACTCCCTTTTGTTCTCTCTCTCTAATTAGGTGTTGTGGTTTGCAATAAAGGTGTTGAGTGGCCATTGTGTCCAGTCTATAGTCTATATTCAGCACCCATCACACTTCCCCTACGTGGCCTCCAACCACATTTTACTTGGTGTTCCCTTCTCTATCTGAGTTGCCCTCTCCCCAGAATGTGAGGCCAGCTTCCAAGCCACGGAGTCAACCTCCTGGTACTTATTTTTACTATTCTTGGGTGTTAGTCTCCTACTCTGTTATTCTATATTCCACAGATGAATGCAATCTTTCTATGTCTGTTTCTCTCTTTCTGACTCATTTCATTTAGCATGATACTTTCCATGTTGATCCATTTATATGCAAAGTTCATGACCTCATTTTTTTCTAACAGCTGCATAGTATTCCATTGTATAGATGTACCAAAGTTTCTTCAACCAGTCATCTGTCCTAGGGCACTCGGGTTTTTTCCAGTTTCTGGCTATTGTAAATAGCGCTGTGATGAACATATGAGTCCCGATGTCATTTCGACTATACTTTTTTGCTTCTCTAGGATATATTCCCAGCAGTGGTATTTCTAGGTCAAATGGGCGCTCAATTTCTAATTTTTTGAGAATCGTCCATATTGTTTTCCAAAAGGGCTGAACCAGTTGGCATTCCCACCAGCAGTGTAGAAGGGTCCCTTTCTCCGCACATCCTCTTCAACAGCAGTTGCTTTTGTTCTTTTGGATGTGTGCCAGTCTCTGTAGTGTGAGGTGGTATCTCATGGTTGTTTTGGTCTGCATCTCTCTGATGATTAGTGATGTAGAGCACTTTTTCATGTACCTTTTGGCCATCCGTATCTCTTCCTTGGGAAAGTTTCTGTTCATTTCTTTGCCCCATTTTCTGATGGGGTTGGATGTTTTCTTCTTGTAAAGTTCAACCAGTGCTTCATACACCCTTGATATCAACCCATTATCTGATGGGTATTGGATAAATATCCTTTCCCATTCTGTAGATTGTCTTTGTATTCTGGTCACTGTATCTTTTGCGGTGCAGAAGCTTTTTAGTTTAATGTAGTCTCATTTGTTGATGTCTGTTTCCACTTGGTTGGTCAGTTGCATGTCATCTTTGAAGATACCTTTATGTTCAATATCGTGGAGGGTTTTGCTGACCTTGTCTTCAATGTACCTTATGGTTTGTGGTCTGATGTTGAGGTCTTTAATCCATTTTGATCTGACTTTTGTGCATGGTGTCAGGTCGAGGTCTAAGCCAATTCTTTTGCATATGGTTGTCCAGTTGTGCCAGCACCATTTGTTAAAGAGGCTTTCCTTGCTCCGCTTCACATCTCTTGCTCCCTTATCAAAGATTAAGTGATCATACATTTAGGGTTCTGTGTAGGGATATTCCACCTTGTTCCATTGGTCTGCGGCTCTGCCTTTGTTCCAGTACCATGCTATTTTAATTGTTACCGCTTTGTAGTAAAGTTTGAGATTGGGGACCCCATCATCTTTTCCCAAGAATTGTTTTAGCAATCTGTGGGCGTTTGTTGTTCCATATGAATTTTATGATTACTTGATCAGTTTCTTTGAAGAATGTCATGGGTATCCATATAGAGATCGCGTTGAATCTGTATAATGCTTTGGGGAGTATTGCCATTTTGACAAAATTAATTCTCCCTATCCATGAACAGGGTATATGTTTCCATTTCCTCATGTCCTCTTTTATTTCATGGAGTAGCGTTTTATAGTTTTCTTTGTAGAGGTCATTTACTTTCTTGGTTAAGCTGATTCTGAGGTACTTGATTTTCTGGGGCACAATTGTGAATGGGATTGCTTTTATCATGTCCCTTTCCTCTGCCTCATTGTTTGTATATAGGAAGGCCATGGATTTTTGGGTATTGATTTTGTATCCTGCAACTTTACTGTATAAGTCTATTGTTTCTAAGAGTTTCTTAGTAGAGGCTTTAGGCTTCTTTAGATATAGTATCATATCATCTGTGAATAGTGAGAGTTTGATTTCTTCCTTTCCTATCTAGATGCCCGTAATCTCTTTTTCTTGTCTAACAGCTATCGCAAGTACTTCCAGTACGATATTGAAAAGAAGTGGTGAGAGTGGGCATCCTTGTCTTGTGCCTGATCTTAGAGGAAATCCCAGAAAACAATCCGAATATCAATGAAACCAAGACCTGGTTCTTTGGGAAAATGAACAAGATTGACAAACCACTAGCAAGACTCACAAAGAAAGAGAGAGAGAGAACCATATTAAACCAATCAGGAATGAAAAGGGGGACATCACAACAGAAACCAACGAAATTCAAAAGATCGTCAGAGACTACTTCGAAAGCCTGTATGCCACGAAACAAGAGAACCTAAAAGAAATGGATGAATTCCTTGATTCCTACAATCTCCCAAGACTGAACAAAGAAGACTTGGAATACCTGAATAGACCCATTAATATTAAGGAAATTGAAACTGTAATCAAAAATCTCCCCAAAAACAAAAGCCCAGGTCCAGATGGATTCACTGGCAAATTCTTCCAAACATTTAAAGAAGACCTGTTGCCAGTTCTCCTCAAGCTTTTCCAGGAAATTGAAAAAACAGGAATTCTCTCAAACAGTTTCTATGAAGCATACATCTCCCTAATACCAAAAGCAAACAAAGACACCACTAAGAAAGAAAATTACAGACCAATGAACACCGTGAATACCGATGCAAAGATCCTCAACAAAATATTAGCAAATAAGATCCAACAACTCATCAAAAAGATCATACACCATGACCAAGTGGGATTCATCCCAGGGATGCAAAGATGGTTTAACATTCGGAAATCAATCAACATAATCCATCATATCAACAAAAGTAAAGATAAAAACCATATGATCATATCAGTAGATGCAGAGAAAGCATTTGACAAGATCCAGCATCTGTTCATGATGAAAACCCTCACCAAAATGGGTTTTGGAGGAACTTTCCTCAAGATAGTCTAAGCCATCTACCACAAGCCTATGGCAAGCATTATCCTCAATGGGGAAAAACTAAAGTGAGGACATTTGAAACTGAATTAAATAATTATGCAAAAAGTTATAAACTTATTTATTATGGTATATATTACTTTCAGATAAGTTATTTATTATCAAAGAATATTTTATGATTTTGAGGTGTTTATATCATTTTATATGCCTCCTGTAAATATCATGGAGACAAAACTTTATTTTTCAAAGTCTGTCCCATGGTCTGCCCCAACATATGAGTCTCATCAAAACCAGTTCTGACATTATCATATCTCTTGGTGACTGCTCTTAGTTCCAAATTGTATGATTTGAAATTTTCCCAGGATCTTGCAACTATTATATAACAGGTTTTGAAGAAAGGAGGCTAAACTCACTAAACACATTATTTCTAGGACACCTCCTGAATGATGGGAAAAGACTATTTGATATTTTTCTATTTTTGAACAACCTATAAATGTTTTTAAGAAGTTACATCTGCAAGTTCCACTAAGGTACATTTTAAAATAAAAATAAAATTAATTCTCATTGAAATTTGTCTTTCCAGACTTGGAAAAACTAAATCCTCTATTCCTAACAATAGCCAAAGCAGTTCAAACTTTAGAGACAGTCATCACCAGATTTTAAATTGAGTTTGAAATACTCTAGCTAAAAGGCTTCTCTTTGCCAGCTTAGTCACTATTTTTTCTACTCAACTCATCTACATAGTTAAACAGAGTATTCCACATCATTTCTTTTGCACATTTGGCTCTGTTCATTGGTGAAAATACATTCTTAGGAAGAAATAGAGCTGCAAAGGGCGTTCATAACACTTGATAGTTTAGAAGGAAATAGAATATATACTCCCTGTTCAATATATTAGCCACGGGTATTTTTGCATAATGACTTCATTTAAAATATAACCATGAGCACGACTAAAAGTAAATTTAAGTTTTACTTAAATTTAAAGTATTCAAGGAGGTAATTCAAAAATATTAAAACAGTGATTTAAAGGTTTATTTTCAGTCAAAATAACTCAAGCATATTTGAATTCAGGATCAACAAGAAGTAAAATGATCTTAAAATAAGCTTAAAACTAAAAAGAATTAAGAACTTGTTTTAATTTAGACACAGCTTTTGATGTATATAATTGAGACCCAAATTAACATTGACAAGCAAAATGGAAGTGAATTTTTCTCTCACTACATAAGTAACACTACATAAGAAAGAAAACATTGCTATAAGGGATGTTCCTGCTCTATGGAGTCATCTAGAGACCCTAAAGCCCTACAACATTGCCCTGTCATCACCATTATAATACCTTTGCCCATATGATTCAAGATAACTCAAAAACGAATTTCTATTTCTAGCACAATCTAAATATTGCATATTTTACTTCTGTTGCTATCCCATTGGCCAGAACTCAGTTGCATGGTCACAACAAATGCAAATGAGAATGGAGTTATAGTGTTTATTAGTGCCCGACTAAAATCAGATTAGGGGAAAAGGACAAAAAAAATTTAAAGACCGAAACAATACCTGTGCCTGAGCATTTAGTTTAGATATAGTATATAAAATAAATAAAGTGGAATTTTGGGATTGAAGGGACTTTCCTATAAACTTGGACCTCCATTCATTAGCTTCCTGATTTCTCCTAAAAGTTCTTCCAATGACTAGAACTCTGTAAGATGCATTTAGAAACCAATTCTCTAGACAAGAAAGAGAAAAACAAAATGACTGAATAATCAGGTTATTAAAAAAGAAGTCAGTCTATAAAGTAAATAAATATAAAAAGGTGAATGAGTACTGTGGCTGGAACATTGCCAGTTAGATTAAAAGTGCTCTGCTACACTCGATATCAACATATGGGCGCTCTGCACTACACAGATGTGCCTTAGTTACTAGAATTTCTGATTATCAAGAGAAGTGGAAAAATGCTTATGTTTTTGTAAAAATGCCTACTTTCTCAATATTGGGTACTAGTTAATGGTTAATGTGCATTGCAAAGGCTAAAGACCGTTCACTCAATGGTTACTTCGTGCAACTTATAATCATTTTATTTTTGAAACAAAGCACTAGGTAATAGGACGATCAAGTCACTAGTCCATGACTAATCCATGCCTAGCTACACCTGGTCAGATTTTTTGTCTCTCAATTTAGTTCTTTATATACTGCATTATCATAAAATGCCACTGTGAAACTCAGAATAAGCAAATAAGATAAAAATGGATCAATTTATTTTAAATCTAATTCCAAACTATAATTTAGTGCTCAGCTTTGAAATGAAATATTTGCCAGCAGATCAACTGTATGTCTGTGTCCCATTCCTTCTGAACCCCATAACTGAAAGTAAGATCTGTTCTGTTTTCTGCCTTCCAGGCCTGCATTTTCCAGAACCCTGACTGCCTGATCAGTAACATATGAGGCAGGAAGGGTCAAAGGATATCACTGGCAGCCACCCAGTAGCCAATCTTTCTTCTCTCAAGCATGGTCCGTTTAAAGGTCTACACACATAGGGTATCAGTGGCAGATTCGTTGCAAAACACATTTTTCAATTTTATGTTGTATTCTTTCTGTATGCTGTAAAGTTATATGGTTAAAATACTTTGGCTGAAATCCTTCAAATATATGGAAATGGGTAACATTTACCTTATAAATATCTGAGTGAAATAAGAAGCTCATGAATTAGATATGTGATACATGTATAAGTTATCTTAAGAATATTTATACTCTCTAGACACTTTTTTACAAAAAAAAAACTTTTACCGAAATTGTGTGACTTATACATGAAATAGTAGTTCATGCATTTTTTCTACTTTATGGGAGGTCTTTTGATTAAAAACTTAGATGAAGATATGTATCTCTTTTCTGCTTCTTTTTCTAGAAGTTTTGCTTTGATCCTTTTCAAAAACACTTTATAGGTTTTGGGGAGTAATCTGTGCCCATGTAATAACTCAAAAAAGATGTCTGGTCTAGTACTTTATAGGTTTTTGGGCAATTCAGAGAATGTTGTCCCAGGTGTAATATAAGAAATATAAGTAATCTGTGCCCATGTAATAATTCAAAAATATATCTAGTTTTCAAATTAGAATTTTCTTTTCCTGAGGTTTTGGTGGTTTCTGTGATATTAGCAGTTGGCTAAAGTAATACCTATAAAGGGCCAACTATAGAAAATAGAAGTTAAATATTGGATTTGGTTTGGATGTGAAAATATAATACTTCTCCATTCCCTATTCCTTATGTCTTTACTCATCAAAACTTACTTATTAGACCCCCTGGAAAAATTCCAACACTACTATTAGAAAAACATAAATTCAAATGTATAAACGAGTCATTTTTCTCAGTCATTTTTTGCTATCCTGTCTTTTAAATAAATTATTCCCCTTCCCTTCTTTATTTTGTTGTTGTTATGATGACCGATAATCTCATACATTTGCTTATGTTGTTCAATTATGGTACACTGGAGATACACAACACCCTTAGTTGTGGTCTCTAGATAATCTGTTATTGTGGGATTCTAAATTATATGAGGGATCCCAGTTCTTCCCAGAGAGATTGGTACATTTGGATAGTGCCATGGATTGAATGCCCAGTACCAAACTTGCACAGAAGGTACTTTACAATTGAGCTATCTCCAGGGCCATCTTTTTTCCACTAATCTTTATTCTTATTTTTAATTCTCATCCTTATACTTATTTCCATCATTGCTTTTTTCCCCTCTATTAAATCTCCCTCATATTTTTAAATCTAATTCTACTTCATTCTTAAAGGGTTTTCCCGAAAATCATAGTATTTATTATGTATAAATTCTGTTATCTTATAAATTCTATTTTCTTATACACTTACCTAATAATTTTAAAAATTTATCCCCCCCCTCAACAAACACTAAATTTGATGTAAGTATTGTGGAGCAAATTTGGTTCTCTCAAAATTTATACGTTGAAGTCCTAAGCCCCCAGTTCCCAGAATGTGAAGATAAGGTTTTTAAAGAAGTGTTAAAGGTTAAGTGAGGTCATTGGTGTGGGTCAATCCAATAACACAAGTGTGTAATAAGACTATAGATACATACACAGGGAAAACCATATGAAGGTATTGAAGATAATTATCTCCAGGCAAGGATGGAGACCTCAAAAGAGTACAACATTGCCAATGTCTTGATTTCAGATTCCTGGTCTCTAAAATGTGAGAAAATAAAATACCATTGTTGATGTTATCAGGTCTATGATACTTTCAAAGAGCAGCCCTAATATACTAATGCAAATATCGTTTAAATATAACATTGAAGGAAACAAATCTCCAAAAATTACACATTTTAACTGAAAGCTACCTTCAAATATACCAATAATAATTAAGTGATACATAAAATATACAATCAGTGGTATGAAAGTTTCAGCCATTCTACCATATACAAGAGGGAAATTTTCTCTACAAAATTGAAAATTCATATAAATTGACAATTAAAAATACATATATTTGGGGGGCTGGAGCAATAACACAGCAGGTATGGCGTTTGCCTTGCATGTGACCAACCTGGGTTCGATTCCCAGCATATCATATGATCCCCTGAGCACCGCCAGGAGTAATTCCTGAGTGCAGAGCCAGGAGCAACCCCTGTGCATCGCCAGGTGTGACCCAAAAAGAATATATATATATATATATATACATATATATATATTTAAAGCCAAAGTATATAAATTGAAAATTTAATGGCACACAAACTCTATTCTAAAATTTTAATGTTTACATGAGCTGTATAAATCCTACAAATACATAATTTAGTATTGGTGAAGAGAAGAGATAGAGTTTTTATTGATTGAAATTAATTAGAGTTCATTTCTTGTTCTGAGATCATAAATTTTGACTTTTTCTCATATATATGGGATTCTTTTTATATCTGTCCTCATTTTAAAGTTCTGAATAAATTTATTAACTCAGACTTACTAGGTTCTTCAAATTTTATGCAATTTCTCATCTTTAATCAACTTGCATTTTACATTTTGCATGATGAGTTTCAAGTTTCTACTTATAAGACAAATTATAATTATATTCTCGTGATTCTAGATGTGTTTTCTGTTTGTACTATTATATATTCTTTGTAGATAGTGCATTTATCACTATAACAAAAACTTCATAGTCAACTGTAATTTCCCCTTGAATTTTCTCGACTTGTTATTAATATTACCTCTCTTCCTTTATATTTTTTGGGTTTTTTTGTCAAGTGTAAAGGTCTCTCTCAGTCTACTTAAGACTATAAGGGCTGGGGGTGCAAGTCTTGTATGTGGAGGCTGCAATTTGGGTCTCTGGCACTATATGGTCCCCCAGACACTACCTAGTAAAGCCCTAATGACTTCAAGCACCAACAAACCAAGCAGCATCTCATTGCCTAACCAGAGTACTTCTGGTCTGCCCAGTAAAGCCAAGTATTATGGGAGTAACCTCAGTTCCTCTGAGGAAACTTTGAGTACCCCTTTCTCAGATGACTCTTCATTATCCTACCAGTAAAAATACCTTCGGCGGAGTCAAGTTATAGCATGAGAAAGTAAAGAAATCCAAGATTTCAATCATACTTGTCTCCAAGTATCCCTGAGGAAAATGGAGTATTTAAACCATATGACCTGCAACCATGCCTAGATAGTCTCTCTTGGACCCAGAAGAGACTGATTTCTACACGGATGTTACCCACACAGTTGATACTCTGACTGTAGAGTTAGTGCAAATTGAGAATGTAATGCCCCTGTTTAAATTTTATTTAGACTTTCAATTGGCATTTGCTGACTCTTAAAACAAAATGTGTGGTTTCAACCTTCAGTCCAGGTGGCTGAGCTGGTGAGTGCCCGTGATGCTGACCCTGCCTGGACGACCTGCTGCTTACTGACGCTGTTTTCCTTTCCTAATAAAGTTGCTTAGGAGGCAACTGAACCACTTTGGACACGAGCGGCGCCCCCAAAATGCCTCCAAACTGTGTGCTGGGGGCTTCTGGCCCAGGCGCTGCCGGCAGGGTATGGTCTTTTCTCTCTCAACTCTTTGTTTTTGAACGCAGCGAGGCTATAGCCGGTCTTTAGACTTTACAGGAAGCCCGGGAAAGCCGATGGGCGGGACCCCCGGATCCGCCCTGTGCCGGCAGACATTTAAGCACAGAGCCATGTGGGGACGCTCCTTTGCGGCCCCGTGCGAGATCGACCCCGGAGGCAACTGAACCACTTTGGACACGAGCGGCGCCCCCAAAATGCCTCCAAACTGTGTGCTGGGAGCTTCTGGCCCAGGCGCTGCCAGCGAGTGATGCAATTACCAAAAGCATTTTCCTTGGACTTCATATAGAAACCCAAAACCGCGCGGCTGCGATAGACCTAATATCTCTTGATTGTCAGCAACGTGTAAATGTTCCTTTTTGGCAGGGCTTAACGTGGGGGGAAACTCGAAACAATAGTACTAAGTTTTTTTGGTAAAGGGTAAAAGATTGTAGCGATAGAATTTTAGGCAGAATTTTCCCTGGACTTTATATAGAAACCCAAAACCACGCGGCCGCGGCAGCCTAATGTCATCTAATCATCAGCAATATGAAATGGTTCCTTTGTAATGGGTTGGACTTTGGGGGGACCATAATAGGGTTAAAGTTTGTAGCGATGTGTAATTTCTAGCTGTACTTTCCCTGGACTTTATACAGAAATTCAAAGCCGCGAGGCTGCTGCCATGGCCGTGCAACCTATTGTCATTTAATCATCACCAATATGAAATGGTTCCCTTTTAACGGGTCGGACTTTGGTGGGAAATCCTAACAAGAATAGTAAGTCTTTTGCTGAAATATTGAAGGCCACCAAAGTGGTAGCCATCTCCATAGACTGAACTAAGCCATATCCCCACGCCGGCTGAGAAGAAATATCCTTCTTTCTCGGGAAGAAACGCGGCGTGGCATTAACCATAGTATGATGTCCATTAAGCTGACACGGACCTGGTGGCGTGGGAATCGGATACAAGGGAATAAAGTATTATGTACTTGGAACAGCGGGACGCTGGTGGAATCTTGAGCCGGGGCCGATACCAGCGTATTACTTTTGGTTCCAGAAACTGCTTGCAGACATTCTACCAGACTATCAACTAAGCCAGAGCCCCACGCCGGCTGATGACGAGAAATAACCATCTCTTTTGGTTTGTTTTCCCTTTGTCAGGCAGCGTGGTGATTACTAAACAGGCGTGATCTCAGTGGCGCGGGACAAGGGGGGAAAAAAATAGAAAAGTTATGTAACAAACAGCGGGACTTAATATCTCTACATTCTCAGCAATGGAGAGCCATCAAATGCTTCCTTGACAGTGGGACTGTCTTCTCTTTTTTGGGGGGAAACCCTAGCAACAATAGTGAATTATGTGTTGAAACATGGACTGTAACCAAGATAAAGCGTAAACGAAGTGAAACTTATCACTTACAAGGGCGGGGACTGGGGGGGCGGGAGGGGGCGGGAGGTATAATGGGGTGGTTGGTGATGGAATATGGGCACGGGTGAAGGGAAGGGTGTTTGAGTACTGTATAACTGACATAATCCTGAGAACTTTGTAACCCTCCACATGGTGATTCAATAAAATTTAAATTAAAAAAAAAATAAAGTTGCTTAGGAGGAAAATTGGGGAAGAAAATCGGAATGAAAAACTCTTCCTAGTCATTTGGTTTCAATTTTAATATACAATGGGATGAAATCTGTGAAACCAAAGGCACAGCTGAAGGACAAATCATAATAAGCCCGTCAGGTACACTTGTGATTTCAAGACGTATTTGATTATTTTTTGCAGTATGTCTTTGGATTATGTAATTTAAGCAAAATAACACCGTCACTGTCACTGTCATCCCTCATCCCATTGCTAATCGATTTGTTCGAGCAGACACCAGTAACGTCTCTCATTGTGAGACTTACTGTTACTGGTTTTTAGCATATCAAATACACCATGGGTAGCTTGCCAGGCTCTGCCGTGTGGGCACGATACTCTCGGTAGCTTGCCGGGCTCTCTGAGAGAGGTGGAGGAATGGAACACAGGTCGGCCATGTGAAAGGCAAACGCCCTAATGCTGTGCTATCGCTCCAACCCGAAAAATAACAATTATTAAATTATGTGTTGAGTTTTAAATATACTATTTAAATATGCATAAAAATTGCCTTCCTTTTTATACTTGTAATATTATGTGATTTTCACTCTCAGTGTTTCCTTTTTTTGTTCTGTTTTGTTTTGTTTGGGGGCCACACCCAGGTGTGCTCAGTGCTTACTCCTGGTTTTGCACTCAGGGATCACTCCTGGCAGACTGAGGGGACCATATGCAGTGTCGGGAGTTAAACCTGGTCTGCATGCAAGGCTAGCAACCTACCCACTGTACCCACTCAGGCTTCTCATGTTCAATATTTTCTTAATAAGGTTTTCCCTAAAAATATTTTTTATTTTAGTAATGTAATATTCTTTAATATTGTTAATTTAAGTTAAATTAAAAAATTTATTGGATGAAGATGATGGTGGTTCTGCTTCTTGGTTGGTAATTAAGGAACTAAGTGTACGTTTTCCATGAATTATTTTTATTATCTATTCCTAAGAATCAGTGGACTCATATCTTATATAAAATTTGTGATTAATCAGGCTTCCATTCACTCATTGTTACCTTTCTTAATAAGTTTTATTTTAAATAGAATACAACTCATTTTTAAAATTTTATCTCCCTTTAGAGTAACCTATGTACAAGAGGATGGATGGGAGCAAAGACGGAAATGTAGTAGAAAGATAAAATCAAGTAATGGAAATCAGAGAAGCAAATTTACCTAGCAATCAGGCAAGAAGGAAGATGATTGAAGAAGCACAGTTAAGGACAAATGTGTTTACAGCTTGGTTCAATGTGACTCATTTCAAATTCATTACATTGAGTTAATTATGGGTGAATAGGTTTAAATGAATAATTTTTATTGAGCATTCAACAGATGAAATGGGTCTTTACATTCCTGACTTCAATTTCTCTTAGCACCTTTCTCAACTCCTGATTTCAATTTCACTGAATGTCTTCATCAATGACAAGTAGAATGCAAAAGCTATAAAAGAAAGGAAATTGTTTTAAAGTTCTTAAATTCAAAACTCAGTGAAAATTTTTCTGATTTGACTTTGTCTCACTATAGCAATTTTTCCTTTCCAAAACTACAGATAAGTTGAGGTAGGAATGTATGAAAGGAGTATATAAAGCAAAAAATATTGAGTTATGATAGTTGGGAGAGATTATCTCTCTCTTTCTCTCTCTCTCCCCTCTCTTTCTCCCCCTTGCTGTCTCCCCACCCTAGAGTTCCCCACCTCTCTCCGCCATCCCCCATGCCCCATTTTTTTAATCATTTTCTTTCCCACCTTTCCCCTTTCTCCTTTTATTTTATCATTTTCCATTTGTTTCATCTCCTGTGTTCTTTAAAATTTACAGTTTCTCTTCCACTTTGCAATTTTGTATCATAGGGGCTCTTTGTTCTGCCCATTTCACTCTTTATGACTCAGGCTTTGGAAATAAAGAAGGTTGTAAGTGGCTCATTTTTCAAGATAGTATCTTTTCATCAAAATTTCCATAACTTCTATTTCTCTGCCACCAACCTGACCTCTCATTAACCTGTCCTCCATACTTCTGACAGAAGATCTTTCTAAAACGCAAATGAGTAGTACTGCTACGCAGAAAATTATTTGAAATGAGTCAGAGAAGTATAGGATGCTATTATTTAAGTAATATCTAACAAAGAATGTTTCTTACCCCCAAAACTTAAAACTTCCCCAAATGTATCATTCAGGATTTCTAATTTGGTATCTTTACACACTCACATGCTTGCACATGCGCGGGCACACACACACACACTCACATACAGATCCATCTGCATATGCTTATTTTCAGTTTATATTTTTAAAATTACTTTGAACTGTCCCACAGAAAAATTTCCCTTACCTAAATGGTTTAGTCATCTATCTGACTGCATTAAGGCAAATTTCATATGAATGGATAATGGTTAGGTATATTTGTTTGTCCTCCTGTCCTAGAAGACAGTTGATGCAAAATTTCAACAATAAGGTAAGACGTTTATAGGGTGGGAGAAGTGGAGAAAACAAGGTACCATAAAACCTTTAAAAAGTAGAAGTTCCCTGTCCAGACCCGATGCCAGTCTCTCTTCACTGGAGCAACTCAGAGAGGGGCGGGTTAAGGTTCCTTCCCCATCCCAACAGAGCACCGGCAGCTGAAAACTTCTAGAACCCAGTCGCTGCCATTCTCACAGCCACTCTCTACGGGCTCACCCACGGGGGAGTCTGCAGGTAGACCCAGGTATGTGGGACCCATGACTGAAATCTCCAAACTCGCTCAGAATGGGAATGGCCTCTTCCCAAACATCTCCCAAGTTTATCAGTAGCTTGGCAGTTACACCCACAAAATGCCCCTGGAGCAATATAATCTCATCAACAGCCAAGATGCAGAGCCTCAGAAATAATGCTCCCGGAAGAGAGCAACATAGGCCTCACCGATGAGTGAATCTGCTTTAAAACCGTGTTCTAAATTTTAGAATTCCTGGAACGAATGAGGCATGTAACCTCTCATACTCTACCCCATTGATGTACCAAAAGTAACATACATATTTATAATCTCCTATACAAGGGCTTAATGGCTCCAAGATGAAATACAACAATCTTCACACACTTTCGTCTAAGAAAACTTTATTGGACCATTTTTAGTGGATTACTCACAACAAGCAATAAAAAAATTAATTGTTTCAGTTCTGCTTTGGGGGGGCATGGTTTGGAATTTGGGGTGGAAACATTTGAAATATGGTGGTGGGAGGGTGCACAGTGGTGGGATTGGTGTTCTAATATTAAATGTAATAAATTATTGTCAACAAAAACTTTATAAAAATAAAATTTTTTAAAAGTAGAAGTTCTAGTTTTATCACATAGCAATTGTATGCGATATATAATAGATTGGAATGTCAGTTACTTTCCCAATTACCTCAAATTTATCAACTGTAAAATTGAAAAAGGTGGATTAATTGTAACAGGAGGTCCATTTAAAAAATCTTAGAATGAGGGGCTGGAGCAATAGCACAGCGGGTAGGGTGTTTGCCTTGGACGCGGCCGACCCGGGTTCTAATCCCAGCATCCCATATGGTCCCCTGGGCACCGCCAGGGGTGATTCCTGGGTGAAGAGCCAGGAGTGACCCCTGTGCATCACCGGGTGTGACCCAAAAACCAAAAAAAAAAAAAATCTTAGAATGAATTGTTATCTCCTTTGTGCCATTTTCTTTTTTTTAGTTTTTGTCCACACCCAGCTAGCTACTGACTTGATACTCAGTGAGCACTCTAACCAGGGCTGGGGACCAAACCTCATTGGCCAAGTGCAAGACAAGCACCTTACCTGCTGAACTAGCTTCCCAGACCCTAAATTTTATCTCCTAATTGGCATTTCCTTACACATAAGATGGGTCCTTCCTGAGAGATAATGATTGAATTCAAAATGTTGCATTTTCTTATTCAGTTAGAATTTAGTAGCCCCTCGATTAAAAATGTAGTGTTCCTTTAATAAGTACATAAATAAAATATTTTCTCTACCTAGGGAATTTTTCCTCTGTAAAGTACTTTGATGGGAGTGAAAGCAGGGCAGAAAACAGTTCATCTGAAATTTCTTAATATTCACTTCTTCCTCCATCAATCCTAAATTTAAACTCTAAAAATTATTTTTCTTCCTTTCCTCCATGAAGTGGTGGTATTTTATTTTAGCCAGCAGATGACTTATCAAAATCTATAAATTTTAATATGATCAATGAATACATAAAATTTATAGATTTGAAGGCACCAAACCAAAAAATTTTATTCAACCAGCACACACCAGTATCTTTATTGTTCATTTTCTTTTAGGAGGGGTTTGAGCCATAACTGATGGTACAAGGTCTTACCCCTGGCTGTGCTCAGGGATAACTACTGATACTGTTTCAGAGACCATATGCAGTACCAGGGATCAAACCAGGGTCTGCTGCAAGCAAGGCAAGCTATTTAATAGCAGTTTTTGCTCTGTCTTCCCTGTAATGCCTTATTTTGATGTATTATATAGTGATAGGAAAGTTAGAAGTAGCTAAGCACAGGTAACCAGGGAGGCAGCCAAAAGTGGGAGCTCTAAGCAGCCTGTTCTGGGAACCAGGCAGAGATGAACAGGTCGTAAATCATAAAGCTGACCAGAGCAGAACAGAAGGACCCAAACCCAACTAGAGCTCAGAAGGAAGGGGAGTTTATCCACCAAAACAATGAGCAAATCATAAACATGTCTCTGGAACCTAATACAGAATGCATCCACCACAAAGGTTTCCAGCAGCAAGGGCCCCCTCTAAGTCCTGTGTTGTGCCCTTCTGCCTTAATGTGCCTCCATGTATTGGTCTCGAATAAGCAACTTAGAAAGCTCTTCTCCTGCTCTTCTCTCCTTTTATCCCATAAGTGTACTCTGCTGCCAAGAACCATCCTCATTAAAGCACTCTATACCTCTGCTTGTGCTGAAATTTCAAGTGATTCCCTAGTTGCAGTCTGTTTTGATGTTAAATAATTAAATCTCCTTTGCTTTATCATCTAAAGGTGTTTTCATTGTGAAGGATTGCATGAATTCCATTACAACTGGTTACTTATGACTAAAGTGAGCATATATCCCAGTTTGGCTGGAAAGATCCCTGGAAAATACCTCTCACTCTAGCATAATTATTAATAATGGTCATGTCATTTTTAAAGGTCCTGGTTTGGAGCAGGAGGGTGGTGAATGAATGAAACCTGGGCAATTCTTAGTCCCAAATGACGTACAGCAACTTTATTTGTGCTCACACTGTTTTGATTGAGTGTAGTGCTTTAATCTAACTGACCAATGCCCACACCATATTGCTATTCTTAATACTAATTTGATATTCTTAGCTATATCTACAAGATAATTAAGTATAGAGAGGTGACATGATTTCTCTTCCAATAAATTGAATAAATTCAACCACATTAAGTTCTTAAAATAAGAGAAGTAGAGGCCAGAGAGATAATACAGCTGGTGAGGCACTTGACTTGCATGCTGCTACAGCAACAGTGACCCTGGTTTGAGTCCCTAGTACCAGGGATCCTAATACTCCTAATATGGCCCCTTGAGCACTGCCAGGACTCATTGCTGACCACAAAGCCCAGGATATCTTTTGAGCTCTGCTAAGCATGACCCCCAAACTCAAAATTTAAAAAATAAAAATAAACAAGAGAGTGAGATAAGGTCAAGAAAGCCTAATCTTCCTCCCATGCCCTAAGGACCAACCTGAAAGACAATGGAATCAGGGCAATTCTGAGTTCCAAAGTGATGAATCCTTCAGTTCTACCTTCTCTAGCCCCTCTCTCCCACCTGACTTTCTCTTATAATTCTTCCAAGTTCAGTTGCTTTGTTTCCCAGTTGAATTTTCTAGTTTTAGTTTCATTTTACCAAATAACTGTGATTTACAAAGTTACTGATAGTTGAGTTAAGACGTATAAGGTTCTAGCACCAATCCCACCACCAGTGTCTGTTTTCCTCCACGAGTATACCCCAAATTCCCTCCTGTCCTCTCAGCTTGCCCCCTTAACGGGCACAATTTAAAACTTGGTTGTTGAGGTTTGGATCTTATTTTTTAGTGTTGTTGGTTCTGTGATTTGGATTTATACTCTACCACTCCCCCACATTACTGATGTCAAGTTGAGTAGCTATTGAGATTTGTTCTTTATGACCTTCCTTTTATAAACTCATGGAAATTAAATATGCTCAGTTTTAACCTTTATTAATTCACATCACATGCTTGAAAATCTAAATTCAAGGTAGTGTCTCTTATCTGAGCATCTTCTAATTTTTTTAAGCTAGTCATGTGTTCTACTTAACCAGCCATAGAATATCTTCTGAATACATTTCCTTAAAAAGCAGGCTAAGGAAATCAAGTTTTGGAGCTATAAAAAGCATTATCCTTGCCATAGCCATAAGCCTGACCTCCTCAGACTAAGAGGATCATGAGAATTGTAGCATGCAATCACGTGGCAAGGAGAACAGTTTCAGCCACAGAATTTCAAATAGAACTAATGTCAATTAAATTCACATTGAGGGAAAGCTGTGCATACATTAAGAATAAAGTGTTTCCCAAGAATAATATAACCTTGAAGTTTCACTCTTTTTTTTACCCTCGGTAGGAACTTTTTTTAATTATGGAATCCAAAACAGTGAGCACATTTCAATTTATTCTGAGGTTCTCCATAAATGAACATAGAGAATATAGAACTGAAGTGGTTCATATTGTGGCTTAACTAAGTAATTTCAGCACAAATAAAAACTGTCCTGAAGGCTTACTCATGTTTGTCCATTTGTTACCACCCATACAAGTAATTTTCTGGTAAGCACAAAGGCATCTGGAAGCCTGTGGGAAGGTCAGAGAAGAGAACTTGGAAAGGATGAACAAATCCATATATAAACACTAATAGCTAACATATATCTAGCATTTACTACATGTGTTGGTAAACTACTTAATTGAATTTTCATTCTGAAACTGAAGCATAACCTATGTGTATAACAGTTACTTGGTGGTACAGAGAAGTTTGACGTCAGACCACAGCATTCACAGAAGCACATAATGGAAGGATTTTATTCCACTTGGAGGTAAACAAAATGTCAGGCACTGCAGGAATTACAAAAGTCTGTGTAGCCAAGTCATGTGTAGTAAATTTTTATTATAATGCTTCCAAGATTAGGATAGTCAAGCAGTTAAGGGATTACTTAAAAGAAGACTTCTCAATAGCCCAAGGCTCTAATCACAGGTTTAAATTTCAAAAATAAATTTAGAATTAAATGAAGGGGTTTCTGCTTATCTCCAAGTGCATCTGTCAGAAATACACTTTCAGGGGGATATAGGTCTTAGTTTGGTGTTGCATTAGATGTCACTATGCACCTTCAGGTGTGACCAAAATGCAAAAACAAAAAAATATTTTATGTGTCAATTAGTAAGTGTATTCAGTTGCTAATAATAGAGACCTAGCTACAAAAACTCTAATGGAATGACAATGATAGTTGGAAATGATCACTCAGGACAAGAACTTGAGAGCTGAAAGTAAGTAAATGAACAAACATGGTAACCACAGTGTTCAAAAGGAGAGAAACAAAGACAGAGACAGATATAGAGACAGAGAGAGATGGGGGGCGCGGGGGAGAAAATACCTGCCATAGAGGCAGGCTGGAGTGGAGCGACAAGAGGAACACTGGGGACACTGGTGGTGGGAAATGTACACTGGTGAGGGGACAAGTATTGGAACATTGTGTGACTGAAACCCAATCATGAACAGCTTTGTAACTGTGTATCTAGTGGTGATTCAAATAAAAATAATTTAACTCCTTTAACTTTTAATTAGGAGATTTTTCTCTAACAGAAAGATGTAAGGAACTGGGAACTAGAGATAGTGCAGAGTAGGGCATTTGCCTTATAGCCACGTGTGGCCCAAAAACACAACACAAAACAAAGATGTAAAAGAACAGTAATTTTCACGTCCATTGCAAATTGAGTTTTATCAAATTCACCAAATCTTAAGGATTTGTGCTCCCAGCAATGTTCACAATAAGAAGCAAATGCTACAAATCTTAGCCAGGCTGTGAACTTACTACAGAGGACTCAACTTTAACCTGCATGTCTTTGAAGTTGTCTCTTTGCCCTCTCTCAGCTCACACCTCTGGTGCAATCTACTAAGGGAGAAGAAAACGGCCAAGCTTGTATCAAAGAATCAACTCAATGGGCAGAAGAGTGTCCTGACCCTGTGCCAGGCTGTCTTCATCAGGGCACCTTGGAGGGGGACGGTTGAGTTTCCCTCCCTGGCCCCAAGCAGAACCCCGGCAGCCGAAAACCTCCAGAACCCATCCGCAGTCATGCTCAAGGCCACTCTCCACAGGCTCAGATGAGCCTTGCCCAAGAGTGGAGAAGCTTCACCCAAGACTTGATAAACCTCACCTGGAAGGAAAAAAAAAAAAAACAGGTATGCAAGAACCCGTGACTGAGATCTCCAAGCCCACTTGCTCAGATCGGGACTGGGCCTTTTCCCTCCAGCTCTCCAGTTTTTCAGTAGCTTGGCAGTCACACCGACAAACTGCCCCCGGCACCATGTAATCTCATGAATGTCCAAGACCCAGAGACTATAAACCAAAGCTCCCAGAAGAGAGTGCTGCAGACCTCTCATACTATCCTATTTACTTATCAAGAGTAGCACACATTTTTTCAATTTTAACATACTTGCTGTATTCTATTATATTCGAGCTTAAATGGCTCCAGAATGAAATACAAACTTCACACACTTCCCTCTTATTGTGGTGGGAAGGTACTAGTGGTGGGATTGGTGTTTGAATAATATCTGTAATGAACTATTGTGAATTACTTTTATGAAAATTAAATATATATATATATATATATAATAATCAACTCAATGTCAGTATAAGCTGAAAATGGACAATTTAGCCCACCTCTAGTGACTCTGAAATGGGTTGGGAAGGGAAATGCTCCCAGAACACAGTCTCAGATAAGCCTCCTGGTCAAACACTTTGTGAATAAAAAGAAGAATTAAAAGGTTTAAGCAGAATATACATGACAGAAAAATATAGATTGAAGACAAAGAAGTTTGGAAAGGAGTATGTGGATGTACTCATGTGAGAAGGAAATATATTGCATTGTGTCCTCTTTAAAGAGAAGATAATAAGGGCTACCCTGCCCACCCTGCCAAAAGAAGAAGAGCTCTCCCACTCCATGCGTCGAGCTTTGATCACAATTGGTATAACCTATTCCTCTGGAAAATACTCTGGTCATCTTTGTCACTATATGCTAATAGTCAACTAGCCTAGCCTATCCTAATTTCACAAAAACTGTCAGTGAACACATCAAAGCTGCACAAAAAGCCCTTTGTAAAGAGACCATAGCCTCACGTCTTCAACTGAGGCCGCTCACAAACTAAGGAACTGCGCCTGACAGTAAAGCCCATAACAACATGAAGAAGCAACAAAAATCCCCACCACCAGGAGAGATGGAAGAGAGGATCTCAAGAAACCTCAACTGGGACTTCCCAGAAATACAACCTCCTCTCAGATAAAGGATTCAGGGAGGAAATAGTAAAGATGGTTGATGAACTTAAAGCAACTATGGAATGAACAGCCAATAAAATAAGGGAGGATATGGATGCAGCTTTGGAATGGTCCACCAAGATACTCCAGGAAGAAATGAGAGCAGAAATTTCAAAGCTACGAACAGAAGTCACACAATTAAAAGAATCAGTAGATGAAATAAAAAACTCAGAAGGAGCCCTCAATAGTAGAATGACTACAACCGAAGACAGAATCAGTGAGCTTGAAGATGAGCTGCAGAAAGCATATAGGCGAGTCTCGGGCCAGGGCCAGTGCCGGCTTGAGCTCTGCCAAGATTCGACCCGGGTTGCCAGCCATTGCACAGCCTCTTTGCTGCGGAACGACCAGGTGTAAGGATGGTTTAACATTTGGAAATCAATCAACATAATCCATCATATCAACAAAAGTAAATATAAAAGCCATATGATCATATCAATAGATGCAAGAAAGCACTTGACAAGATCCAACATCCATTCATGATGAAAACTCTGACCAAAATGGGTTTTAGCGGAACTTTCCTCAAGATAGTCAAAGCCATCTACCTGTGCCATTTACCTATGGCAAGCATTATCATCAATGGGGAAAAACTAAGGACCTTCCCTCTAAGATCAGGGACAAGACAAGGATGCCCACTCTCACCACTTCTCTTCAATATACTACTGGAAGTACTAGCAATAGCCATTAGGCAAGAAAAAGATATTAAGGGCATTCAGATAGGATAGGAAGAAGTCAAACTCTCACTATTCACAGACGATATGATACTATATCTAGAGAATCCTAAAAGCTCTACTAAGAAACTCTTAGAAACAATCGACCTGTACAGTAAAGTTGCAGGCTATAATATCAATACCAAAAAAAAAAAAAAAAATGGCCTTCCTATATGCAAACAATGAGACAGAGGAAAGGGACATGAAAAAAGCAATCCCGTTCACAATAGTGCCCAAAAATATCAAATACCTCGGAATAAGCTTAACTAAAGAAGTAAAGGACCTCTACAAAGAAAACTATAAAACACTACTCCATGAAATAAAAGAGGACACGAGGAAATGGAAATATATCCCCTGCTCATGGGTTGAAAGAATCAACATTGTAAAAATGGCAATACTCCCCAAAGCATTTTACAGATTTAACACGATCCCTATAAGGATACCCATGACATTCTTCAAAGAACTAGATCAAGCAATCCTGAAATTCATATGGAACAATAAATGCCCATGGGTAGCTAAAACAATTCTTGGGAAAAAGATGATGGGAGGCATCACCCTCCCCAACCTCAAACTTTACTACAAAGCGGTAACAATTAAAACAGCATGGTACTGGAACAAAGGCAGAGCCACAGACCAATGGAACAGAGTGGAGTATCTCTACCACAACCCCAAATGTATGATCACTTAATATTTGATAAGGGGGCAAGAAAGTGTAGTGGAGCAAGGAAAGCCTCTTCAAAAAATGGCGCTGGCATAACTGGACAACCACATGCAAACTAATAGGCTTAGACCTCAACCTGATACCATGTACAAAAATCAGATCAAAATGGATTAAAGACCTCAATATCAGACCACAATCCATAAGGTACATCGAAAACAAGGTCGTCAAAACCCTTCACGATATTGAAGCTAAAGGTATCTTTAAAGATGACACGGAACTAAGCAATCAAATAGAAACAGAGATAAATAAATAGGACTATATTAAAATAAGAAGCTTCTGCACCACAAAAGACACAGTGACCCGAATACAAAGTCAATCTACAGAATGGGAAAGGATATTCACCCAATACTCATCTGATAAAGGTTGATATCAAGGGTATATAAAGCACTGGTTGAACTCTACAAGAAGAAAACATCCAACCCCATCAGAAAATGGGCCGAAGAAATGAACAGAAACTTTTCCAAGGAAGAGATACGAATGGCTAAAAGGTACATGAAAAAGTGCTCTGCATCACTAATCATCAGGGAGATGCAGATCAAAACAACCATGAGATACCACCTCACACCACAGAGACTAGCACACATCCAAAAGAACAAAAGCAACCGCTGTTGGAGAGGATGTGGGGAGAAAGGGACCCTCCTACACTGCTGGTGGGAATGCCGACTGGTCAAGCCCCTTTGGAAAACAATATGGATGCTTCTCAAAAAATTAGAAATTGAGCTTCCATTTGATCCAGCAACAACACTTCTGGGAATATATCCTGGAGAAACAAAAAAGTATAGTCGAGATGACATCCATACTTATATGTTCATTGCAGCACTGTTTACAATAGCCAGAACCTGGAAAAAACCCAAGTGCCTGAGAACAGATGACTGGTTAAAGAAACACTGGTACACTATGCACCTGTTAGAAAAGATGAAGTCATGAACTTTGCATATAAATGGATCAACATGGAAAGTATCATGCTAAGTGAAATGAGCCAAAAAGAGAGGCACAGACATAGAAAGATTGCACTCATCTGTGGAATATAAAATAACAGAGTAGGAGACTAATACCCAAGAATAGTAGTATATAATACCAGGAGGTTGACTCCATAGCTTGGAAGCTGGCCTCACACGCTGGGGGATAATCATACCAAATGTAGAAGGGAACACCAAGTAAAATGTGATTGGAGATCCCATGTGGGTAAGGAAATGCATGCCGAAAGTGGACTAGTGACCGAACATGATGGCCACTCAATACCCCTATTGCAGACCACAACACACAAAAGGAGAAAGAGAGAACAAATTAGAATACCCTGCCACAGAGGCGGTGTGGGGTGGGGGGGATGGGATTGGGGGGTGGGAGGGATACTGGGTTCATTAGTGGTGGAGAATGGACACTGGTGGAGGGATGGGCTCCTGAACACTGCATGAGGGAAAAACAAGCACAAAATGTGTGGAACTGTACCCTCACTGTGACTCACTAATTAAAAAAGAAAGAAGAAAGAAAGAAAGAAAGAAAGAAAGAAAGAAAGAAAGAAAGAAAGAAAGAAAGAAAGAAAGAAAGAAAGAAAGAAAGAAAGAAAGAAAGAAAGAAAGAAAGAAAGAAAGAAAGAGAGAAAGAAAGAGAGAGAGAGAAAGAAAGAGAGAAAGAAAAGAAAGAAAGAAAGAAAAAGAAAGAAAGAAAGAAAGAAAGAAAGAAAGAAAGAAAGAAAGAAAGAAAGAAAGAAAGAAAGAAAGAAAGAAAGAAAGAAAGAAAGAAAGAAAAGAAAAAAAGAGAAGATAATAAAGAAAAAGTCAAAATAACTGCCAATGAATATCTGCTGTCTTTGTCTTAAACCACCCAAGTCTTGGCACAACGGGTCTGTGAAGACAGTCAGGAATAGTAAGAGCCTTGGGTCTGACTGTAGGGGTTCTCCCTGCACCCTACTACTATGACTTCCTTAAATATTACTACTATAAAAAGTAATATTTATCTTCTCTATTCTGCCAGCAATAGAACAAACTCTCCCCTTCAATATGGCAGCCCCTCTCCAAACAACTTAGTGCCAGACTGAATATATTCGACTTCTTTAACCCTGGGAAATTTGTCTTCACTAAAATTAACATATTCCCAGTACAAGGTTGCCTTTCTTGCCTGTAGAATCTCAAGCCAGCTTTATTAAGTGCTAATAGAACATGTGAGCCATTGACTTAGGATACCTTTGCCAAACTGGATGAAATGACTAACTTAAAAGTAAAGGAAAAAAGGAATCTCCTCATAATAGAAATTTCAGTGTGTATACAAAGATGCTTCAACTTTCTATTATATGTCAGCATATTAAATAGGACTGGCCTCATGATTTTTATCTGAATCTTCTAGCTTTCTAATATTTCACAATTTGGACCAGTGTTTTCCCAAGTTGTTTCATTTTAACTTTCATGGTCCTCTTCTGAACATAATCAAGGAATC
Organism: Sorex araneus; assembly: GCF_027595985.1. Classification (NCBI taxonomy): domain Eukaryota; kingdom Metazoa; phylum Chordata; class Mammalia; order Eulipotyphla; family Soricidae; genus Sorex; species Sorex araneus. Next base: position 13,957,363 of record NC_073311.1, read on the forward strand.
TGCTTTTATTATTTTTCTCTCATTTTTTCATATCTGATCTTACTTTCATGGAATATAGCCCTTGAAATATACAATTCAGTTTTTAGAATCTATATTGCAGCATGATGTTGCCAGCAGGATTAGTTAGAGAAATGTCCTTTTGGTCTTTATAATACTTATGTAAGTCTAATAGTTTTAGTTTTTCTAAACTAAAAGTCTAATAGTTTTAGTTTTTCTACCTTTTGGTTTTCCTAATAGTTATAAAAGTCTAATGTCCTTTTGGTTTTTCTAATAGTTATAAAAGTCTAATGTCCTTTTGGTTTTTCTAATAGTTATAAAAGTCTAATAGTTATAAAAGTTATAATAGATCAAAAGACTGTGTGGCCACCCACCAACGAGATAGTCAGACTTCTTTGTCAAACCCTGAATGAGCAGTTTGAGGCTCTTTCTGTTCCTGGAGCAAGCAGATATCATTGGACTACACTAGCACACGACAGGGGTGAATGGAGACACTACTGGCGCCTGCTTGAGCAAATCGAAGATCAACGGGATGACAAGTGATACAAGTGAATAGTTATAAATATAATAAAAAATAAAAGGATACTAAGACAAAAAATACCATCTAGCAGGCCAGTGATTACAAAGTTCCTGTTTTCTACTTCTGGGAATTTTTTTCACGCATTTTTCAACATTTATGAATTTTTTTTCTTTTACATTAATTGACTTTTTCTTTTAAGAGAACTTTATCAGCTTCACAAAATACAGGCAGAGTCAAATTTAGTTACCTCTGATTTTCCCATTGCTCTTTGTTTTATGTTTCCTACTCAGGCTACAATAAATTATGTTCCCTCTCAAGATTCAGATTTTTATCCCTGCCATCAATACAGTTTTTCCAATATTCTAACCATGTGAGCATAAGTCAACCAATTCTTCAATATTCACAAATTCACTTATCAGCAGGTTCACAGTGGTTTCTTTTACCAAAATTAGCCGTTATCTATTCCCAGAAAGAAATTTCCTACATCTGGTTTTCCTAGCCCCTATTTCTATGCCTCTTATTTATATATCCATTGCCATCATCTATTTTATTCAGTCAGCTTTAAAAATCACAATGTCTCTTTACCCATGAAACATTGTCTTCCCATTTCTGTAATATGCATTTTTTCTTTTAATAAAATCTTGGCCTGCTTAACTGTATTTCTAGTACATCAAGCCAGAAGTTCTTGTTATTTTTTTCCAGTTATTTCTTCCAAAATATATCACATGTTACTTTCCTCTTGAAACTTACATCATCCTCTTTTATCCCTAGCAAGGAATGACTGTAAATATGCCTTTTGGAGTAATTCTTAGTTATTTGATAATCAAAATTCCCATAACACAATCCCCAGACAGCCCAGGCTGATTTATCTTTGAATCTTTCTCTGACAATAAAATGTTTCTGAAACAGTTCTATGATGTCTGTGTTTCATGGCTTCAGATAGATTTTCCCTTTGCCATTTCAGCCTTTCTATTCTGGACTTAGAAAAGAAATTTCCTCATGAGGAACAGGAGGAGTCTGAAAGAAATAAGCTTCATGTCTCAATAACAGGCAAACCTTACATTGTCTTCTTTGTCCATCATTGACAATATTCTTTCCTTTGTTTTCCTTTGCCAAGTATTAGTTCTCCTTCTCCCAGTTGGCCTAAGTAGATGAAAACTTTCTCTAACTAATACCACTGTTAATCATACCTCTGGTTTGAAGTTCTTTATTCCTTTTTCATCTAAAATATGGAATAAACTGATACGTGCTTGCTGCAACAATAGTGTTAAATGTGTGTATGTCCCAAGGACAGTAGATACAAGGGCCAGGGGGATTGCCCTATAGCTGGAAGACTGCTTCATGAGCGGAGGGGAGAAGGCAGATGGAATAGAGAAGAGATCACTAAGACAATGATGGCTGGAGGAAGCAGTTGGGATGGGAGATGCATGCCGAAAGTAGATAATGGGCCAAACATGATGACCTCTCAGTGTCTGTGTTGCAAGCCATAATGCCCAAAATAGAGAGTATGGGGAATATTGTCTGCCATGGAGGCAGGGGGAGGGTGGGAAAGGAGGGGTATACTGGGGATATTGGTGGTGGGGAATGTGCACTGGTGGAGGGATGGGTGTTTGATCATTGTGAGATTGTAACCCAAACAGAAAACCTTGTAACTATCTCATGGTGATTCAATAAAATTAAAAAAATAAAAAGTAAATGTGTGTGATCTCTGCTTTGATTAAAGAGCAGTTCTTTTACATTCCACATTTTCCTATAGAAGTGCTGGAGCATGATTGTTAGCAAATAAATGCTTGATGCACTTTATTTAAACTGGTCATTTATCCATTCATCTAATATCAGTTGCACAACTAGTCATAGCCATTCATTATACCATCAGATTAACCAGGAGGCCTCACTTCCAGCAGCTCATTGTCCAGAGAAAACAGTGACAACTAAAACAGATGCTTATAATATAAAATAAAATCTACAAAAGTGTGTGGAACTGTAATTTTTTTAATTATTATTTTAAAATCCTTAATCAAGACAGACTGTCCTGGCCAGGCTAGCTTTCCAACTTATAAATTATTAACTGTCCTCTTGTCAATAGATCCTTACTTTTCTATTTAAGAATAATTCATTTATTAAGTAGGGGGAAAACCTAAATGAGTGCAAATTGAGGGGGGAGGATGGAAAGAATGGGAAGATGACTGATAGAAATTAAGTGGGTAGGAAAAGCAGTGAGACGCAAGCTTCAGGTAGAAGTCAAATTTTAAAATGGGATACTGAGATTTTTCAAAAATGGTTGCTGGTGCTGCCAGAGCCCGCACCAGGCTGCTTCATTAAGGCAAGCCAGTGGGAGGGGCGGGTGAGGCCCCTCCCTGCCCCAACAGACCCCCAGCAGCCAAAATCCTCCAGAACTCAACTACTGCCATGCTCACGGCCACTATCCACATGCTCAGATGAGCTTCACCCATGAGCAAACCTAGCCCTGGACATCTTGTACTTTACACCACCTATATACCAAGACTAGCACACCACATTTGGTGGGGTTTAGGCAGAAGGCAATCAATCTTAAGGGGAATTACATTTAGACAGATATATATATATACATATATATATATATATATATATATACAGACTGGAGCGATAGCACAGCAGGTAGGGCTTTTGCCTTGCACACAGCCAATGGGGTTCGATTCCTCCATTCGTCTCAGAGAGCCCGGCAAGCTACCGAAAGTATCCCGCCTGCACGGCAGAGCCTGGCAAGCTACCCATGGCATATTTGATGTGCCAAAAACAGTAACAAGTCTCACAATGGAGACATTACTGGTGCCTGCTTGAGCAAATCGATAAACAACTGGGACGACAGTGCTACAGAGCTACAGTGCAGATATATATCGATATCGATATATATATACACATATATATATATATACATACAAGGCTCAACCTTTAACAACATGTTACTAATGACTCCTGGATAAAGTACAACAATCTTCACACATTATACTCTATAAAACCTTTTTAGATCATTTTTAGTGGATTATTCCTAACAAGCAATACAAAATAAATTATTTTGGATCTGCTTTGGAGGCAGGGTTTGGGGTTCAGGATGGAAATATGGCGGTGGGAAAGTGGTTGGTTTTGCGTTCAAATATTAGTTCAGAAGGGACCTTGCGTGAATTATTAATAAGTTTAATTTTTATTTATTTATTTATTTTTAATTAAATTACCACAAGATACACAATTATGAAGTTGTTCATGATTGGGTTTCATTCATACAATGTTCCAACACCTGTCTCTTCACCAATGTATATTTCCTATCACCAGTGTCTCCAGTTTTCCTCCTTCCACCCTGCTGCCACCCCCACTTTGCTCCATGTCAGGCAATGCAGGCAACTTCTCTCTCTCTCTCTCTCTCTCTCTCTCTCTCTCTCTCTCTCTCTCTCTCTCTCTCTCTCTCTCTCTCTCTCTCTCATTTGGTCTGTGTCTTATCTCATACCTCCTATCTCAGTGCTGTCACTAGACTTCCAAGATTATGGGTTCAGTCTACTATTTTGTTTCTAATTTTCAGTACTCATTTTTTGGAGTCCAAACTGATAGTCAATTTCACATCCTACCTCTCTGAATTATTCCAATGGCCACTACCAGACTAACTATATATTCTAGCTATGTATTCTTAAAGTATTCATTTTTATTACCCACAAAATATTGCATAAATCCTTCCCCAGAATGAGCCTGCCACAATCAATATTCATTATAGTTTCTCATTTCTCCCTTAAACACTATTTGCTCATTGATGCTATAGTTTTTCGCTACAGCAGTTCCTTCTGTAATGCCCCTTTTCTCTTTCTCTTTTCTTTCTCTCTCTCTCTCTCTCTCTCTCTCTCTCTCTCTCTCTGTGTGTGTGTGCATGTGTGTGTGTTTGTATACTTATGGTAACAATTTCTATTGAACTCTTAAGATGCAAAAACTGCTCTACTAGGCTCTTTGGCACAACATAACTACAAAATCTGGTTGAGGGGCACCATAGCTATTTCTAATCAATAAGGAAACTTTATAAAGAAAGAAATAAGAGCACTGTTATCCTCCTGGGTCTTACTGGTCATTACTGGGCCAGCAAGGCTCTTCTCTTTGTCTATCAAATCTTTTCTATCCTCCAGAAACATTCCCAGTATCAATTTGCATCCTTGAATCAACAAAATATTTCATTTCTATTATCTTTCAACATTTATGTTATCCTACCTCACAGTTTCATAAGACACATCATTGAAGTGATTGCTTCTTGATGATCAAAGCGGTGTGGCCACCTCTTATAATTTCCTATAGCACATGAACAATTTAATGAACAGAAGGTCTAGGTAAATATTCAATGGCAGCATAAGGAAGATGGTTCAAGTGGCTTAAAGCACATGGCCTGACAAATATTGAGGCCACAAGTTCAAATATCCATGATATTCCACATCCAAAACTGATCCTGACAAAGTTCACTACCTGGGATTCTCAGCAATGAAAACATGTGCATTAAACTGGGGGATATAAAACTTATTATTATTAATAGTGAAGTTCAATTCATCTGTTTTTGATGAACTGTACTTCACTAGTCTTTATCACATCAAATTACATAAAAACTCACTGGTCTTTATTACATCAAATTTCTTTACTGTTATTTACAAGGAAGGTAGAAACTAATGTTTTGTCTCTAATTTTTAAAAATAAACATTTGTGTATTAAGTAGTTATATGTTCAAGCATTTGGGGATTGAAATCAAAATTCTGGGTGTAACTCTGAGGTGTTATTTTTCACAATGCTATATCCAGGGTTATTTACCTTGAAGAAAATTGGAAGGTTAAGTTTTTTTAATAGATAAAGAATTTTTTTGCTAGTATTTTTTATTTATCACTATTATTTATTATATTATTTAGTATTTCTCAAAATTGGAGTAAATAAAATACAGAAGTTGTTAAATATCACGTTAAAAAAATAATGTTATTTTTAACTCAGGGATAGAAATTTAAAAGGAAGCTCCAAATGTTCTGAACTGATCTGTGCTAATTTGCTGAAATCAATGTACCACAGCCACTTCACCAAATGACAAACCCAACAAAATACCACCTTTGGGAAATGCTATCTATGTATTCTTAAGCTAAAGGAGAGTAGGTTAGGGAGGGTGTGGGAGACCAAGCTCACAATAACACAGAAGGCTGAAATTGATATAAGAACAAGAACCACCTTCCACAGCAAGTATTAAGAGTTTCACACATAGGAGGCATCTGAATTGTAAGATACACATGAAACTATCATCCATTTCAAACAGTTTCTATGAAGCACACATCTCCCTAATACCAAAAGCAAACAAAGACACCACTAAGAAAGAAAATTACAGACCAATATCCCTGATGAACACCGATGCGAAGATCCTCAACAAAATACTAGCAAATAGGATCCAACAACTCATCAAAAAGATCATACATCACGACCAAGTGGGATTCATCCCAGGGATGCAAGGATGGTTTAACATTCGGAAATCAATCAACATAATCCACCATATCAACAAAAGTAAAGATAAAAACCATATGATCATATCAATAGATGCAGAGAAAGCATTTGACAAGATCCAACATCCTTTCATGATGAAAACCCTCGCCAAAATGGGGTTTGGAGGAACTTTCCTCAAGATAGTCGAAGCCATCTATCACAAGCCTATGGCAAGCATTATCCTCAATGGGGAAAAACTAAGGGCCTTTCCTCTCAGATCAGGCACAAGACAAGGATTCCCACTCTCATCACTCCTCTTCAATATAGTACTGGAAGTACTTGCGATAGCTATTAGACAAGAAAAAGAGATTAAGGGCATCCAGATAGGAAAGGAAGAAGTCAAACGCTCACTATTTGAAGACGACATGATACTATATCTAGAGAAGCCTAAAGCCTCTACTAAGAAACTCTTAGAAACAATAGATTTATACAGTAAAGTTGCAGGCTACAAAATCAATACCCAAAAATCCATGGCCTTCATATATGCAAACAATGAGGCAGAAGAAAGGGACATGAAAAAAGCAATCCCATTCACAATCATGCCCCAGAAAATCAAGTACCTCAGAATCAGCTTAACCAAGGAAGTAAAAGACCTCTACAAAGAAAACTACAAAACGCTACTCCATGAAATCAAATAAGACATGAGGAAATGGAAACATATACCCTGCTCGTGGATAGGGAGAACCAATGTTGTCAAAATGGCAATACTCCCCAAAGCATTATACAGATTCAACGTGATCCCTATAAGGATACCCATGACATTCTTCAAAGAAATGGATCAAGCAATCTTAAAATTCATATGGAACAACAAACGTCCAAGGATAGCTAAAACAATTCTTGGGAAAAAGATGATGGGAGGGATCACCCTCCGCAACCTCAAACTTTACTACAAAGCAGTAACAATTAAAACAGCATGGTACTGGAACAAAGGCAGAGCCGTAGACCAATGGAACAGGGTGGAATATCCCTACACACTACCCCAAATGTATGATCATCTAATCTTCGATAAGGGAGCAAGAGATGTGAAGTGGAGCAAGGAAAGTCTCTTTAACAAATGGTGCTGGCACAACTGGACAACCACATGCAAAAAAATGGGCTTAGACCTTGACCTGACACCATGCACAAAAGTCAGATCAAAATGGATTAAAGACCTCAACATTCGACCACAAACCATAAGGTACATTGAAGACAAGGTCGGCAAAACCCTCCACGATATTGAAGCTAAAGGTATCTTTAAAGATGACACGGAACTAAGCAATCAAATAGAAACAGAGATAAACAAATAGGACTATATTAAAATAAGAAGCTTCTGCACCACAAAAGACACAGTGACCCGAATACAAAGTCAATCTACAGAATGGGAAAGGATATTCACCCAATACTCATCTGATAAAGGTTGATATCAAGGGTATATAAAGCACTGGTTGAACTCTACAAGAAGAAAACATCCAACCCCATCAGAAAATGGGCCGAAGAAATGAACAGAAACTTTTCCAAGGAAGAGATATGAATGGCTAAAAGGTACATGAAAAAGTGCTCTGCATCACTAATCATCAGGGAGATGCAGATCAAAACAACCATGAGATACCACCTCACACCACAGAGACTAGCACACATCCAAAAGAACAAAAGCAACCGCTGTTGGAGAGGATGTGGGGAGAAAGGGACCCTTCTACACTGCTGGTGGGAATGCCTACTGGTTCAGCCCTTCTGGAAAACAATATGGACGATTCTCAAAAAATTAGATATTGAGCTCCCATTTGACCCAGCAATACCACTGCTGGGAATATATCCCAGAGAGGCAAAAAAGTATAACCAAAACGACATCTGCACATGTATGTTCATTGCAGCACTGTTTACAATAGCCAGAATCTGGAAAAAACCCGAATGCCCTAGAACGGATGACTGGTTGAGGAAACTTTGGTACATATATACAATGGAATACTCTGCAGCTGTTAGAAAAAAGGAGGTCATGAATTTTGTATTTAAGTGGATCGGCATGAAAAGTTTCATGCTGAGTGAAATGAGTCAGAAAGAGAGAGACAGACATAGCAAAATTGCACACATCTATGGTATATAGAATAACAGAGTAGGAGACTAACACCCAAGAATTGTAGAAATAAGTACCAGGAGGTTGACTCCATGGCTTGGAGGCTGGCCTCACATTCTGAGGAAATGGCAACTCAGAGAAGGGATCACCAACTATAATGCAGTCGAAGGCCATGTGGGGGAAGGGAGTTGCGGGCTGAATGAGGGCTAGAGACTGAGTACAGTGGCCACTCAACACCCTTATTGCAAACCACAATAGCTAATTAGAGAGAGAGAACAGAAGGGAATGCCCTGCCAAGGTGGCAGGGTGGGGTGGGGGGAGATGGGATTGGGGAGGGTGGGAGGGATGCAGGTGGAGAATGGGCACTGGTGAAGGGATGGGTTCCCGGACTTTGTATGAAGGAAGCATAAGCACAAAAGTGTATAAATCTGTAACTGTACCCTCACGGTGATTCACTAATTAAAAATAAATAAATTTTAAAAAAAAACAAAAAAAACAAAAAACAAAAAACAAAAACAAACAAAAAATAAGTTTGTACATGCATGGTCAGACTAATGTAAGAATAGTGGAAAATTAAATACCCGAACTGTCTATCAACTGATGAATAAACACAAAGAGATATTTTTTTGGCAAAACAAAACAAAAAAATTTGGATGGCTAAATCTTTAGTGAGAAGGCTATATAAAATTAAAACTTTGATAAAATATTATTAATTTATCAATTTTGACAAATTGACTTTTAGATTTTTATTTTTAGTACTTTGGAGAAATGTCTTGCCTTGGTTTCTTACATACTATTCTATGAAGTTTCCAGGTTTGTGTGGACTCTTCATCATCACCTCAAGTCTTTCTACCTCAGATGTCTTTCTTATCATATGCCCAGGTCAGGTTATGGTCCTCTGAAGACTGGGACCATAGACCATGTCATAGACCTAAATGCACCAATGTACATTGTTGTGTTACTGGTAACGTGGAATCAATTGCCTCGCCTTTGATGGCATAATTGGGGGAACCTGAAAAGGTGTTTTCTCCTCTGAGCAGTTTCACAGTTTCATCTTCATATATGAAACACAATGTCCTACTACAACAAAATCCCCATTTTTCTGAGGCTGAATTAAATCTTCCAGCCCTTTCCCTATCCTATCCAACATCACTAAAATAATTTTGGTTTCTTCAATGAAAATTAAAAAAGGAAACACACATCACCCCTCTAGCTTCTACAAGTTACTGGATAATGTTTTATGTAGTAAAGTAAATTGCAAAAAAAGTTTCTGTTAATAACCAGTGCTTACTTCTGGTAAGAATTTGAACTGGTATTAAAAGGAATTTGAATTATTTTAACTACTTTTTCCTTCCTGTGTTCCAATGAGACAAAACCCAAACAAAGAGCAAAGTTTCTCAAGCTATAAACCTCAGCTTCTGGTTGTTTTATTATTTTAGAAATGCCTCTACTTTCCCCCCAGATATTCCCTCATGACATCCCTTCATCTCTGACCCTCGGGGACTTCTTACCATATCTCATGTCCAGTTTCCCCATGTACGTTAGAGAATTGCCTGAGCTATCCTGCTATAAAGACCTCTGGATAGCTCATTGAGTCTTTTATTTTTTTTGCTTTTTGGGTCACACCCGGCGATGCACAGGGGTTACTCCTGGCTCTGCACTCAGGAATTAACCCTGGCCATGCTCAGGGGACCATATGGGACTCTGGGATTTGAACCCGGGTCGGCCGTGTGCAAGGCAAACACCCTACCCACTGTGCTATCGCTCCAGCCCCACATTGAGTCTTTTTTAAAATTATTTTTTATTTATATTTTTACAGACTTACAAACTTTCATGATTACATTTCAGTCATACACTGTTGGAGTACCCATCCCTCCACCAGTGCCCATTCTCCACCACCAATGTTGCCGGTATCTCTCCCACCACCCCCACTCCTTTCTACCCCCTGCCTCTGTGGCATGCACATTCACTTTTATTCTCTCTGGTTTGCAATACAGGTACTAAGCAGCCATCATGTTTGGTCCATAGCCTATTTTCAGCATGCATCTCCCATCGCAAGCAAGCCCTCTAACCATCACTTGTTTAGTATGCAGATATACCAAGGTTTCTTTAACCAGTCATCTGTTCTTGGGCACTCAGTTTTTTTTTCCAAATTCTGTCTATTGTAAATAGTGCTGCAATAAACATACAACTACAGATATCATTTCTATTGTACTTTTTTGCATCTTCCGGATATAGTCCCAGAAGTGGTATTGCTGGGTCAAATAAGAGCTGAATTTCTAGTTTTTTGAGAAATGTCCATATTGTTTTCCAAAAAGACTGGACCAGTTGGCATTCCCACCAGCAGTGAAAGAGAATCCCTTTCTCCCCACATTCACACCAACACCAGTTGCTTTTGTTCTTTTGGATGTGTGCCAGTCTCTGTGGTAGTTCATTGAGTCTTATCTAACAGTTTCTGGTTTGTTCTACCATGCTATTTTATAAAACCTGCTAATGAGTTATTAAAACCTAATAAAAAGCCCCTCACGAAATCTGATTAAAGCCCATTGTTCTAAGCTGTACTTTGTGATAAATTCATTTTTCATATTATATTTTAGCTAAGCCCACATCTGACTTATTCTCTAGATTCTGAACTGTCCTTTGCCCCTCAAGTAGCCATAACTCATAACAAATTCTTTCACTGTGGAAAAATCCACTTTATCTGGGTATAAAATGAACTGATTGCTAAATATTTCACAAGAAATCAAAATTAAATCCTAAAACTGCTGGAACATAATCTCCACATGAGTAAGCAGCGCCCTTGTGTTCACTGTAGTATCCTAATGCTTAAGACAATGTGTGTCAGTAGTCTAATCTCAGAAAGGTTTGTGGTACTAACATGTCTTGATTAATGGACAATGTGATGAAGGTTACAGTGTTTCATGGGTCTACCTAGATAGATGCAAATCATAAAGACACCAACATTTCTTTCATATTTTCCAGACAGGAGTGTCTCTAATTTTATATGATAGTGATTTTAAAATTTCCCCTTGCTAGTAATATCCATTCCCATGGATTTACAGAAATGCCCTAAATTTTGGAATACTCAAATTATTGCAATTTTAAAACAACTTTTCTATGTGGTATTGTGATTTTTAAAGTTATTTGTCGTGAAGTTTCAGGCATAAAATGTTTTACATTGTTACACATACAGTCTCACCACCAGTGTCAACTCCCATGGAACAGCTCCCCACTAGCTTGCCTCCTAGACAGACACATTTTTTTTTGTTTGATTGTTGGGGTTTGGATCTCATGCTTTCAGTGTCCTTGGTTCTGTGGTTTAGATATATAGATATAGCATACCTCTATACCACTGATGTACCTGAGGCCCCTTACTCCCACCCCAGTATTAAAACTTTTCAAGTTCTGGGCTTGCCTCTACCATACAAACATGGAAACTCAAGAAGTTGCTGCCAAGGTGTGTGCAGAAAATCCTGGGGATTACTGGGAAGTCAACATTGGCTAAAGGTCTCCTGTTCTTGGCTGCACAGACTTTCTTCCCATTGAATATTCAGTGACCCTAGTTGGTTTGGGACTCAGGTACATTATGGAAAAGAATTTGAGTTTTGGATATGTGCCCTAGAGCTGATGCCAGTGTACGTGCGTTGGAAGTACAAACAGTCATTTTAGTCTTTCTTCATTTTGGCAGTCTAGTTCATCCCTGAGATTTTATCAGCCTCTCCTTGCTCATCCTTCTTAAGCTGCTGTGTTGGAAGCTCTTTCAGTGTCAGGCAAATGAGGCCCATTGTTGTTACTGTTTTTGGCATATCAAATACACCACGGGTAGCTTGGCAGTCTCTGCCATGCAGAAAGGGTACTCTCGGTAGCTTGCAGGGCTCTCCAAGAGCGATGGAGGCTTTTAGGGCGGTCTCCAATCGCCTATACAGGTGTTCTCATGATCCAGAGACACACAAGAGAATCTCTGAACAGAGCAGCTCACTGCAGAGATGCCTCTGGTCTTTAAACCAGGCCAATTTCCACCGTGTGCCTCAGACGGGAGCAGGCGACGTCCTTCCATCTGCCCCCTAAGGACCCTGGGGGTCGCCAACTTCCAGAACCCGATGAGAAGTGCAGGTACGAAGGTTCAGTGACAGCAAACTCCAGCCCTCACGGGATAGGGGATGGGCTGCTCCTTCTCATCCCCCTGTTCCCATGAGACCCTGGAGGTCACGCCCACAAACTGCCTCCAGCTGCAACTTAAGCTCCTTAACAGCCATGATCCAGAGACACCAAAAAGAATCTCCAAACCGAGCAGTTTACTACAGAGATTTTTCCAGACCCTAATTATCTAAAATTTTAGGATTCCAGGAGCATGTGGCTGCTCTCACAGGTACTGGGAATTTGGTGGCAGAAGATGTGCATTGGTGGAGGGTTGGGTTACAAGCAGGAAAGCTTTGTAACTGTATCTCATGGTGATTCAATTTAAAAAAAAATGATCAAGAGAAAAAAAAAAGATTATTTTCCTCCTATCATTCCTCAACATGTACATATCAAATTAGTATATCTTCGGATTATATTGTATTGGGATTAGTCACAAATAAAATTTTATAAAATAAAATTGTAATTTATTTATTACATTTATTATTTTATTAAAAATTACATTTTATTATTATAGTAAAATATTGGAAATATTTTGTGTTAAATTATGTTTCTATTAAATATAGGGTCTAAAATATTTATAATTCAGCACAAGATGCTTTTTGTTACGGTAGTGACTAAGTTTAAACAGAAGAGTTAAAAATACTGGTGATCATATGTCATCTTTGCTACCATTTGTACCACCCCTAAACTGATAAGAAAAAGAAAATATGGTGGATTGTGCAATGTGAATTTACTTCAAGTAATATTCTGGTATGAAAAAACCTCTCTGCTTAATTTTTAGTGAAGTTTCAGCTGCATGGAACTAGTCAACCTAAAATGACATCTTAATACCAAAAACTCGGTGTAAGTGTAGTGCAATAAACTGAAGGAATATTTATTTAATTCTTTTTGTTTGGGGGTCATGCCCAGTGATGCTCAAAGGTTACTCTTAGTTCTGAACTCAGGAATCTCTTCTGACAGTGCTCAGGACATACAGAATGCCAGGGATCAAACAAAGATCGACTGTGTGTGCAATGCAAGCACCCTATCTGTTCTGGCCCCTTAGAAGGATATTTTTAATACATGTTAAAATCTTCAAATAAAGAAAAAGTTTTTCAACAAAAGCTGTTTTTTGTTTCATCTTACAAAACTTTTTTTTCATTGCAAAACTTAAAAACCTGCATGGTAAGAGAAGGCTTAACACCTGCTGCTATTAAAATGTCAGCAAAGGTTCATGTAAAATTCCTTTATCAAATGAGACTTTCCAAAAAAGAATTTTCAAAATTAATATTTGCCAACTAGACTAGCTTATTACCAGTCTCAAGGTGTGGCCTGAAGTTAGCAATTTTATTAGATGAAACCACTGATATTTCTAACATGGCACAGTTGTTACTTATGTAAGAAATGTTTATGAAGGAAAATACGTTTGTTGCTCTTTAGAAGTCGGTATACAAGAGGTGAATATATATTATACATAATATATACATACATATATATGCACACATATATATGAATATATACTCCCCCATGGCAGAGCCTGGCAAGCTACCCATGACATATTCGATATGCCAAAAACAGTAATAGCAAGTCTCTCAATGGAGACGTTATTGGTGCCCGCTCATGCAAATCAATGAGCAACAGGATGACAGTGATACAGTGACAAAGATACACATACACACACACACACACACACACACATATATGAAGCCAGTGATTTTTTCACAAATAAGTGTTTATTGTGGAAGACTGCTTTGCAGATTATACAGATGGTTCTGGAACAAAAGTGAGTAAGGATGTTAGATTTGTAGCGAAGTTAAGTCTGGTAGCAATGAATATACACACAAACATACATATTTTAAAAAGAAGAGGCTTATATATAGCATATATATAAAATACTGTTTCTCACTATAACTTTTACTTTTTTACTCACTTTTACTCACTGTATAATCCACTAAGAGGCACTCAGTAAAAATGATCAAAATAATTACCTTAAATGTAAGCCATGCTTTTTATTTTTGCTTTCAAATCTCTGCAAAAATATAGACATCGATTACATAAGCTTATTATTACATACAGAGCTAAGGTGGAACTCAAGAGGATAACATTTACACTGATTATTGAATCTGTGTTGTTATACTTTTGATTGAGCAGAAATGTGATTGTGTTCATTTTTTTTCAGAATGACTCATGGCCTTCAAAGCTGTGTTTTTATTGGGTTTTTTTTTAAAACTCAATGATTTAAATATGTCCGTTCAAGGAAAGATTGTAACATATTTAGGTTAAAAAGTAAAATTGGGAAAATTTTATTTAAAAAAAAAGAAAATGTTTATAGCTACAGATGATCTTTTAATTGAAAATAGCTTTCCCAAATATTTCATGGTAAAAGTTATAATTGGTCATCTAAAGTGCCTGTTAGACAGTTTCTGAAGTACTTCTCCAGATTTTGATTTTAAATAACTGAGTTGGGTTTAGACCATACTCAGTTTAAATAAAAACATATCTTCTGTCATTAAAAGCTCAAGGAGAATTTGTTATTAACAAGATTTAAAATGTGAGTTTCCTGGACTGGAAAGATATAAGGGTTTAGACTCTTTCTTTGCATGTGGCAACTCCAGTTGGATCCCCAACACCTCATTTGTTCTCCCAAGCATGACTAGGTGTTAGCCCTGAGCACAGATGGGTGAGAACTAATGCACCTACACATGTGCGCTCATACACACACACACACACACACACACACACACACACACACACACACACATACACGTACTTTTCAACTTTAAAAAAATCAAAACTTTCAGTTTTCTAAAAAAAATAAAAATCACTAAATGAATTTTGGCTTGATATAGGACATCATCTCCAATAATTTCTGAAAAAGTCCAAGACATTCTTCTGCATTTTGCAATACATCACTGTATCACTGTCATCCCGTTGTTCATCAATTTACTCAGTGTGCACCAGTAACATATCTATTACACTCAGCCCTGAGATTTTAGCAGCCTCTCCTTACTCGTCTTTACCAACAATTGGAGGCTCTTTCAGGGTCGGGGGAATGAGACCTATCATTACTCTTTTTGGCATATCGAATATGCCATGGGGAGCTTGCCAGTCTCTGCCTGTGCGGGCAGGATATTCTCAAAAACTTGCCGGGCTTTCCGAGGGGTGTGTGTGTGTACACACACACACACACACACACACACACACACGTTACTCTCTATGATTTGTTGTTTGCAGCCAACTTAGAACTGGTGCAGGCTAGGGGAATCTGACAAACAATTTGCAATACATCACTGTCACCATCACTGTCATCCTGTTGCTCATCGATTTGCTCGAGGGGGCACCAGTAACATCTCCATTGTGAGGTTTGTTCTTACTGTTTTTGGCATATTGAATACCCACGGGTAGCTTGCCAGGCTCTGCATGCCAGTGAGATACTCTCGGTAGCTTGCCAGACTCTCTGAGAGGGATGGAGGAATCAAACCTGGGTCGGCCGCGTGCAAGGCAAACACCCTACCCTCTGTGCTATCACTCCAGCCCATCTTTGTGCAAAAAACATTCTCAGAATTGACAGAAATTGAAAATATAGTCAATTCTGAAAATAGTCAATGTTAAATATTTAGCCAAAAGGTCAGAAAGATCGTTAAGGGGGTAGGTAGGGAACATAGGCAACTTGGGAGCTTGATCCTGGCACCAGGTATGATCCCCCTGAGCACTGCCAGAAGTGACTGCTGAGCACAGAGCCAGGGTTAAATTCTTTATGCTCTTGTAGGACTGCCTCTCAAACAGTGCTCAGGAGGCCCAGAGATCTCTCCAGAGAATCTTGACCAAACATCTGATGATTCCGTGTAAGGTCCCAAGATGGTAGTGCTGCTGAGGTCCTACAGTGCTGGATTTTCCCTGGAACCCTGCAATCTCAGGGGTCTTCCAGGACCATATGGTGTCAGAAATCAGCATTGACTACATTCAAGGCATGAGCCCAAGCTATCACACCAAGCCCAAGACTTAATTTTTATTTTAAAATAAGTAAGTACATCTGTGTCATTTGCATGTGAATTCAGTTTCATCTTTAATAAATGATAAAATTATATATACACCAAATAATTGCTTTTAAATACATTTCTTTCTGATTTGTTATCAGCAAATGTTTGATTTGATTACTTATAATATACCCACATACCCAAGGTCACAAAAGTTTCTCAAGTGAAGAGCAGTCACAGCAGAAAATGTTAAAGCTCAATTTTTTAAAAGACAGCCTGAAGGTGGGAGAAGTGGATAGCTAAAAGAAAATCTGCCTTCCGGGAACCCAAGCCTGGTGGAACATATACTTCCAAGAAGCAAACTCAGGGCTAGAAGTTTGACTGGTCCTGAGTCTGAGGATAGGAAAGAAGGGTGAGGGAGAGCCTGAGAATAACTGAACAGGGAGTGCTGCAAATTCATGAAGCTTGGGACGATGGCTATGAGAGCTACAAGCATCAGGTAGACAGGCTTAAGGTCTCTATGCATGAAGCCCTCCCAGACTTCTCGGACGGAGGTTAGTGAAGTAAAGATTGACTTCCCTACTAGACGGTGTATAGGTTCCCACATTCTCCAGTCAACTAGAGGAAATATGAGTTGCAGGAATGGAAATCATTAAGCTAAAAAGAAAAAAGAACAAAAGTTTTCAAAGCTCAGAGCCATTCAGTTCCCACTGGCTTCTGCTACAACTCAAAAGTATGTTTGTCAAGTGGAAACAAACATAAAAAAATGGAGCTACATTAAACTAAGACGCTTCTGTAGCTCAAAAGAAACAGTGACCAAAATATATAGAGAGCCCATGGAATAGGAAAGAATATTTACCCAACACCCATCTGATAAGGGGTTAATATCCAGGTTATATAAGACGCTAGTAGAACTGTACAAGGAAAAAAACCTTCTACCCCATCAAAAAATGGGGAGAAGAAATGAACAGAAACTTCTTCAAAAAAGAAATACAAATGGCCAAAAGGCATATGAAAAAATGCTTTACATCATTAATCATCAGGGAGATGCAAATCAAAACAACAATGAAATATCGTCTCACACCACAGAGACTGGCATACAACAAAAAGAACAAGAACAACCAGTGTTTGTATGGATGCAGGGAGAAAAGGATTCTCTTTCATTGTTGGTGGAAATGCGGGCTGGTTCAGCCTTTTTGGAAAACAATATGGGCATTTCCTAAAAAATAGAAATTGAGCTTCCATATGACCCCATAATACCACCCCTGGGAATATATCCTGGAGATTCAATAAAGCATGGTAGAAATGACATCTGCAACACTGTTTACAATAGCCAGAATCTACTTGATTCTATTGAGTAGATTAGATATAGAAATATACACTGCAGCACTGTTTACAATAGCCAGAATCTGGAAACAACCCAAGTGCCCGAGAACAGCCGACTGGTTTTTTGGTGCATTTACACAATGGAATACTACACAGCTGCTATGAAAGATGAAGTCGTGAAAGCAAAGTCATATAAACAAAGTCCACATTGTTTATAAGTAGACGGTTATGGAGAATATCATCTTAAGTTAAATGAGTCAGAAAGAGAGGGACAGATATAGAATGACCGTACTCATTTGTGGAATATAAAATAATATGACACTGACACCCAAGGACAATAGACACAAGGGCTAGAAATATTGTTCCATAGTTGGAAGCCTGCCTCATGAGCTGGGAGAGAAAGCATCTGTTATACATTGATTTATACATCACTAAATCAATGATGGAGGGATCATTCGAGATGGGAGATGTGTGCTGAAAGTAGATATAGGACCAAACATGATAGCCTCTCATTATCTATATTGCTAACCAAGATGCCCAAAAATCAAGAGAGAGTATGGGGGAAATTGTCTGCCAAAGAGGCAGGAGGAGGGCTGGAATGGGGGGGTGGATATTGGGGACATTGGTGGTGGAAAACATGCACTGGTGGAGAGATGGATGTACAATCATTGTATGACTGAAACTCAAACATGAAAGCTTTGTAACTGTACTTCACGGTGACTCAATATTTTTTTTAAAAAAGGACATTTATATTGTTCTCCATCCCAGAAAAAAGTCTTTAAATAAGAAGAAGAAGAAGAAGAAGAAGAAGAAGAAGAAGAAGAAGAAGAAGAAGAAGAAGAAGAAGAAGAAGAAGAAGAAGAAGAAGAAGAAGAAGAAGAAGAAAGAAGAAGGAGGAGGAGGAGGAGGAGGAGGAGGAGAAGAAGAAGGAGAAGAAGAAGAAGAAGAAGAAGAAGAAGAAGAAGAAGAAGAAGAAGAAGAAGAAGAAGAAGAAGAAGAAGAAGAAGAAGAAGAAGAAGAAGAAGAAGAAGAAGAAGAAGAAGAAGAAGAAGAAGAAGAAGAAGAAGAAGAAGAAGAAGAAGAAGAAGAAGAAGAAGAAGAAGAAGAAGAAGAAGAAGAAGAAGAAGAAGAAGAAGAAGAAGAAGAAGAAGAAGAAGAAGAAGAAGAAGAAGAAGAAGAAGAAGAAAAGGAATGGTGCTTCAAACTAGTAAAATGGCAATGAAGTAATCACCTTACTATCCTGAGCATGTTCCATGTTCAGCTACATATTGAATAGTTATAGAACTTATTCCCAATTCCAATGGCCATGCTCCTAAATAAAAATAATTCTCTGTTTCTCTGTTTTTGTAAATTAAAAAAGTATGCTTGGGTTAAAAAAAACACCATTTTTGTCTTAAAGTTTATGAGGTAAGATGAAAGAAAGCAAAGTTGTACTTAACTTCTGGATAGTCAGGCTCATTCAGCTGAATGGTGTGAAGGGAAATACTCCTGAAAGAAGTGACAACATTTCTGAATATATATTAGCCAGAGTTGTTACATAAGACTTCTAAGTTTATGGAAAGGGCAGGGCCAAAGTTCACTGATAGGGCTAGAACAAAGACAAAGTATCGGAGATAACAAAAATAACAAAATGCCACTGACTGGGTATGATATTCTTTATTTGCTTATTTTCATTTTCCCCCACTTAATCCTCAAAAGAACCCTATGAGAGAAAAACTATTTTTATAAGACCATTTATAGGAGTTGAGGCATAGAGGGACTGAGCCACTTATCTAGTCACACAGGTATTAAGCAGTAGAGTGGAAAGCCAAACCCAGCCTGACTCCTAACCCGAAAGCCCTGGCAATTCTCACGTGATGCCTTTCTAGCTCTTACTCTGATACAAGCTCCCTACTCTATGTGGGTTAATGCACTGGACAGTGAAAATGAGGAGAAGGATAGTGGAAGCTGAAGTTTCCCTAGGGTTTCTGTTCTTCAGAAGCAGCAAACTTTCAAAAAGAAAATAACTGGGATTTGCTCATCTCCATTACTTCAGAATGCAACTTGAGAAGAAAATGAGTTAATACAAAGTAAAACTTGGTTCAGGACCACAGTAAATGTCCTGAATTTTATAATCGTGAGATTCTAATTAAGTTGACTTGCATCAAGCAACAGATTACTACAGAGCAATGAAGGTGAATGAAAAAACAAAGTGATAAATATGTCGATCTGATTCCTGTTATTAAAATGATGAGTGAAAACATATGACACATATGTATAATTTTTGAAAGTATTACTTTTACAGATCTATGGAGGTTTAATAAATTTACCAAAATATACCATATTTACTGTATACACTTTGATAAGTTTGAATGCATGCATACACTTGTGAAATAGCACCATCACTGTATCACTGTCATCCCGTTGTTCCTCGATTTACTCGAGCGGGCACCAGTAACATCTCTATTCCTCCCAGCCCTGAGATTTTAGCAGCCTCTCCTTACTCATCTTTCCCAACAATTGGAGGCTCTTTCAGGGTCAGGGGAATGAAACCTATCATTACTGTTTTTGGCATACGGAATACGCCATGGGTATCTTGCCAGGCTCTGCCCATGCGGGCAGGATACTCTCGGTAGCTTGCCAGGCTCTCCAAGAGAAATATACATATACATATGTATATATATGTACATATATATATTACTCTCTATGATTTGTTGCCTACTGTCTGAACTCCATCAAATATGGTGTGGTAATTATGGAAAATTGGTAGGAAGTGTCTTATAATGTGTCCGGAAAGAGACCTGGAATGTGGGGGCAGTTGGGTAGTGGAAGTCTGCTGCTGGGGCTGGGTCCCTTGGGGCGGGGAGGGGGTCTCACCCGGCCCCCTTTGGGGCACCCTGAGTGAAAATAGCCTGATGCTGTAATCAGGGTAATTAATAACTATGTCTATAATGTCCAAAAATTTCTAGTGTAACTTTTTCTCTTATTTTCTTCCTTTCTTCTTTTCCTTAGTGTTCCAATCACTTTCTTTTTCTGTTTTTATCCAGATGGCAAAAGTGCATCATAAGATCTACCTTTTAAATAATATTTATATGCATAACACATTATTGCTAACTGCACACAGCAGATCTATAAAAATCACTCACTTTGTATAACTAGAACTTTCTATCATTTATTTGAGTAACATTAAATCTTTATTTTTGCATGGCAAAATATATAGCAACCTTTTGAAGAAATGAATGTGAATGATGATCACTAGATTCAAGATGCTATATACTTCTGTGAGGTGTAGAGAATGTGATCAGGGAAAAATACTCAAGAGGCTTGTGTCTGCTTTTTATAATGTCTATTTGTTAGCCTAGATGATTTGTATATGAGTTTTTTCTCTCTATGTAAACTTTTTTGTATATATCCAAAATAGTTCTTTAGAAATCATTTATTCAAAAATGAATAGAAAATTTATTAAAACTTTGTTTCAAATGTTATATGTTTCTCTTTTAAAATTCATGTCTTTTAGAAATCTTTTACTTCACTAGAGCAAAAAAAGCAAGTACCTTGAAAAGAAAGATTTATTTTATATAAAATATTTACTTCTATAATGCCTTTTCTATTCAGTATTCTCTGTACTTCTGTATTCTGCTTTGTGCCTGGGAACTTTTCCTATATCAGTTCATACCCTGTAGGTTTGGGTAGGTTTTAGCCAATGTTTAATGACCAAGAAATCATACAATGGTGTAAAAAGTAAATTTATTTATTTTGTTCTATATTGCCTTGAATTGGCCTACTCATCTACCAAAGTCATTACTCAGGGTCCAGTTAGACAGTACAGGGAAAAGTCCTTTCCCTTGCATCCGCTGACACTGACTTGGATCCTTGGAATTACTTCTGATCCCCAACAATTTCTAAGGGTCATTCCTGAGCACAGAGCCAGGAATAGCTCTTGAGAACCACAGACTATGGCCCGAACTGCCTCTCCCCCAAAATTCACTACTCATCTCCATACAACTCGAGACAGTTATTTCTCCGTTTTTTCTTTATTCTATTCTCAACAACTGCTCTTCTTGATCTCTTTGTGCTTTTGATAATAAGAATCAGGTTGATATAATCCCTTCGTTCGTTGCCTAGTGAGGTATGCAGAACTCAGGGACATGCTTAGCTTTATGAGTTTATTTTTTTAATGGCAAATAAGACAGAGGAGCAGCCAGATAAACATAATCATAAAGTTTGGGGAGGATTCTCAAACACAGGAGCTCTGTTCCTGTGGAGTTCCAGTGAGACATTCCTCCAAAAGTGAGTGATCACCAATCAGTAAATTCATCAATCCCTTTTGGAATTTTTATGAAGTCTTTCTTGAATCACTCCTATCACTTGTCATCCTGTTGATCCTTGATGTGCTAGAGTAGGCACCAGTAACGTCTCCATTCCTCCCTGTCTCGAGCGAATGTGGCCCAATTGCATCTGCTCATTCCAGGAACACAAAGAGCATCAAACTGTTCATTCAGGGTCTTGACGAAGAAGTTCGACCATCTCATAGGTGGGTGGCCAGGCATTCTTTTGACATTCCATGGAATCCAGTTGGTAACAGCTCTAGTCCAGTGGTTGTCTCTGAATCACATTACGTGTCCAGCCCATCCAATTTTCGACACCTTGGCAAAAGAGGCAGCATCCCTGATCCTCGATCATCAACAGAGGTCGGAACTTCAGATTCTTTCTCTCTCTTGAGTGAAACATGATACTCCAAGCATAGCTCTTTCCTTTCCTTTTTGGGAGACCCAAATAGCATTCTCATCCTGTTTTCATAGGGCCCAGGTCTCTGAGGCATATGCTAGTGCAGGAAAAACAGTGGAGTTGAAAAGATGTGGCTGGAGCAGAGGTTCTTCATCTTCCTAACAACTTCTTCGACGCTCTTGAAGGTGTTCTACGCTGCTCTCTTCCTCCTGCACGGCTCAGGTGCCAGGTTGTTCCTCATGTTGAGTTCTCGACCCAGGTATACATAGCTGTTGCATTCAGAGATGTTCGTTCCATTGAGAGCAAATGGAACATCAAGAACTTGTCCGTTTCTCATGAACATTGACTTTGTGAGATTCAGCTGCAGTCCGACCTTTCCACACTTATGGTCGAAGTTGGACAGCATTTTGCTGCTTGGCTAATGTTTGGTGTTATTAGAATGATGTCATCAGCAAAGCAGAGGTGGTGTAGTTGCGGACCATCTATCTTCACTCCCATTCCTTCCTATTCCTGTCATCACATGAGGTTCTCAAAGGTGGTACTGAAGAGTTTCAGTGAAATGGTATCACCCTGCTGAACCCCTCTTTTAATGTCGATGATCACTTCCTTGTAGTATGGTGAGATCCTGGTGGTGAATCATTAGTAGGACTCATGGAAAATCCTGATGTACTAAGTTTGAATGCCCTGTTTGGCTAGGGCTTCTCTGACTGCTTCAGTCTCAACAGAATCAAAGGCCTTCTTTAAATCAATTAATGTTAGACAGAGTGGCATCTTGAATTCTCACGAAACCTCAGTGAGCTTGGTCACCGTGTGGATATGGCCAATTGTGCTGAATCCTTTATGGAACCCAGCTTGCTCATATGGTTGTCCTTCATCTAGTGTTCTGCCAATCCTATTCAGGATAATTTGAGTGAACAACTTGCAGACGATGGACAACAGGGAGATCGTGCGATAGTTGCAGATGGCGTGGATGTCTTCCTTTTTGTACAACAGGACAGTCCTACTGGTTTTCCACTGGGATGGAAACTTGCATTCAGACAGGTAACGTGTGAAGTCAGTGTATTGATGAGTACTGGCGGCAGATTCTTCAGGTGTTCGGGTCTGACCATGTCTGGACCGGGTGCTATACACTTCTTTACCAACAAAATGGAATCATTCCCAGCATTCTCCCTTTTTTGAATAATAATGACAGTTATTAACCATTCTCAGCCCCTCTTCCTCCCAAAAATAAGGAGGCAAGTCTGAAAGATTTAGATTCTTATCTTGGTTGGGTCTTTATGGTATTGACCAGATGCCAACTCAGATTTCCTTTATTAGAACGAGAGATGTTCAGGGAGCTCTTTTGTATATGTGTGTGATGGGGAGGTGTAGAGGGGTAATCCATCAGAAAGAACACAGCTGGCAGTGCTCAGTGTTTACCAGTGGCTTGCACTCAGGGAGCAATCTGGCATGCTCAGGGGAAACCAGACGGGTTGTCCAGGATCAAATCTGGGTCAGCTGCATACAAGTCAAGTGTCTTAATCCCTATTTAGCTCTCCAACTCCCCAAATTGCTCTATCACTTAGTTATGCACAAAGGTTTTAGGGGGGGAATAGTGAGAAACCAGGATGGAGGCATCTATGTACACATGTTAGATACAGATATTGTACATAAATGCATATTAAAATGTATGTGTTATGTATGCTATCATCCAGGGATACCTGCCAGAATCCAGAAGGAAAAAAGAACTTGTGTTTAACTTTTTCTCAATTACCTGCTGAAGACTCTCGACAATATAACAGGAAGATGACTGAAAAGGAATTTGGGGCAGCACTGTAGCACTGTAGCACTGTCATCCTGTTGTTCATCGATTTGCTCAAGCAGGCACCAGTAGCATCTCCATTGTGAGACTTGTTGTTACCATTTCTGGCATATCAAATATGCCATGGGTAGCTTGCCAGGCTCTGCCATGTGGGCAGGATACTCTTGGTAGCTTGCCGGGCTCTCCAAGAGGGACAGAGAAATCAACCCAGTTGGCCGCGTGCAAGGCAAACACCCTACCCGTTGTGCTATCGCTCCAGCTGAGCACTTTTAGAAAGATAGATTGCAGGTTTGGGGCCCCCAAAGAATATAGAGAATCAGACACTCTCACCAATGCACTGAGGGATACAATGAATAATGCTGTACACAGGTCCTTTTTTAAAAATTATTTAATCACCCTGGGATACAGTTACAAAGCTTTCATGATTGAGTTTCAGTCATACGATGATTGAACATTCACCCCTCCTCCAGTGTGCATTTCCCACCACCAATGTCCCCAGTAAACCTCCTACCACCCCCACACCACACCAACCCCTGCCTCTATGGCAGAAATTTGCATGGGTCTTTTTGAAGTAATGTTTTTCTGTCCTTGTGGGAGATGCTCAAAAGTGGTATTACTGGGTGATATGGTAGCTCAATTAAAAAAAAAAGATTTAACTTTCTATATTTATTGCATTTACATAGTCTCCAAACAACCATGCAGTCATAAAACATTTCTACTTTAAAATTCAATACCTGGTCCAGAGCAATAGTACAGCTGGTAGCACATTTGCCTTGCATATGGCCAACCCAAGTTTGTTCCCCAGCACCCAATATGTTCCCTGAGCACCACGAGGAGTAATTCCTGAGTGCAGAGCCAGGAGTGACCCTTGAGAATTGCTGGGTACAAACAAAAGAGTCAATGCCTGTGTGTTCTGAAGCAAAAAATACTATATAGCTCACCCTTAAAGTTCAATAACTGGGGGCTGGAGTGATAGCACAGTGGGTAGGGCATTTGCCTTGCACGCGGCCAACCTGGGTTCGATTCCCAGCATCCCATATGGTCCCCTGAGCCAGGAGTAATTCCTGAGTGCAGAGCCAGGAGTAACCCCTGTGCATCGCCGGGTGGGACCCAAAAAAAAACAAAAAAAAATAATAATAAAGTTCAATAACTGTTCTTATTCTAGCTCCATTAGTTACCACTTTCCATTAGCTGAAACTCACTCTCAAGACTAAGAGTCACAGAAAAAGATATTTGTGTGTTGTGCTCATTTCTGTATTGACAGATTTCTCTATTTCCAAAGTTGGTAGAAAGGCTAGTTGAAGGAATAATATTAAGAATGAACTGGAGCAAGGAGTAAAAAAAATGCCACTACAGTCCTCTGTCATTTGTGATAACAGCTAGTACCTCTTACAGGAAATATGAGGAAAAGGACTGTGCTAATACCCAACAAGTTATTTTCCTCAGCCAATGAGGAAAATAACTTGCTTTCGGTTTAGGAAGAAAAGCTTTCAATGATACTTTTCCAATTTTTAGGCACCATGACTTACAATACTATTAACAATAGTGTCTCATACAATACAGAGTCTCATCGGACACCTGCCACAGGTGTCACCACCAATGTCTCCAAGTCTCATTCAGCTGTCATCTACCTTCATCCTATTCCCTTAGCAAACTCAGTTCTGTTGGCCAGATCCAGGGATCTGTGACCACTGACTTTTTAACCCCATGTGTTTTTTATAATATTCCAAGTATATGAAAGATCATTCTAGGTGTGTCCATCTCCCTCTGACTGACTTCATTCAGCATGATGTACTCTGGTTCCATTTATGTAACAGCAAATTGCATGACTGCTTTCATCTTTTCTTATAGCTAAATAGTATTCCATTGTGTATATAAACCTGTCTTTATAAACTCATTTGTTCTTGGACATTGGGTTGATTCCAAATATTGACCACCACAAGTAATGCTCCAGTAAACATAAAAGTGAAAATATCTTTTCACAATATTGTTTTTGGGCTTCATGGTAGATGCCCAGGAGAGGAATCATTGGATCATAGGGTATCTGTTATAACTTTCCCCTCTATCATTTCTAATTTTATATTTGTCCAATTTTTTCTTTGTGATTTTAGCTAAAGTTTGTCAATATAGTATATTCTTCTTTTAAAAGAAAAAGCTCTTTGTTTTGATCTTTTGTATTGTTTTTCTAGTTACTGTTTTGCTGATTGTAGCACTAAATTTTATTTATCTCCTGCTTACTTGCTCTCTTTTGTTGATCTTTTTCAAGTAACTTAGAATGTGTAATTTGTTTATTTGGGGTTTTTATTTCCTGATTAATGCTTGCATTGCTGTGAACTTCTCTCTTGAGCTCACTTTTGCTGTGTCACATATGTTCTGATAATTTGTGTCTTAATTCTCACTTGTTTCCAGGAATATTTGATTTCTTATCTGATTTCTTCTCTACTCCCTCTGCCCCACTGGTTGTTTACTACTAAGTTTTTAAGTTTCCAAACATTTGAATTTTCTTTAGGTTCTGTTTGTGATTAATTTCCACTTTCAAAGTGCCATGGTCTAAGAATATGGTTGATATGGTTTCTGTCCTCTTGATTTTATGAAGACCTATTTTGTGTTCCAACATATGATTTACATTAGAGAATGACCTATGTGCATCAGAGAATAATTTGTACTCTAATTTTTGTGGGGCAAGTGGAAAATTTGATATCCATGTCTATTAGTCTCATCTCTTTCTTTAAGAATGTTTCCTTACTGATTTTTTTTGCCTAATTGATCTATCCAGGGGTGAAAGCGGCTTGTTAAAAATCTCCTACTACTATTATATGCTACTAATATCTTTCCTTCGTTCTATTAGTTTCTTTAGCGGATGTCTGTACTACTGTTTCTTTATGACGTTCATAAAGTAGCTTTACCAAGTCATCATCTGAATGGTTAAAAGACTGGTGGGTGCTTGAGGACCTTTTCAGTGTTTATTTGTCCATTAACAGCGGTGGATTGTTTTGTTTCTTCTTTTTATACTAAGGAAACAGGGCTGTGACTGAAGGCATGGGTTTGTTGCAGGCCTGGAAAGCAATCTAAGGCTCATATTCACCAGTTCCACTCAGAGCCTTATGATACTGTGTTTATGGTACATCTGGCTACTGTTGAACTTCTGCGACATGAATATGTGCTGGCTTTCTGTATACAAGAACTAAATCTACTGACTAGAAAAGAGGCAATATGCACAATGCTATTCAGGTCAGCATCTGATATAATTAAGAACATTTCTTAGAGCATTATGGTGCAAAGAATTGATGAAATGGCTCAAGATAAGAAAGACTCATTATGTGAATATTTAAGAGCAATCTGGTCTCACAGCTTGATGAGTCAATTTTACCAGGAAAAGAAGTCTTACCTTTCATTTTATACCCAATTTTATATTCATAAAAATAAAGCACTGCTTTACACTGTCACTGTCGTCCCATTATTCATAGATTTGCTCGAGTGGGCACCAGTAACGTCTACATTGTGAGACTTGTTGTTACTGTTTTTGGCATATTGAATATGCCTTGGGTAGCTTGCCAGGCTCTACCGTGCTGGCAGGATACATTCGGTAGCTCACCAGGCTCACTGAGAGGAATCGAACCTGGGTTAGCTGCAAGCAAGGCAAACAAACGCCCAACCCGCTGTGCCATTGCTCCAGTCCATAAAAATAGAGTCACAAAAAGTTATTTGTTAAAAATTTGAAGACTAGGGACTGGAGCGATAGCACAGCAGGTAGGGCATTTGCCTTGCACGCAGCTGACCCAGGTTCGATTCCCAGCATCCCATATGGTCCCGCAAGCATCAACGGGAGTAATTCCTGAGTGCATGAGCCAGGAGTAACCCCTGTGCATCCCCAGGTGTGACTCAAAAAGCAAAAAAAAATTTTTTTTATTTTTAAAAATTTAAAATAAATAAATAAATACAAAGTTGAAGACTAATAGTAATGGAGGATCAATATTCTTGTATTGAAATATTTTTTAAGAAAAAATTTTCCCCTGAGTAATATCTTACTTATTAATTGTTACTGATGATTGTACTCCATCATTGATAAGGTGCTACATAAGTTTTTCTGGGTACTACATGAGTTTTGTACGTTTGAAAAAATAAAGTTCTGCTTGCTCTTTAATCCCATGTTATCTTGAACTCATATTTTCCCTCTTTCTCTCCTTGTACATATTTTAAGCAAGTTTTGTTTAAAAAAATTAGCTATTTTTCCTAATCAGTGTGAGAAATATTCCAAGTATTTTGTTTTTCTTTTTCCTCATAGTAAACATTTTATAATTGATGAAAAATAAAAAGATCACTAGTACTCTTTAGCTTTTGAAAAGTTATCTACCAATTCTTTCATCAAAGTGGTTCATTTTGGCATTAGAAAGATAGCTTAGGGCAGGAGCGATAGTACAGCGGCTAGGGTATTTGCCTTGCACGAGGCCAACCTGGGTTCAATTCCTCCATCCCTTTCTCAGAGAGCCCGGCAAACTACCAACAGTATCTCGTCCACCCGGCAGAGCCTGGCAAGCTACCCGTGGCATATTTGATATGCCAAAAACAGTAACAACAAGACTCACAATGGAGAAGTTACTGGTGCCTGCTCAAGCAAATTGATGAGCAACCGGACAACAGTGCAGTGCTACAGTGCTACCTTACTTAACACAAAAAAAAACAACCAATTCTGAATGTACACACTGTATAGTGCCATTCATTATAAACTTCACTATATTTCACTGAATAATCATTGCACCCTATATTTTCAGTTTATATAGCAGCATGTTTATTCAAAGCTACATATAATGGCCACATCCCACTTTTTTTGGCAAAAGTACTTGATACAAATAATGCAGTGAAATTTCTCTTGGTTCAGTGAAATATGGTAGCTGCCAAAAATCTGAGTGAATGTCTACATAGGCCATTATATTATGTCATTAAAGCAATCAACGAATCAAAAGCAATTAATACAATGACTGATATATGGACAAGTTTTATTGAAACAATGAAGAATTCAGTCACTTGGTCCTTTATACAGAAGTTAGTTGGTCATCAAAAAGTGCCTGTTAATTTAACTTTTATAAACTCTTTGACTTAGTGCTAGAATTTTTAGAAAACAAAAAGTATCTTCACAAGCCAACTTGATTGATTGCAAAAATGCAAAAATTACATAGCTTATTTGACACACTTGTTTAACAAATATAAAGAATCAAATTTACAGTTCTGAAATGATGAGTTGAATTTAATCAAAACTAAAACTTTTATTTCCACATTTGTGGCAAAACTTCTTTTGTGCAAATGAAATTTTAGAATGAGGAGAGCTTAGCCTGTTTCCAAATTTATCAACAGTTGGAAAACATAATGAAGAAAAACTGTCAGCACTTGAAGGCTATTGGTTTTGAATGCAATAAACAATTTGAAGATATTTTCAAATGAACATACCCTATTCAGTTTGGGGCCTTATTCAAGCACTGCTAAGAGGAATTTCCAGATTACATGAAGTGATAACAAATAAATTGAAGTTTAAGTTCAAAAATGGTTACCAGTGGGGCCGGAGCGATAGCACAGCGGGTAGGGCGTTTGCCTTGCACGCGGCCGACCCGGGTTCGATCCCCGGCATCCCATATGGTCTCCCAAGCACTGCCGGGAGTAATTCCTGAGTGCAAAGCCAGGAATAACCCCTGAGCATCGCTGGGTGTGACCCAAAAAGCAAAAAAAAAAAAATGGTTACCAATAATTCTGACTACAAAAGCAGATACCTACACTTTATCCTGGGCTATAGGTCAGAGAGGAAAAGTCTTTAACTGTATTTCCTTCATCATATTTAGTTAAACATTGGGTCTATGCAGTCACAAGCCCTTATCTTATAAAAGAAACCAACTACAAATAATTTGTTGCCATAAATTAATAATGATTTTTTTAAAAAAAGAAAAGTGCAGGATGTTAAGTTAATAGCAAGGCACCAGGTTCATCCACTCATAAGATTATTGTTAAGGTAATTAGTAATTATTAATTTTGTTATCTTTATCTTTATGTTTTATATGTAATACAAATGTTACAATAGTTAATTTTATCATTTTAAGCTTCAAGATGTCTTGTGTACAATATCTTTCTTTTCTTTATTATAGGATGTAGGCAAAAATATAGATGCATAAAAGAACACAAATTTTCATAGCATTTTTTTCTATTTGTTTATGTAAGAATGTATTTTCAGAGAGGCACTGAGTAGTTTGCTTGTTTTGTTTTCTGAAAATAAGGCAATAGGACAAATAAATTTGGGGACCTCTATTCTATAGGCTGTGGACAACTTCTGAAAGTGTGTAAACGATAAAGTTATAGTAATAAAAAAGGGAGAGCACAAAACAAAAAAGTAGAAAGTAGAAACATAGGACAGATAGGAATAAGAGCTAGAAAATGAAAGCGAGAGAATAGGTCAATTTAAAACGTCAAAAATGGGAAACAAAAGGAAAAGCAGCACTGCTGAATATAAGCCAGACCTGTAAGAGCATTTTAGGAAGTAGGAAAAAGATAAACCCCTCAATCATGCTACAGCCCTGGTCAGACCCTATGGTCGACTGATGTGTTTACAAGAAATGTACGAGTCTGAGTTAGTTCCTAATTAGGTTAGGATGGCTGCCAAAAAAAGTAGTGGTATTTTTAAATGTAAGGCTATGGTTACAAATGGATATCAAAAGCCTTGACACTTAAGTGGCCATGACAATAGCTGCCAACTGAAGATACATAATTGGTTCCCCCAGGTCAAACCAGCTAGTCATGTTTAATTTTCACAAGAACAACCTTTCAAAGAACCACAGCATTTAGAAAATAGAATAATGTCATTAAATTCATTACATTTACAAATTTCATTCACTTGGATTGGAAGGAAAGTAAAAAGGTGATATTTCAGAATTTTGTGGATTTTATGGTGCTTCTTACGATGCACATTTACCTAGTAAGAGAGTGCTATAATTGTGATTTCCTTGCATATCTCCAATGTATATTTAGCAAGGGAAAAAGTGTCTGCCTCTGTGAAAAATGTGGGTCACCTTTTGTTTTTAAAAGAAATTCTCAGAAATAATATAATTATTAAATTCCTTAAATCAGGTTAAATATACCTTCAATTATTAATCCGGATAAATAAGAATAGACCATTTGGAATCATCACTAGCAATGTCTCCAATATATGGTGAAGGTAAAATTCTTGTCGATCATAAATCTCAATGCGGTATTCCTTAAAATCCTACAAACTGTTACCAAAAGACTCACAGAACATATTTTCACACTACACTGCCATAAGGGAAAACGGGCAAAGTTCAAAGTGTCTTCAGAGCAGAAAAAACCTCTTAAACCATTCTTGCCAATTTTCACACTGATTTTAGGTGAATAGCACTTTCTGCCATTTATTTCCCTTCTGTCAATATTTTGTCTTTAATGAGTCCTAAGAATACATTTTTAAATGGTGTATTATTCATGAAAGTCTTTCTTTCCTACAGAATTCACAGCTGAATCCAAAGCAGCAGTTAAAGATTATATAAATGCAACGTACCGTTATTTCACTCCAAAATTATGCTGGGAGCCACTGGAGTGTTGCATATATCTCAGACTGGTGAACTATCAGCAATACTAAAATATTAATCTCACTTATCAAGAAGACACCTATTAAAATATTGTAAGGACCCAGTCCACTAAAGCTCCAAAGATTTATTTAAACTCAATTTCTTAGCTATAACTAAAGACTGAGAAACTTGTGATCTAGGGTTTCTGTACAGTATATGGGAACCTAATTACATAGCTCTCATTTTTGCCAACTACATCATCTAGATCTCAAAGCCTTATCCTATGATTGACAACAAAACAATTCAAATATCTTTAACAGTTTCTTTAGAGCATATACTATTCTATGCATTTTTGCATACTACTTTTTAATATTTTGAGCAATCCAACAAGAACAAGAATATAAACTAGTGATTAGCACAATTTTACATGCAAGAAAATTAAGACTTTGGATGCCTTGGCCCACACAGGTCAAACTGTATGAAGAGCAAACCCAGATCTAGTCACCCAACCCCAGAAGCAAACCCTTAAAACAGTTTCTGAAAAAGTACCATCAGAAATAGAAATCACAAGATTAAAAACTCGAAGACTATTCTATTTTAGGAAAAAATATGAAATTTTTTAAAACAACATTAAACAATTCAAATGTCCAATAACACCCTTTAAAATGAGATATTTGGTAAGACTAAATAGTTAATGGAGTCATCTAAATCACACCTTCTTAATTTTTACTCCTCAATCCTGAGGATCCCAGACTCTTTAACATCTGGGAATGACTAGAAGCAGGCCAAGCTACATCTACTAAATTAGTTCAATTTCCATTTGGTTGGTTTTCTAAATCTCTCTAAGCTTATTTTAAGTTTCTGATTTTTTCCTTTAAAAAACTAAACTGACTTGTATATATAAAAAAAAGCAGCTAATATTTTCCATGGAATGTTGAAGCAAGGTTTTTGGCCTGAATGATGTTGAGTGGGTGGGGAGGATGAATTAAGTATTGCAAATATTTTGTTTTGTGCGGGAGACCTGATTAGTACTACCCTAAACTCACTTTGGATTGCAACCCAGCTTGGGCTAAACAACAGTAGGGTTGAATCCTAGAGCCATAGCATTTAAAGAATACACACAGGCACAATTTCAATTTGAAACAGAAATGGAACTAGTTATCATCATTTGTAATTATTCATATCTCCTTAATTATGGGTATGAGGTCAGAATTGAGGAAGAGATATGAAGGGGGTCATAGACAAATTACATAAAAGGAAAAAAGACCCAAAATACTGTTGGGAGGAGTGCAGTGAGTGGTTGCTCTCGAGAAGGTAAAACCCTCCAGACAAGATAAAAGAGTAAGTAGTATCCTATCATATCTGAGTGTCCAAGTTACAAAATAAAGTAGTGGGAAAACTTAAAGTGTTACACAAGAATGATTTAGAAGGGAGCTCATAGTTTTATCTTATGAGCTCCTTAAGACAAATGTTTTAACTATGAAGTCTGTTGTCCAGTAATGGGCTTTAATCATTCTATAGTTATCCTATCATTCCCCATTCCATTATTTTCCCTGTGCTTCCAACATCACATAGACTTACATTTGTCTGATCACTTGTTAGCCTTCATTTAATCGTGAATCTCTTGGACATAATATAACACTTGGCACATAAGTGCCTGAAAACATTGACAAATATAGTAATGTCATCTTGAAGAGTATTTCCTAGAGAAATACAATAATCCTATTAATGTCAAATATCATTATTAGGGCTTGAATGAGGGTACATAAGGCTCGGTAATATTTTTTAATAAGATGGTGACTGAAGGACCAGTCATGTATGTAGGATGACCGAAATAGGACTGAAAAAAATAGTTGCACAGACATCATAACTATTGGGCCAAAACTAACAAAATGCAATTTAGCAGAAATAAATGTAAAATCCTGCACTTGGATTCAAATGCTCAGTTGCACAAATATAAGCCAAGTTTACCTTACTTTAATTGCACACTATATGGCAAAGAAGTTCAATGATTTTACTGACAGAAATGTTCATATGAGCCAAGTTCATGATTTGGCTATAATGCAATCATAACCTTCCTTAGCAGAAGTGAATTATTTTTAATATGTTGCCCATTTACTTGGGAAATAGATTTTTGTGACTATTACTTATGGTGGAACACATAGAACAAGAGAGGAACAAGGTCTGCTACACTCTATACATTTTTGCCACACCAGTGTCCTGTGTTCAGGACTGACTTCCACATTTCACAGAGACTATTGACAAATCCAAGAGACTTCATTTGTCTGCCAACTAGTAAAGATCCAGAAATCAAATCCTTAGCTCTATGCAGAATCTACAGCAGAATCAATCTAAAAGTGTGTAACCTGAAGAAGAAAAGGCTTTTCTAAAATATTTTCATGACCACAAGATTTTATGTACTCCTTTCCCTGTCTTGCAATCTCCTTGATAAGGACACCCCCTGGTCTAGTCATCAATTTTAGTCAATCGTAAATAACTCCAACATGCATTAAGCAGAGACATGCATCCTACTGAGTGAAAATGTTTATTCTATTAAGGTAAAAGTTACA
The DNA here is from genome assembly GCF_027595985.1 of Sorex araneus. Classification (NCBI taxonomy): domain Eukaryota; kingdom Metazoa; phylum Chordata; class Mammalia; order Eulipotyphla; family Soricidae; genus Sorex; species Sorex araneus. Next base: position 13,991,506 of record NC_073311.1, read on the forward strand.
GTCCCCTAACTTAGTAATTTACTTGTCTTGGTGTCAGATAAAATGGTCGGTGACCATCCACTAAGTTTATGAATTTTCCCACATATGGACAAATGATCACCTCATTCCACATTTGAGTATCTGTAATCTTGTTTGTCCTGCATACCTCCATCATCTTCCTTCTAATTTTATTACTTTCTACTCAGATATCTGAGTTTGATTCATTCATAGATTCCCTGTCACTACAATGAAAAGACATCACCTAGAGGACCTCCTACTTAGATGCCGGATAGTGCCACCTGTCAGACTTGTAAACATAATCATCCCTGGGGTACATATGCTTTTCCATTGCCTTCCTACATCATAACAGGTGGGATTTGGATACTGAGTAGATTACATGGAGAGAAAGTAAAGTGAGAGGTGCTTTATGATCTATGCTTAAAATAAACAAAAACCAGTAGAATAAACTGCCTAAAGAATAGAGAAAACTCACCATCAGTAGGAATTTCCATGAAATCTGGATTGAAATGATCGCATGGTTCACACATAACTGGCCTGGATCTAATCCCCCGCACCCAACATGGTCCCTTGAGCACCACCAGATGCAATCCCTGAGCACAGAGACAGGAGTAAGCCTTAAGCACATCAGATATAGCCTAAAAGAACAAAAAAATAATGTTTTTTAAAAAGAGAACTTAGGCTCAAGACCAGACTTTCAAGAACTAGATCAATAGTTCTCTATTTCTTCATCTTCTCTGTGTTTCAATTTCCCTTTCTGCAAAATGTCTGTATTCTTATCAACATCATAGGACTATTCTGAGGATTAAATCAATCAACTCATGTAGAGTGCTAAGAACAGAACCTGGCACACAGGAAACATTCAATGTTATGATTACTCTGAAGTCGTACTATGGTTTCTCTATTTACACAAGAAAATTGAGAGTCAAGGAAATTAAGTCAACTAGCCTCAAATCCCTCAACTATTAATGACCTCAGCTTATCTGTCTTCAATGATTATATATTATACTGCTCTGCTCCTTCTAATGCTGACACTCAGACCCTACTACCAAAATGTGATTATTTTTGATCAGATGGTAACTGATGATTCTAATTATGACCATACACATATAGGCAACTGGTCATCTGGCTCAAATTCCACAATGAATGATTTCACAAAGAACACTGAGGCTTAGTGAGTGAAATGATGTTGATAAGAGCCCATATCTGGAAAGTGGCAGAGTCAAAACTTGAGCCCACATTTCATCTGCCACCGAGTCAGAGCCCTTATCACTGATTCTACACTATGGCCCCAGCCTGAAGTGAGTCACTGGCCACCTGGAAAATTCTTCTTATTCTAATAAACACAAATGGTTTAGAAACAAAAGCAGGAAATGAAAGTAGAATTTAGAGTGGGACTAGTGCTTGTAAACACAAATGTAGAAACAGAGTATTTTCTGAAAACAAATATTTATCTGCTATAACATAACCATGTCCTAAAAGACTTATCTTACTATTGACATCTCAAAAGAAACCAAAAATAGCACTGTGGAAAGAGATTTTGAGTCTTAAAAACAAGACAAACCAAGTATACTAGCATAATATAGTATGCATATAATATACCACTGTATCACTGTCACCCCTTTGCTCCAGTGGGCACCAATAACGTCTCCATTGTGAGCTTGTTGTTACTCTTTTTCACATACCAAATATGCCACAGGTAGCTTGCCAGGCTCTGCCATGCGGGTGAGATACTCTCAGTAGCTTGCCGGGCTCTCCAGGAGGGGCGGAGGAATCAAACCTGGGTCTGCCGCATGCAAGGCAAACGCCCTACCCGCTGTTCTATCACTCCAGCCCAGAAGGGCTATTATAAATGGTCCAAATTTCTAAAGATTTTTCATAATGCGAATTTGATCTTTAAATCCCTAAAACATAATTGTACTTACAATTGCAAGTACAATTACTAAGTACTATTACATTTATATATGTGTATATATATATGTATATGTACATATATATGTAATATATATTATATATAATCAATCTTGCTATTATATATATATGTACGTATACATATATATATAATAGCAAGATTGACATTAATGAACTTGCCTTGCATATGATCAACTCCGGTTTCATCCCTGACACCAAAAAGTCCTTCAGGAGCAACCCTGGAGAATAGAGTCATAAATAAGCCCTGAGCAAGACAGGGTGTGGACACAAAGCAAAAACAAGCAAACAAAACATTGCATTGTGGACAGGCAGCTTCCTATTTGAGTCTTGTCTCTAGCAATTCCTAGCAGACTACTTCACTGTGCTGAATTTTGCTTTCTTCACAAAATGGAGGTGACCTACTTGCAGAGCAAGCAGCTTCAGATGACATCCTGTCAAGTTTCAGTTTCAAGAAAAACTGCTAGCCCAGTATCTTTTACATAGAAAGTGTTCAGGGACAGTAGCTGCAAACCTGAACCTCCAAATGACTGTAAGGAAACACTAGTGTCCATCTCCAGAGAACAGAGGACTCATTCAACTACATGAGGAAGAAAATGAGGAAGACTAGTGCAGACTGAAATCTCTGGGAACTTCTCAGAATTGGTCAGTAAAATTCCCCTTTCTCCCCACAAAGCACAGCAGACTGTAACCACACCCAAAACCCTCCAACAGAGAAACAGCCCAGCTCCACAAATGAACCTCATCCAACTGCCAAGCCAGGACCATGCAGCCTGATACACAACACCTCAAAATTTCATAGTAATGTCAGTCCATAGGATCTTAGCAAAGCTGATGGGAAAGTCGCATAGAAGAACACCAAACTCAGTGATCCTAAACAATAACAGAGAAGGCTCAGCTAGCACTAACCAGGACAGGAGATTCTCAAAGACATTACGAATTTCATTGTGAGATATGACAGTGATCACAAATTGATTCTTATTGATCTAAGATTTGACAATTCCATTTGCCTTTTTGCTGCAATAAATAATATTAACTAAATTTTATTGCACCTGCAAGGGAGTAGCCTGGATTTTTGGTAGGTGAGAAATTGGGGACATCAGTAGAGGGAAGGGTACACTGGTGGTGGGACTGGTGTTGGAACACTTAATGCCTGAAGCAACTATGCATGAACAGCTTGATTTCAGTGTTATAATAAAGAATTCTTTTTAAAGAAAAAATAAAAGATAAATAAAAAATAAATTTACAGTCTGCATGTGTGCACAAAATCTTGTCAGAGAACTTGGAGGACAAAAGAAATAAGGAATATCTTAGTGAAAATTCTTAGTATGACTGTTATATTATATCATGTAATCATTGATATAATCGCCTCTAAATCACAGAACCTGTCTTTATGTTATTATTATCAGTACTCAAGAAATGCTTTGTTAAATAAGAGAATAAAAGATAAACCAATTAAGCATCCCACTGTAGAGGAGATGGAAGGATAGAATTTGGAGTTATCGGGAGTGACATTGGGACAATAGTGGCAATAGTGGAGTGAAGCTGATGTTCGGGTGAAGGGTGTGGAGCTGGAATTTTTTTTTTTTGCAAGAAACCCTGACTATATCAATCCCGTAAAACACCATCACTAAAACTAAGAAATTTCTTTTAAAGTAAAAGATAAGCCAATTGATAAATGTCCTGCCTGTCTTCCACAAATGAAATAAAAGTTTTCACAACATTAGAAGTTTTATAATTCACGGGTTCAGCAAACTTTCTCTGCAAAGCTTACATTGTACTATAAAGTTTGTATGTCTACAAATAGTAAATATTCTAGACTTTCTTATCAACATTAAATTCTATATTTTATATTATTTTCATGTGTCATAAAAATCATTTTTAATATTTTCCAACTATTTAAAGATGCAAAGACAATTCTTTGCTTCTTAGTCATATGGAACACTGCCCTATCTATGTCACAAGCATCAAGCATGAGTTATTGCTTCCATGACAAGTTCCTTCCAATTATTTCCATTGGGGCTGGATCCAAAGCTATTTCTCTGAAGCTCCTCAATATTTTTTTTTAACTTAGAACAAAACTCAAAATTCATGCAAAAGAAAAGGTTTTATCCTAACTTCCATCCAGCAATTGACCTGACATGCCTCCATCATGATATAGATATATGAGGGTCTTTATTGTGAATAAACACAGAAAAGCTATAATCTATCAGGAGTTATATTACCTTAGACATAAACATTTCTTGTTCTAAATCAGTACTTCTCAACTGTGGGCCATATGGCCCCTGGTGGACCTCCAGGATACTCCCAGTAGGAAAAACATTGAGAACTACTGTTCTACATGATTATACATTAGAAAAAATCAATGAATTGTCATGAATAAAAGAGTAGCCAAGGGCCCATCATTATCTTCCTGAGGGAGCTTGAAACATAGTGATATCTAATTTTGCTGTTTAATTTTAATTCATAGGTAGAATCTAAATGAATTAACCATATATGTTTACAGAACTGAGATAAGCATCAGCATTGTTATTTATATTGCATTTCTCTTATCGCTGACTCTGTCTCCTGTCAAATGTCAGGGCAGCATAAAACAGGAACAGGATATCTGTAAGATGCAAATCTCTGCTAATCTAGTCAGTTTATACATTAGTAAAGAAATAAAAGGGAAACCAAAGCTCTGCATAATGAAACCATCGTTAGGCATTTTAAAAATTAAACAAGAATTGTCTTATCCTATGTGTTCATTTTTATTTTAAAATAGCATCCTTTATGGCTTCCTGGAGAAGGCATAATCCTACAAAGATTAACTGTAGTACATAAATGTAACAAGAAAGAAAAGAATTTATTTAAATGTACTTAAAATTATTGTCTAAGATCCATGTCAACTTCCCTATTCAACTTCACCTGAACTCTGTTGAGTGAAAACCTCCTGAGTCACAATTTCCTCATTCTGAAATTCTTGGAAAATATTTTGGTAAATTCTGATGATTCAGAGAACACTTCCATGCTACATCTGTATTCAGACAGCTAATCTGGATGAGAACCAAGGACTGTGTTTTTACATGAATCAGGCTGGGTAATTCCAGATCCTTTCCATGAGATACCATCATAATATGTTCTCTGATTGCTTGCTGCTTTATACTAATACAAGCTAATCATGAATATATAGATGTAAAATATAATAACACCAAATAACTACAGTCACTAGTATTATAATAATTGATTTGGTTTAAATTTAATTTTTATTCAGCCATTTCACAAAATTCTGACCTCTATAGTAAATCATTCAGATTAGTGCAAATAAAAATATTTGTCCTTTTTAGTATTTGTATAGCAATTAAGTTAAAAATAATGTTACATGTGCAAAGTTTTATGTGTACTTTTCTGGTAATTGCAATATGTAACATTATCTCTTTTTGAAAGAAAAAACAATGGACATACACACACATATATACATACCTACATATATATAAACAACTAGACCTAATATGTTTAAAATTACTAAACATTCTATAACAACCACTTCTAATTTCTGTCTAGGTTTTTTGAATAATAATCAGGACCACTTTCAATTCCATTCAACTAACAAATAATGACTGTGCCTCAATTAACATGATTTTTCAAGTAATCCTATCAAAAAGGTCAGTTAGTTCTTCAAAGTCAGCTAATGAGGAATAGACTACTCCATAAAAAAAAAACTCTAAATGCCACCCAATCAGCATTCTAACCTGAGTACTCAATCTTGCTTGATCTGATGATGTCAACCCATTTATGCCTTTCAAATCTTACCAATTCCTGAACTCTACACTGTTCACTGAGAACTATGTAAGATCAGAAGTCTGCACTTCTCAAGGTGTGATTTATATAGTTCCACTTTATTGTAAGCAATGAATTCAATGTTGTGTTTTATTTCAGACATTAGGAACTGATCTCACCACCTGTTGATAGTTAATAAATATTTATTTAATTGAAATTATGAGAACTTTAAAGAGTATGAGGAATTTTATATATGTAAAGGAATAACCATAAATTCCTAAATTCTAGTAATAGGATTGCCACCCAATGTTAACCCCAACAAAAAGCAAACAAAAAGCCCTAAAAGAGGGGGCTGGAGTGATAGCACAGCGGGTAGGGCGTTTGCCTTGCATGCGGCCGACCCGGGTTCAAATCCCAGCATCCCATATGGTCCCCTGAGCACCGCCAGGAGTAATTACTGAGTGCAGAGCCAGGAGTAACCCCTGTGCATCGCCGGGTGTGACCCCCCCAAAAAAATAAAAAAAGCACTAAAAGATGAAAAAGCTGTTGCTCTTCTGTGAATTCAGAGTAAAAGTTACAGTTTATTCAAGTGTGTTCTTGTCCCCCAAATATCCCCAAAACAGTGAATATATATACAGCAAAATATTAAAATACATAGGAGAAAATTTGTATAACTGGACAAAATGATTCTTAAAAATTTCTCAACTATGCATATCACTCATTCTTCATGATAACTATGGTTATAATAAGAGTTGGGACTACATTTAGATTTTTTTGTTTGGGACCAAAAAGATGAAAAGATAAGAGGAGAGAATTTGACAGAAAAATTAGCAAATTAGGAGGGAAAAAAGAAAAAAAAGCTTTCGGTAAATTTTTATGGGTGGCGAGAATAGTTTAAACAAATCAATAAAATAAACAATTTGAGAAATTTGTGTGTGCATGTCCTCTCTTTAATTTCATATTTCATCCTTGGCCTCTAAGTTACACACTATTCCCTTCATCTTAATTGAACTGAGAGCTTAAATTAATCTTACTTCTCTGTAATTTATATAGCACTATAGCACTGTCATCTCCTTGTTCATTAATTTGCTCAAGCGGGCACCAGTAACGTCTCTATTGTGAGACTTGTTGTTACTGTTTTTGGCATATCGAATACACCACGGGGAGCTTGCCAGGCTCTGCCATGTGGGTGGGATACTCTCGGTAACTTGCCGGGCTCTCCAAGAGGGATGAAGGAATCTAACTCAGATCAGGTCAGCTGCATGCAAGCAAACGCCCTACCCGCTGTACTATCACTCCAGTCCCCGTAATAGATATAGATATAGATATAGATACATATACACATATATGCATATACATGTATATACTGAACTCAGGCCTTCACACATGCAAGGTAAGCAGTGTTCCAATGAGCTACTGCATCATATCCTTGACAATATAATGGACATATATACACACAGAATTGAGCACTTACTATATGTCAAACCTGATATTGCTCTCCTTTCCAGAGATATTCCCTCATCATATTCCCAATCATGCAAAGACACTTAAAATACAAATTAATAAATTTATTGTTGACAGTTAAACCACTAGGGTACTTTGTTTGGCATGTGTTTCTGGGTGGAGAGCCCTATAAATAGTCATAATTATACTAGTATCTGTAGCACTGTAGCACTATAGCACAGTCGTCCAGTTGTTCTTCGATTTGCACAAGCGGGCACCAGTAACATCTCCATTGTGAGACTTGTTCTTACTGTTCTTGGCATATGGAATACTCCACAGGTAGCTTGCCAGGCTCTGCCTTGCGGGTGGGATACTCTCGGTAGTTTGCCGGGCTCTCTGGGAGGGACAGAGGAATCAAACCTGAGTCGGCCATGTGCAAGGCAAACGCCCTACCCGCTGTGCTATCACTCCAGTCCACTACTATCTCTAGACTTCAATATGTCTTATAAGTCTCATTACATTTCAATTTATTTCTATCTTTTCCAGGGATAGGTCCTCAGTAAGAGGCAAAAAAATCACTTTCCACGTTTTTCTATATCAATATATAAAGAAAGGGGTAGGGCTTTTACTTAAAAGGTTTATTATAATCATGACATAAAGCAATGAATTTGGCTAGTATGTCCTTTGCGTTGTCAGAAAAAGAGTATGATAAATGGAACTTCTTGGTCTCATATTATTTTGTTTTATGACTACAATAGTCTGAGCACATCAGAAGAATTATGACAATTTCATTGTATTACTTTTCTGCAACCCCTAATGGATTCCACTGTCACTCAGAAGTCCATCAATAAAAGATCAGGTGACAAAGAAAAAGTTTTATTAGCTATAAACTCACAGGTTGGAAGATGACATTTATGTCTTCAAAGGAACCATTTTGCCTGCATTGTCACAAGAAACAGTTTTTGCAGGAAAATGGAGCAGGGAAGAAGGGTCAGCTACAGACTGTGGGCTCCAGAGTAATCAAGAAATTCCCCTGTGGGCTAATAGCCAGGGGCATATTTGTCTTATCTGCAAAGTTAAGCCAAAGGATTTTGAATAAGGGGTCAACTTGTCCTTATCTGAAGTTTTTGGAAGAAGAACAAGATAAGGATAACTTTAGCTACTGTTTAATTTTGAATTCAATTCTTAATTCAATTCTTAATTGTGAGTCAGTTTTAATTTGACTTCAAATTTCTTTGCATGAACACTTGGTTTGTGATTATGTTGATTCAGGTACAGTTTTCTAATTGTTTGCTAAACTAGTGTTGAATTTAATAACTCTCTTTGCTTCTAAAACTGAAAAGGAAATAATTCATAATTACAAGACCTAGAATTTTTTAAAATGTATTTAATGTCTTCTGAGTAGCTAAAATTGATCTCTTTAATTTCAACATCACTTTTTTAGGTGTTAGGTGTATATTCTTTTTTCTTTCTTTCTCTTTCTTTCTTTCTTTCTTTCTTCCTTTCTTTTTCTCTTTCATTCATTCTTTTTTTTCTTTCTTTTGTAAAATAGAATTTAAAAAGAGGTCATCACCAAATCTTTCAGTAATTCTGCCCATACTTCTATAGTTTTCCTTATAAGCTAGAGTTAAGGTCTGCAAAACCATTTTAGGCATTGCCAGGCATTTGTTTTTCCTTTAATTTTCTCCCTTCTTTATTTTCTAAACTATTGGCAGAATGGGTTCAATTCTTCCTCTTACAAAGTAGAATCACACACACAAAAATAGTGTCTATGTGTCTTACATGTTTGTTTGCTTGTTTCCATCTTATTACATTTTAACTGGATATAGTTTCATTGTTAGGGTAATTTAAATGAGAAATTGCCATCCTTCCAAAAGAGAAAATCTCATATTCTCCTTGCCAGCTACAGAGACTGGGTTCATGTTAGTGTCCCCATTTGATATTCTCCACATTCCTGCCGTTTCCTGGGATCCCTTTGAAAGTGAAGGAGTCTGTAGTTTCCCAAGACCATACTTTAGGACTAATCGATTAAATTATTCCCCAGGTCTTGGATCAACTCAAAGAGCCTAAGAGATAACAACAGGTTGTGTGCCAGGGCAAACAGTAAAATGGATGATGCCAGTCTCACTGGCCTACTTGGGAAAACTGGATATTAGACTTATCTAAACAACATGAAAGGGCCTCGGTTAACAGAACATTTGTGGGAAGCAAACCAGCGTCTCTGAAGTGGTCTAGCAGAAGCCCCATAAGAAGATGCCTGGTTTAATTCCCATATCTAAAATGCCTCACAGGGTGAGACCACCCCAGCTCTGCTGTCCCTGCTAACACCATCAGCTGTACCCAGGAGACCCAAAGAGCACCCCCGCGCCCGTCACTCATTTCTGCAGTTCTGCTACTCAGTTCCTAGAATCAACCCAGGCTTTCTCTTCTCCAGATAGGCTCAAGTTATTTTACATACTTCTTATTCTTCGTGATTAGCTCAGAACATTTTATAGGAAGCTCATTCTCTCATTCCAAAATTGGCTGCTTGTCTCCTGCTCTCCTGCTTCCCAGAATGAACTGTCTATAGGAAGCAGAAACTTCCCCCTCAGCAGCCCTAGGACACACAGGAAAAGCTTCTGAACCCCACTGGATTGGTCTAACCCGTGCAGCTTAAAAACCTCACCTTGCTCTTAGCACAGCTATCTTGCTCTCCTGGAAAATTCTTTTCACCCCGCCATTGAACTCAGCAACTCCTCCGTGCCCTTTCATACTTTGTTACAACCCAACCACTTGATAAGAAACACAAAGACTCAATTCACCTAGTCATAAACTCAGCTCTATGCTGTTTATGCCAAGCAAAGGAATTTCTTCTCTTCTACTTTTCAATAAATGTTTCTATCTCTCTAACTTAGATGCTGAGCATCTTTATTACTCAATATTTTTATTCCGAAAAAGTACTAAAGGGTGGGAGAACCATGAATCAACACAGGGAGCAAGCACCCCCAACCCCAGCCAAACACTCCAAGTTAATAACTTACATAGCAATATTTTCTCAAGAGGAACAGAATCTCAGTACTTTTTAACAATACCCGGTCCAGGTAATCACTGAAGTTCTACTTTTCTCAGTTTCTCCACCTCTAAACGGGAGATAATAATTCCTCACCCTTGGGGCCAGGGATACAACTCAGCAGTAGAGCACATAGTTTCACAAGCTTGAGTCCCTGGGTTCAATCTTGACACTCACAAAAGTAAATAAATAAATGCCTCTTTGCAAGTGTAATTGTTAGGACCAGATGGTATTAAACACAACCATGCTTGCAAGAGCAATTTGTAAAGATTTTTCTTGGATTAATTTTTTTAATTGTTTTATTGAATCACCATGAGATATACAATTACAAAGTCGTTCAGGATTGAGTCTCAGTCATACAATGTTCCAACATCCTTCCCTTCACCTGTGTACATTTCCCACCACCAATGTCCCCAGTTTTCTTTCCTCCACCCGCCCCCTCCATTTCCAGACTGCTTTGCCTCTGTGGCAGGCACTTTTCTTCCCTCTCTCTGTCTCTGTCTCTGTCTTTCTTTCTCTCTCTGTCTCTGTCTGTCTGTCTGTCTGTCTGTCTCTCTCTCTCTCTCTTTCTCTCTCTTTCCTCTCTCTCTCTTTCTCTCTCTCCCCCCCCCTTCTTTTTGGGCATTATGGTTTGCAATATAGGTACTGAAAGGTTATCATTTTATGTCTTTACCCACTTTCAGCACTCAGTTCTAGCCCACAGTGATCAATTCCAGCTATCACTGTCTTAGTGAACTTCTCTATCCTAATCGCCCTACCCCCTCTACCACTTGTAGCAAGCTTCCAGTTGTGGGCCAGTCTTCCTGGACCTTGTTTCTACTGTCCTTGGACATTAGTCATTGGATTTTTTTTTCAGTTTTAACACACAAATACTTTTTCTGCATACATGGCAAGTTTTAGTACAAGAAGTAGTGCGTAAAAGTGTGATTTAAAATAAGACTAATCAAATGAACAGTGCCTTCTCTTCTATGCAGTCTATAAGATTAGTCACAGAGCTACTTTGATACTGTGATATATAGAAAATTCAAATTTGGTTATTCCAGTGTCAAAATATATCTTTCACATATATTTAGTCTTCATTCATAGTTCTTGGTTTATAGCTTCTAAGACCCTTGGACTTTCCCAAGTACCAAGAGCAATGGGCGCATCTTTTATTGCACATTCAATCTCTTTAGCTCTATTTTTAAAATTCTCCAGAAGCACAAACAGGACTTCCTGTTACCTGTAAACAATCCCTTTCTTGCACAGTGGATTTGATTGGAAAGCATGAGGTATTTTTGGAAATCATTTAAGGCCTGGGGTTGATTACAGAGGAACCAATTGAATATGAATAGGGAATTCAAATTAATAAGGGTTCAAACTTTCAGTCCTACCCATAAATTTCTGAGCAAAGAGTAGTATAAAGATTAAGCTTAGGGCCTTAGCTATACAACAGTGGGCAGGGCATTTGCCTTGCACTCAGCAGACCCAGGCCCAATCCATGGCACCACATATGACTTCCCCTGCCAGGTGTGATCCCTGAGCACAGGTTGAAAAAAATTTTTTTTAACTTGGGAGTTTCAGAAGGACAATATAATGATAAGGCATATACCTTGCACACAGCCTATTCCTGTGGGATTTCGAGCACCAGATGGCCCCCCCAAGAACCACAGTGTAAACCCTGAGTACTAATCCCCTACATAGAGAGCACAATTAACCCTGCATCCTTGATCCTTCCATAGAATCACCAGTGGGGTCACTGGGTTTCTTGAGCACCACTTGGAGGCTGGCCTCAATCACACTGCCTGCCTCCACCCTAAAATAAACAGTGGAAGGTGTGGAAAACTTCTGAGCCGGTGAACATGTGGAGATTCAGGACTCACATGCTCAGAGATTATAGAAGCTTCAAATCCTGGGTCCCATGCCCTGCACGATGCATTTCTTCCCTCTAGAATCTTCCAATTTATCACTTTTTATTTTAAAAAATTGATTTAGTAAGTAAATTGCTCTGTGAATTAAACTTAAGGAAAAAAACACAGTATAGCTGCGACCTCTAGCCAATCAGTCACAGCACACACAATAACCCATGCGACACCTGGACTTGTGACTCAGAAGAAGTGGACACGAATGCTGGTTCTAAACAGGTAGTTTGTTTGCTGCTGATGTGAAAAATGCAACCTCTCCCCACATTAGAAATTGGGTGCTCAGGAATTTGCTGTTACTATTTTTGTAAACACCTTAACGGGGAGAAATTCAGATACAGTATCCAAGAGTCAAAGCAGTCTGCATTGGGGAGATTTGTTACTCCTAGACAAATGTATCCTGAACATTTCAGGAAATATATGTAATATATATTTGTATCCCTCTAACTGAGACATGTTATTACATTTTATACATCCTTCCCACCAGTAGTAATTATTTTCTTTCTTTCACTTCCTTTTACTGCTGTTTCAAATTTATTATCATGGTAAATGCACCTTTGAAAAATTTTTCCTACAAAATTCCATTATGTGTCTCTTAGGTTCCAGGGCATGTTTTTACAGTTAACTCTGTATCTACGTCAGCAATTCTATTATACATTTGTTTTTTGAGGAGTTTAACATTCATCCACAAAAATTAACTAGGACTGAAACTTGGCAGACAGCTTAGAAGCACATTTTGTTTTACCAGTGTTCAAGAAAATCCATATGGCTGTATATCGGACTTAAATAAAATAAATCCTGATCAACATGAGACACTTATTTAGGTTAATTCACGTCAAAACCAATTTTGTTTTTAATTCAATTACTCCCATGACTGGCTCTCATCTCTCCTTGAAAGCCTGTCTGTTCCCTCCTGGGTACTGGTCATCGTGGTGGCTGGCCTGGTAGACACTTGCAGCTCAGTCCTTTGAAGCATGAGTTGCAGAGCTAATTTCTCACACTGTCAGAGAACTGCGAAGTGTTCTGAGAGTTGCCAAATGCATTTTCAGATGGGAAATTTCCTTGATTCAGACTGATCTTCTCGATCCCACACAAACACATGCTCTTCTAGTAGATGTGGGCGCATCCATAAGCCCCAAGAAGGCAGCATATGAACAAAATTTTGCTTAACCCGTCAAGCAGGCATATCTCTAGCCTAAGAAATCCAGCTATTGCTTTGAGCTGTTGGACACTGATTCTCGATAGGTCTCTCACATTTCTGCACATCTTCTAAATGAGACATTGACTGCTCGTTGTTCCAAACACCTGTCCAGGGATATTTGCACAATGAGCAGTCTTAGAAGACCGAGGTTCATGCTATAGGAGAAAGAGCAGGTCTGTTTATTTTCCTGCACAATAAAGTTAATGTTTCTCTCCAAAATAAAGGACAGGCAATCCATTATTTTTAATTTATTGGAACTTGGTAGTTACAAATAGTGTTAACATTTATGGTCTCAGTATACAAACTTACAGCATCCAGTACCGTCGAAGTGCCAGGGATCCCTCATCACTGCTCCTATATATGTCACCTCTCGTCTGCTCTTTTGTCCAGCCCCTTGGGACCACTTGGTATCTCCACTTGGCAAATGGTTTTCAATCTAAGGTCAAGGGTTTATCATTGTTCCTACTGTTGATTCTCTATTTTGTCTCTTTGTATTCCCCAGAAGAGTGAGATCATCCAGCATTTGTCCTTCTCCCTCTGACATTTCACGTAATATAACACCCTATCACCCCATCTATGTTGCAGGAAATTACATAATTTAATCTTTTCTTACAGCTGTACAGTAGCCATATTGAACAGTGTGGCCAGTATGCCACACACACACACACACACACACACACACACACACACGCACACACACACATACACACATGCACATACACACATGCACATACACACATGCACATACACACACGCACATACACACACGCACACACACTCGACTTCTTTCTTTCTCACCTCCTTAGGTATTTTTTAAGTATTTTCATTGAGTTAAAAATATGAGGTTTATAATATTATTCCATCTGTACCCCAAGACCCTCCTAACTACCCCATCCCAACATAAGCTCAGTTCTATAAGCAAAGTCTTCAATTATAATGACTTTGACCACTTTGCAGTTCCTTTTTTATCCTATGTTTTTTATACTGTTTCTTTTTTATCCTACATATGGAAAATTTCTCTTTTTTATTTTTATTTATTTATTTTTAATTTTCTCTTTTTGAAAATTTATTACTAAAATGTATTATATTCTGCAACTTCATGAGTCATTAGACATTTGGGTCGTTTCTGTACTCTGGCTATTGTATTCAGCATACATTAAGCACAGGTGGGCATATATCTTTTCTAATTATTTTTTTTATTTGGCAGTTGGATGAATTAGGGTCCCTTTTCCCCTACATCCATAGCATTAGTTGCTTTTGTTCTTTTGGATGTGTACATGAGTCAGTCTCTATGGTGTGAGGATATGTCATTATTGTTATAATTTGCATTTTCCTGATGCCTAGTGATACAGAACATTTTCACCTCTTTCGGTCACTTGTACGTCATCTTTCAGGAAAATTCTGTCATTCCTTTCCCTCACTTTCTGATGAGATTGGATACTTTTTCTTGCAAAGTTTTGCCAGTGCTTCATATATCTTAAATATTAACCCTTTATCAGATGATTTGTGGGCAAGCATTTTCCCCCAGTCTGTGAGGTATCTTTGCATTTGGTCATCAGAAAACACACACTGTATCTTTGCTACTTTGCTTCTAGTTCGTTCCAGAATGTAGCCTCATAAAATCTTCAAATTAGAATGTATGTCTATTTTTCCCTTTTAATATTCACTTTTAAAATGTTTCTGCTCTTTTTCCTCTCTAAATGGCAGGATTGGGGAAGCTGTCAGATATAAGATAGGTTCATATATCTAACCTTAGAAACTTGTCTGTCTAGAGACAATAAAGACACAGCAATATGAAATGTAATTCATTTTTATCAGTGCTAGAGTTGAAACCCAGGTTTAATATAAGGCAAGTGCTTGACCACTAATGTACGTCCATGGCCCTCTGAACTTAATTTTTTTCTAACTTTTTTCCCCAATTTAAATGGATTCTTCCCTGCTGGTTGTTTGGTCCTGATTTCATGATATGTATTTCACTGGACTGTACTCAGAGGAATATTTTAAATTCTTCCAAAGGACGTTGAAGGTTTGAGGTTAATTTGAAGAATCTTCAAAAGAGGAGGGTTGGGATATTGATGGTAAGATCCCTGTTCTGCAGATATGAAAGTCCAAGTTCTAACTTTAATATTGTCCAAATGCCAAGTGCCATCCTAGTAGCACCCACCTTGTGATGCTTTCTACATCACAGCATTACTAATTTTATCACACCGAACCCTTGTGTGTAAGCACCAAGTTGTAGTGTGTAATCTCCAACCAATGCAAAATAATAACAAAGCAAAGGGAAGGGGGGAATAGAGAAAGAAAATAAAATGGAAAGTGCCTATGTGTCTATGTTTGGACAAAGGCAAGAATAAATGGTAGAGATAAAGCCTCAAAGAGAAGCATAAAGAACAAGGCAAGGGGCCAGGCGGGGAGCTGCAGATGATGCCATAGATCACGTGCTTTCCTGAACCTCAAAGCATACAACATTCAGACTGTTATTAGATCAAGAAGGTCCTTTGGATCCATGGTGTAGAAAGAATGGCATTTGCTGGTATGCATCAGTCCTCTTGAACTCATAACCTCCTTTTTCCCTTAAAGGAGTCTCAGAAGATTTTTAACTTTCCCCATTATTTTTAAAGTCTCAGGTGGGAAACCTTCAACACTCACATTTGAGTTCAAACCCGCACTGCAAAAAGTAATAATAGCCCACTAATGGCTAAGGAATTCAAGATGATCCACAAGGAGCAGCAAACCACAATGTTTTGAAAAAAAAAAAAATAGGATGCCAGCCCAGGCCGCACTAAAACTTAGCCGAGAGCCCCATGTGTCAAAGATTTACAGATTCCAACTTCAGAGGAGCAAGTGTCTGATGAATTTGTTTGAAGATGAAACAACTAACAATGTTCACGGGGGCTTGGCGTTCATGACAGAGAAGGATTAACCGCTCTGGGGCTGCACAGAGCTCCGGCCCGTGTAGGTGGTAGCAGGAATCTGGCAGCGGAGCCAGCGCACCTCAGCAGGCTCTGTTTACCCAACCCCTGGCCTGCTCGGCAACGCACACTGCCAACTGGAACGAAGCAAGCCAAATGGTGTGGTGGTTTCCTAATGAGGCTAAGCAGGGAGAGAATAAACGAAGTGAATTTTTTTCTTGAGCCAAAGCAAGGCTAAGTTATGAACCAGACCTCCAGAGGCGAGAGGCTTATGTACTCACCAGCTGTCGCGACGCGGCCCTTCACACGGAGCTGCATAGGGTGGACACGAAGGCAGCGCTCTTAAAAGGGATGCCAGGAGTTCCCTTGAAAATGGCTTTTCGTTCTGGGCAGTGAAACAGTCTCTGGGTGTGAATTCACGCCTGAGGTTTACAAGCCATTGCTGACATCAATAAAGTACAGAGTTTGTTATTTTCCTCCCAGTGTCCTGTAGGCATGTTGGCACTCAGGAAATGCTTCCTAAAAATATGATTTGGCGAACATTTTTGTTTTGTTCATAAAGCCTTGTGTACATCATTGAAAGGGTCATTTTGGAAGACTGCTATAAAAATTTCAAGCACATGCATAAATGAAATCGTTTCATTTTAATGAATATGTAGGACTCTTTCTGCTCAAAAGCACACAGTTTATGCACCCAAGGACAACTGACAGAACATCCCTGTACCTTTAGCTGACTTCACACCTCTTTGAAATTGGACCAAATTGTAAGTCTGTGTCACACTTTTTCCAATAATATTTGAAACATAAAGAGCAAGACATTTAATAATCTGTCACTGGTTGTTTCAGCAATTAATTTGTTGGTTACCTAGGATTACCTACATTTCTATCTGGTTGTGAGACTGCAACGCTGTCTTAATTACCATATACACCAAGAACAAGAAATAACTTGATCTGTTATTTGAAACCAAGCAAAATACAACTGGACAAGAACTTTATTTAACTTGGGCCAGAGGTAGACATTAAAGAATATTGACCACTAAACCCTGGAAACCCACAAGAAAATATATCAGAATAATAGAAGAGTTGCCTTGCTGTTAAGCAATCCCCACTCCTTCACAAGGAGCAGATAAAGAGAGTAGAAGTAAGAATAGACTCCAGAGAGTGGGAGTAAGAAGAAAATACATTCCTTCCCATTCCCACCCCCTAAAAAAAAGTCATGTAAATCTACTCTGCCTCTACTCTAGAAATGGATAGACAAATCTGGATGACAGTACAACTGTTTGTAGCATGACTTTCTGATTCACTTATTTAGGACCACTTTGTAACTACTGCTCGGAAAAAGAGAAAAAGAAAAGGAAAAAGGATTCCCTGGAGAGTTAGCTCAACTGGCTCTGCATCAAGAAAGTGAGGGCTTGATCCCTGGCAATCCTTCATCCTTGCAACACATTGTCTACTGAGCACTGCCAGGAGCATTCCCAAACACAGAGTCAGGAGTAGCTCCTGAACATCATAAGATATGATACAAACAAGAAAAAAAAATGGGAAAAAATTTTTCAAAATATGAGTTCCCATTCATTATGCACTTATTCATTCAATGGCTCTGTTGGGAAAGTAAATCAACATCCATTCTGCTGCCCATGAACCAAAGAGTAGCATCAATTTTTGAATCTTCACTGTCACTGTCACTGTCATCCCGTTGCTCATCAATTTGCTCGAGCAGGCACCAGTAATGTCTCCATTGTGAGACTTCTTGTTACTGTTTTTGGCATATTGAATATGCCATGGGCAGCTTGCCAGGCTCTGCCATGAGGGCAAGATACTCTCGGTAGCTTGCCAGGCTCTCCGAGAGGGGCGGAGGAATCGAAACCAGGGGAATCGAAACCAGGTCAGCCACATGCAAAGCAAATGCCCTACCCGCTGTTCAAATCTTATTTAACAAAAGTCTTTTGTCAGTTTATAACTAACATAGGTATTGGTTCCTCAGAAGGATCTAGACAAAATTAACAGAAAAGCTTCTGAGAAGGATTGACCATTCTTATTACCACTGACCACATTTTTGACTCATAGAAGGAGATCAAACACCAACATAAACAGAAGATATGAAGAATTTTACTCTAATACTCATATGGCATTTCAATGGAGAAAATTACTGGAAACAAGGTGAAATGGCCAGAGAAGTAGAATTACAAGAGAAGACTGAAGAGGTGATTGAATTTCTGCATTCTCATGATCAAACTTGAATGGATGAGGCATTACTTCCTATGGATGAGCAAAGAAAATGGTATATTCCCATGGAAATACCAGGTGAAGATGTGGACAGAGTTGAAATGACAACAAAGTATTTAGAATATGACCTAAATTTAGTTGCTAAACCAGGGGCAGGGTTTGAGAGGACTGGTTATAATTTTGAAAGATCTACTATAGATAGACTTTTTGGTCTTCTGAGAAGTCAATTAATCCACCAAACTTCATTGCTATCTTATTTTAATAACTTGCACCCTCCACCAACCTTTATCAGTATCAACAATCAACACAGAGGCAAGATCTTGTACTTGCAAAAGTTTATGATTCACTGCAGACTCAGACAACAATTAGAAATTTTAGTATTAAAAATTGTTTGATTAAGAAATGTGCTTCACAAAAATCAGATCAAAATGGATTAAGGACCTCAACATCAGACCACAAACCATAAGGTACATTGAAGACAAGGTTGGCAAAATCCCCCACAATATTAAAGCTAACGATTTCTTCAAAGATGACACGCAACTGACCAACCAAGAGGAAACAGAGATAAACAAATGGGACTACATTAAACTAAGAAGTTTCTGCACCGCAAAAGATACAGTGACCAGAATACAAAGAGAGTCTACAGAATGGGAAAGGATATTCACCCAATACCCATCTGATAAGGGGTTGATATCAAGGGTATATAAGGCACTGATTGAACTCTATAAGAAGAAAACATCCAACCCCATCAGAAAATGGGCCGAAGAAATGAACAGAAACTTTCCCAAGGAAGAAATACAAATGGCCAAAAGGCACATGAAAAAGTGCTCTACATCACTAATCATCAGGGAGATGCAGATCAAAACAACCATGAGATACCACCTCACACCACAGAGAATGGCACACATCCAAAAGAACAAAAGCAATTGCTGTTGGAGAGGATGTGAGGAGAAAGGGACCCTTCTACACTGCTGGTGGGAATGCCGACTGGTTCAGCCCTTCTGGAAAACAATATGGATGCTTCTCAGAAAATTAGAAATTGAGCTCCCATTTGACCCAGCAATACCATTTCTGGGAGTATACCCCGAAGAAGCAAAAAAGTATAGTCGAAATCACAACTGCACTTATATGTTCATCGCAGCACTGTTTACAATAGCCAGAATCTGGAAAAAAACCCGAGTGCCCGAGAACAGATGACTGGTTAAAGAAACTCTGGTACATCTATACAATGGAATACTATGCAGCCGTTAGAAAAAATGAAGTCATGACTTTGCATATAAGTGTATCAACATGGAAAGTATCATGCTAAGTGAAATGAGTCAGAAAGAGAGAGACAGACATAGAAAGATTGCACTCATCTGTGGAATATAAAATAACAGAATAGGAGACTAATGTCCAAGAATAGTAGAAATAAGTACCAGTCGGTTGGCTCCATGGCTTGGAAGCTGGTCTCACATGCTGGGGAAAAAGGCTGCTCAGATAGAGAAGGGAACACCAAATGTGGTTGGAGATCCCGCCTGGGAAGGGAGATGCCTGCTGAATGTAGACTAGAGACTGAACACAATTGCCACTCAACACCTTTATTGCAAACCACAACACCTAATTAGAGAGAGAGAACAAAAGGGAATACCCTGCCACAGTGGCAGGGTGGGGTGGGGGGAGATGGGATTGGGAAGGGTGGGAGGGATGCTGGGTTTACTGGTGGTGGAGAATGGGCACTGGTGAAGGGATGGGTTCTCGAACTTTGTATGAGGGAAACATGAGCACAAAAGTGTATAAATCTGTAACTGTACCCTCACGTGATTCACTAATTAAAAATAAATTTAAAAATTTTTTTTAAAATGTGCTTCATTTTTTAAACCTAATTTATATGCCTAACAGGCTACATTATAGTGCAAACATAATTTTTATATGCATTGGGGAAACAAAGTCTTTGGTAACTCCCTTTATTTTCATGTGTTCTTTGTTCTAGTCTTCAGTGAAGTAAAGTTTCCTCGAGGCTTCATCATGTATAATATCACAGCAGATTAACATACAAGCAGAAATGAGAAAACTCAAGCATTATTCTAGACAATGAAAGGATTTATAAAAGTACAGGGACACTCAGGTGGGACCCTATAGGATCACAGCAAATCTGATTGGAAAGTTGCATAGATCACCCAACTCAGCGAGCCTAAACAATAACACAGAAAGGTAAACTAGCACCAAACAGCAGAGTAGATCTTCAGACAATGACTTTAGTAATATCATTGTGAAATATAACAATGTTTTAAAAAATAACAGTATTAGAATAAATTGACTCATTGATCTAAAATTTGATCAGTCCATTTGCTTTTGTGTTGTAACAAACAATATGAAGTAATTTTGATCTTGCCTGCAAGATAGAAGGCTGAACTGGTAGGTGGGAAACTGGCAACATTGGTGGAGGGGCACACTAGTGGTGGTATTAGTATTGGAATATTCAATGCCTGAAACAACTGTATTATTAATAATTTGGTAAATTACAGGGATACAGTAAAAGCAAATTTTTAAATACAGAGAATTGCCAAAAATCTCACTATTGTGAATAATATTTTTTAATCTTTCCTATTAAATGATGCTTTTAGATGTTGACATGAAATGAATTTGTTGTTTTAAATTAATAAATATTTAAATGTCTCATTTAGATTTTTATGTTAAAAATTGATAAGTCAGCAGAAATTCCTTGGGATCTTCAATAATCTCTAAGTGACTAAAAGGATCCTGAGGCCAAAAATTTTCTCTGAAGGATAAGAGTGAAGAAAAGATATAATTCTTCCAATAGTGTGTATACATATATACTATTTCAGCTATGTTTGTATATTAATTTTACTTTAAATAATTGACATACAACTCACACATTTTAAGAGTACAATCTAATTATTAAGTATATGTATATACTGCAAAGTGGTGACCACAATAATTGAATTTACTTTTAAATAGCAATTTTAAACAAACGCATAAATATGGCAGTGTTATTTACATAAATATGGCCAAAAAAAATAAAAATTAAAATAGAGGCTACACACTAATGGTAATGGGAATCCGAAAGCTAGAATTTTGAGTAATTGAAAGAAATCTCCCCAGTTAAGATGATTACACGTTCAGATCAACTAGCAGGTTTTAACTGTGTAAATACAAATAAGTATTTCCTAATAGGCCTAAATATTCATAATCTGGTACTTCTTAACTTGAGGAAAGAGAAGATTTAGATAGTAAACTCTGGATTTCTACAAAATTCCAGGGTATAGTGTCTTTTAGAGTGTTAACGTGCTATCCCTCAAATTCAATGACATACTTTTAATTTTCTAAATTCTTTCATAGCATATTGATGGATATCACATAAGCACATGTGTAAATAACACTGTATTTTTAATGCCAATTTTCTTTCATGAAGCTTAAATTGCTTAATAAACATCACTTCAGTCCAACTTCTTATCCAAAGTTAAACTGTTTCAGAATAAGATTATATACTATTTGCATGATTCTGTCTCTATTTTTCTATTGCTCTTCTTGTCAACTTAAACATAGGGTTTTAGAGACTTCTAAAAATCACGATTCTTTTGAAACATCAAAATTTCTTAAGTAAAATCTCTTGCATTATTTATTGCCAAATCAGGGAAGCCAATTAAACTGCAATTTTATTTTTGACTCTAAAATGCCAGAAACTGTAGCCAAGATTGTATTTCAGCAATCTAAATTAATTTAACTTTATATGGTTGTTCAAAAGGAAATTAAAGAAGACATTTTTAGTAACTTTAGTGTGTTATCTTTAAAATTCACATGAGGTTACAATTGTTTTGTTTTAATATTACTAACGAGCATTGTACCATGATTAATAATCTCTATACTTACTTGTTTTACCTTTTTAAATGATGTTAGATAAAAGGAAAAGT
Organism: Sorex araneus; assembly: GCF_027595985.1. Lineage (NCBI taxonomy): Eukaryota > Metazoa > Chordata > Mammalia > Eulipotyphla > Soricidae > Sorex > Sorex araneus. Next base: position 14,013,837 of record NC_073311.1, read on the forward strand.
GACAACAACAATTATGTCTATTTCCAAAGATATAAAGAAGTTACATGGAAAATTTGCTCTCCAGATAATATTTGGTGTTTGAGGGGCTTTATATGTGTGGTTTTTGTTTGAAGTTCACACAAAGCAGTGCTCAGTGTTAAGTCCTGTCTTTGCACTCAGAGATTCCACCTGGAGGGGCTTGGGGGACCATACGTAGTCCTGAAGACTGAAGTTAGATTGGCTGCATGCAAGGCAAGTGCCCTACCCTCTGTATGTCTCTCTAGCCCTCTAGAAGTAGTTGATATTAAGGTATCTTAGGACTGGATGGAGCTATATAGAAGTTACAACAATAATATTACAAAAGAATAAGTAACTTTAATTGAAATCCTATTATGTGCCACATATTGTGCTAGACACATTCATATCTTATCACCTACATTAAATAAAAATTACTATGCCTTAATTTTATATAAATTTACTGAGATTTAGATAAGGTATATAACTTATGCTGTGTTTTATGACTATGTAGCAAAACCAGAATTCAAATCTATATCTGTATCCAAAGCCCATGTCTTATTACTTGGCTGAATATAAAGAGCTTATAAGTGTCATTCTTTAATTGATCATTAACTATGAGGATTATCTGTCATCTATCACTTTTAAGAGGCATTTTAACCTGAACCCAGGTATATAGTCATATGTAATTTAACCTTTATTACATTACTTTCCATTATGAAGTATCTTAGACTATAAATACACAAAGCTAGTGAAGTTCACTACACACTTAGGTCCTATGAAACAGTGCATTAGAACACTCTTGTGTTGATAGAAGCAATGCTTAGTTATATGCTACATAAATCATTTTAAGGATTTTTAAAACTTTTTATTGAATCACCATGTGAAAAGTTACAAAACTTTCAGGTTTAAGTCTCAGTCATACAACGATCAAATGACCATCCCTTCACCAGTGCACCTGTTCCACCACCAAGAACCCCAGCATACCTCCCATCCCACCCCCAACTACCGCCTGTGTGGCTGATGATTTTCACTTTACTTTCTCTTTACTTTGATTACATTCAATATTTCAACAGAAAACTCACTATTATTATTTGGAATTTTCCCCCAACAATCAGAACTGCCAAAAAGGCATCATTTGATAATTTGTTTTCCATTGCTGAGAATGAGTATAAAAGTTTGCGCGGCTGCAACAGTAGCTGCGCAGTTTTGGATTTTTGGTATTTTAGTAATTAAGTCCAGAGAAGTTTCTGCCAGAAGTCGCTTCACTGCAAGCTCGTACCTCTGTTTAGTGAGCCTTATAAAATGGCAGTCACCATGCCATTGGCAAAAGGAAAGGGAAAAACCTTTGCCCTCCCGGGGCGGCATAGGGCCGTAGCTTAGTTCACAGTATAGAGGCGTTTCTGCAAGAAGCCTCTGGGTGCTGAAAGTAGTTAGTAGGCCTCCAAGATCATGGGCATTCAGGAATGGAGGAGTCGTTTGTGCGCAGCCGCTCGGGGTCACCTTAAGGATATTTATTGAGTAGTTCTGCAGTCAACAGAATGCATAAGCAGGTGCCATAGGGGCTCTATAAGTAGAGCAGCAGATCTGAATGGCACTTGCAGTCAACTGAGAAAGCCATCCTTCCACAGAACTAAATAAATCGGACAGGGAGCAAGAACTCTCAAAGCAGAGAGGGACCTTCAGAGCCAATACCAGAGTAAAACAGAAGCTCAAAGAGTGAACAGGGAGCTCTTCATGTGGAGTCGAGGAAAGGCACATAGACTGGAATCACAGAAAAGAGAGGAACAGAAATGTCCAAAGGAAATTGACACTCAAAGAGAGTAGAGAAAACAGACACACAAGAGGTACATGGCTCTAGAATAATATTTGGGAAAGAGACTTCAGAAATTTTCTATGACTTCTTAAAACATTAGAAATTTCCAGTGGTAGAGGGAGAATTTTTCAGGAAAAAAAAAATGAATGGAAATCATCAAAGCTAATGACTGCATGGACAACATGAGAGATGATGTAAGTATAAACTGAAAAGTGATAGAGAAAAACATAAGAAAAGTAACAGCTAGTGAGATGTGGGATAAAGAGTGAGATGGCTCCTAAGAAATTTAGAAATGTCTTTAAATGCAGGGGTGGAGGGAGGGAGGAATACAGCAAATCTGGTTTGAGGAATAATAATCCTAAAGTACTTAAAGGGAAACAACAGTAAATTGAAAACTCAGGCCTATATAAAAAAAATGGTTAAATGAAGTGGATAGGAAAACCTCATAGGTAGAATTTGAATATGATGAGAACAAAGAGTAGAACTCAAATGAACACTTTTTTCTTGCATTTTTCCCTTTTCATTGACTTATTTTTATTTTCTTGATTTACAGCATTATAAAATTTCTGGAGTGTGATTAAAAACATCTGTATGACTATAGGATTCACTGCATTTGCCACCAAATTTCCAATACCATCCACCCCCCAAAAAGACCCCTCTATTGATTCCTCCCTCTGGTGACCACTACGGTGTTCACCAAGTCTAAGAGTAGGTTAATTGGTTTTTGCCAGTTTCTATATTAGTTGATGTTCTACTTATGAGGATAACCGTTTATTCCTTAGTTTACTTAGCAGAATCACTTCGAGTTCTAATCATTATGTCCCACTTGGCACAATTTTATCATAAATTAAACGTTTTATTCTTGGGAAGATATTTTGGTTTGCTGCTTCTTTTGTTTGTTGGTTTGGTATTGGTTTGGGAACCACACATGCTGATGCTCAGGATTAACTCCCGGCTCTGTGCTCAGGGATCATAATGGGACAGAGGGGACCATATGGATCAAGCCTCGGCATACACGGTGCCTTACTTGCTCTGTCTCAACTTTTTAAAACCATTTCCTTTTTTCTCTCTTTTCTTTTGTTGTTGTTGTTGTGATGACCAGGGTCACACACACTTGATTTCAGTACTTGCACCCTAGGTTGTTGTAGGTTGCCAATTGTAAGATATTTTGTTGTGACACCAGGGATCCCTAACAGCAATGCTATTGGAATCACTCTCAGATACATGAGGCAGCGGCAGGGGTTGACTTTATAAGCTCAGACTTAACCAAGCAGATGTTCAGCCAATGAGCCATCCCCATTCCCTCACAATTTCACTGATTTTAAATGTGTTGTAATATTTTATTGCATACATGCCACAGCTTCTTTATCCAGCAATCTATTCATGAGCATTTAGGTAATTCCATGTTTCAGCTATTGTGAATAACGCTGCTATTAACATAGGGTACAAATATCTTTTCAAATTTGTATTTTTCATTTTCTTTAGCTAAACACCTAGGAATGGTATTGCTGGTCACAACTAGTTCTATTCCTTCCAACATTATAGCAGGACTCACCAGTTTCTAAGGGGAAGACAGAAGAGGAGCTACTGAAGAAAAGAGAAAAGCAGATAAACATCAGGAAACATTATTAGATGTCAAGAGGGAGGAATTTGTGGCTAGAAAGATAGTAGAGCAGATTGGGTATCTGCCTTGTACCACGCAGACCTGGGTTCATTCCCTGGCTCCACAAATAGTCCCCAAGAGCTCTACCAGGAGTGATCCTTGAGTACAGAACCAAGAGTTAGCTCTGAACACTAGGCATGGACCAAAAACAAAAAAAAAAAGGGGGGGAAGGCAAGGAATATTTTCAAGAAGTAGTAAGTAATCAGTGCTCTTGAGAAATTAATAAAGAATAATCTCTCTAAGACTGAGAAGAGAACTTAGAGTTACATATCCTCATTACCATTATGTTGTTTCCAGTGCATGATTTCCATTGCACACACCACCAGTTTCTTCTTTATTGCCTATAGGTACAGCTTCACTATTCAATTAACATGTGTTCATGGAGTGAGGACAATGACATTGATTACCTACAGAGGAAACATGCAACTTAGGATCTGTTTCTGATTTAGATGTGAGGAATTAAAAAAGAAAAAAAAGATACTCTCTTTTTCCCCCCCATTGGGCATTTGTTGTGATATAATTCACCATTCAGTGTTGATTTTTTTAAATGTTAATTTCTCACCTGATCTTGGCACATGTTAAATCCAGAAGTTAATTATTCACGCTTATAACTTTAAACATGTTTTTCCTTCTGATGGTAAAAGAGAGGTAATATTTTTTTACTTTATTCTTACTGAAATCATTCTTTCATCACCTAGCATGTACCAGGTACTACAGTGTATATGGAGACAGTGAATTCACAAATGGACACTGTCCCTGCTCTCAAAAAACAGGAGCTTCCTCAAAAAAGAAATACAAATGGCCAAAAGGCACAAGAAAAAAATGTTCCATATTGGTAATCATCAGGGAGATGCAAATCAAAACAACAATGAGATATCATCTCACACCACAGAGACTGGCCCACATTCGAAAGCAACCAGTGCTGGTATGGATGTAAGCAAAAAGGGACACTCTCACTGTTAGTAGGAATGCTGACTGGTCCAGCCTTTTTGGAAAACAATAGGGTCAGTCCTTCAAAAACTAGAAATTGAGCTTCCATATGACCCCACAATATCACTTCTGGTAATATATCTCAAGGGTGCAAAAAAACACAGTAGAAATGACATCTGTACCTATATGTTCATTGCAGCACTGTTCATAATAGCCAAAATCTGGAAACAACCCAAGTGCCCGAGAACAGACAATTGGTTAAAGAAACTTTGGTACATCTACACAATGGAATACTATGCAGCTGTTAGGAGAGATGAAGTCATGAAATTTGCTTATAAGTGGATAGACATGGAGAGTATCATACTATGTGAAATGAGTCAGAAAGAGAGGGACAGATATAGAAGGACTGCGTTCATTTGTGAAGTATAAAATAACAACACAAGACCGACACCCAAGGACAGTAGATAGAAGGGTCAGGAAGAATGCTCCAAAGTTGGAAGCCTGCCTCATGAGCAGGCGGGGAGAAGACATCTGGGATAGAGAAGGGATCACTAAGAAAATGATGTTTGGAGGAATCGGTTGGGATGGGAGATGTGTGCGGAAAGTAGATAAAGGACCAAACATGATAACCTCTCAGTATCTGCATTGCAAACCGTATTGCCCAAAACTAGAGAAAGAGTATGGGGAACATTGTCTGCCATGGAGCAGTGGGAGGGTGGGAAAGTTGGAGATATACTGGGAATATTGGTGGTGGGGAATGTGCACTGGTGCAGGGATGGGTGTTTGATCATTGTGTGATTATAACTCAGACATGAAAGCTTGTAACTATATCTCAAAGTGAGTCAATAAAATTTTAAAAAATAAAATAAAACAAAAACAAAACAAAACAAAATCAAAGTTCTTGAGACTTCATATGGAATCTTGGCACATTCAAAGAATAGCAAGTGCGTTTCCTTTGGAGAGATATCAGAGTAGAGCTGCTGGACCCTATAGTGAATGCTGAAAGATAATTGAATTATTTCCTAAGAAGACAACTACAAAATGCTACTTCAAGAAATAAAAGAGGACACGAGTAAATGGAAAGATATTCCCTGCTCATGGATTGGGAGAATTAACATTGTCAGAATGGCAATACTCCCCAAAGCATTGTACACATTCAATGTGATCCCTATGAGGATACCCATGACATTCTTCAAAGAAATGGATCAAGGACTCCTGCAATTCATATGGAACAATAAGCCACCACAAATAGCTAAAGCAACTATTGGGAAAAAATAAATAGGGGAGGAATCACCCTCCCCAACCTCAATCTTTACTACAAAGTGGTAATAATTAAGACAGCATGGTACTGGGATAAAGGCAGACCCACAGACCAATGGAACAGGGTTGAATATCCTGACACGCACCCTCAAATACATGATCATCTAATCTTTGATAAGGGAGCAAGAAATGTGAAGTAGAGCAAGGAAAACATCTTCAACAAATGGTGCTGGCAAAACTGGACAGCTACATGCCAAAAAATCGGTTCAGATCTCTACCCAACACCATGTATAAAATTCAGGTCAAAGTGGATTAAAGACCTCAACATCAGAACCAGAATCCATAAGGTATATGGAAGACAAGGTTGGCAAAACCCTCCGTGACATTGAAGCTAATGGTACTTTCAAAGATGACACGCCACTGACCAAGCAAGTGAAAACAGAGATAAACAAATGGGACTACCTTCAACTAAGAAGTTTCTGCACCTCAAAAGAAACAGTAACCAAAATACAAAGTCTACAGAATGGGAAAGGATACTCACCCACTAACCATCTAATGCAGGGTTTATATCAAGGATATACAAGGCACTGTTTGAACTCTACAAGAAGAAAACATCCAACCCCATCAGAAAATGGAGAGTGGAAATGAACAGAAATTTTCTCAAAGAAGAAATCCAAATGGCTAAAAGACACATGAGAAACTTCTCTACATCACTAATCATTAGGGAGATGCAGATTAAAACAACAATGAGATATCATCTCACACCACAGAGACTGGCCCACATCCAAAAGAACAAAAGCAACAGGTGTTGGTGAGGATGTGGGGAAAAAGGGACTCTCCTTCACTGCTGGTGGGAATGCTGACTGGTTCAGCCCTTTTGGAAAACAATGCGGATGACTCTCAAAAAATTAGAAATTGAGTTCCCATTTGACCCAGCAATACCACTTCTGGGAATATATCCCAAAGAATCAAAAAGGTATAGTAGAAATGACATCTGCATTTGTATGTTCATTGCAGCACTGTTTACAATAGCCGAAATCTAGAAAAAAAAACCCAAGTGCCCAAACACAGATGACTGGTTAACGAAACTTTGGTACATCTACACAATGGCATACTATGCAGCTGTTTAAAAAAATAAAGTCATGAAATTTGCATATAAGTGGATCAATACGGAAAGTATTGTGTTAAGTGAAATCAGTCAGAAAGAAAGAGACAGACATAGAAAGATCACAATTATCTGTGGAATATAAAGTAACAGAGTTGGAAACTAACACCCAAGAGTAATAGACATAAAGACCAGGAGGTCTGTCCCTCAGCTTGGAAGAGAAAGGCAGTTGTGATAAAGAAGGGAACACCAAGTAGAGGATGTTGGGAGGACCATTCAGGTTGAAAGGTGTGTGCCAAAAGTAGACTATAGACCAAACATGACGGCCGCTCAATACCTCTATTGCAAACTACAACACCCAAAAGGAGAGAGAACAAAAGGGAATGCCTTGCCGCAGAGACAGGGTGCAGTGCTGGGGGATGGGGTAGTGGTAGGGATACTGGGATCATTGGTGGTGGAGAATGGGCACTGGTGGAAGGATGGGTAAATGATCACTGCATTACTGAAATGCAAAAACGAAAGTTCATAATTTGTAACTGTACCTCATGGTGATTCACTAATAAAAAATTTTTTAAAAAGAAGGCAACATGTAGACTACAAAGAGTTATTGTCCAATTTCATTCCCTTTTAGAAGAGTATTTGTCTCTATATACCATCTATTTTAGATTCAAGAACCTATAGCCAGCTTATAGATATAAATTAATGTCACTTAAAGCTATTTGTGAGAGACTCCAGTGGATATAGATCAGTGATACAAAAAAAGAGTTTCATTTCCACATGGTGATAAAATAAAAAAAAATAAAATAATAATAAAAAAAAGCTTCATATGCATGGGGCCCTGTGTTAAATCTCAGACAACTCCCAAATAAACAAATAAAAGCTATGCCTGATAAAATTTTAAAGTATCTTTTTCCTAGGAAACACAAAATCCAATAAAAAAATAATTGTACAAAATTCTAAAAGCTCCAAATATTTTATATAATTTTATTTTAATAATAATATTTAAATATAATTAATTATAACTGAATTATAAATGATCGATTAATTCATCAAAGGATTAAAGTGATTATTTTCATTCAAAGGAAATGGCAATAGTTACCTCCTAGAAGCAGGGTTTTATTTGATGTGACATGCAGGTAAATCATTAGTCTTATTTGTGTGTGTTGGTCTGCTCACTAGTAAAATATAAAAAGAAACAGCAGATCACAGAGGCTTTCTGATGCCCCCATCAGAGGCAGTTATCAAATTAGCCATGAATTACACATGAAAAGGAAAAACCAGGTACAAAAAATTAATTAATGTTCCATTTCTAACCATATCATAGCATTATAGAATACTTAGAACATCTACTTTTATTAGTTCCTGAAGAGACTGAGCAAAAAAACCTTCTATTTCATCTCCCTTTCCTTAGAAAAGAAATGGAAACTCAACATATTCCATTAAAGAGCAAATGGACCAGTTAGATACATCTACACAGTACAACTATGGCTTTTACCAGAATGAATGCATGAACAGGAGTAGCCTTCTTAAATATTTGGAATTATGATCCACTTTATTCCTGTAGGTTAAAAATGATTCTTTGAAATGCTAAAAGAAGGAAAGTTCATCAGAAAAAATGTTAGTAAAGGAGGTTTTTGTTTTGATGTTTTGGTTTTTTCTAAACCTGTTTTTCCAAGCTCAACAGCTACAGAAATCTAATAGGTATTCTTGCCCCATTTGCTCTGTGTCATTGGGTTAAATCCTAAAATAGCCAATACCTGGGATAGTCCAGGCTTTTTGAAGTTTCAGATTACCACATTTCATGAGAGAAATGGAGTCAGATATAAAAAAAAAAAGCCAATGCACATCAGGTCTGTTTTACAAACCAGAACTCTGGAAAATTCATAAAAGAGTAAGGAGTGTTGACAAGAGATTTATTTTTCAGACATGTAAAACCTAAGTGTCTGATTCACAACAAAAACAGTGCATGGGTAACTTTATAACTACTTCACTCAAATTCATAGACAAGGAGAAATATGTTTTATGATCTCTAAAAGTAAACTCTCAGCATTGAAAATAAACTATTGGAAAATAAGCCATTAAAAAATATTTCTTAATGGGGCTGGAGCAATAGCACAGTGGGTAGGGCGTTTGCCTAGCACGCAGCTGACCCGGATTCAATTCCCAACAGCCCATATGGTCCCCTGAGCACTGCCAGGGGTGATTCCTGAGTGCAGAGCCAGGAGTAACCTCTGTGCATTGCCAGGTATGACCCAAAAAGCAAATATATATATATATGATTTCTTAATGAAGTTCTTGGATTAGAGTTTTTTACAGCTTACTGAGCCAAACCTAAGGAAAAATATAGGAAGTTTATAACAAATAAAGTATTTTGAAAATAGTAAAACCTATCTATTCTAAATAAATACCTAAGTTATATTTTAAGTCATCAATATCACATACTTCTGTTAAAATGGTGAGTAATTAAGTAATGTTTCAAAGAAAGATAAAATCTAATGTGCCACAGACCAATGGAACAGAGTGGAATATCCTGACACACCCTCAAATATATGATCATCTAATCTTTGATATAGGAGCAAGAAATGTGAAGTGGAGCAAGGAAAGCCTCTTCAACAAATGGTGCTGGCAAAACTGAACAGCTACATGCCAAAAACCTAGGCTCAGATCTCTGCCTAAAACCATGTACAAAAGTCAGATCAAAATGAATTAAAGACCTCAACATCAAACTAGAATCCATAAGGTACATTGAAGACTTGGCAAAACCCTCCACAACATTGAATCTAAAGATATTTTCAAAGATGACACACCACTGGCCAAGCAAGTGGAAACAGAGATAAACAAATGGGACTATCTTAAACTAAGAAGCTTCTTCACCTCAAAAGATACCATTACCAGAATAGAAAAACAATCTACAGAATGAGAAACCCAATACCCATCTGATAAAGGGCTGATATCAAAGATATACAAGGCACTGGTTGAACTCTACAAGAAGAAAACATCCAACCCATCAGAAAATGGGGCAATGAAATGAACAGAAACTTTCTCAAAGAAGAAATTCAAATGGCTAAAAGGCACATGGAAAATTCCTCTATATCACTAATCATCAGGGAGATGCAGATCAAAACAACAATGAGATATCATCTCACACCACAGAGACTGACCCACATCCAAAAGAACAAAAGCAACCCATGTTGGTGAGGATGTAGGGAGAAAGGGACTCTCATCACTGCTGGTTAGAATGCCAACTGATTGAACCCTTTTGAAAAACAATGTGGATGACTCTCAAAAAATTAGAAATTGAGCTCCCATTTAACCTGGCAATACCACTTCTGTGAATATATCCCAGAAAGGCAAAAAAGCATACTAGAAATGACACCTGCACTTGTGTGTTCATTGTAGCACTGTCTACAATAGCCAGAATCTGGAAAAGACCTGAGTGCCTGAGAACAGATGATTGATTAAAGAAACGTTGGTACATCTACACAATGGAATACTATGCAGCTATTAAAAAGGATGAAGTCATGAAATTTGCATATAAGTGGATCAACATGGAGAGTATCATGCTAAGTGAAATGAGTCAGAAAGAGAGGTACAGACATAGAAAGATTGCACTCATTTTTGGAATATAAAGTAACAGAATGTGAGACTTACACCCAAGAAAAGTACAGATGTGTACCAGGAGGATTGCTCCACGGCTTGGAAGCCGGCCTTACATGCTGGGGAAAAAGGCAGCTCAGATAGAGAAGGGACCACCAAGTAAAGTGTGCTAGGAGGTCCCGCTCCGGATGGGAGATGCGAGGTGAAAGTAGACTATAGACCAAACATGATGACCACTCAATACCTATATTGTAAACCACAACACCCAAAAGGAAAGAGAGAGAGCAAAAGGAATGCCCTGCCACAGAGATGGGGTACGGGGGATGGGGAGAGGGATACTGGGATCATTGGTGGTGGAAAATGGACACTGGTGGAGGGATGGGTATTCAATCATTATATGACTGAAACGTAAGCATGAAAGTTTGTAAGTCTGTAACTGTACCTCATGGTGATTCACTTAAGAAAAAAAAAAAGATCTCAACATCAGACCAGAATCCATAAGGTACTTTTAAGACAAAGTTGGCAAAGCCCTCCACAGCATTAAATCTAAAGATATCTTCAAAGATGATGCACTACTGGCCAAGTTAGTGGAAACATAAACAAATGGGACTATATTAAATTAAGAAGCTTCTGCATCTCAAAAGAAAAAGGACTAAAATACAAAGACAGTCTACAAAATGGGAAACAATATTTACTCAATACCTATCTGATAAGGGGTTGATATCAAGGATATACAAGGCACTGGTTGAACTCTACAAGAAGAAAACATCCAACCCCATCAAAAAATGGGGCGATGAAATGAACAAAAACTTTCTCAAAGAAGGAATCTGAATGGCCAAAAGGCACATGAAAAACTGCTCTTTATCACTAATCATCAGGGAGATGCAGATTAAAACAACAATGAGATATCATCTCACACCACAGAGACTGGCCCACATCCAAAAAAACAAAAGCAACCCATGTTGTCAAGGATGTGGGGAGAAAGGGACTCTCAGTCACTGCTGGTGGGAATTCAAACTGGTCCAACCCTTTTGGAAAACCATATGGAAGCTTCTCAAAAAAATTAGAAATTGAGCTCCCATTTGACCCAGCAATACCACTTCTGGGAATATATACTGGAGAGGCAAAAAAGTATAGTAGAAATGACATCTTCACTTGTATGTTCATTGCAGCACTGTTTATAATAGCCAAAATCTGGAAAAAGCCCGAGTGTCCATGAACAAATAACTGGTTAAAGAAACTTTGGTACACCTATACAATGGAATACTATGCAGCTGTTAGAAAAAGATGAAGTCATGAAATTTGCTTATAAGTGGATCAACATGGAAAGTATTATGTTAAATGAAATGAGTCAGAAAGAGTGGTATAGACAAAGATTGCACTCATCTGTGGAATACAAAGTAACAGAATAGGAGACTAACACCCAAGCATAGTAGAAATAAGGACCAGGAGGTTTGGCCCATGGCTTGGAAGCCAGCCTCACATACTGGAGAAAAATACAGCTTAGACAGAGAAGAGAATACCAAGTAAAGGGTATTTGGGGGATCTGCTCGGGTTGGGAGATGCGTGCTGAATGTAGACTATAGATCGAACACAATGGCCACTCAATGCCTCTACTGCAAACCACAACACCCAAAAGGAGAGAGAGAACAAAATGGTATGCCCTGACATAGAAGTGGGGAGGGGGGGGTTGGCGGGAGGAATACTGGAATCATTGATCCTGGAGAATGAGCACTGGTGGAGGGATTGGTATTTGATCATTGTATGACTGAAACGCAAACACAAAAGTTTGTAAGTATGTAACTGTACCTCACAGTGATTCACTATTAAAAAAATAATAATAAAAAGATAAACTCTAATGAACTTAGAATGAAATGTTGTCCATTAAAACTCAATTACAAAGAACTTTGTAAATCATGGTGCTTTAATTAAACTTTTTTAACAATAATTTTAAAAAGAATATTTATACCCAATCTTGGGCACTTTAGTAGCAGTGGGGTATAGTAACTTTGTACATTAACACCAAAAACTTTAACGCTATTTAGCCATGTAACTAATAACAATAATTTTTAAAATGAATATATGCTATGTATATGTGTTATATGGTCTAATGTTGTTGGGTTAGGTGCTTTTCATATAACTTTCAATATATAATATATATTATTAATATAACAGGATGATAGTTTATATGGAACTTCCCATGTCCCAGGAAATCCCTCAGATCTGTAAAACTGCAATGATAGTTTACATACAGCTAAATTTTGTATAGATTTTCTATATGATACCAATAATAACTTTTGTAAAACTCCATCAAAACTAGAGTAAGCAAATATTTTGGGTCTACATTCATCTGTTGGTATATATAGAAACATATAATATATCACTTATATAAAGAGATCCTCTATATATATACACATACACATACACACTAACAAATATATGTTCTATCTGTAATCGCTTAATGGAACTAATTTAGGTTGACAGGAGTTTAAGGTAAACTTGAAGAGTTACAACATAGATGATTCAGACTAAAGAAAACAAATGGATTTCCACAGTAACAATTTTTCCATCAGTATTCATAAACTATACTTTAAACTGAGAAAATATTAGTCCCAGATTCTTTAGCATAGGAATCACTAGTCTGATAGTATGGAAAGAACAATGAATGCATGGAAATTTCCATAGGAATATCAAATTTTCCTCAATCATATTGATTTATTGAAATGTTTAAAAATGAACTGCTAAAATATATTCTTACCACAGACAGTTCCCTAAAGGGAATTACCAAGAGATCAAGATTATTCATTTTAAGTGAACTTGACAATAATAAACTGTTTGGTAGTTTTATGGTTAACATAGACAATAATTTCCAGAGAATTGTTGGACCCCCAGCTAACAGGCATAGCCAATTTGAGGAGAAGTCTAAATAATGTGCAATTCCTTCAGTACCTGGTGCCAGTGAATCTATTATTCCTCCGTTTAAAGCCTTTGTTGTATCTGCTTTTCATTTAAACTCAGGAGAAAACATTTTGTTTCTGGAATTGTTTCTTGGACTAGGGAGCAAGTTGGTCCCCTGACCATTCAGTATCTTACCCAAACCTAAGGCAGTTGTTCCTTCCCTCCCTCCTGCAGCATTGAATGCTGCCTGAAAATACCTCTCACATGTGGCCCTGTCATTTGGCAATAAAATCATCTGCTCCAGCAGTGACGAAAGATAGATGTTTGAAAGAAAGCAATCGAAGATAATTTCACTGCTAACACGTCAAGGGGGTCCAAATAAACTCGATAAAACATCCAACATACAAAGTATATTAACAAGGACATTACTCAGTACCCCAGGACGCATTTCATCCAAGCCCTTTTTCAAAATGAGAAGCTTATGCCAATGAAAGTAATAAACCTTTTCTTATATCAAACCAAAGGGAAATTGGGGGTTGATGTGAAGGACACTTACTCAAGCACTAATCTGCTTTTGATTATTAATGTGTTGCTCATTTTAAGGCATGACAAAAGTCAGAAAGGAAGAAAAAAAGTCCAAACTTGAATTCTGTTCTTCCCAGATAAATAATTTAGGAGATTATTCATTGTGTGGTTTTTAACTAACTCCCATCTTTCTGAAGTTCTTTATATCCTTTCAAGTACTTACTGGATGCATTTCCATGGGACTTCTAATATTCCCAGAAAACAGGATGTTTCTAGAAGTTAAAGAAAGATGATCACATCGCTTTCACTGTGTTCCAAGGAGAAAAGACATATATAATTCAGTTTTATCTTCTATGTGTAGTATAAGTTTCCAAAGCCAACAACTATGGAAAATATATACTTCAAATACAGTCTACTTAATACTGAGCATTTAATTCCAGCAGCAATAATATTAGTTTGACTTATAAAGCACTCTTACATATGTATTATTTTATTTTATCATGACAGAATCTGTAGAAGTAAATGAAGTAAAAAATCTTTACCATTATTTTGTAACTGTAGAAATTAAAGCTCACAGATCCTATATCCAGGACATTTTTTGACATCTAATTCAACATTCATTCCACTATACCATGCTTCCTCTTTAGAAAATCATGTATTCTGAACTACATAATTTTCCATGCCAGAGAACTTCAAATATGGAGATGAATAAGAGAGTTCCAGTCCTCTCCTAAAAAAGAGTTTAAAACTCAAGCATCGTGCAATAATTTATAAAAAAAATAAGTTAAGTAATTAAGTCTATTGCATTAATCAAAAGTTTAGCTACTACACTGGGGCTGGAGAGATAGCACAGCCGGTAGGGCATTTGCCTTGCATGCGGCCAACCCGGGTTCAAATCCCAGCATCCCATATGGTCCCCTGAGCATGGCCAGGGGTAATTCCTGAGTGCAGAGCCAGAAGTAACCCCTGTGCATCGCCAGATGTGACCCAAAAAGCAAAAAAAAAAAAAGTTTAGCTACTACACTGGAAAATATAACATCAGAAAATCACAAAGATGAAGATTAAATTGTACAGGTTTTTTAGTATATCTTGATATATATTTACCAGCTTCCATTAAGAATATGACTCTGCATGCAGTAACATTTTACATAAATGTGACTCACTATCTTTAAAATAAGTCACTATCTAAGTCTGCCAAAAAGCCTCAGTGTCATAAAGAGTTATCAAAACTACATATGACACTTTTAAAGAGTTACAATGCATACTGGCATGGCGCCAAGAAATCTTCCATTAAGAAACTTGCTCAAACTTACTAATGCAGTGAGACATAGGGAATGAGGTAAAGATGGTGATGAGGGAGAAAGGGTAAACCCTGATCAATGTAGAGAGGAGAAGGCACTGTGGTGAGGGTCTGATGCTAGTATGCTGAAGCACAAAACCCTACCAGTCTTGTAAAAGTGCAAATCATGGGAGCTAAAATAAAAATTTTTAAAGGAAAGAAAAGAAGCTCGCTCAAAAGTTTCCTAAACCTCTTTCATCAAGAAAACTTTTTTCTTATTTTAGGTACTCTGGTTTACAAACTGTTAGGATTTCATGCATGAAGTATTCCAGCACAACATCCTCCATTCAAGCTCCTCTTTCCACCACCACAGTCCCATGTCCCTTACCTATACCGCCTCCTCATGGTGAGCTTCCTTCTGAAGACAAGTTCTCAGTTTCTGTTGTCCTTGGGCATTTATTCATTCCCTGTTCTCTTTCTTCAAGTCCTGCATATGAGAGAGATAATCTCATGTCTGTCCCTCTTTTTCAAACTTCACTCAGCATGAATACTATCCAGTTCCATGCATGTGGTAGCAAATTTCATAATTTTATTTTTCTTACTGTTGAATAGTATTCCGTTGTGTATATGCTACTGTTTTTTTGATCCAAATCTTATCTTGGGCAGTTGGGTTATTTCCAGATTTTTGGCTATTGTAAACAGTGCTTCAATGAACACAGGAGAGCAGATGTCTTTCCTAAATTGAATTTTGGAAAAGATGTACAGAAGTGGAATTTTTGTGTTTTATGGAAGCTCACTTCCTAGTTTTTTTAGAAGAGTCCATATTATTTTCCAAAAGGTTTGGACCAGTTGACATTCCCACCAGCTATGAATAAGGGCCCCTTCTTTCCCACATTCATGCCAACACTGATTGTTTTTGTTCTTTGATATGTATGCCAAAGGAAACCTTTATTCAATATAAGGCTAGTCAATAATTAAAAAATTTTACTTAAGCAAAAGGTTCTTGGTGGGTGGAAATATAATACAGTGAGCAAAGTTCTTGCCTTGCATACAATCGACCTCCATTCTTTCCACACTATATAGGGTCTCCTGAGGACATCCAGGGTGTGATCCCTGAGCACAGAGTAAGGAACTATTCCTGAGCACAATTGACTGCAGACCAATCCCTACCCCCAAATAATTAAAACAGGCTTTTTAATTAGAATAATAGGGCCTGAATCCCAACTTTACCAATGCATTAATTAAGGTAACAGAATCTACCCACATTGCATTAATTCCAATTTTCAGTGTCATAACACAATTGCCTTTCACTCATGAATGTCAATCAGTAGATGAAAAAACTGGGAAAAGGAAGTCAGCATTGTTTCACATAGTCATCTATCAATCAAATCAGCAGCAGTTCAGCCATCTTCAACAAGTTGCTCCCCAGGGTTTGCCCTGAACATTAGTGACCAGCTGGCTGAATAAGGGAAAGAAAGAGTGGGAACAGAACGCTATTTCTGTGCATCGAATTAACCAACTGTATCCCATTATCTAGAATTGTGTTTCTTGTCAAATCTAACTACAAAGGGGCTGGAAAATGTAAATGAGCAATGCCCAAGGAGAAGAGGAAACTGATTCTTTTCAAACCAGGCAACATGCCCCAAGCATGTGCTGCCCAAACGCATATGCTATTGCCATGCATAATGGCCGATCACATACCGTGCTCTTCTCCCTTCTTGCGATGTGTACTTTCACACTTTCCTGCTTTAATGCTGGGATGTGTAACAGCCTTCTCCACTAGAGAGAAGCCTGTCTTCTCACCTGAATGCATAACTGCCTTACCTCTCTCATCTCCACTTATTTCCTAGTAAACTTGTTACTTTTTAAAAAAATAAGCAACATATCTCTGGAGACTATTCAGCTTCCATTATTGTCTCTATAAAATAGAGATACTGAATTTTATTGCATCCAAACATAATCATTTTTAAGTACATGCCACTGAGGAAGAATATAAGCAGTATTGTTGAAATTATATATACACACCAAGAATTGTAAGAAATATCTTGACTTAGTGATGTTCAACTGTTGTGCAGTGGGAAGAGGGACTGGGTAATTTAAGATTTGTGGGATATAGAGAGGATATAGACCTACCCTTCTTGAGTTATCAAAAATGTATCACTGTATCACTGTCATCCCATTGCTCATTGATTTGCTCTAGCGGGAACCAGTAACATATCCATAGTGAGATTTGTTGTTACTGTTTTGGGCATATCGAATACGCCATGGGGAGCTTGCCAGGCTCTGCCATGCGGTGGGATACTCTCGGTAGCTTGCCAAGAGGGACTCTCTGAGAGGGGTGGAAGAATCGAACCTGGGTCGACTACGTGCAAGGCAAATGCCCTACCTGCTGTGCTCCAGCCCAATACCTCAATAAAAATGGTTAAAATAATAATAATAAAAAGAAAAGAGGGGATGGAGCGATAGCACAGCAGGTAGGGCTGTGGCACTCCCACCAAAAAAAAAAAAAAACAGGAAAAAACAAAGGAAAGAAGAAAACCACAGGGCACCCAACAACCAGCAGCCAAGAGCGAACCCAATTAATATTCTAAACAATAAGTCCTGTTATAGGGTTCTAAGTTATTATAGGATCTAAGTTATCAGCTGACTAAAAATGCAATTACAGGGACTTGAGACAGTTCAGTGGGAAAGTACTTGGTGCTGACCTGGGTTTGATCTCTAGCATTCCGTATGGTCCCACAAGCCAGCCTGAAATTATCCTTGAGCAGAGTTAAGAGTAAACCCTGAGAACAGTTGGGTGTGGCCCCCCAAAACAAACAAAAATGTATATACATGGGTGTATGTGTGTATGTGTGTATATACACATATACAAGGTTGTATACAAATTAAAACTATTTTTTAAATTATTCAAAACAAATCTTGTTTGGGGAATATAAAGCATTGAGGTATTCTTACAACTGTCAAACACTGAGTCCCATCTACTTTCTTTCCTATTTTTGCCTATGACTTCCACATCTTGTAGAACCACAGCAAAAGGGAAACCACAGACACCAGAAGAAAGCATGTTCTCTTTTGGTCATGCTTTGGTTTTTTGTTTGTTTTTTGTTTGTTTGTTTTTTTGCTTTTTGGGTAACACCCGGCAATGCAAAGGGTTTACTCCAGGCTCATGCACTCAGGAATTACTCCTGGCAGTGCTTGGGGGACCATCTGGGATTCTGGGACTCAAATCCGGGTCAGCCGTGTGCAAGGCAAACACCCTACCCCCTGTGCTATTGCTCCAGCCCCTTCTGGCCATGTTTGTTGCAGGAATATTCCATTGTATTGATTTGGAGCAATCAAAATCCTAGAGTGAGATGAATATCTGCTTGATTATGTAGCATAAGAACTATTGATACCTGTAGTTGACCAGTTTTGAATTGCACATTCTCCAAATGACCTGATTTTATCTTAAGCATGAAACAGGATAATGACTGTAGCCTTTACATTAGGAAATCTGAGTGAAGCCCCTGGCACTGGTCACAGCTTGTAGTATTTAATAAGCATAGTAGTTATTCTGACCTATGCTTCCACCAATTTTTTCCTGTGTCTTTAATTTTCATCATCATGAGTTATCCACCAAGGAACCACACAGGCTTACAAGAACCTGTAGAAAACTAAATCTTCTCCACATTCTTCCCTCCCCTTTCTCCCTGGACTAATAACTAAAACAGCAGTACTGCCTTCTCTGCAGTTCTAAACTTACCACTAGTTTTACTCCTATGATATTTTTCCAAAACTTCTGGGAAAATAGGTCCAATGTTCTTGTATTTCACTACATCAGTCCTTAAAAAGTCATGAGAATACTGACCAAATTAAAACCTTTAAAATAACCCTTATGTAAAACCTGGCCCTGGTATTATAGGTTAAACAACAAGTTTTATTTTTATTTTATTTTATTTTCCATTTAAAATCATT
The DNA here is from genome assembly GCF_027595985.1 of Sorex araneus. Taxonomy (NCBI): domain Eukaryota; kingdom Metazoa; phylum Chordata; class Mammalia; order Eulipotyphla; family Soricidae; genus Sorex; species Sorex araneus. The sequence goes on from NC_073311.1 coordinate 14,032,858, forward strand.
ATGACAATATATAGATATCAAATAGATGGGTAGAGATAGATATAGCAATCAATAATATCCTGCAAGATCACCACAAGGTTTTAAGTAGCCATGTGAGCAGGATATCCTGATGACCCATGGCTCATGCCTGAGGCACAAGGAGAATCACACGAGAGGTCTAGGGAATAAAAAGCGAATTTTCCCCTCCATCCCAAAAGGGGATGCTCCAGCCAGGAATCCAGACTGCTTGTGACAGCAGCTATAAATTTCCAAGGTAGTATCCTTATAGTCAATTTTTTGTCAAGTATCTTTTTTATTTTATTTTCCCCTTACATTTTTTATAAACACTGGTTTACAAAGTTGTTCATGATAATTTGTAGACCTTTGTAGTCTGTAGACATTTAATATACCAACATCAAGCCTACCACCCACTGCACCTTAATCAATTTTTTCAGCAAAACTATTTTTTTCTTGAATCACCATGAATTATAAAGTTAGAGATCTTTGTGATTGAGGCTCAGGTGTATATTGTTCCGAGACCAATCCCTTCACCCGTGCCCACTACCCTCCACCAATGTCCCCAGTTTCCCTCCCACCCTCCAGACTGCCATATGGCAGGCACTTTGCCCCTCCCTCATTGTCCGATTATTCCCTTCCCGAACTTATTCCTCCACCCCTGTCCCAGTGTTTAGCCAATTTTTATGGCTTTCAGTTCCTAATCTGGGCTCTGACAAGGATCCTAGCTTGGCACCTTGTCCTTATAAGGTTAGGAAGACTGCAGGGTCTGCAGAGAAATAAGGAAACTTAGAGAGAAAGAAGAAACGTTGAACAAGTTTTTGCCTGTTTTCCTGCCCTGTGGGCTTTCTGGCAGATACAATCTAGTGCTATATGTGCAGTAGAAGTCACTGCCTTACCAGAAAAAGGAATTTTGCAATTACTTTGTTTTATCTGTCTTGGTCCATCAAATTGCCAAGGGTTCTGAGTCTTCATACGTGGTATGTGGTATGGGTTTTTTAAATATAATAACAAGCACTAATTCTTCTACCCAAAACTTTTCCTGTACTAGCACTAATAGTCACACACATTAAAAAAGTCACTCACCAGTTAAAATCATATATATCCATGCCCATTCTACATATACAAAGTAATGTCATATAATCAAGTGATTAGCAGATGAAATTTAGAAGGAACACATGGAACTATAGTTTGGTTGAATATCTAAGCATGTTGATACACAGGCACATCATTTCACAGTATTGTTGAGCTAGATGAGGTTGGATTTCCCGTGGAAAATTAATTATATCCCATAAATTTAATCACATGAACTATATGCAAATTGCTAACTAATTTATTGATGTTTCCATTAGTATCTAGTTTCACAAATAAACTGTCAACCTCTGTATCAAAAGTATAGACTCTACTTCAGGTAAAGGGAAACATCACTTGATCATCAAGTGATGATTGCTAGCCCATGTGCATTTCAGTGTGTTAGTCTTTCATTAATATAAGCTACAAATAGCCACATAGTGAAGTATCTTGGATATCATTTCTCCTTAGGGCAAATTCACAAAATAGTTGATGCCAATACTTCATCACCAGTAAACCTACCACAGAAGTATTTCTTTAAAACATAGTACTGTTCTATTACAAACATTCTATCTCAATTTTTCTGATGATTAAAGGGGATTTTAATTATACAATCAATGAGAAAATAGATAGAAACCATCTGGACATTCCTCTATTTTCTGCCAAAGAATTTTCTTTTGTTTTACATATCAATGACTTAAGCTAACAAAGGAATTTCAGTGCCAGTCATTTGTCCTTGGCAGGGCTAGATCTTTTTTATGTTATGAAAGATCTTTTAAATTTACTGATTGAGAGTCAAATTATCCCACATGGTCAGTGAATTAACCTCAACATTTTCCTACACATAAAACTAAGAACAAAGGATATTTTTTAATTACTTGATCTGTAAAGCATACAAACTTTAAATCATTTTGTGCTTTAATGTTTTTACTAATCAGGGTGGTCAAAATCCAAACACACTTTCTCTTTTTTTTGAGGTACTAATGGAAAATGCTTAACCACTAAGGTACTGAAAAAGCAATATTGGCTGGAAGTGAAATAAGAGAATGGAGGAGATGGCATTGAAAAACAAAGAAAACTTCCCAGAAGTTATTTGCTGTAATACTTGGCGACCAGTCTGTACAAACTAAACTTTAGGGAACTCTAACACAGAAGGAGCCTTGAGAAAGACTTTTGAGCTTAGCTCCAAGTATTCAGAGTAATAGGGAACGACCCAAAAAAGCAAATCAAATATTAAGTCAGAAACCAGTCTTCACATCTACCATCGGTCCTGGAATAGAAGAAGAGGTGCCATGTTTTTCTTGTGCATTGTCAAAAACTTTGTCTCCGTTTTGAGTGCCAGGACTCTGACTTTTAAAAGATAGAGTTTTGTTTCTTAAATATACTGTTTGTGGGAGAAAGAAATGCACAAAATAAAAATAATTCCCTCCATGAAAGCAAAGAAGTAATAAGATTGGTAAACATCCTGTAGATGCATCTAGGCTATAATAAGCAGGATTGTTGGTATACTACAAGAAAATGGTGTTGAAAATTTAACAATGGCTACTAAAGTATTACATCTAATGAGCTCAGGAGTTATTACAGCTGATAGAGCACTGTTCTTGCACACAGTGAAGCTGAGTTGAATTGCTGGTATGGTCCCCCCAGCACCGCCAGGAGTGATCCCTGAGAGTGATTCCCTGAGCACAGAGTCAGTAGGCCCTGAGAATCACTGAAAAGCCCCACCCAAAGAAATATTTACTTCTAAATATAGTGGGGTAAAGTTATTGGCATGAAAGTTTGATTCACAAGTATATATTAGATATCATTTTTAACACTAACATACAGAGTTTTTTCAAAGATATCTTAAAGATTCCAGTGGAAGAAAAAAAATAACTGGAATTAAGTTAAAATTTATTTTATTGTCAACCACTCTGTAGGGAAAGAATCTGACCAAGAAACATTTTTTCCCTTTTCACTCTTCTTTTTAGAAGGGGAGAAAAAAAAACCTCTGTGCTTTATTTTGGGCTAGGAATTTCTTATGCAAATATACAGGGGATAAAACCAAGGAGATAAAATTACCTTTTATCCATTACAAAATTGACATCACGTTACTAACCACATTTTTTTTAAACCTTCCAAATTTATTACAGGCAGATGAACTTCTTGATTAAGTTTCTACTTGTATTTCTACAAGTCCTTACTGAAAGTTAAAGGAAAACAGAACTAATGACTTGTTATGTGAAGGCCTATAAAAATTGATTCCAACCTAAAGATATGTTGGATTAAATTGTAAAGCTTTTTGATGAAGAGATTTAAAATAAAATTAGTGAGTTCCCCATTAACATAATGAAATAATTTTGTCTTCACCTTATTATTTAAAGACATTTGATGATTACCAGATTTAAAATTGTATAACTGTGCAAATTTAGTACCCTTTATGAAAAGAGATTGAAATAGCCCCCAAAATTGAGAACTGAAATCAAAATTAATAACCAGTAACCTTTTCAGAGCAGGACTGTTGAAGAGCTTGAGAACGCTTTCTTTATATGATCCTCCACATAACAGGTTAAACCCTTGATCAGAAACTTTAGATTCGAAGATACAAGGGAGTTTGTTTCTGGAGACCAGATCACAGGATAATTTATTGATCACTCTGGCATCTACCAGCCTGTAACCTGCCCCTTCCAGAAACTGCTTTTCCTGTCATTTTTCCTATAAAAATTGCCACTTGTAACCATGCAAACAAGACTGTAACTCTGAGGATATAATCCCACCTTCTTCCAACCAGCCTATTATTGCTGAATAAAAGGCTCTTTTTTTTTTTTGTCTACTCTGTGTTTCTCCTTTGATTAACCCCTAGAGAGGCAGGAGAACTGGATCATTCATTTTCCAAAAACAATGTGGTGAGACATATTTTAGAGTTATCTGCTGAAGGAATACTGGAAACGACAATCTTGCTTGAAATGTGTAAATGAAATGGAAATGACGGGGTCAAAGACCAGAGGAGGTAGGGTCACAGGAGGACCATGACCTTTGGCCATAAACACCTTATTATTGGAAACACAGCCTGTGCTCTGATCTCCTTGGTCTAGTTACACAATAAATTTCAGTTTCTTCCTACAGCAGGTACTTATCACTTGATTTTGTTCAATGCCCGTGTTGTTATAATTTTGATGATGGGGTGTCAGGGGAAGACTCCTGGCTACCTTAGAATGAAACCAAAAAACCCGATTTCATTATATACAATTTGTTTACATAGATCTTTTGAACTGTGATTATTCCCATTTGACTGATTAAGAGATGTTGGGAGATTTGCCTAAATTCACAAAGGCAAAGCCAAGATTTCAGCCTAAGTTAGCCATCACTTAATTCTGGGCTTTTTCTCCGATGTGTCTTAACCCTGTCACTGTCAATAGAGATGTTCCAAACAGAGTAAGAAGAAGGGCAGAAGGCAGAGTGACTGACTGGCTTCCTAATCAAACCCCAATTTGGGCTAATTTGACTCGGTCTCCACTTTTAGTTTCTCATGCCCAGAGTTTTTGGGTTTTATTTTCAAATCTGTTTTTCACCTCAGTAATTCTAGCTATTTAACATAAAAATTATTTGTTTAGTTGTCATTTTGTCTACACATACTATCTTAAAGAATGTAGTATTTTGTAATTTTTTTAATGAAATAGAAAGAGAAGAATTTTTAAGTACAAGAATTAAGATGTAATTCAGACCTGCCATTTAATTTCCATTTTGTAATTCTGAACTCAGTACCCATGGCTGCTCCAAGGAACCAATCAACTGAGAGACCAGATGATCTGTGGAGAAAAAAATTTATTAGCAACAAACTGGCATGTTGTATCAGGGCAGATTTGTGTCTTAGAGAATTGTCTTTCCTCTGTGATCAGAAGAATGAATTTATGAAGGAAAGGGGAAGAGTGGCATATTTTAGAGCTTGCAGATCACAGATCAGTCAGGTGCCAGTATGGTCAATAGAGTCCTGTTATCTGAGCCTCTGAGACAAAAAAGGTTTGCAAATAATTATCTTTGAAATAGGTTTTTGGAGAAAGGACAATATAAGTGAAATATCCCTTGCATTCTCAGCAGTCCTGCCCAAAAGAATTTGCTATCTTCTTAAAATTTTTTTAAATTCAGATCTTAATTTCTTTGGTCAATTTTAATCCCTCATAAAATGAGATCATTTTATGTAGTCTCAGAGGAATTTTTAAACTTCTGTAGCCTCTATTTAATCATCTGTAATAGTCAACTCATATGGTTATTGTGAATATCACACAACATAATCTACATACAATACATAACACAATATATGGACATGCCATATATCTAAAACCACATGTCCCAATTCTTTCTGAAAAGATTTCTGGTGATATCATATCCACTAAATTTTGATTGTCATCAAATCTAATCACAATAAGTGAAGTACTTATCTTGCCAGAATCTGTGATTTTCTATTCACAGGACCCCCATTCTGATTTGCAATACATATATCCATTTCTATAAAAGTTCCTAACATCTCATCATCATGCCTCCTAACTTGAGTCCGAGACACAATGTCAACATCAACTCAGATGGTTAGAATGTCTAAACTAATCTCAACTTTCCTAGGATATAATAATACACATTCATTTTCCTCTCTACTTGTTTTTGATGCTGAAGACATGATAGTCTATCATACCCAGGAGATATGGAACTTGGAGATGAAAAATTATTAAAATTATTCCATCTTAGAAAAATGTTCTGGATTCCCCCGAATTAAATGTTTCAAGTCCCTTGTTAAATTCACAGAGTGTTTTGCATCAAGGGAAACCCTACTCAATTCAGACTCACTATTTGGGTGGATAAATTTTAGTTTACCTATGACTTTTTTGTTTTGTTTGCAAGTTTGAGTTGTAATATTTATTTAATAAATTTGATAAATATAATAAATTTAATAAATACATTTAATAAGTAAGCTTTATAGATAATAACTAAATTTTTTAAATTATTTATAAGTAATAAATAAATATTATTTATTTTTTTAAATGCTCTTGGCAGTGTCAGGTATCTTCCATGCATTTTTAATAAATCCTCATGAGAAACACATATGTGATAATAAGCTGGTTTTGTAAAAGGAAAATCGCATTTAAAAGAATGTCTTTCTCCCTGATCCTCTGAGAGATGAAAAGGTTGAGGCCATGTCTCAACCAAATTAACATACTGAGAAGCATAAGATGTGGAACGAATCACTAAGAAGAGCAAGCTTGAAAAGAAAAGTTTCTCTCATGTCTATATATACCAGTCTACATTTATACTTTACAACTATCTCTTAAGTAACATTGATTTTATTATGGAGGTATTTCATAATAGAAATAGAGAAGAAACTCTATTTCCCAAAATCACTTTTTCAAGTAGAAGAAGCAAATGGATAAAACTGTAAAGTTAGTAAATGGGCCTTTTTTATTTCATTTTTAAAAGAAAACAAAAACTCTTAAGACAAGAAAAGCAAAGGCAGTAAGTGATCTTCAGAGAAACAGCAATGAGCTCATGATACCCAGGTTGGAGGCCAGAGACTGAAACCAGATAGTTTGTCTAATCCAGTAAGCTCCATCACACCAAATACATATTCTCTGCTGGGATGTTATTTCTCTCCCTCTCTAGCTCTTTTATTGAGTATTGTCTTGATTTTTCCTGGACCAAGTAAATTTATTTGCTTGAATTAGTCACTCCTATTTACCGAAAACCAGATAATTTATATGTGTCACCAAGTTTGATATCATAAATCAAATTATGAATAAGCATAGCTAATTTAATTGAGTAAAATGAGATTTTTTTTGCCTCCTTTGATGATTCAATGATTTTTTTAAAGAAATTTTTAAAGCTGTTTCTTTTCTCACTTTCCCAACCCACTAGGACCATGATTCCAAGCAATTTAAAAGTGACTTGTTGGGGCTGGAGCAATAACACAGCAGGTAAGGCATTTGCCTTGCACGAGGCCGACCCGGGTTCGATTCCCAGCATCCCATATGGTCCCGTGAGCACCGCCAGAGGTGGTTCCTGAGTGCAGAGCCAGGAGTAACCCCTGTGCATCGTCAGGTGTGACCCAAAAAGCAAAAAAATAAAATAAAGTAAAATAAAATAAAAGTGATTTGTTGGGGCTGGAGTGATATTACAGCAGGTAGGGTATTTGCCTTGCATGTGGCCTACCCTGGTTCGATTCCCAGTATCCCATATGGTTCCCTGAGCACCATCAGGTGTAATTTTTGAGCGCATGAACCAGGAGTGACCCTTGAGCATTGTCAGTTGTGACCCAATAAGAAAAAATAAAAGTAACTTGTTAGGGACTACATATACAGTAAGTTTAGCCTCTGTGACAAAGAAATACAAGAATAGTTTAGTCCAGTTTTCCATATCTCCATATTTGGAGAGCCCATGTCCATTCATTTTGGGCACTCTGATGAGAATAATATCTCCTACATCCCCTTTATGGACATTTATGGACATTCGCAGATGCACCAGCATAGCAACATAAAGAAGATGTTGAATTAATGATTCCACACAGAAAAAAAAATCACATAAAATTAACAGCCCTGTCCTCCCTGGTGATTCCTCTATTTCATAATCCAAAGTGAGAAGCAACACGTTGGGGTTCAGTGTCATAGGGACAATACTGGAGCTACTTTTTCCCCATCCACAAGATCCTAGAGATTGATCCCAAGACCTCAAGTATGCAAGGCAAATACTTGAACCACTGAATCTAATCCTCAGCCCTTAATACTGGAGATTCTTAAAATGGTGACACAGAGGCAAACTCTCTACCCTGTCTCTGAAATTTTGTCTCACACATTGACCAAATTTCTTGCCTAGATCCAGAGAGATAGAACAAATGAAAGGGTACTTGCCTTATACATGGCCAGTTGTATTTCAATCTCCAGTACTGCATTGAGCCCTACTAGGAATGATTCCTGAGCACATCTGAGAGTGGTCCCATAATTTGGTGGTATCTGCATGTAAACTGTAGGGCCAATAACACTGTAAGTATGAGGTCCAAACTACAAAGAATCAAACTTAACCATAAGCCTGTGAAGGAGTTAGACTGGAAGGTGGTAGGAACCAGAAGTTTTTTGTTTGTTTGTTTGTTTTTATTGAATCACCGTGAGATACAGTTACAAAACTTTCCTGTTTGAGTTTCAGTCATACAATGATGGAACCAGAAGTTTTGGTGGATGAAAACTGACACTGGTGGTGGGATTGGTGTTGGAACAACATATGATCAAAACTCTATTACAAACATGGTGACTTAATTTTTAAAAATGTTATAAAACAAGATAGAAGAAAATATAATTTCAAATTTTGCATTTAAAAATCTGAATCTAAATTTTTTTTCAACTGAACCATCTTGCAAGCGGATGATAATCAAGCTGTGACCTCAGTGACCAGCCACCTCAATTGTACAGAATTATTATCTTAAAGGTTCTGCCATTCTGTTTCCTATTCACCTTACTTCTCCTTAGTACTTCTTTCTCAGTATAATCTAAAAAGACAACATGAGATAGCATCCAAATGAATACTAGCTTAAATTATTTATTATACCATGTTGAAAATTTTGCATTTATTAATCCACAGGCTTCCAACCTGTTTCCCTTGGCACCAACATTAATGAATTTGAGGCATTTAACACTGGCATTCATTTCTAAAACTGTGTTTCTAGACTGTAATAGCATAAGAGAGAAAATGACTTCCATATGAGGAATAAATAAATGGTCTTGATCTTGTTAACAGGGTGTTAAAACTATTGAAGCTGTGCAGTAAAAAATATTTTATCTCCAAATTTAATAAAGTTTAGTATCAATAGTACTGTGGTTTGTTTTATACAAGCTTGATATAAGCTTGATGCTTTGCATTTTATTTTTTACTTATTCCTATGGCTTCAGAACCATAAAATGGGGATTAGCAAATTTATTATGCAAAAGGATAGAGAGTATGTGTTTTAGACTTTGAAAGCCATACTGTCCCTCTGTCAAAACTATTTGTTCTACTATTGTAGCATGAAAGTAGCCCTAAACTATGTGTAGACAAGCGTGCATACTGTGTCCGAATAAAACTTTATTTACAAAAACAAGTGACAGCATGTCTCACATGTACGAGCTTCTTGGGCCAAAAACCCAGTGTTCCTGCTATCAGCAAGCACCAGCAGCAGCAACAGTAGCCGCCGCCACCAATACCTGCAAATGGGCAACATGCCAGCTAGCCAAAATGAAGGCTTGACTATTGGCCTGAATAATTTTAGAAAACCAGGAGAGATCTTTATCCAGCATAGTGGGTTCTTTGTGGACAATCTTCCCCCTGACATCACCGAGGAGGAAATGAGGAAACTATTCAAGAAATATGGGACAGCTGGTGACGTCTTCATTTGTAAGGATAAGGGCTTTGGCTTTATTCACTTGGAGACATGAACCCGAGCAGAGATTGCCAAAAGGGAGCTGGACAACAGGACTCTCGTGGAAAACAGCTTCTTGTGCACTTTGTTTGTCCAAGTGCAATCCTCACGGACCGAAACCTTCCTCTGTGTCCAGTGAACTGCTGGAGGATGCCTTTGTATCCAGTGAACTGCTGGAGGATGCCTTTTCTGTGTTCAGTCAGGTAGAGAGGGTCGTGATCATTGTGGATGATGGAGCAAGGCCTTCTGGAAAAGGCATTGCTAAATTCTCGGGGAAAGCAGCTGTTTGGAAAGCTCTGGACAGATGTAATAAAGGCCCCTTCCTGCTAACCACATTTCCAAGGCCTGAGACTGTGGAGCCCATGGACCATTAGATGATGAAGAGGTTTTACCAGAAAACTGGTTATTAAGAATCAGTGATTTCACAAAGAACAAGAACAACCACCCGGATTTGCCCAGCCTGGCTCTTTGCAGTTTTGGAAGGCGCTCATTGAGACGGAGAAGGAAGCAGCAGGAACAGATAGGCAGTAACAACCAGGAAGCTTGTGAGAAGCTGGAAACGAAACCAGAGGCTGCTCATCAGGAGCACCAGTCACACTAATGAGGCAGAGTTTGATGAGGTGTCTTCAAAGAACTTCAAAGAATGAATGAGCTTCAAAATCAAGAAGTGCAAACACAAAAGCAACTGGAGCTCAGGCAGGAGGAGGAATGCAGATCCCACAAGCAAGAGATGCGGAGGCAACAGGAAGAAATGATATGGAGACAGCAGGAAGGATTCAAGGGAACCTTCCCTGATGTCAAATATTTCCCCCATGTGCCCATATATATGCCGTATCTCCCATGTGCCTGAGGAGCAGGAGCTAAGGATGGGCCAGATGGCTATGAAGGTGCTATGGGCATAAACAGCAGAGGTGTCATGCACCCTGTTCCTATACCAGCTCGTACCCCAGCTCCTGCAGGACCTGCGACTATGATGCCAGATAGAACCTTGGGATTGATCCCATCAATGACTTGCTGTAATGGAAGGAATTGGGGCAATTGGCAGAACCTCTTTTGCATTCAACCATGCATCCTCTGAAGCTGAATTTGCTCCAAACAAACCAATACTAATAAAATTGCATTGTCTAGTTTCCTAGAACCATTAAAGAAAAGGATCCTTTTTTGGATTAGCCAGAATTCTATCCTGGAAAGTGTTAGGGATTCCTCCAACAGTTAGGTCTTCCCTGCCTGTAGTACTCTTCTTAGGGAACATGCTGGAGGCAGAGGGCAGCAGAGGGGAGACCATTATAAATCAGTGCTGTGTGGTAAAATAAAACAAACAAACAAATAAATAAGACAATTTTTAAAAAACCAACGACAGTCCCTATTTTACAGGAGTTTTCTCACTCTCACATAAATGAAAAGGTTGATGAGAAAAGGAAATTTTTATATCCTGTGCACCTTCCAAAAATGGGCATTCAAGTTCAGTTACTAAATTTCAAAATGCAAGTAACAATTTTGCATCAGCCATAATAGTATGGTGTTGAAGACTTTTGGGGTTAGGACAAGGGAATTTGTTAGAAGAGAAGCGTTACAAAATAATTGAAATTCAATTTTACTTAATATACAAGATCAATCTCTGCTTTCATGGGGGTGGGGGGTGGGAGGCGGTCGAGAGGAGTGGGATTGGGCCATGCCCAGCTCTGCCGGGAGCTTACTCCTGCCTCTGTGATCACACCTGATGGTACTCAGGGAACCATACACAGTGCTGGGGATTAAACCATGCCATATGCAAGGCAATTGCATTACTCACTGTACTATCTCTTCATACTTTCTTTTATTTTTATCTTATCTAGAGGAAACATCCCAATTCTTCAAGTCATTAGATTCCCCTTGGAGAAATCATTCTTTGTAAAAACATCAAAAGATACCTTAAGATCTGGGTGAAGAGCTTAGGATTCATGGGTGCATGCCTTGCTTAAATTTGAGTCTTTGTTCTGCAAATATTGCCTCTTCTAAAGTGTTGTAAGTAGAGGGATTAGGTGGGGTAGCTCAAAGAGCCAGAGCACATGCTTTGTATGCACAAACTCTGGGTTCAATTCCTAATACCAAATGGTTCCTAGCAGAGAAGATTCCCAAGGACCATTTTGAGAGTAACCCCCACACCACTGGGTGTGGCCTGAAAACTTTTGAAAGGGTAAATAAATAAAGTGGAAGAGCTATAACTTTTCCACGTATTTTCATCCACATGTTGTTTTAATTTTTTAGTTTCATCAAGGCAGGTAGGCTTGCATCTGGTTAATTCTTGACAGCATTCCATTTTATTTTATTTATTTATTTATTTGTTTGGGGGCCACATCTAGTGGCTCTTAAGGCTTACTCCTGATTCTATGCTCAGAAAGAACTACTTTTAGTGTTCAGGGACTATATGTGGTAACACAGATCAAATCAAGGTCAACCTCATGCAAGACAGGCACTGTACCAAATGTTCACGCTCTCTGGCCCCACTCAATAATTTTAGCTAGAACTTTGGCAATTGATTTCTTTTAATGAAGGCAGCCAATGTTTTTACAAAATTCAGCCCTTCATCCCTAGAGAAATTAATTGAATTTTTAGAATGTGTTTTCAGACCAACTTTTCCCAGAAAGGATTGATATCTTCCTTTCTATTTCAGGAATTTTCTTTTTTTGATATCAACTGTCATAGCTGATAAATAACTGGCTGTAAGGGGATTTTTTAACTTTTAGTACAAAATAAATATGACATTGCAAATAAGCCTTATGAAATGATAAGCATAATATTTTAAGGCATTTTATAGTATTCACTATCATAAGATGTCCAGATGGAAACATTTTAAAAATCAGAATTATAATCACCCAAATTAAATTACTTTGTCTTTTGGTAAGAGAAATGTCAAATTTCAGCTTTATAACCAAAATTTGTCATATGCAGAGACTTGAAAAATTTCTTTATTTTATGCTTGTTTTGTTTTTCTAGCTTTATTAAGGGATTATTAATGAAAACATATATATTTAAGGTGGAGATCAAAATGTAATACACATTTATGATGTGAAGTGATTATCATTATCATGCTAATTAACATTTCACCTCACATAGTTGCTCTTTTTTTTTTCCTTAAGGTGAAAACAATTAAAGTTTACTTTCTTAGGATTAACATCCAAAGCAAATGTGCAATATATACAATTTACCAACAAAAAACAAATAACCTGATTATGAAATGAACAGAAGTGGGGGCTGGAGAGTTAGCACAGATGGTAGGGTGCTGGTCTTGCATGAAGCTAACCTGGATCCAATTCCTGGAACTCCATATGGTCCTCTAAAGCCACCAGGGGTTATATCTGAATGCAGAGCCAGGAGTAAGTTCTGAGCACGGCCAGGTGTGACCCAGAAAGGAAAAAATAAAAAGTGGGGCAGGGAGATAGCTCTAAAGGCCAGTGTGCATTCTTTCAATGCAGGAGGCTTAGGTTGAATCACCAGCATTTCATAATTCCCCAAATACAGCTAGAAACATCCTCCAAGTGTTGAGCTAGGAAGAGTCCCTGAGCCCTGATTGATGTGGCTAAAAATTTAGAAAGAAAGAAAATGGACAGAGAATATAAATAGACATTTCACCAAAGAAAACATGCAGATGGCCAACAGACACATGGAAAGAGGTGTGTTATCACTTCCTGTTAGGGAAGTACAAATAAAAATCACAATGAGAGCTTATCTCACACCAATTAAAGGACTATTATTGAAAAGACTAGAAGCAAGAAGTTTCAGCCAGGATTCAGAGCACAGGGAATCCTGCACGTTGTTGATGGCAAAGTAAATTGGTGTGGTCACTATGAAAAATAATTTGGATGATTCCCAAAATTTTAATAATAGAAATTTAAGAATATGATACACTTCTAAGTATTTACCTAAAGAATATGAAAGCATGAATTCAAAAATATCTTTTTTTCACCTTTGTGTTCATTGCACCAAAGTTCACAATAGCCAAGACACGGGACCAAGTTAAATAACCATTTACTGAGGGCTGGATGAAGATCTCATTCTATGCATACAATGGAATATCACTCAGCTATGTAAAAAAAAATGAAATCTTGCCATTCATGACAATATGGATGTACCTTTAAAGAATTATGTTCAGTGAAATCAACCAGACTGAGGAAAACAAATAATGGTGTTCCGAGTCATATGTGAAAAGTAAATAAAGCAAGAGAACAAACAAAACTAAACTCTTACATTCTGACAACAAAAAAGTGTTAACCAAAGGGAAAGGAGGAAGAACATAGGGCAGGTGAAACAGGTAAGAAGAGTCAATTATTTGGTGGTGGATGGAAACTAGACTTTCAGTGTTAATAATCATAGTAAAGCAGGGAAGAAAACTAGGTAATGCAGTCAATTGTATTGGAGCAACTAGACTTGGTGGATATCATAATGTAGCATATATATGTATGTATATATCCGTATATATACATACATATATAGAATTAAAATACTGTATCAGATAGGGAGAAAGAGAGAGAAAAAAAGATCCCAGTGTTAGTTCAAGGTTTTGGTGTGTGTCTGATGACCAAAACTGAACCTAAGGTTCATGACTGCCTATTGTGCTCCCCCGCTGGGCACCAACTAGTCTAAAATTTTTAAAGGCCTACTCTCAGTAAATTCAAGAATACTACACATTCTTTAAGATATGACCATCATGTTATATATTAGATATCCAGAATTACTCATCTTATAGCCTGAAGTTTGTACCCCTTCACCAATATCTTCTCATTTTCTCTAACCCACATCCCTGGCAATGACCCTTCAAGTTTCTGTTTCCATGAGTTGGACATTCTTAATATTCCACAAGCAGAGATCCAGAAGCCTACAAAGTTTCTTAACAAAAACAACCCAACAGTATTTAGGTGAGAAAAGAAATGCATGATTTTCACTCATTTTTTATTATTTGTATTTTAAAATAATTACTATAATATCTTTTCTTCAAAAATTAAACATTTTGGTACTCTGAGCACCACCAGGAATGATCCTGAGCAGAGAGTCAGGTGTAAATCCTGAGTGTTGTTGGATGGGGACCAACCAGCACGTGCCTGCCAATTTTTTTGTAATCAACAGCTCATAAAATTAGCAACAGACAAGAATAGAAAAGACTAGGAAAGAAAAGGAAAAAGAAAAGAAAAGAAAGAGAAGGAAAGGAAAGAAAAGAAAAGAAGAGAAAAGAATAGGAAAGAAAAGAGGAAGAAAGAAAAGAAAGAGAAGGAAAAGAAAAAAGAAGAGAAAAGAAAAGGAGAAGAGAAGAAAGAGAAGAGAAAAGAAAAGAGAAAAGAAGAGAAAAGGAAAAGAAAAGAAAAGAAAAGAAAAGAAAAGAAAAGAAAAGAAAAGAAAAGAAAAGAAAAGAAAAGAAAAGAAGAGAAAAGAAAAGAAAAGAAAAGAAAAAAGAGCAAGGGACGTGTTCGCTAATAGAATCAGCTGGTCAGCTTTTAAAGTGGGCAGCAGTTGACGGAGCTGAGGCTCTAATGGTTTTGACCGGGGAGTTCTCCAGGTATCGCTAATGATAATTGATTTGGGAATCCTGCATCAAAGGATTTTTCCCAGCAAGACTACTCTATCTGGTCAAGACTTTAAAGATGAATCAAAAGGACCCAGATCCTTTTTCTCAACATCGGGAAGATTTTCTTTTCATCTTTTTGATCTGCACCAAAAATTAGGTGCCAGCCACAAAATTCTATTTACTCTTAACAGTAAGCCCAGCATCTGTCTTAACAACCACAGATCCTCTTTTATTTCGCAGCTCTTCCAGTCTTTGAAAACAGAGGCAAATATTCACACACAGAAGCGTACTAAAGCCACAAAACAAAGTAACTGTTTTAAGTTCTGATTGAAGAAAAATCAAGTGTCAGTTTAAGTATCTCCGCCTTGATTACTCACATCAGTATGTGAAAATAAAACGGCAAGGAATTCAAGGCAACAATGTGAAATTCCCCACTTGGGAAATCTAGGCAGATGAGCACTAATGATTAAAATATACAAAACCTTGGGCTGGGGAAGGAGCGTGGTAAAGCGCACGTCTAGCATGCATAACGCCCTCGGCTCAATACCTGGCACCATTTTGCTGCCCAAGCTCTGGCAGTGGATGTTCAACCACAGCACTCCAGACCACCACACCCACACAGTCAGAGTATCATGAGGATACTCGGGGTCCTCATGTCCTCCTAGGAATGAGTCTTATTTTTAAAATAGTGAAAAAAAATTAAGTGATACAAAGCACAGCAAATATGTATGGAGTGTCTATGTTGCCAAATAGTGAGGCGATTTTTAAAATTGCTTTAAAATATGCATTTAGGACCAGGTGGAAGGAAGCACGTGCGTGTAAGACCTCAAGTTTGATCTTGGGGTCTCACAACCAGCACCAAATCACTAGGCATAAGAACTGAGCCATCAGGGGGCTGAAGCAATAGCACAGCGGGTGGGGCGTTTGCCTTGCACGCGGCCGACCCGGGTTCGATTCCCAGCATCCCATATGGTCCCCTGAGCACCGCCAGAGGTAACTTCTGAGTGCAGAGCCAGGAGTAACCCCTGTGCATTGCCAGGTGTGACCCAGAAACAAAAAACAAGAAAGAACTGAACCATCAGGCCCACACAGGCAGGCTGTGCTGAAAGTATCATAAGGAACAGCCTCTGAGCCGCCAATATCACCACTGCATTTAGTAAGTGATTTCAGTGCTGTGATTAATCTACTGATTAAATTTCTTAACATATATTTAAATTTTCCTAGAGAAATAATATTTTAACAAATCAGTTATTTAGATACGATCATGTTTTCCTTTTCTGTATTATTTAGTTTTGCTTTAGTTTGTTTTAGTGTTGTATTTGTTTGTTTGTTTTTCCAGTGCTGGAAATCAAATTCAGGACATTGTATATGCCAGGCAGATGCTTGACCACTGAGCCATATCTTCAGCCCTTAAGATAGCTGAGACTTAAAAGAGTTTTTTAAAAAAAATATATTGACAGTTGAAAAAAACTGTTCATCCATGTTTTATATTGTAAGTAGCTGATCTTCTGTCCTCTTGGTAATTCTATCAACTTTTAAGCAATGATAGATTTCTTTTCCCTTTGAAAACTTTAGCATGAGCTCTTGTTTTTTCAGGCTTCCAGACTTAGTTTATGGGTAATTTTACATATTAAGATAATCTAGAAGTTAAAGCCAATTTTCCCAAGCAAAAGTCTGAGGGTGATCGCAAGAATGCCAAAGGAACAGGAAAGCACTGGAAAAGAAAAAGAAATGTTAGTATGTATGTATATATGCATGTATACATATATATGATAAATTATAAATAAGTATATCAAGATTTTTTTTCTTATTGTAACATGGGAGAATTCTACCAAGCTAGAATGTGATTAGAAAGCAGCTCTGGATGATGGAGGAAGGAAATGGAAAAGATCAATTATAAAAATTTACATGCAAGGCCTTTTGAAACAAATGACTTCAAATGATACACCAGAATGGTAAATAAAAATAACACCCCCATTGAATTCTCAGAAAAAAATGACATATATGGGATTAGAGAGATAGTGCAGCAGTTGGGTATTTGCTTTGCACAGAGCTGACCCAGGTTCAATCCCCGTCATCCCACACAACCCCCAAAGCACCACCGGGAGTAACTCTTGACTTACGAGCCAGGAGTAATTCCTGAGTGCAGAGCCAGGAGAAACCCCTGAGCATTGCTAGGTACGGCAAAAAAAAAAAAATTTTTAAGTAAAGACAAATGTATTCTATGTAAAAATGCTCTTAAGGACTATCCTAGCTAAATACCTATCACAATAATGTTGCTAAATACATAACTCAATGATTTTTGATGATAATAAGTCAAAGATTTGCAGGTAATTACTAGCTTCTGGTCTAAGGCTTTCCTGCTTTTGTAGTCAGTTGCCAACTTGCCTGGTTGACTCAGAGATTTTGTTTTAGATAGAGCTTTGGCTACAACAACTGAGCTGATTCAACCTGGCATCTTATGATCTATCATTTTCCAACTGCTCATTCTGAGGGCAGTAGCCATATTACTGAAAATGAGTGAATGCACACAAAATCATGTGGTCCTGATCAGGGCTCTGTACTGCTTCGTGTCTGCACATCCTACCAGCCCTGGCAAGTTTTAAGGCCAACTCAGATTCAAGATCTGTAAAAAACAAATACTCCTTTAAAAAAAATTTTTTTACTCCTACATCACCCACTCTACTCACCTCTTGCGTTATTTTATTTTATTTTATTTTATTTTATTTTGTGTGGGGTCACATCCAGCAGTGCTCAAGGGCTACTCCTGGCTCTATACTCAAGAATATTCCTGGCCATGCTTATGTGACCATATAGGATGCCAGGGATAGATAGAACCAGGTCAATTGTGTGCAAGGCAAATGCACTATAAGGCTATACAATCACTCCAACCCCACAGATTCTCCATTTTGATGGGAAGAAGTGTATAGTCATAATGAAATGAGTATTGATGGGCAGTGGTAGAAAATCAGGGACACTTCTGTAATCAATGAGCATAACATAATTTTTTTCCTGTGTGTATATATTTCCTCAACATAGAAAAAGAGCCAGGCATTCTTACAATTTTTGAAATGAAAGGAAATTAATTGGTTATGTTTTAAAATCCTTTTATTCATCATCATGGAAACTGACTCACAAAGAAATTTTTCAAGCTCCGAAGCCATGTCCTTTTTTCATAATAAGCCTCTGTTTTCCCAGAGTTTTTAATCCATTTAAATATAATGTGTAGAAAGCAATTTCTTCTCAAGGTGCATTTTACCAGGTAATATTTGGAAATTTATGTTGTTGGGTTTTTTTTAGTTAAATAAGCATAGTTTCATTTGTGGGAAATATTGTGAACACAAAGTAACTTTTTAGAACTGACTCTAATCATTACTATTCATGATTATTTTATAAGAAATAAAAAAGATAATAGTGAATAAAAATGCTACTGAAAAATCATACAAATTAATTAATATATTAATTAATATAAGTCAAACTTATAAATGTATACTTATTTAATAATTTCCTAAAATAATGTAACATAAAGATTCAAATTACTTATTTAAGAAATTTTCTAGAAATACTTTACCACCTATCAAAAGTTCTTCCATGCTATTTTTGCTGGGTTGGGGGGTCTTTATTTTTGGTTTATTGTATTTTAATAGTGATGTCCTAAATCTTCATAAGTTAATAGATTATGAAAATATAAGCCTGATTTATAACATATAGAAAAATTACTTAAGAACATTGGCTTTTAGGGCTGGGAAATAATGGGCTATAGAATGTGTATGGGGAGGTCCCTAGTTTGTTCCCTGACACTGCCTGGTTGCCCCAAGCCCTACTGGAGGAGCCCCACATCCAAATAAAACATACAGAATTTTAGTATTTTTCTTAGAAAGCACTTTACTATATTTCATGACCAGCTCTTATAAACAGAACCAGAAAAGAATAAGATCCATTGAGTCATGCTTTTCCGCCTAAAAATGTGACACTATCTAAATTAATCTCAGAAAAATGAGTAAATAAATTCCAAATATTCCATACAAAAGAATATCAAGATACTACAAGAGATAACAATCAAATGGTAAAATTAAAATGAAAAAAAGGAAAAAAGAAAAAATATTTCATACAGCATAGAACTTGAGCGATAGCACAGCGGGCAGGGCATTTGCCTTGCACACAGCCAGCCCAGGTTCGATTCCTTCATCCCTCTCGGAAAGTCTGGCAAGCTACTAAGAGTGTCCCGCCCACATGGCAGAGCCTGGCAAACTCCCCATGGCATATTTGATATGCCAAAAACAGTAACAAGTCTCACAATGGAGACGTTACTGGTGCCCGCAAATCGATGAACAACGGAATGACTGCTACAATGCTACAACATACTGAGTAACAGAAAGAATCAATAAAAAAATATTAACAGTGATTTCTTTCTTTAATTGAATAAACTATAAGTGATTTAAATTTTATTTTTACATGTTATGATATATTTTAATTAAACCAAAATTAGTTTACATCACTGTAAAAGTTTGTAATTGAAAAACAAGAAATTTCATAAGCCACAGGATTTGTGATTGCCAAAATTTTTAATGCAACAGGAAAAACTTTGTTTAAAAAATAATAGATTTCAGTCAAAAATTACTGAACACAACATCTTAAATTAATATCATATTTTAATCATTTTGCCCTCAAAATGAGTCAGAAAACCATAAAATTAGAATGTCTGATTCAAAAGTCCCATTTCACAGATAAGAAAGCATTCATACCCAAAAATTAAATGGCTGATTTACCCAATAATGCAGACTCAGTCCATTTCAGAATCAATTCACAATCTAGCTATACTCTTCCTATTTTAATCTTCTTCTTTTCTAGAAATATTGGAGGGGAGCAAATGAAAATATTATGAAATATATTCATCTCAGGACCAGAGCTGTGATGTAGTGAATATGGCACTTGCCTTGCATTCAGCCAACTCAGGTTTGGTCCTCAGTACCCAGATAGTTCCCCTGAAATTCACAAGAAGTGACCCCTGAGCACAGAACCAGTAGTCAGCCCTTGAGCACTGCCAGGCGTGTCCCAAAAAGAAAATAAATAAATAGATAGATAGATAGATAGATAGATAGATAGATAGATAGATAGATAGATAGATAGATAAATAAATCACTTGTAGTCCCGTTGATCTTTGATTTGCTCGAACGGGCACCAGTAATGTCTCCATTTGTCCCTGTCAAGTGTTAGTGCAGCCCAATGATATCTGCTTGCTCCAGGAACAGGAAGAGCCTCAAATCGTTCATTCAGGGATTTGACGAAGAAATTTGACCATCTAGTTGGTGGGCGGCCACGAGGTCTTCTGAAAATAAATAAATAAATGGACAAATAAATAAGTAAATTAAATACTATGAAATAAATAGTAGTCTTATACCATATTTTTTAAATAAGTGCTTGTTTTATTCAATTTCATTTTTAAATCATCTCAAGAAATTATATTAACTTTTTTGTTGCAAAACATCTTTACTTTTCCATATGTGCTACCAAATATTATTTTCATATTGCTTTTTATTATCTTATTATCTTGACCTCACAAATCTCAATTTGCTTCAGTGGTCATAGTTTAAGAAAAGAAATTGATACCTGAAACTAAGAATTGAGAGGTTAGGTGTAAAGCTCAGAGGCAGAGCACAGGCCTTGCCTGTGTGAGATCCTGGATTTGATCAAACATTATTGCTAAATACATACGTGCATCAATAGATAAATAAATGTTAAAAAATCAAAACATTTACTACTTATTACTAGAGAGAGTCCTAAGAAAAATCCTTATCTCTCCATAGTTAATTTTATACTGCTGATGTTAAAAGATGCATATGGCATAGTACCTGATTTCAAAGAGTTCGTGGTAAACAGACACAGATACACAGACAATTAAGAATGACACAAGGGCTGCAGTTACTATGGAAAATGTCTTCACAAGCTTCAACAAGGGATTAGCCAGTTCTACTCTGGGGATATGAGGTAAGGCTGTTAGGAAATGCTTTAGTAAAGTCAAGGCTGAAGCTGAAATTCTTTAATAAAGTCCATTTATTAAGAAAACCACAGATGGTAATCAAGTCAGATGACCTCACTATGCTAACTACTTTGTATAATGAAGACAGCAAGAGATCTATCATAAGAGCAGGTTAGCCTCAAAACAATTTTCAATCACCTAATATCGATAATTCTATAAACCTAAGTGCTTATGAAATTAGAGAAATGTGACCAGCCCAAATTAAGTATTCTGTTGAGTATTTTGGAGAGCCCGGCAAGCTACGGAGAGTATCCTGCCTACAAGGCAGAGCCTGGCAAGGTACCCATTGGCGTATTTGATATGCCAAATACAGTAACAATAACGGGTCTCATTCCCCTGACCCTTAAAGAGCCTCCAATATGGCACCTTTTGGAAGGATGAGTAAGGAGAGGCTGCTAAAATCTCATGGCTGGGATGAATGTTACTGGCGCCCACTTGAGGAATTCGATGAACTACAGGGTGACAGTGATACAGTGATACCAAGACTTACAAGATATATTGCCAATCTGTGAAGAACATGTGATTTTATCAGTCTATCTACAATAGGAATAGGATAGGGCATTTTAAAAAAATAAATAGTAAGTGGCTTAACACAATAAAGGTTTCCTGGTGGCAGGTTGTTTCTTGGTGTGAGGATTGTTGAAAGAATATCGCTGCTGGCCATCAGTTATGTGACTAAGCGTCCTGTGGGACCCAGAACTGACAAGTGTCTCCCCCAAGAGCTTGCCCTAGATACTATCACAATCACAAGTAAATTTAAGTTTCTAATTACTCCCCCAGTAGCCTTGGGAGAAGTATTTTCTCTTTGCTATGAAGTTGGAACAATTTAGCCTTAGTCCAGTGACCCTAGAGCATTCTACCCATTGACCCCATAAAAGGCATGAGTACCAAGTCGTGAGTACTAAGCCCTGAGTCCCTCTACTCTCTGCCTGCCCCTTGCCTTGACCTCTGCAAAATGCCTGTGAGACTTGCTATGTGCCCCCTTCAGAACTGTGAACACTGGGGTCCTACACATCGATTTTCTTGTGTTTCTTTGTTGAATTGAGGCTCACTCTCACCCCAACCACCACTTAGCAAACGTTCATTAACAAAGTCACCAAAAGGTCACAGGGACACACAGTCACTTTCCATCTCGTCAGTTTCTTGAAAGGACTCTTGTAGCCCACTGATGTCAGCAGGAGGATGGGGCAAGGAGAAAGAGGAGGCATGCCATTTCTTAACCCAGAAAACGAAAGCAACTTGTGTTTCCTACCATACAGGGGTGAAAGTTTGTGGCAAAGTTCTACCTATACTTGGAAGGGCTAGCTGGGGAGCCACTTCCCAGGAATAATTCAGAATGATGGAGTGCACAGCAGATATAGGAAGTGACTGGGGGAGCAGCCGGCTGTTCCTTCCAGAGCCTGAGGAGGGAAGATGGAGAAACTTGGCCTTTATGTCTTATCACATTAAAAAATTATCTAAATGGGATGTCAAGACATTACGGGGGTTATGGTACTTGTCTTGCACACTGTTCGGCTGGGTTCCATCCCCACTACTGCATATGGTCTCCCCAGTACCACCAGCAGTGACCCCTCATTATAGAGCCACAAGCAAGCCCAAAGTACCACAGGTGTGGCCCCCCAAAAGCAAACAAAAATATCTGATTGACTTTAATTTTCTCAGGATGTTCAAAATAAATTGACCTTTACTAATATTTCTCTTAAAATCTTAGATTTCTACAAATTTGTGTAGGCTTTTGAAACTAAAATCACTACTAATGACAATAAATTTTTGTTATGCTTGCTTCATAAACTACAGTCAAAACCACCTTGTCTGAAACCAAGTTGGCATATGAACAAGTTAACGCCTTTTGTGGGCCTGGGAGCTTATTCATTCATTTAACATTCATAGAATATCTAGCATGTTCCAGGGACCCACATTCTTAGGAAACAAAGACAAGAAGGGATCTCCTGGGTTGATAAAAGGAGAGCTGAATTCTGCAAATAAACTGAGATTCCAGGGAGTAATTAAAATGTTATATTAAAACAATGTGCTGTTGAATTTAAGATTTGAAAACTCAGGACCATAAAAGCACTAAACTATCCAGCGTGGCCAGACACAGCTGTAGGGGGAGAAAGAGAGGAGAGACCTTGCAATCACTGCAGGAGATTTAACCAGAGTTTATGGTGAAAATGAAGTAGGCGATGATAGTGTTCTTACTAGAACTATGAATGAGAACACGCTGAGAAAAAATATTTAAAATTCCATTAGAGTTTGTTAAGTTTGGGAAAACTGTATATATACATAAAGACAAATATATATATGTAATTTGATCTAGATGTAAAGAATATGAGCTAAGCACAGTTAGATGCAGTCTGCTTACACTCAAGTCTTACTCTATCAATGCTGTTTTCTTAAGTTAGTGTGCAGGAGAGTATAAAGGAAAGAAAAACGAGGGGAGAAGCAAAGACAGGATCCAAGAGATCACTCAGTGGCTAAGTGAGACCAAGCATCAATCCCCAGTGCCACCCACAGCTACCAATGTGAACTTGGCTGCTCTTCTGTGATCCACAGCCACTCGCCATGCAATTTCTAAGAAGCACGATCAGCAAATGTGTAAGTTTTGTGACCCGATGTGCCACCCCCAGTAGCATCGGGTAACACGAAATAAGTGAGCACCTCAATCAAGTATATGACATCAACAAAGGGAAGCGAAGGGAGATAAAGGTATATGCTATGATTGTGTCTTTATGATGTGAGATTGACATGACTTAGAAGTTCTTAATCTGAGATTCTAACTGCAGATTGCAATCAGACCAAAATGTTTAATAACAAAATGACATGACCTTAATTCAAACATAGACTTCCCATTAGACACTTTGAAACGCTTAGCAGGAAAATATACATTTTTAGAAAATCCTACTCTAAAACTTAAAGGACCAGAGAGATAGTACAGAGGCCGAGGCACCTGTCTTATTCACAGCTGGCACATAATCGCTCGAACACAGGACTGAGTGCGCCTTGGGAATCCCTAAGCGCTGCTGAGGGCGGCCTGTATAACCCTCAGCACTGCAGGACCTGAGCAGTGCCCCATTCTCAGGCCCCCGAGGACCACTTGGGAGGCCCAAAAGTAAATGAATAAATTAAAGTAAATTAAACCAAACAAAGCAAAACAAAGGTGTCAGCTTAAAGCAAGCTGAATTCATTTTAGGTTTGGCGTGAAAACCATAAAAAGTGGTGATTCTGCTCTATTTCATCTGTTGAAATTTATACTCTAATTTTTACCGTGCATTGTTTTCAGTTATTCAAACCCGCATACCATATTTACAATTCAAGTTGAACAGGGAAGCAGCCTATATAAATAGCATTTTAATGAGCCTAATTTAAATATTTTAAGATGTAGGCTGCCACATTTTCATTGTTTTAGCTGCAAACATTAAAAAGAGCAGTAAACAACTGTGCAGTGCTTATATCAATTGAATCACTCTTCTAACCCTGTATACTTAGTACCTCGTAACTCCTCTACAACAGCCCATTAGGGAAGAATCCTCACAATCACAGGTTAAAGAAGAAAGTAAGGCCTAGACATGGTTAAGTAGGACAAGACTAGACATGGAAGGGAGTCCAAGGTAGCAAGTAGCAGAGCTGGAATTTAAACCTGGGGGGTTTGGTTAGGGAATTCTTACGATAATTCTTTTTACTCAGCCACTAAAATATATTTCTCCTTTACTAGCCTTTGTATTTGAAGTTTTCCTTGGACACCCCCTAGGGTATAAGGTACAAAACCCTTTATTTACATGGTGTGTCATTGCAAACTACCCTTGCCAACTAATCCAGATGCCAGCCAGAAGTTGCCATAGTATTCTTCCTTTTCCAATCATCTAATTAAAATATAGAGGCTGCTGAGAGTTAATAGAATTCATCTGCTGGGAAGGAAGTGATGAAGATAATGGGGAGTAGAGAATGTTCCACCTCCCAGCTGTTTCCTTCCTCCCTTCCTGTAGCACTCAGGAGTTAATGACTGCCTGTCAGAGGAAGGCAAAGAGAAGGATGAAGGAGGATCATGCGGTCACCATCCTGGTTGTTTCATGCTAAGAATATATAATTATCCGCTTTCACAGAGGAAAATCTGGCTCCAAAAGGATAAGTAACTTGCCACAATAATGGAGCCGCATTTAAGTCCACTCTGTTCAACTCCCCAAGAGCAGGAGACCTCTTCCCACACCAAAGCAGCAAGCTGTGGAGGGAGAGGACAGTCCCCCCCCCTCGCCGCCCCACCCCAGGGCATCTCAGTCTTGACTTTCCTTATGCCAAAAGACATTCAGAGTCACCTTCAACATTGCGTCCCAGCTGGTATTATCCTTTGCTGCTTGCTTCCTGCTCGCTTCAGTAATTCATAGACAACACAAGAAAAGAATTGGATAGTGAGACCGCAATAATAGTCATAATTTTGCTGACTGTATTGACCTGAATTTTTTTGTCTTCTTTTAAATTATCCTCTCCTAGTGTAAGCATATGTGCTTGACTGACACTTTTTTTTTAAAAAAAAATGGCCACTTAAAATTTGGATTAAATGGAGTTTGAGAGATAATAAAGGGGGTATCCCCATGTAGTTGACCCAAATTCAATTCCAGCACCATAGATGGTGAACTGAGCTCCTTGGGTGCTAAGAACCAGAAATAGCTGGCCTCTGAGCAACATGGAGTATGGCCCAGTCCCCCCACACACAACTACCACCCCAAAGTCTTTGAAATAGCTCTGCTTCTTGTCTCCAGATAAATATTCAATGAAAAAGAGCTGGAAACATTGTTAAAATTGAAACAAGCAATTAACAAGCATCCATTAAAAACATTAACAAAAATATATGCCTAGATTTCTTATGAAAGAAATGGGATGAAATGGCAAAAGAGCCTTTAGCATGATACCTGGTGGATAGATAAACCTGTGGTAGAGATTTTTATGATGAAAACACCATAGTATTTAAGTATTAAAATAGAAAATATTATTTACAACTCTATTGCATCTTAAGATGTTTTCATATTTGAATTCATTTATGTTGCAATTTAGCTATCTCATACAAATAGCAAAGTGGCAAGACTTTTCTAATTACCTCTATACAGAAATAAAAAAGAAAGTAAAAACGTAGTTTTCAAATAATTTTTTAATAGTGGGTATCTCAATACCACAACTACAGTGTGTGACCCCCGGAAAGTACCAGAGGTCGAAACAGCACGTCTGACCCCTGTCCTTTGTAACAGCAGGAGCAGTGAGTGGAAAGCAAGGGCTGGGGTGCTGGTGGGGAGAGAAGTGACCCGGGAGAAGCGAAGCATGTAAACTAGCAAAGCTGCCCTGGTCGGGAGGAAGCTGGGCTAGAACCCTGCCGGTGCCCACGTGAATATGTGCACGCTGCCATCTTAACCGTTGCCTTGATGCCCGTCCTGCTTACACAGCCCAGTAAATCAGCAAGACCCTTGTGTGAAAAAAAAAAAATAGTGGGCATCTAGCAAAGCTCAGGGACTCTGTGGCTACTCTTCATAGCTCAGCCTGATGGTCTGACGCTTGCCTACAGATGTGGCTCATGGCAGCTATGCCTTGGCCTCTAGGGCCCACACTCACAGTGCTGATGCATTACAGGGGCTAGAGCACAGCACTCTACTCCTGCCAGACACTTGCTCTACTTCTTGAGCTATCTCCCCTGCCCCTCAAATAATTGTAAAGCATATATTACAGAAGGGTATTTTTTTCTTGCTATTGGAACATTAATTTATCCAGATTCCATAGTGTTGTCTTGCTGCCATTATAATTATTGCTTTCTCAGAATAATCATCTCACACTTTATTTTTAAGTCATTGTAGAGATTTTTTTAAAAATCTTTCTATTGCTTTTTCTCTCTATTCTCCAAAGGCTATGAATACTCCAGGGGAAATGCAGTTTAAAACAAGTTAAGTTCTGGACATATTTTTAAGCAGACATTCTCTTAATGCCATCACTGGAATCACAGGAGTTACAGTGCCCACACACATGCATCAAAACGATGGTGGTTTGTGGGCTGTTGAAACTCTCTTGAAGAAAAGAGAAGGGAACTAGAAGATTCTGTTGCATTTGTGACCTCTAGAGGCCAACATGAACGTGATAGATTTTATTCGTTCAACAGTGTCTCCAAGTATAATAGTAAAGCATTTAAGACTTACAGACTCTAGAAAATAGAGCAAATTTAGGACCAGAAAAGTTCCATTTTAAGTAGATACGTTGCCTGGGACTAATCACCACAACCACAAATTGACATTTAAAATAATAATTTTTTTAAAACCTCAGATTCTTGGAGAACCTTCATGGAAAAAGAAAACCTTGCCTACTTCACAGGCGCGCTGTCCAGACTAATTCTTTACAGTGAGTCATCAGCATCTTGAGGATGAACATGGTAAAATGCATCCATTAACTCTTTATTTTAATATTGGCTGCTTACATGTCCTGGAAAATTCATTAACCTCTCTGAATCTTGATGTCCTCATGTGTAAGCCAAGTAGTAAAAATAAAACTTACCTCATTGTGTTGTCTACAAGACTGAATGAAATAATATGTATTTGGAATGAATTTTGTGAATCATCAAACACTAAAGTCAGCAACATACATTTCAGTGTGATTTTGTAATAGGTTTTTCATATATTTCGTTTTCTCTCCAAAATATCATTCATTGTCACCACAAGGATAAAGCCAAAACAAAATATTAGTCTGAACGACTGTTAGAGAAAACAAAGAAAGAAAAGTGTTGGAACAAGTGCTTGTTCAACACACTATATATCTTTCTCGCTCTTTGCATTGTATTCTTACACAGCAGTCCTAAAAACTCTTGGCAGAATAAAGCAGCTGCTAGCGATCTGATTAGATTTGTCCTCCTACCATAAAGATGGTAACTATAAACAACCTGTGAAATATTAGAGTCTTTCCTCACTTCTCAACATATTCAGAAGTGGTACCCCTCTATCTGCAAGGGGTAACCCACTACCAACGTGTTAAAAGCTTTCTTGAAGAGCCACATCTTCCAAGTTGGCTTATTTTATAGGTGCAGTAACATTGGTGTTGTTGCATTTTGACGTGTTAATATAGCCTACCTACCACAAATGAATGGTGAGCAAAAAGTGGGCAAAATATTTCAACAACACTCCCTTGTCCCTTTTGAATCACATAAGGCAAAAGTCAAAGCATAAATATATCTATTGTGAATGTTTTCCCATTCCTCACACCATTACAAGAATTAATTTGACTATTATAATTTGTTTCTATTTGTCTCTACCCTCGGTGCCACTCTCAAGCATTCACTGTCAACTATTTCATTCACTGTCATGGCTCATCATTGCTTTTTGTTAAATTTTCACTATTTACCTCAAAACTGACCTACTAAAGTCATTTCTATTCTTGTTATCAACTATATTTGTTTTACAGAGAAAAATTAATGTTTTAAGAAGGAATTCTCTAAACTTCTAAACTTTCCAGTTTATCTACATGTACAATTATACTTTCATTCTTTCCTCATGCCTCAATAAATTCTATTTTTTATATAAACTGACTCTAATTTTCACACTGTACCCTTAGTCACAATTAAGCTTGATTGCAAATAAAAGAAAGCCCAAAATGATAGTGATTGAACATGACAGAAATTCATTTCTCTTTTGCAAAACTTAAGGACCTCTTTAGACTAATCACAGCTAATATAATTCCTCCACAAACATCAGAGATAAGAAGTTGCCATATTTTACCTCCTGTTCCAAGTTAAAAACTGAATCTCTAGTCAGTGTCAACATACAAGTGTCAACTTTCCTCCCATTGGTCAGAAAAACATAATCACAAGGTCCACCTAGATTCTAAAATAACTAGTCAATCTATTCTTAATACAGATGGTCATGAACAGAGCTAAAAGTTAAGAGAAATGAAAAGTATAGATTTTGAGAGAGAAGTGACAATCACAGTCCTCTCCTGCCCTTTTGTATTCTTGTCATTTTCACATGTTCTTCCCTCTCTTATTCTCTCTTTTTAGTGATTTTTTAATGTAGGAGTACTTCTATTTATACAATCATAGATTAAGCTGATTGAATTGGGCATGAACTCCACATTATTTAAAAAAAACTTTTTAAATTTAATATCTGTGAAATAGACCATTAAAAGCTGTTCATAATTGGGTTTCAGTCATAAACTGAATTCCTCACCCATCCCTCCACCAGTGTACATTTGGCACCACCAACCTCCAATACCCCATCCCCTACCCCAAGCCTCCCTCTATTGGGAGCACTTTCCTTTTTGTTCTCTCTCTCTCCTCTCTCTCTCTCTCTCACTCTCACTCTCTCTCCTTTTTCTTTTATGCATTATGGTTTGCAATACAGATGCTAAGAGGTAATGGTGTTTGTTCAGGGCATTTGGTATTTTTATAAGGACAGTGAGGCTGGAGTAGCTTTTCAATCATGTGGAAGCTTGGGGGTGTGGATGTGACTGCTGAGGCTTCCAGAAGTACAAGGAGTTGGGGGAAGTTAGCCCATCCTGTTCCCAAGAAAGCCTGGAGATTTCAGTCAATAAAACACTCATACCAAAATTTTCATCAGAGTCCGGGAATATGGTGGATATTTTGGATTGTGGAAGCAAAGCAGCTGCTGGGGGCTCTGCTTGGGTGAGCCACCAGGCCAACCCACCCCCCTCCAATTTACCCCAGTATGTTCAGCCATGCATGGGTCAGAGATTAACTGTGGCTTTTGATCTCTTTCGAGATTTATCTATGGATCTCTGAAATAAGACCAATAAATGAGCTTATAGTGGTTTGTGGGCATGGTTCCCACATACCTAACTTTTGGCCGTTTAATTTCATGGTAAACTTGGTCCCAAGTTGTTAGGGTCCAGACAAAGGTAACCGGCAATTTGGGGTTATCAGGAAGCCTGAATTCACCATCAGGCTGCTGATGCACTCACCCTGCAGGTACAGGTTTACCTGTTGGCAACACCATTCCCTTTCTAGTGAATCTCTTAGTCATTCAAGCATCTTCTGAGATGTGTAGATAGCTCAGTGATAGAGTGCAAACTTCAAATGTATGAAATCCCTGCACCTAAACAAACAACTATCATTTTTAATCCTCTGCCTCTATTCTTCTTCTTCTCTCCTTGTAACTACAAATATATCTTTTAATTTACTCATTCTTTTTACTTCTTTCTAGCTGTTATTTCTCAATCTACTGCAATCTGACTTCTGCCCCATTGTGAGTTGAATTATGACCCCTCCCTATTAACAAATGTTGAAATACTAACTCCTCATACCTGTGTTTATAACTTAATTTGTAAAGAGAGTATTGGCAGGCAAAATAAAATTAAGATGAAGTGATGCTGAGTTAGAGTGGATCCCAAGTGTAATCACTGACATAAAGCCATGAGAAAACTAGGGACACTAATAATCACCTAGAGATGTTGCATGATGATGGAATCAAAGACTCAAGTGATGCAACACTGTGAACTTCAGGCAACCACCAAGAACAAGAAAAAAGTAAGGAAGGATCTTCTCCTTTGGGGATGTAATCAAATCAAATATGAATTTGATTTCATATTTCTAATCACTATATTTCTAATTGATTCTCTACAGTGATAGAATTTTCATTGTTTTTAAACTGCCAAATTGGTGGCTCCTAAGCAAAACACTACAATACCATTCCAGTGAAACATCTGTCAATAACTTCACAGTCATTTTACAAAACAGAGGGAAATTTTCAGTCTTTTGCTGTTTTATCTCTATAAATCATTTGACAGGAGTGATTACTACCTTCCCTTGAAATCCTTCTGGCCTTGACTTTTGAATATAATTCTACTGGTTTACTCGTCTATCTTTCAGCTCTCTACTTATTTCAACCTTCTTATTCAAATCTGCTTTGTTTCACTCACTAAATTTTTTCATTCACTAAAATTCTTATTGCCTACTTCAAATTTAGTATGATAAATTATTTTGTGCAAAATATTTCTAATCCAAATTCCTAGCAAAGTAATAAAATAATATTTAAAATATATTATCTATATGAAATATAGCACAGTGGGTAGGGCATTTGCCTTGCACGAGGCCAACTCGGGTTTGATTCCTCCGCCTTTCTCAGAGAGCAGGCTACCGAGAGAATTCCACCTACACGGCAGAGCCTGGCAAGCTACCTGTGGCATATTCTATATGCCAAAAACAGTAACAACAAGTCTCACAATGGAGACATTATTGGTGCCTGCTCAAGCAAAATCGATGAGCAACAGGATGACAGTGACAGTGACAGTGACATACTCAAGTTATGACAGAAAAACCAAGTGCAATAGAGAAAGCAAAGTATCTTCAACAAAAGATACTAGGAAAACTGAATCCACATGGAAAACCATAAAATTAGACCACTATCTCATACCAGGTACAAAATTTAGCTCAAAATAGATCAAAATTAGATATTAGACTTGAATTCATAAAATACAGCAAAGAAGGCTAGGCAAAATGCTCCTTCAGGAGCAGGATGACACAGGAAGGTTTGGGGATGCATATATTGCACATTTCCAGCCCACATTTGATCCCTGACACTGAGTGTCCCCACAAGCACCACTGAGATGACTCTCGTGGTCCAGCACCAAGATGCTTGTGCTCAGGCATCAGCCAAACAGCTGGTTGGCCAAGAATCACCAGGTATGAATCCCAGGACTAAGACTCAGAGCACCACTTGGAAGGCCCCTCAAAAAATATTCCATACAATGTCTTCTACAATTTGGTTCCAAAGACAAGAAAACAGAAGCAAAAGGTTAGAAGATTCTCAAACTATTTTATTATCAAACCAGTGAAATAAAAAGACATCCTAAGGGAAGAAACTATTCATATGCAATACATCTGATAAAGGGCTAATATCTAACATACATAATACACTCACAGAACTCAACAGCAAAAATGCAAACAATCCCCTCCCTAAAATGGGGGAAAAGCCAAACAGACAGCTCAAAAAGAAGATGACATACAGATGGCCACAGGCCCAGGGGGGAAATCTCAGCATTCACTGAGTAGCAGCGAAAAGGAAACCAAAATGACAATGAAAAATTACCTCACTCCAGTTTGAAAGACATATATCAAAAAGACCAGAAACAGCTCGCCCTCTCAAGCCAGTGTTCTCCCTAAAACACGTATCAAGCTTGCTTGTCTGTATGTCTCTTGGCTTGCTTTTAAAGTTCATGTTGTTCTCTCTTCCCCGAACCCCCGCCCATGTCTAAGTGTTGTTCAATAAAAACTACTATTCTTCACACACACACACACACACACACACACACACACACACACACACACACTAGCACTGTAGCATTGTCGTCCCATTGTTCATCCATTTGTTCATCCATTTGCTCGAGCAGGCACCAGTAACATCTCCATTGTGAGACTTGTTGTTACTGTTTTTGGCATATCGAATACACCATGGGGAGCTTGCCAGGCTCTGCCGTTCGGGTGGGATACTCTCAGTAGCTTGCCAGGCTCTCCAAGAGGGATAGAGGAATCGAACCTGGATCGGCCATGTGCAAGGCAAATGCCCTACCCGCTGTGCTATCTCTCCATTTCACACACACACACACACACACACACACACACACACACAAATATATTGGATAAGATATAAGATATGGGGGAAAGGAATCCATGTTAATCCATGTTACTACTTCAGCCTCTATGGAAAATATATTTCTTTAAAAAAATGAAAACAGAACTACCATATGATGTAGCGCTTTCACTCCTAGATATTCAGAGAACACAAAAGAAATACTGCTTATAAAAGATATATATGGACACTTATCTTCATTGCAGCCCTTTTTTGCGATAGCCAAGATCTAGAAGTGATCTACATGCTCTTGACAGATGAGTGAATCAAAAAGATATGATCTTTATATACTACAGAATACTTCTCAGTTATAAGGAAAGGTGAAATATTGCATTCGTTATGATATAGATAGTAACAAAAGGAGAGGGTCATGCTGAGAGAAATATGTCAGGAGAAAGCCAATGCCAGGTGACGGTACTCATAGATACTATAGAGAGAAGCAAAGGAAGGGGCAGTGTACAATGAAAACCCTTAGACTCATATCACAGAATCAAGGTTCCCAAGGTATAGGTAAGTGGGAGTGGACTGAAAGAGTCTAATGGACTGTGGTAAGCTGGAGCGGTATATCATCACTCTGGTGGTGGGAGTGGTGTGGTAACCTTGTCCATCTAAAGCATATAAACACTTTATTTATACTCTTATAAACTAAAATTATCTCATAAAAGGGCTGGATCGATAGCACAGCAGTAGGGCTTTCGCCTGGCATGCGACCAACCCCATGTTCAATTCCTCCACCCCTCTTGGAGAGCCCAGCAAGCTACCTAGAACCTGACAAGCTACCTCTGGTGTATTCAATATGCCCAAAACAGTAACAATAAGTCACATAATGAAACATTACTGGTGCCCGTTTGAGCAAATCAATGAGCAACAGGATGGCTGTGACTGTGACTATAACTGTGATCTCACAAAAAAAGTGACTTTTAAAAATATGTAATTAATTTGAGCAAAATAAAATCATAATTAAAAATAAAATCAATCCATTCATGTATTCACAAACACTATTTTATTCTAAATCCTGTACAGAGATGCAGAGAAAAACAAGTATTAGGCCTTTGGAGCTTTCATTTTACAGGGATAGAGTGATAAATAAACAAAGAAATATAAACAATTTTCAAAAGTGCGATACAGGGTCTAAAGCAAACACAAAGAATAATGCAAGAATTAGAATTTTTTATATATATAAAAAGCCATTCAGCAATCTTTTTAGCTCTGCAAGCCATGTGGTCTATGTTGCCACTACTTTAATTAGCCACGGTACGTCTGTTTTATTCTCAAGTTATTATTGTCTGTAAGAGTGACACAAAAATCCACATAATCTACAAAGTGTATAATCCCAAAAGAAGAGAAAAATCAACTCCTGTATTCTGCATGTGGAAAGGACAGTTTTAAGACATTGTTCATTTTTTTAAGGACTAGGGAATCTGAAATCCTAAATAATTTCTCTTTAAATAAACTTACTAAAAGAAATGGTTGGAGGGGTAACAAAATCTTTTTATCAGTATTCTAGGAAAAGAACATAATCAAGAAGATATACTGTGCATAAAATAACATTCTAAATTACATAAATGCTATTTTATTCAAAATCATAATTACCAACATCATCAAATTTTACAATAGTTTACTACAGAAAACCGAATTCACTAATTTAGTCTTTAATGGTGCAAAAAAAACTATGAATAACAAGGTACAATTTTTATAGAAATTCCATATAGAAATAGAAATTTAAAAGATCATGGCCAGAGCAATAGTACAGCAAATAGGGTGCTTTCTTTCCATAAGACTGACCAATATTAAATCTCTAGAATCCTATGTGGTCCCCCAAGCCCCAACAGGACCCCCAATAACTTGGGACCAAGTTTACCAAGAAATGAAATGGCCAAAAGTTAGGTATATGAGAGCCACGCCCACAAACCACCTCCAGCTCAGCTATACAAGCTCATTTATTGACCTTATTTCAGAGACCCATAAATAAATCTCGAAAGAGATCAAAAGCCACAATTAATATGAGATTGAGCATGGCTGAACATGTCAGGGTAAATCCAAGGGGGGTGAGTCATCCTGGTGCCCACCCATGCAGAGCCCCCAGCAGCTGCTTGATTCCACAATCCAAAATTACTACTATGTCCTTGGCCTGACTCCACTGTCTCACGACGGATCTCACTGAGATATCATCTACTGAAAATTCTGGAATGTGGGCTTTGTGACTGAAATCTTCAGGTTTTCTTTGGGGTTGGGATGGGCTACCTCCCACCACCGCCCTGTACCTTCATAAACCTCGGCAATCACATCCACACCCCAAAGCTTCCACCCAATTGAAAAGCTGTTCCAGCCTTACCATCCCTGTAAAAATACCGAATGCCCTGAACAAACACCATGACCTTTTAGCACCTGTATTGCAAAACATAAAGCACGAAAGGAAAAGGAGAGAAAGAGCAAGAAGGAAAAGTGGTCCCCATAGAGGAAGGCTGGGGGTGGGGGGTAGAATGTTTGAGGATGATGGTAGAGAAACAGGGGACTTTGGTGGTGGGAAATGTATACTGGTATAGGGATGGGTGCTGGATCATTGTATTATTGGAAAACAATTATAAACAACTTTGTAATAGTCTATCTCACAGATATTCAATTAAAAAACTTTTTTAAATAGTGTGGAGTTTATGCCCAATTCAATCAGTTTAATCAATGGCTGAAAAAAATAGCAGTACTCCTACATTTAAAAATATTTAAATGGCAATATTCTCTAAAGCATTGTATATATTCAATGCAGTACCTATAGGGATTCCCATCATATTTTTCAAATAAATGGACAAAACATTCCTGAAATTCATATGGAACAATAAACTCCCATGAACAGCTAAAGCAATCCTTGGAGAAAAAAAGATGGGAAGCATCACCTTCCCCATCTTCAAATGGTCCTACAAAATGGTAGTAATTAAAACAGCATGGTATTGGACTAGAGACAGACCTTCAGACCAATAGAACAGAGTTGAATATACTGACACAGATCCTCAAACATATGATCAGTTCATCATTGACAGAGCAAGAAATATAAAGTGGAGCAAGGAAAGCCTCTTCAACAAGTGGTGCTGGGAAAAATAGACAGCTACCTGCCAAAAGAAAAGAAAAATGAACTCAGACCTCTTTCCAAGGCCAGGCACAAAAGACATCAAAATGGAATAAAGACTGCAATATCAAACCTGAACCCATCAATTACATGAAGGAAAACATAAGTAGAACCTTCCATGACATTGAGGCAAGGTACCTTTAAAGATAAAACATCACTAATCAAGCAAGTGGAAGCAAAGATAAACAAATGAGACTACATAAGCTAAGAAGCTTCTGTACCTCAAAAGAAACAGTGAACAAGATACAGAGACAGCCTATGGAGTGGAAAAAATTATTTACCCAATACCCATCAGATAAGAGGTTAATATTCAAGATACATAAGGCACTAGTAGAACTTTATAAGAAGAAAACTTTTAACACCATCAAAAAATGGGGAGAAGAAATGAACAGAAACTTGCTCAAAGAAGAAATACAAATTTCCAAAAGACACATAAAAAGTGCTCTATATAGCTAATCCAGAGAGATGCAAGTGAAAACAATGCACCAGAGACTGGCACACATCAAAAAGAATAAGAACAACTAGTGCTGTCACGGATGCAGGGAAAAAGGAACTCTCATTCAGTGATGGTGGAAATGCCAAACAGTCCAGTCTTTTTGGAAAACAATATGGGCATTCCTCAAAGCATAGAAATTGAACTTCCACATGACCCAGCAATATCACTTATGGGAATATATACCCTGGGGGGGTGCAAAACCACACAGCAGAAATTACATCTGCACTTGTATGTTCATTGCAACACTGTTCACAATAGCCAGAATCTGAAAACAACCTGAGTGCTCAAGAATAGATGATTGGTTAAAGAAACTTTGATACATCTACACCATGGAATACTATACAGCTGATAGGAAAAAAATGAGGTCATGAAATTCACTTATGAAAGGGTGGACATGAATAACATCATGCTGAGTGAAATAAGTCAGAAGGAGAGGGACAGATATAGAATGACTGCAATCATTTGTAGGATAAATATAAAAACATAGTATGAAACTAACAGCCAAGGACAGTAGAAACAAGGGTCAGGAGGATTGGGCCACAGTTGGAAGCCTGCCTCAAGAGCTGGGGAAAGGGGCAGTTGGGATGAAGAAGTGACCATTATGACAATGATGATTGAAAGGGATCGTTCTGTATGGCAGATGTGTACTGAAAGTGGGTAAAGGACCAAACATGATGGCCTCTCACTATCTGTATTGCAAACCATAATGCCCAAAAGGAAAGAGAGAGAGGGAGGGAAAGAGAGAGAGAGAGAGAGAGAGAGAGAGAGAGAGAAGAGGAGTATCTGGGCAGGCTGTGGGGGATTAGGGAGATGATTAGGAAGTATACAGGGAATATTGGTGGTGGTAAATGTACACTAGTAAAGGGATGGGTGTTGGAACATTGTATGACTTAAACTTGATCATGAAAACTTTGTAACTGTATCCCAAAGTGATTTTAAAAAATAATTTTTAAAAAGTTTGTGATTCAAGAATTCTGTGTTCATTCAGATGCACTACTAAGAGCAAACTATCATTCATAATGAAGAACAGATTTTATAAATATTCAAGAAGTGTATTATGTGAGATAATTATCCTCAGAAATACTCCAAATGAGATCTGAACCAAAGCATATTAAGGATGGGGGGGGGGGGGTGAAGGCAGAATGCACAGGAGAGAAAAACAGAATTCAACAACTGTGACAGGTTTTCAAAGATGATCACAACAGTAGCTTTCTTCCTGCTAATTTTTCAGTAATACATCCTTGTTGCTCCATGGGGAAGAGTTAGAATCTGCTTCTCTCGCCTCCTGCGTTTTGCATCTTCCATCTTGCATCTATATCTGGGTTAGATATGTGGCTTCTTTGCTCAATAGGACACTGCAAACATGCCATGATTCCAGCTCGAACATGATTTCCAGTAGCCTTAGCTGTTTCTCACCGCAGGTAGGAAGGATTGGTTGTTTTGCTGGAGATGGGGCCATATAGAGGATTTAGTGTCTGACCCAGTTTTCCAATCAAATGATTCCCAGCTCAACTTTTCTTTAACTGTAAAATCAAAAGAGACTCCCAAGAGAGAACAAATGAAATTTTTAAAAACACTCTAAGATAATGGGGCTAGAGCAATAGTACAGCAGGTAGGCGGTTGCCTTTCATGTGACAGACTCAACTGGATTCCCAGCATTCCACAAGGTTTCCCCCTCCCCCAGACCCCATCAGGACTGACCCCTGAACAAGAGCCCAGAGTAAGATTTGGACACCTTCTGGTGTGGCTTAAAAGCAAAACAAAGCAAACAAACAAACAAAAACTATGAGGTAACAAAGTGGATTTATTTAAAACATTAATTTTTGAGGGGTCAGTATCAACAGCCTCATGTGTACAAGGCATGAGTTTTACCACTGAGTCGCATGCTCAGTCCTAAGATATTGAATTTTGGAGTGATTTGTTATACCATAATATATCGTAAAACAAATATATCCACTCTCTCTCTATTTTGGGGCATTAGTTTTGCTCGAATTTCCCCACCATCATTCAAGCCTGCCTGCCAGGGGCAGATGCTAGATCATTTATTGTCCATTGCTCATTTTGAATACCATGGGTGCCGTGACCATGCACTTGTGGGATCCTAGATTGTAAATGGTTGGGTTCCAGAGACATTTCTGTAGAGCACTAATCCATTTTGGGATTCAAATGGGCATCTCTGGACCAGGGCTGTTGATGCGTTAAGATGGCACCCAGAGGCACATTGTGGGCTTGATCGCCAGGCTGATGAGCAGGCGGGGTGCTGGGGAGGGACAGCCCGGCACCTCTGCTGCCATGTGGCATGGATATTTAGTCCTAGAACCCACCTTGCTTGTGGAAGCTCTTGGTTGCCAGGATTCCATCTTTGGGGAGACTGCACCTGCTCCATCTGGGGTGGAAATGGGCAGTTTTATACAGAGAATGAAAATAATTACTATTCCTTTTTTTGAAATTGACAGAGAAATTGACATCTAACTACTTTCATAAAACTTGGTTTTACACACAGCATAAATATCATCTGCACTTAGATGTTCAATGCAACACTATTCACAATAGCCGGAATCTGGAAACTCCAAGTGCCCGATAATGGATGACTGGATGAAGAAACTATGGTACATGTACACAATGGAATACTATGTAGCTGTTAGGATTAATGAAGTCATGAAATTTGCTTATAAATGGATTGACATGGAGGGTATCATATTGAATGAAATTAGTCAGAAGGAGAGGGACAGACATAGATTGACTACGTTCATTTGTGGGATATAAAAATATATATACATACAGTTAAGATTAATAACCATGTTGAAGGTAAACAGGGGCCAGGAGGACAAATCAATGGTTAGCAACTTGCTACAAGAGTGTGTTGGGGGTGAAGACCAAGGTAAAGGGATTGCCTGGTAACCTTTCATTATCTGTACTTTAAACCATAAGTCCCAAAAAGAAAGAGAGAGAGAAAGAAAGAAAGAAAGAAAGAAAGAAAGAAAGAAAGAAAGAAAGAAAGAAAGAAAGAAAGAAAGAAAGAAAGAAAGAAAGAAAGAAAGAAAGAAAGAAAGAAAGAAAGAAAGAAAGAAAGAAAGAAAGAAAGAAGGAAAGAAAGAAAGAAGGAAAGAAAGAAAAAAGAGAGAGAGAAAGAAAGAAAGAAAGAAAGAAAGAAAGAAAGAAAGAAAGAAAGAAAGAAAGAAAGAAAGAAAGAAAGAAAGAAAGAAAGAAAGAAAGAAAGAAAGAAAGAGAGAGAGAGAGAGATAGAGAAAGAGAAAGAAAGAAAAAGAAAGGAAAGAAAGAAAGGAGAAAAAGAGAGAAAGAAAGAAAGAAAGAAAGAAAGAAAGAAAGAAAGAAAGAAAGAAAGAAAGAAAGAAAGAAAGAAAGAAAGAAAGAAAGAAAGAAAGAAAGAAAGAAAGAAAGAAAGAAAGAAAGAAAGAAAGAAAGAAAGAAAGATGAAAGTATAGTGAAAGCCATAATGGCAGGTGGTGGTATGGGGGGAGGGAAATTGAGGCTGTTGTTAAAAAATACATTGGTGAAGGGACAGGTATTGGAACATATGAGTGAAATTCAATCATGAACAACTTTGTAAATGTGTGTATCACTGTGATACAATTTTTTTAAATGTAGCACTGTAGCACTGTCTTCCCATTGTTCATTGATTTGCTCCAGAGACACCAATAATGTCTTCATTGTGAAACTTGTCACTGTTTTTGGCATATCAAATACACCACGGATAGCTTGCCAAGTTCTGCCATGCGGGCAGGATACTCTCAGTAGCTTGCTGGGCTCTCCAAGAGACATGGAGGAATCGAAACTTGGTCAGCCGCGTGCAAAGCAAATGCCCTAACCACTGTGTAAAAATTGGTATTATGATAAACAAAAATAGTAAAGTCAGAATATAAAACCAAAATATATCAGAAAAAGAAATAAATATGAGACGATTTTTGTCAAAAAATTTAGTCAAAAGTTTTTAAGATAACAGCAATGAGAAAACTAAGTTAGGCAAAGAAAAAAGACTCAAGAAGTTGATGAAAAGGATTTTTTAAAGGTCCATATCATAACAATTTAATAACTGTACTTCAGAATTCCTTACAAAAAATTAAAAAATTAAAATGAACATCAAATCTGTAACTAAACAGCAGAAAAGAGTGAAAATATTCAAAATTGTAAGAACAAATAAAACGTTTGATAAATGATCTATGAATTTTCCTCTAAAAAATTGGTTTTACTGTGTTCCTGATTCATATCAGTAACTACTAATACTAATATATTTATATGATACAGAAAAATACAGAGAAAAATGCAAACAGCAGCAATCTGATAATCAGGATCCTAGTAGTATCCATTTGCTGCATAATCTTAATATGTATAGCTGCATTAAGATCCAATTTAACACAATATTAAATTGGCATCTTTAAAGGTATTCTCATAAACACTCAATTTCTACTTAAAATTCTTGCAGTTAGGATAGATAAGGGACCAGTATGACAATAATAGTTAGAGATGATTATTCTGGACAAAAACTGAGTGGTTGAAAGTAGATAAAGGGATATACATGGTAATGTTTTAGTATCTGTGTTGCAAACCATAATGCCCAAAAGAAGAGAGAGTGAGAGAGAGAGAGAGAGAGAGAGAGAAGTAGAGGAGATGGAGGAGGAGGAGGAGGAGGAGGAGGAGGAGGAG
The DNA here is from genome assembly GCF_027595985.1 of Sorex araneus. Classification (NCBI taxonomy): domain Eukaryota; kingdom Metazoa; phylum Chordata; class Mammalia; order Eulipotyphla; family Soricidae; genus Sorex; species Sorex araneus. The sequence goes on from NC_073311.1 coordinate 14,073,791, forward strand.
GAGGAGGAGGAGGAGGAGGAGGAGGAGGAGGAGGAGGAGGAGGAGGAGGAGGAGGAGGAGAAGGAAGAGGAGAAGAAGGAGAAGAAAAGTGCCTGCCCTAGAGGCAGACTGTGGGAAGCAGCAGGAAGGAAACTGGACAGGAAGAAAACTGGGGACATTGGTGGTGGGAAATGTATATTTGTGAAGGGATAGAATGTTGGAACATTATATGACTGAAATCCAATCATAAACAACACTGTAATTGTGTATCTCACTGTGATTCAATTTAAAAAATAAAAACTTTGTAGCTTATGTAAAATGGTTACGATATTGTTCAAGTTTATGAAATTATGTACAGGATTACTACACACAACCACCACGAAATACCCGTTACCTTCTGCCCATCCCTACATCACCTCTATGCAAAGTTTCTTCTCTCTCATCCATCCTCCTTCTTTGCTCTTTAAAATTCTTAACTTGGAAGATATTCTCTCAAGCATAGTCATTTCTGTCTTTCAAAAGTGACCACACATAATACCCCCCATCCCTTTCCACTGCTACTTCACACCTATGTTACTAGAAAAATTCCAGAAAAAGGTTTAAATATGTTTGTAGCTTTACTGAATTAAGTTCCTCAGGAAGCCAAAATAGTCTCAGTGTGAGATGACCACTGAACCCAGAATATTCCATCCTTAGGTGATTCAAAGGAATGCAATTTAAGTTTCGGGTTTCTCAGTTCCCACAAGGCAACAATCTTGTCAGCTCATCCTTGAGAGCTATCAATATCTCAAGAACAAACTTGAGATAAGGGTTGAAAGAAAGGCAATTCACTCCATCAGTGAACTGACTGGGTTGGTTTGGACGTATTGTTTGAATGAATATCCCAAATTATAAGTTTCTGGTCATCAGCAAGTGAACCAAACAGACTCATGGAGCAGACACCAGGAAACATCCCTTACTACTGTGAAACCTATAAAAATGGTCTTTGCATCCACAGCTTTTCCTTTCTTTGATAGCACAGCTGTAGGGCATTCGCCTTTCACGCAGCTGACCCATGTTCGATTCCTCCACCCCTCTCAGAGAGCCCGGCAAGCTACCAAGAGTATCGCGCCCACACGGCAAAGCCTGGCAAGCTCCCTGTGGCATATTTGATATGCCAAAAACCAGTAACAATAAGTCTCACAATGACAGACGTTACTGGTGCCCGCTCAAACAAATCGATGAGCAACGGGATGACAGTGACAGTGACAGTGATACAGAGCTGGTGTCACACAGGCAGAAGGCATGGTAATCTGAAGCACTAAGTAAGTGCCGAATGAGATTCGGGCACTTATTCCAAGAAAGCCCATATCCTTCCTGGTGTCCTCAGAGATGCAAGTCTGGGTTGCAAGAAGGGTCTGGTTTCGAAGGATGTTAGGATGTATATGCGCCAGGCCGATTTCACCAGGTGCCTCAGACAGCAGCATGCCTCCTTCCACCTGCCCCCCATGAATCCTGGCAATTTCGAACCTCCAGAACCCAATGAAAAACCCAGGTACATGGAAGAAGTGACTGCAAACTCCAAGTCTCAGGGTGTAGGATAACATAGCCTCCGGTAGTTTAGGTTTATTGGGTTACTCCCATCACAGTGCTCCCATTCCTCTGTGTTTATTTGTAACTTTTTTCTTTATATTCGCTTGATTTGTAATATTGTTTTTCTCTTCTCCTTGAGTCCTTTGCATAGTTTATTCAGAGCCTATCCTTTTGTATGGCACAAGAAGACTGTAGCAAATGCTGTGCTTTGTAACCTGGGAGTCATTTGACTCTACATGTTATTTTCCTCCTGGGCATCTGTTCTCTCTTGACCTAAGCCGCAGCTGCTCTTACTTCCTAGCACCCCCAAAATCACGGTCCCGACAAGGGACGGGACATACCCAGGGCAAGCAGTGAGTTATGTGCTACCCTGGCATCAAGATGGGCCTGGCCAAAGTGCCTAATGCTTAACTGTAAGTTAAGAACTTGATCATGGATAAACGCTGTCATGATCTAAACAGTAATAACTAGATTCTGACCCTGCTAGGGTTAGGAATGATTAATCTGGCCTGAGTGCTGCAGTCTGAGTCTGTGGCAAGATGTTGCCAGGAGAGCTGCCCTACAAGCCTCAATGTATTTCTTACTCTGTCCATACAAAAATAACTAGTACTAAGATGTTAATGAGTTCTTGGACTAAGGAAGGAGAAAAACCTTAAGAGGTATTTTGCCTGCTGGCAGTTAGGAAGGGCTTTTGGAATGCCCGGCCCTCAGGAAGGGCTTTCTTATGTTGATTTTGCTACCTGACTGTGTAGCCTAGAAGGCGAGGTGGAGAGAGACAAGTAGGGGGAGAGACTAGGGAAGGAGGGAATCCAGAGTGAAGGAGGAGAATGGAGAGAGCAGGATGGAGGAATGAGGAGGAAGAGTGCGTGAGACGAAAGATTGAATAAATGGTAACTAATCGGCAACCAGCTTGGTCTTCGTTCTTCCTTCGCCTGTCCTTAGACAACAGCCGACCCGATCCAGCACATACACAGCGGCTCCAGAGCACTGAACATGGGCAGTGAGACAGAGCCACCCGGAGAGCCCACGAGCACACGCCCTTCAGCGTGCGTAGTTTTTTACAGCAGCGGACAGGGGTTGGCAAGTGCCAAAGAACAGAGACTGGTTAAAGAAACTTTGGTACATCCACACAATGGAATACTATGCAGCTGTTAGGAAAGATGAAGTCATAAAATTTGATTATAAGTGCATGGTCATGGAGATTATCCATGACTAAATGAAATGAGTCAGAAAGAAGGGACAGACATTTGTGGAATATAAAATAACATAATATGAGACTGACACCAAAGGACGGTAGACACAAGAGCCAGGAATATTGCTCCATAGTTGGAAACCTGTCTCATGAGCTGGGGGAGAAGGCAGCTGGAATAGAGAAAGGATCACTAAGTCAATGATGGTTAGAGAGATAGCTCAGGATGGAAGATGTGTGCTAAAAGTAGATAAAGGACCAAACATGATGGCCTTTCAGTATCTATATTGCAAACAATAATGCCCCAAAGTAGAGAGACAGTATGGGGAAAATTGTCTGCCATAGAGGCAGGGGGAGGGCTGAAATAATAGGGCCAGGGATCCTGGGGATATTGGTGGTGGAAAATGTGCACTGGTCGAGGGATGGGTGTTCGATGACTGAAACTCAAACATGAAAGCTTTGTAACTGTATCTCATGGTGATTCAATTTTTTAAAAAGGTATTGGGTTTGCTGCTCCTTTCCATCTCCCTTCCCCATGGGGTACTGGCTGTCACGCCCACAAACTGCCTCCGGGTGTCATTTAAGTGCATTAGTAGCCATGATCCAGAGACTCACAAATGAATCTCAGAATGGACCAACTCACTGCAGAGAGTACTCCAGACCCTAATTATTTAAAATTTTAGAATTCCAGGAGTGTGCAGCCACTGAATGCAAGATGGCTTTAACAAGCAATACAAAATAAATTATATAGCATCTGACTGTGGGGCAGGCTTGAGTGGTAGTGGGAAAATTTGAAATAATGGTGGTGGGAAGGTGCAATGGTAGTGGGACTAGTGTTGAAATACTAAATGCGATGAATTATTGTGAACAACTTTATGAAAATAATTTTGTTTTAAAAGAACAAGAACATCACTGTAGGGAGATTTTGTTGCAATGATGCAAGTGTTCTGAGGCATGTTACATGCCCTTTTTACTTCTCCTTCATGGTTGATCTTGATTTCTATTTCAATTTTTCCACTAACAGAGCCAAAATCTCCAAATTTTCCTTTCTCACTGTCATAGTGTGAAACGTCAAATGGGGCAGCGGCATCAGGGAGCTGCTCACAGGCTACCACAAGGTGGCTTGTTCATCTGATGTGTGTGTCCCCAGGACAAGTCGATGAACGCTGAAATATTTCCCTTCTAGTCTGTTCACATCTGGAAGCCACTGTGAGTTGGCTTAGGCCATTCCAGAGCAGGTCATCACCAAATACAAATTGTAAAGAAAAGACTTTATTTTTTTCTTCCATATATTGCACTCTCAATTGATCACACATTCTTCGGCTGCATCATCAAAGGCTGCTTCCTTATCGCTCATGGCTGGCAGGCTAGCCATGGAGATCCCCGGGTACATTTGGTATGTTTAAGAGCAGCATAAATCTGGAATCCTCTAAATATTGCCTACAAAACAGATCATCACTATAGACAGGTTCATATACTCATTAACATCCTAACTAGGCACTTACTTAAATTCAAGAGCTATTCACTAAAAGCACATCTGCCCAAGTGTTTTTCACAGAAGTCCAGTACAACTAGATATTGAAAGAGTAAAAGAAGTCAGAGTTTAGTAAGTTTAAAAAAAGAATCTTACAACAAGACTGACAGGATTATTTCTGTGCATGTCTCCTGTTCTCCTGTGCAAAATCTCTAGACAGGAAGGGGCAGAGAGACCCAACCATAAAATGGCTGTGGTGATGGAAGGCACTCACATGATTTACCAGCATTCTCCTAAACTAGCCCCAGAATGCCTCCAGCCAGCAGTGATAATAGATTCTTTTTTTAAAATTTATTTATTTTTTAATTAGTGAGTCACCGTGAGGATATAGTTACAGATTTACATATTTTCGTGCTTGTGTTTCCCTCCTACAATGTTCAAGAGCCCATTCTTCCACCAATGTCCATTATCCACCACCACTTCACATTTCTTGTCCCCTTATCAAAGATTAGATGATCATACATTTGGGGTTGTGTGTAGGGATATTCCACTCTGTTCCACTGGTCTACGGCTCTGCCTTTGTTCCAGTACCATGCTGTTTTAATTGTTACTGCTTTGTAGTAAAGTTTAAGGTTGGGGAGGGTGATGTTTCCCATCATCTTTTTCCCAAGAATTGTTTTAGCTACCCATGGGCATTTATTGTTCCATATGAATTTCAGGATTCCTTGATCCATTTCTTTGAAGAATGTCATGGGTATCCTTATAGGGATCGCATTGAATCTGTATAATGCTTTTGGGAGTATTGCCATTTTGACAATGTTGATTCTCCCTATCCATGAGCAAGGGATATGTTTCCATTTCCTCCTGTTCTCTTTTATTTCATGGAGTAGTGTTTTATAGTTTTCTTTGTAAAGGTCCTTTACTGCTTTAGTTAAGCTGATTCTGAGGTATTTGATTTTCTGGGGCACGATTGTGAATGAGATTGCTTTTTTCATGTTCTTTTCTTCTGTCTCATTGTTTGTATATAGGAAGGCCATGGATTTTTGGGTATTGATTTTATAGCCTGAAACTTTACTGTACAAGTCAATTGTTTCTAAGAGTTTCTTAGTAGAGGTTTTAGGCTTCTCTAGATATAGTATCATATCGCCTGGGAATAGTGAGTGTTTGATTTCTTCCTTTCCTATCTGAATGCCCTTAATATCTTTTTTTGCCTAATGGCTATTGCTAGTACTTCCAGTACTATACTGAAGAGAAGTGGTGAGAATGGGCATCCTTGTCTTGTCCCTGATCTTAGAGGAAAGGCCCTTAGTTTTTCCCCATTGATGATAATGCTTGCCATAGGTTTGTGGTAGATGACTTCGACTATCTTGAGGAAAGTTCCTCCAAAACCCATTTTGGTGAGAGTTTTTATCATGAACAGATGTTGGATCTTGTCAAATGCTTTCTCTATTATCATATTATCATATGCTTTTTATCTTTACTTTGTTGATATGATGGATTATGTTGATTGATTTCCAAATGTTAAACCATCCTTACACCTGGAAATGGAACAGCTTGGTGTTGAACAATGAGTGGGTCAGGAAGGAAATCAAGGAAGAAATCAAGAGACACCTAGAAACAAATGAGAATGAAGACACGAGCTACCAAAACCTATGGGATGCAGCTAAAGCCATGTTTAGAGGAAAATTTATAGCTCTGCAAGCATTCCTCAGGAAGGAAGAAAGGGCCTACATAGATAGCTTAAATTCATGGCTCAAGATCTTAGAAAAGGACTAGAAAAAGGAACCCAAACCAGACCAAAGGAAAGAAATAATAAAAATTAGAGCAGAAATTAACGACATGGAAACCCAGAAAACAATCCGAAAAGTCAATGAAACCAAGAGCTTGTTCTTTGAGAAAATAAACAAGAATGATAAACCGCTAGCAAGACTCACAAAGAAAGAGAGAGAGAAAACTCTAATAAATCGAATCAGAAATGAAAAAGGGGACATCACAACAGAAACCAATGAGATTCAAAAGATCATCAGAGACTACTTTGAAAGTCTGTATGCCACGAAACAAGAGAACCTAAAAGAAATGGATGAATTCCTTGATTCCTACAATCTCCCAAGACTGAACCAAGAAGACTTGGAATACCTGAATAGGCCCATTAATATCAAGGAAATTGAAACTGTAGTCAAAAGTCTCCCCCAAAACAAAAGCCCAGGTCCAGACAGATTCACTGGCGAATTCTTTCAAATATTTAAAAAAGACTTGTTGCCAGTTCTCCTCAAGCTTTTCCAGGAAATTGAAAAGACAAGAACCCTCCCAGACAGTTTCTATGAGGCACATATCTCCCTAATACCAAAAGCAAACCAAGACACCACCAACAAAGAAAATTACAGACCAATATCCCTGATGAACACCCATGCGAAGATCCTCAACAAAATACTAGCAAATAGAATCCAACAACTCATCAAAAAGATCATACACCATGACCAAGTGATTCTTGATTTCCACAGCCTTTACAAGAGTTTATACCAATTTCCTTTTCAGCTATTGTCTTTTTCTTTTATTTTCTTATTTCTTTTTAATTTTTGATTTTAATGAATCATCGTGAGATACATGCACACACTTACAGACGTTCATGATTACATTTCAGTCTAACAATGTTCAAGTACCCATCCCTCCACCAGTGCCCATTCCCCATCCCCAATGCTCCCAGTATCCCTCTCCCTGCACCCCTTCCCACCTCCTGCCTCTGTGGGCAGGCTTAATCCCTCCTACTCTCTCTGTCCTTTTTGGTGTATGGTTTGCAATACAGGTAACAAGCAGCTATCATGTTTGGTCCATAGTCTACTTTCCACATGCATCTACCATCCCTAGCGATCCCTCCAAACATCATTTATTTAGTGCTCCTCTCTCCATCCCAGCTACCTTCTTCCCCAGCACATGAGATCAGCTATCAAGCCATGGGGCAGTCCTCCTGACTCTTATTTCAACTGTCCTTAGGTATTAGTCCCCTATTATGTTACTTTATATTCCACAAATGAGTACAGTCCTTTTAGATCAGTCCCTCTCTTTCTGACTCATCTTACTTAGCATGATAGTCTCCATGTTGATCCACTTAGACGTAAATTTCATGACTTCAGTTGTCTTTTTCATGTGTAAATTTTTTATTTTCAGTTATATAAGTTGAATTTATTTTATGTGTCTTTATGTGCTTTTTTAGGGTAATATAATTTTCCCTTTGGTGAATTGTTGCTTTATATTCTTTGTTCATTCTCCTCTTGAGTTATCTGTCTACAGGGACCTAGAGACCTTACAGAAGTTGATACACTTGCTTTGCATGTAGTCGTCCCTCATTTGATCACCTGAGCACAGAACCAGCAGTTGCTCCCAACCATAAGAGGGTTTGACCCAACAACTCCACTAAAAAAAATAAATAAAATGATTACCTGAATTTGTAATTGTGGGTTTGCAGTAGTTCCTTATTTTTAGTCTTTTACTAACTTGCTCACATGACAAATATCTTCTTCTATGGCACACAGAAATTTTTCATTTTAATGTCATCAGTCTTACCCATTTTTTATAATCTTTCTTGAATAATATTTTCTACTTCTTTGTTACAAAAATATTCTCAATATTTTGATATTAACTTTGTAATTTTGTCTCTTGGAGATCTTTAATCCAATGGGAGATTATTTTTGTATTATTTCCTGGTGTGAGTTTTGGATCTGTTTTTCTGCAACTATTTTGCCAATTTTCACAGTACTGCTTATTAAATAATCCACTATTTCCTCAATTATCTACTAATAACTCATGAGGTTCCCATAAAGACAGATCTGTTTTAGATTATATTCTATGTCTATTTGGCAATTTTAGTACCTGTTTCATGCTGAATTACTAACGCTTGGTAATATACATAGATATCAGGTGAGATATTTCTCCCCTACTTAGTTCTTCTTTTTAAGAATTGTTTTATAGCAGGGAGGAAAGGGAGTGAGGAAGAACCCTGAGACAACGGTGGAGGGAAATACAGATTTTAATGGGAATTGTGTTGTTGGAATACTGTACACATGAGAACCTACCAAGGACAGTATTATAAAATTGAAAATTATAGTAACTAAAATTAAAAATTCAGGAGTTCTTCTAAAAGAATTATTTTAGTTATGTGTGATTTTTATGTTATAAATTTAATATTTTTTGTATTTTCTCATAATTACAGTAAATCTTTTTTTTAATTTGACAAACTTTACATCCTTAAAATATTAAATCTTCCCTCCATAAGTATGATATTTCTATTTTTGTAATCAGGTCGATTTTTATATCCTTTTATAATACTTTAATTAATTAATTGATTGATTGATATCCTTTCAGTTATTGTAGATATCATATTGTGGTCTATTAAATTTTCTACCTATATACTTGTATATAAACTTTTTACTTTTTTTTTATTATTAACTTTTGCCTGGCTAGCTACCTGTGCCAAAAACAGTAACAACAACGGTCTTCATTCCCCTGATCCTGAAAGAGCCCCCAATAAGCCATCAGGCTACACTAGCATGCGACAGGGACAAATGAAGACATTACTGGTGCTCGCTCAAACAAATAAATGAACAACAGGATGACAGTGATGCAGTGATTAACTTTTGCTTAAGCAATCATGCTGAACTCTCTTTTTACCTTTAACGGCTTTCGTGTTGGTTCTTGGGAGTTTTTTAGTAAGTAATTAAGTCATCTACACATACTGACAGTTCTGTTTTTTTGCCTTAGAGTCTTATCCCTTATTTCTTTCTCTTCTCAGATTTCGCTGGCCAGAACATCCAGTCCTCCGTTGAACAGAAGAGTCAGAGCAGGCTTCCTTGTTTGTTACTGACCTAGGGGAAGGCATCTAAGGTTTCTCCATTAAGAATGATGTTTGAACATTTTTAGTGTTCTGCCACTTAGGCAATACAATGTCTAATGATGTGTTTATTAATAAAGAAATTGAGAACCTCATTCTGAGAGACAGAATTTCTTGCCAATATAACAATAAGCTCCAAACTAAACTAAAAGTTTGAACACATTTTTCCAACCTAAAATAGTTTAATTGTGCTCTTACCTCCCAGGTTTTCTCAATTTCCTATGCCAAAATTTGACCAGAGAAATAAAGTGTAACAGGACTAGTAGCAAACTGAAAAAGGATTGAAATAATGCATGATTTTTAACCATGGATACAGAAGTTCTGTACCACTAAATACAAGGTGTACAAGTAATAGAATTGGCATTTACTAGTTATATCAAGTTTATATGACTACAGTTTCTAGAGGATTGGTGCTTGAATAGTTCTGTATTTTTAGGCAAGTTATTTAATCTCACTAAATTCATTTTCTCCTGTATAATGTGGATTGTACATGTATTGGCTAACAGATTGTGGTAATGAGAACAATAATAAGATGTCAGGACAATTTTGTGATGATTGTATGTACTAGTGATTGCACTATATCCTAATGATTCAGGCTATGAGTTAAGGCTATGGTTACTATTATATTTTTGAATCTTACAAAACTCTGAAGCAGGTAGAGCTCATATGAATATGCATTTCCCCTTATTTTGAAGATCACAAAAGTAAAATTAAGTTGAGACAACCTAATATTCAGTGAGCATAAAATAATACATTTTAATCAGATTTTAAAATGTTGAAATACTTCCATATAAATTCACTACCCAAAGCACCCACATAGCACAACCCCCTGTCCCCATTTTATAGCTTATCTTCAGGACCCCTGGACCGTGATCCAGCAAGTAAAAAACTAGTATCTTGCCAACAAAATGTTTTGAAAACAGATTTGTTGATAACTATGAGTTCCAGTAAATTAAATAGTTTTAATACCATATTTGTTTATTTCCAATGCCAAACCTAAGATTCAAATCTAGGTCGCTGTGACACTAAATAAGAAAAAAAACAATGAACCATAAAATTTATTATAAGCTCTCATGAGTAAAAAAAGACAGGAAAATCCAAAAAAAAGGAAAAAACACCAATATCACCTTCCTATTGATCAAATTAAATGGCCAAATAATATTTTAAAGTTCAATATAGTTAGCTGAACATTCATAAAAAGCTACATATGCCACATTAGCTAAAAGATGCTTATTGTATTTTGTATCAAAATTAATTCCTAAAGATAGCCACAGTAAAATCTTTAATATTAAAAAAGAAACAAAACAATTTTACTCCATAATACTACTATGAATATATTTTGTAATTGAATACATTAAAACATAAGGGTATTATTGTTTCTATAGTTGTTTTTATATCAAAGTCTTGGAAATCTACAAAGTACTGAAGATCTTCATAAAGGTAACTTCATGGAGATGAGTTATAGGGCCACAGTTCATACTCTGTAAGCAGGAGCCCTAGGCTGGTTCAGCACCAAATAATTCACCAACAATTCCAGGAGCAACCCCCAAGCACCAGGTCTACGTGGAGAGTAGCACCCAAGAATGATGATGGTGACCTGGCATAATTTTGAAACATGTTGCATTACCAATAAAATTTTGTTTAAGAAATTCTACAATAAGAGCATTTTTTCATGTGCCTTTTGGCCATTTGTATTTCTTTTTTGAGGAAATTTCTGTTCATTTCTTCTCCCCATCTTTTTGATGGGGTTGGAGGTTTTTTTCTTATACAATTCTACTAGTGTCTTGCATATCCTGGATATTAATCCCTTATCAGGTAGATATAGGATAAATATTCTTTCCCATCCTGTGTGCTCTTTCTGTATTTTGGTCACTGTTCCTTTTGAAGTGCAGAAGTTTCTTAGTTTGATGTAGTCCATATGTTTATGTTTGCTTCCACCTGCATGGTCAGTGCTGTTTCATCCTTAAAGATGACTTAGCTTCGATGTCATGCAAAGTTCTGCCTACATTTTCTTCTATATACCTTATAAATTCATGTCTAATATTGAGGTCTTTAATCCACTTTGGTGTGACTTTAGTGTCTGGCATTAGACAGAGGTCAGAGTCATCAGGGAAATGCAAATCAAAACAACAATGAGATATCGTCTTACACCACAGAGACTGGCACACATTCAAAAGAACAAAAGCAACCAGTGTTGGTGTAGATGTGGAGAAAGAGAGATGCTCTTTTCACTGTTGGTGGGAATGTCGACTGGTCCAGTCTTTCTGGAAAACAATATGGACAGTCCTTCAAAAACTAGAAATTGAACTTCCATATGACCCCACAATACCACTTCTGGGAATATATCCCGAGGATGCAAAAAAGCACAGTAGATGCAAAAAAGCTCTCCTCTCCTCTCCTCTCCTCTCCCCTCCCCTCCTCTCCCCTCCCCTCCCCTCCTCTCCCCTCCCCTCCTCTCCCCTCCCCTCCCCTCCCCTCCCCTCCCCTCCTCTCCTCTCCCCTCCCCTCCTCTCCCCTCCCCTCCCCTCCCCTCCCCTCCCCTCCCCTCCTCTCCCCTCCCCTCCCCTCCCCTCCCCTCCCTTCCCCTCTCCTCTCCTCTCCTCTCCTCTCCTCCCTTCCCCTCCCCTCCCCTCTGCACCTATATATTTATTGCAGCATTGTTCACAATAGCCAAAATCTGGAAACAACCCAAGTTCCCTAGAACAGATGACTGGTTAAAGAAACTTTGGTACATCTACACAATGGAATACTATGCAGTTTTTAGGAGAGATGAAGTCATGAAATTTGCTTATAAGTGGATAGACATGGAGAGTATCATGCTAAGTGAAATGAGTCAGAAAGAGAGGGACAGACATAGAAGGACTGCACTCATTTGTGGAGTATAGAATAACATCACATGAGGCTGACACCCAAGGACAGTGGATACAAAGGCCAGGAGGATTGCCTCATAACTGGAAGACTATTTCGTGAGTGGAGGGGAGAAGGCAGATGGGATAGAGAAGGATCACTAAGAAAATGATGGCTGGAGGAATCAGTCAGGATGGGAGATGTGTGCTGAAAGTAGATAATAGAACAAACATGATGACTTCTTAGTGTCTGTGTTGCAAGCCATAATGCCCGAAACTAGAGAGAGAGTATGGGGAATACTGTCTGCCATGAAGGCAGGAGGAGGAGGATGGGAAAGGGGGGTATACCAGGGATACTGGTGGTGGGGAATGTGCACTGGTGGAGGGATGAGTGTTTGATCATTGTGAGATTGTAACCCAAACATGAAAGCTTGTAACTATCTCACGGTGATTCAACAAAATAAAATAAAATTTTTTTAAAAAGAAAAAGTAACATTGAAATAATATTACCATGTTAGAAATTATAGAAGTATAATTTAAACTAAATTGTATCATTAAATTAAAATCCTATTACATCATTTTTAAACAATTTGTAACAGATGCATAAATAAGGAAAAACAAATAAATGTTGACAGATGGCCTTGAACCAATAAGTTGTGTGCCAGAAATCTATGAGCATGGAGCTTATAAACTTGGAACTCAGAATACCTTTCCTATTGTAGTGACATTACTTCATGTTTTTATTTTATTCTTTGCATATATGTATATATAATTTCCCACCTGAAATCCCAAGCTCTTTGAAATGAAATTCCATGTAATGCACTTTATAACTCTTCATGTGACCTACACTCTGCCACTTATGGCAGGCATCAATTTTGAAATAAGAGAATATAGCATTAATGACAAAGAGATTTCTGAACCTGTCCAATTTAATACCTTAAACTAAATATATTTTGACCCCATACTCTGAGTCAGACATTTTAACATTAAAAAACTACAGTAGATTGTAGTACCAAATTATCCAATTAGGCAAATCACTGTGGTATTTTTTACTGATTCATTTTGAGTTCCTATATCTTTAGAGGAAAAAAAATCCTTATTAATTCCTTACTTGATATTCAATGCAAGCGTAATGTAAAGAACCTTTCCACATTTTCAGAGCTGCTCCTCTTCAGAAAACATATTTCATACACACCCATACACAGTCATACGCACGCACACACACACACAGAGGGAAAGGAAGAGAGAAAGAGATGGACTATTAGGAACTGAAGAATACAAAGCAAGGGGCTGGAGTGATAGCACAGCGGGTGGGGCTTTTGCCTTGCACTAGGCTGACCCAGGTTCGATTCCCAGCATCCCATATGGTCCCCTGAGCACATCCAGGGGTAATTCCTGAGTGCAGAGCCAGAAGTGACCCCTGAGCATCGCTGGGTGTGACCCAAAAAGCAAAAGAAAAATACAAATTAAAGTGGAACTTATTGATTAATCATAGCTAAACATGATGCTTTCTTTACCTAAATTTCCCCAAGCTCTTGTTAATTTTGTCATGACTCTTTTCAATAATGATGATGGTTTCCAATCATACATATTTTTTATTTCGGGGCCATGCCAAGAAGTGCTCATAAACTACTCTCAGCTCAGTGCTCTGGAGATCACAGAGTAACCGGGAACGAGTCCAGTCCTGATGAATACAAAATGTGCACTCCAATCCATTGAACTCTCTCTCTGTCTCTGTCCATCTGTCTGTCTGTCTGTCTGTCTGTCTGTCTGTCTGTCTGTCTCTCTCTCTCTCTCTCTCTCTCTCTCTCTGGTCTTGTTTCAAGCCTTATCTATAAAAAGAAAAGAAAACTGTTCCAGGGAATTTAATGCCTTTTCACCTACCTCCCCAAACCAGTTAAAACAACAAATTTGCTAACCAATCCAACCAGGAACTGTAACTAAGACCACAATCCCACGTGTTCAGCCATCTGAAATACTGCTGACAAATTTTCCATTAGAACAGGTCACATTCCATCATTAACAAATCATCAGTCAATCTGCTAGGAGTCCTTTTCCATATAAGTTCCTCTCTTTTATGACATGAAGGTCACTTAGCACCATTGTGTTAAACAGTCTGGGAAATGTAAAAAAATATTCAAGATAGAATATAGCATGGCATATAATTTCCAGCACATAGTTTGTATTATCAAGCTTCACACATGGTATTCTCATCATTAGTATCAGAAGTTCCATAACTGTATCATAGGTAATATAAAGGCCTTTGATTGCTATTTGCTTAGTCACATCAAAAAGAAATTTCATGGTAGCTATCTAGTTCCAGGAGTCATTTTTTCTCATTAGGAAACCAAAGCCAGCAAAACACACACACACACACACACACACACACACACACACACACACACACACACCGTACACTATGAGTAGAGCTGACAATTACTGCTAGGGAGAAACTCAAAACAACTGGGGTGTCACTTGGCTAATAGTGATGTTTGGGTAGAAATTAGGCTAGAGCTAGTACAGCCAGGCACATCTTGTGAGTTTAGTTTAACTCTAATTTTTAGACTGGTCTTTTAAAAGAAACCCTAAAGTTAAGGGATGTTTAAATGCATGGCCTATTGGCTCTGTGGAATTATAAGACTCCTTTAAAACCTCTATTTGATGTTGTATGGATTTGAGATATTTTTCTTGGGTCTTTACTTCTATAATCTGTTTCCTGTGAAACTTACCGTGGCCAATTTTCCTCTGAGAGAGGCTCAGTTTCAGGGACTAAAAAAGCCCAAACATTAAATTGAAGTCCAAAGTAAGCAGTAATCATAAGAGTATATTGATTGATACATTCTTGGTTATTTCAAAATTATTAATGATGCAATTTGTTAACCACTTTTATAACAGTCACCAATTGACAACTCATATTCCTGGAAAACTTTCTTAATGTAGTTATTCATAAACTTTTGAAATATTTTCTTGTTCAATAAATTAAATGCCAATTATTATATCTGCCATAATTCTGTTAAGGATTTTAAGATAGACTGCTGGCTTCTAATGCTTAGATTTTTCCCTTTACATTTCTCCTTCTCTTCTTGTTCGCTGGTTTCTCCTCAATTTTCTGGTTGCCTAACATTTAATTTGGGTATTGCAACACTCCATTTTCAGACTTCTCTATAATTGCTAACCTCATCAGCTTTCATGACTTTAAAAGCCATTAAAATGTTGAACACGCCCAAATTCACTTGTCTCAAACCCCAAATTCACATGAACAACTTCATACTCAGTGTCTCTTCTTTGACCTTCAACCAAGACTAACATATTCAAAACTAAGTACCTGGTATTCTAATCTTTATTTTTATAGCTTTCTCTACTGGAATTTAAGTAAACTTCCAGTGGTTCCAGCCAAACTCCTTGGTTGAGATCACCTTTAATTCTTCTTTTTCCCTCACATTCTCCATATAATCCTTCAGAAAATGTTGATGACTCCAGAAAAGTTGTCAACTTTCAAAATGCATTAAGTGGAATACTACTTGGCAGTGAAAGAGGGTCAAAACATTTAAATCATCTGTCATCCTGTTGCTCATTGATTTGCTCGAGCGTGAGCGTGTGCAAGAACATCTCCATTTGTCTCTGTCGTGTGCTAGTGTAGCCCAATGGCTTCTGCTCGCTCCAGGAACACGAAGGGCCTCAAACAGTTTTAGCATTTAAGTACACACATGTAAGAGTAAATTACAAAGACCTAATTCCTTAAACCAAAAAAGTTACCAGAAAAGAGTATATATAATTATATTTGTGTAAAGTTAAGAAGTAACTTAAGTATAACAGAGATTAAAATAACTGTTACTTATGAAGGATTGCTAAAACTACTGACTGCATGATGTCACTCAAATATGGAATAATTAAAAGATTAAAAAAACTCTTTAGGGGCTGGAGCGATAGCACAGCGGGTAGGGCATAAGCCTTCCACGCGGCCGACCCAAGTTCAACTCCCAGCATCACATATGGTCCCCTGAGCACCGCCAGGGGTAATTCCTGAGTGCAGAGCCAGGAGTAACCCCTGTGCATTGCCGGGTGTGACTCAAAAAGCAAAAATAATAATAATAATAATAATATAAAAAAACTCTTTAATATGACCTCTACCTAACATCATGCACAAAAATCAGATCAAAATGAATTAAAGACCTCAATATCAGACATGAATCCATAAGGTACATAGACGAAAACCCTCTATGACATTGAAGCTTAAGGCATCTTCAAAGACAGAACACACTTGACCAAGCAAGTGGAAGCAAAGATTAATGAATGGGACTTCATGAAACTAAGAAACTTCTGCACCTCAAAAGTAATCAAGATACAAAGACAGCTCACGGAACTGGGAAAACACTTCACCCAATACCCCTCAGATAAGGGGTTAGTATCCAAGATATACAAGGCACTGGTCGAACTTTACAAGAAAAATACCTCCCTTTCCATCAAAAAATGGGAGAAGAAATGAACAGAAACTTCCTCAAAGAAGAAACTCAGATGGCCAAAAGGCATATGAAAATATGCTCTACATTGCTAATCATCAGGGAGATGCAAATCAAAGCAATAATGAGATATTTCACACCCCAGAGACTGGCACCTATCCAAGTGAACAAGAACAACCAGTGCTGGCACAGACACCGGGAGAAAAGGACCCTCATTCACTGTTGGTGGTAATGCAGACTGTTAAGTCTTTTTGAAAAACAATATGGACATTCCTCAAAAACCTATGCATTGAGCCTCTTTTGACCCAGCAATACCTCTTCTGGGAATATACCCCAGGAGTCCAAAAACACACAGCAGAAATACCACCTGTACTTCTATGTTCATTGCAACATTATTCACAATAGCCAGAACTTGGAAACAACCTGAGTGCCCCAGAACAGACAAATGGATAAAGAAGCTATGGCACATCCACACAGTGGAATACACCCAGCTGTTAAGATAAATGAGGTCATGAAATTTGCCTATAAATGGATGAACCTGGAGAGTATCATGTTGAGTGAAATTAGTCAGAAAGAAAGGGTCAGATATAGAATGACTGCATTTATATGTGGGATATAAAAAAAGAAAAACAGTATGAAACTAATACTAAAGGCCAAGGAAAACAGGTCAGGAGAACTGATCAATGACTGGAAAACACCACAAGGGTATGGGGGGTGTGCACTGTAGTTAAGATAGAAGAGGGCCCATTATGACAACATTAGTTAGAAATGATCACTCTGGACAAGAACTGAGAGTTGAAAGTAGGTAAAGGGATATTCATGATAACCTTTCAGCATCTGTATTTCAAACCATAATGTCTAAAATGAGAGAGAAAGAGAAAGAGAGAGAGAGAAGAGCAGTGTCTACCTTAGAAGCAGGTGGGGGGATCTTGGAGGGGTGGGAGGTAAACGGGGCTCTGGTGCTGGGAAATTACAACATTGGTGGAGGTATGGGTGTCAGAACATTGTATGACTGAAACCCAATTAGGAATAGCTTTGTAAAAATAAATAAATAAATAAATAAATAAAACTTTTTAAAAGTTGAGATGAGATTTGTGATTACCTAAGGTGGAAGGAAAGGGCTATAAGGGAAGGGTAAACATACAAATTTCCATGACAGATAAATAACTCTCTGGGAGGTAATGCACAGTATGGTGACTGGCTAATATTGTTGGATCATAGATTTTTTTTTAACTTTTAAAGATTCTCCATACTGTTTTTCATAGAAGCTGTATCATATACATCCCCACCAACAGTGTACAAGAGATTCTGCTTCTCCATAGACTTACTACCATTTGCTGCTTCCGTCTTTTAGACATAGGTCAGTCTCAAACTTTGGGGGCAAGGAGGTTATATCTCATTGTCCACTTTTATCTCATGAGCACAGGTCATCTTTGGAGGATTGGGTTTCTTGGTTTGGGGTTTTTAAAAAAAACTAAAAATGTGGAGTTCATCACGATGTCTTCCTTGGAAAAATATCTATTTATATCATTTACATGTTTTTACTTGGTTGTTCTTAGTGAGATATAAACTACTTTTTCAGTTTATATACTTGTTATTTACCTGTTCAAGACTTATATTTTTTCTGGTTCACTTTCAGAAAGTTGTATTATTCCATAACTATGTTCATTTCTTCTAGGTTGTCCAATTTGTTTTTAACCTCATGATCTTCTGTATTTCTGTTGTAAGTTCTGATATATCTACTGTAAGTTTGCCTCTTCATTTCTGACTTCTTTAATTAGGATTTTCTTTCCTTTTTATCTATCCTTATGTTTTCTCTTCTATAGAATCTAATAATTTTTTGGGTTTTTTTGGGGGGCCATACATGGTTTTCTGGGAGACACTCAGAGGTTGTTCCTGGCTCTTCACTCAGGAATTAGTACTGGTGGTGCTCAGGGGACCATAAGAAATGTCAGGGATCAACCCCAGGTTGGTTGCATGCAAGGCAAATGCCCTATCTGCTGTACTATCTCTCCAGTCCCGGCGTCTGATTATTCTTGGAGATTTTCTTTATTTTTCCTAAATCTTACCTCTCTCTTCTCATTTGAGTCATTACAGAAATCTTTGACACTCAGCTACTTGTTGCATTGGTCATGGATGCTTTTAATTTATTAATTGTGTGAGCTTTTTAATTTAGCATCCCAACTAAATATTTTTAGCTATCTCCATAATTAAGAACTCTCTCTGCTCCTGCATTTCCTTTATTATTTCATTGATATCTTATTTTGTGTTCATGTACATTTGAGGTCTCATCATTTTCATTCGGTAAATTTATTTTGAGCTTATCTTCTGGTTAGACTCTCCATTTCTGTGCCATTGAGATTGATATCTGAGAAATTTCTTATTTATTCCATCACCAGATTTAACCTTTTTGACATTTGATGTTTCAATAAGATACACTGCACCTTGTGGTTTGGAGTTCTGTCCTTTTTAGAACCTCTATTCTACGCTGAGAAAGGGGTTGATCTGTCAGAGCTTTCTTTCAACTGCTGCCCTGGATAGAAAGGACCAGCCTGAGACTGAAATCTCTCCTGGTTCCTGTTCTGGTTCGGGTCCAGCCCAGTTCTCTATCTGGGCTCAACAGCTGTGGTTCCCATATCTGTCTTCAAGGGTCAGTCATGGGCATCTTACCTGGAAACAGACTTGTCTGGACTGCTAACGAAAGACATAGGGATCTCAACCACCCATGCTATGCCAATTCTCTATCAGGCACCCACTACTGGACAGGGCTCTTGTAACCTGAGCTTTCATGGCTGCAGTTTATCTCTAAAATATGTGTCTGGTGAAAAGAGTTCTCCCTGACACTGTGTCTGCTAAGAGTGCTAGGGATTTTGTCAAATCCCAGCTTCCACTTTATGAGGTCATGTGGATCTTTTTCTCTTATGAGAAGTTTGCTAGCACCATGGAAACTTGAATGTTCTTAAAGTCAAACATTTTTCTAATAGAACAGCAAACTGTACAGCTGTGATTCCCCCTCTGCCAGGCTGAGCTTCAGGGAAAATTGTATCACCTGTACTCTTGCAACAATGATGGCTTAGCTCTGAAGATGCTAAGTGAAGGGTCACAACCTGCTATGCTGCCTCTGAAAATTTGCCGGGTTCAGGGTCTAGTAATATCAAGCGACTTTGAACAGCCACAGGATTTTTCCCTCCCTAGTGTAAGAACTTTTGACATCCTGGAGAATTGAGTTTTCCCGGCTTGGTTTGCAATTCATTGTGCTCCAACTGTAGTTTTCTACTTTGGCTGGGCAGATGTTGGAACCCCAACTTCCCTCTCCTTACTCTTCCAACACTATGGGTTTCTGACCAGCTACTTACAAAACTGTAGTCACTTTCTGGTGGTAAACTGATGCAAGTTAAATGACATAGATAATTGGTTTACAGTCGTGGTATTTCCAGGGAAAGGGCAAGGGGCAAGGGGTGAGGCAGGCTTCAGTAATTCTCAGATGTTTGCCTGGCAATGTGGACATGAAGAGCCCTTAGGGCTTCACCTGTCACTATTAGGTATCCATGAAGTGCCAGCATAGAACCCAGGATGTCATGCATGCAATCTAGGAAACTCAGCCCTTTGAGATATCTCCCCACTCCTTCTGCTAATATTTAATGGAATCTTTCCTTGGTGTAGTCTATCCCTTCAAGATTTCCAAAGTCCTGGTTTTAATTTCCCACAACAGTTTGCACAATGTGCAACACAGTTGATCCTCCCTCTTTACTTGGAATAATGTCTTTTATGAATTTTCATGATACTTCAATATCCTTTTTCCCCTATACTGACTTTTTTCCATCAACTGCTATCTAAACATCAATTCTTAAATTGCATGTCCTATGTAATCGCTCTCTAGATGAGATGATATATGTTATATGCATTAATTTATAACTTCAATTTGGTCTCCAATCCTGACCATTTCCTCCTTAATTTAAGATCTTATACCCAAGTACCTCTTTGACATTAATACTTAGGTATCTGAAGTACTTTTCAAAAATAACAAGAATAAACCTGAACTTTCAGTTTTCCTATACTGAGTTCTCCATCTCAATAAATGGCGCCATCATTTACTCTATGAATCATACCCAAACTTGGAGTCTCATTTTCTTTTGTATCCTAAATTCAAACCACTCGCAAATTATGTTTAATATACCTTCAATACACCTATCAAATCCAATCACTTCTCACCAGTTCCACAGCTACCACTCCCCTCCAATACTGCATAAGATCCCATCTTCCTGACTATATCAAATGACATAACTAATATGCTGCTTCCACTCTTATTCATTATTATGCCAAACATACCAGATCATGTTGTGTCTATGTTCAAACCCCCTAATGAGTTCATCATGTTCAAAATGAATTCAAAACTCCTTATCTCCATATCTCTGTTTATAGTCCCTTCATGATACAGTCCTTGGTCTTCTCTCTAGATCCTTCTCTGCTCATTCCATTCTCTACTGACCTTGGAATTATTGGAAATGTTTGCACCCAGATCAGAACTATTCCTATGGTATTTCTTCTGTTTCCCCAAATATTATAATGAGTGACTTCTCACTTCGCACAGCTCAAATATTACTAGTCGAAGAACTACTCTATACGTTTTTGTTTCTGGTTTTGGTTTTGGTGCCACACCTAGCAATGCTCAGGGGTCACTCCTGGCTCAGCACTCAGGATCACTCCTGGTGGGCTCCGAAGACCATATGGGATGCCAGGCATTAAACACAAGTTGGCTACGTGCAGGGCAAATGTTCTACCTGCTGTACTATCATGCTAGCCCTCATTACTCTATATTTTATCTAGACTAGAACCCCTATTTATTATTATAGCCCTGAGACTTTTTTCCCAGAGAATTTAATTTTACTTCTCACTGTAGTAAAATTTGTCAACTTCATAAATTTTTTGTCTCTTACACTAGAATGTTAACTGTGTAATGGTAAAAACTCTACTTTGGTACTTGAGGTACTTGATGTTTTCCTAGTCCTTAAACCTTACTCAAAAAACACTAAAGAAAGGAATGATGTCTTCACATTACATAATTTAAGTTTTGTGCAAGGCCCCATGTTTTCGATTTGGAAACATAATCCATGCACTGATTAACTGTTCTTAGATACATATCACAGTTTGTGATTCTGCTTCTTTTATTTCAGGGACTATAAAATATTATAACCTCTTGCTGTATCAATAGGTCTGAAAGAAGAAGTCAACTTAGTCATTTATAGTTGTGCTTCAGTGTCTGAAATTATTTTTTTTTAATTTTTTTTATTTTACAAGTTAGTTCACAACATTTTGATTACATTAATATTCAAACACCAATCCCACAACAATTAAACTTTCCCACCACCAAAATCGGGATGTTTCCAACCCAAGCACCCCAATCCCTGCCACAAAACACAACAGAAATAATACAATTTGTATTGTCTGTTATGAAGAACTGCTGAACATGCTTACAAAAAAGTGTTCATATAGGAAACAATGTGAAGATTGTTCTATTTTGGCAGGTGCCTTTAAGACATTTTATAAGATATCACTAACATGTTGTTAAAGTTTGGGTGATGTGAACTTATATATATATATATATATATAGTGATAGACATATATATATGTCACTATCATCCCGTTGCTCATCAATTTGCTTGAGCGGGCACCAGTAACTTCTCTCATTGAGAGACTTATTGTTACTGTTTTTGGCATATCCAATACACACGGGAAACTTGCCAGGCTCTTCCGTGCGGGCTCCATACTCTCGGTAGCTTGCCGGGCTCTCTGAGAGGGGTGGAGGAATCGAACACGGGTTGGCCACGTGAAAGGCGAACGCCCAACCTCTGTGCTATCGCTCCAGCCCATATATGTATGTATATATGAAAATATGTATACATGTATATATATTTAAATATTTTTCTCTATGATTTGTTGCCTACTATCTGAACCCCATCAAATGTGGTGTGGTAATTATGGAGAATGGGTAAGGAGTGTCTTATAATGTGTCACATGGCTGCCGTGTGGTCCAGGAATATGTTCACTCATATGTGAAGCTTGGCCCCAGCATGTGGGGGGCAGCCTTGAGCAAGGTGGCAGATGGGTTGTGGAGGTTTTCAGCTGCCGGGTCTGGTTGGTTCCACTGGGGCAAGAAGGGCTCTCACCCACCCCCCTCTGGGGCGCCCCAAGTTAAACAACCTGCTCAGAGACTGGTGGCATGGCTATAGGAGCTTCATGTTATACTCCCTTCTGGGAGAAGTAGCCATATGATCTGGATGGTGGTTAATGACAAGATTATCTGGCACCGGCAGGCAGTGGCTTATGGGTGTGAACCCCGGATCACCAAAGACTGGGGAAAACGGGCAGAGGTTCTCCGTTCCTGGGTCCCGTTGAGCTCAGAGTCCAAGGTCATAAAGTTCCGCATTACCTGGGTTCCGTAGTATTTCACTCATGAGTGTGGCTCGCCCCAAGCATGTAGGGAGTGGCCTTGAGTGTCATGGCGCAGTTGGGTTGTGGAGGTTTTCAGCTGCTGGAACTGGGTCCCTTGGGACGGAGAGGACTCTCACCTGCCCCACTCTGGGGGGTCCCGAGTGAAACAGCCTGACATGGAGACCGGTGGCATGGCTATGGGGGCCTCATGTTATGCTTCCTTCCAGTAGAAGTAGCCTTGTGATCTCCAGTGTCTGAAATTCTATAGCAAGCCTTTATAAAATCATTTCAGTCCTCACAGCTTGTAGTCAACACATTTGAGATCAGCTTATGAACTGAGAAAATGATACAATTTGGGGTCCTAAATAAAACTCAAATTTATTTCCATTTGTATGCTTATGATACTGGAAGAGGGGGTGACACATTAAGAGACTGGTGCTAATCTCCTCTCTTGTTACCTTGACCACAAAAGAAAACAGAGAAAAGGCAATGGTTCACATATCCGAGTACTTTACTATCAACTGTAAGCCTGCTAAAACATACTGGTAAGTATGATACCCTTTGCAGTACCTGTGCAAACTACAATGACCAAAAGGTGGTGTGTGTATGTGTGTGTGTGTGTGTGAGAGAGAGACAGACAGACAGACAGACAGACAGACAGACAGACAGAGACAGAGACAGAGGCAGAGAGAGAAAGAAAGAGACAGAGAGAGACAGAGTGAGACAGAGAGAGCACAAGAGAGAAAGACAGATGGAAGAAGTCTGCTATAGAGGCAGACTGGGCATAGAAGATGGAAGGAGGGAAATTGGGGGCCTTGGTGGTAGGAAATATACACTGGTAAAGGGACAGGTGTTGAAATATTATATGACTGAAATAAATCATTAACAACTTTGTAACTGTTTATCTCACCGTGATTTAATTTAAAAAATATTTTTAACATACTGGTAAGTATAGCACAAATAAGATATTGAAGAAATTGCTCTATCATAGTTCTAAGCCTCAGAGAGATCTAAGAGATTGACATCAGTGTCCCACTATAATTTAAGATTCAGTTAAGGGCTATCATAATAGGATCCAATTCACCCATTACTAACATCTTCACATAAGCATATCCTTGCAAGAATTTAAATGCCACGTTTTGAAGTTTGGAGTCATGAAAAATATTTAATTTCTTCCCATCACTCCTTTTTGTGTGTTTATTTGGATGCAATTTGAGTTTTTAAAGTAACAACCAATTACTGAGACTTTATGCCAGATGTTTTACATAAATTCCTTTATTTAATTTATACTACAATAACTACCTAGTAAAATAGGTATTACTGGCATGTTTTAACGGAGAAAATAAGATCAAGAATATCAAGACCAGCTGGTTAAACCCTCATATCATCCACTCTTACCCTTCTTCAATAA
Source organism: Sorex araneus (assembly GCF_027595985.1). Taxonomy (NCBI): domain Eukaryota; kingdom Metazoa; phylum Chordata; class Mammalia; order Eulipotyphla; family Soricidae; genus Sorex; species Sorex araneus. The sequence goes on from NC_073311.1 coordinate 14,098,039, forward strand.
GTGACTCTTCTACCCTCCAAAACCAAGTAAACCAATGTTTGTTCTTGATGTTTTTACATCTTTATCCCCATTATTCTCACCAATCCAACAATCAACCATCATTTAGTACTTGGATTACTCTGAGTTCTCTGATTTCTGCATTTCCACACTTGCCTACTCCCTACTGCAATCCAGCAGCCAACTTAACCTTTATAAAACCACATAACAAACTGGTTTAAACAGCTCAATGATTCCCCAACACACTTAAAAATAGAGTTCGAATTACTTTCCTGTACAAAAATTTCTGGGTAGGGAACTGGAGTGATAGCACAGCAGGTACGGTGTTTGTCTTGCACTTGGCCAACCTGAGTTTGATTCCCAGCATCCCATATGGTCCCCCGAGCACCACCAGAAGTAATTCCTCAGTGCAGAGCCAAGAGTAACCCCTGTGTATCGCCTGGTGTGACCCAAAAGCAAAGCAAAACAAAACAAAACAAAATTTCTGGGAAATCTTCCAAGAACTAATTTCAAGCTTCCCTTCCTGTTGGTGGTGGTGGTGGTGGTGCAAATAACAGGAGTTACTCAGTTACTTTATGGTGCTCACACACGCAGTGCTCCTGGGATCACAGTTTGTGACACAGGCCCGGGGATGGAATTCAGATCCTCATACTGGCAAGGCAGATGCTCTACTACTGATTCAAATTCTTGAGTCCTATAGACCCACTCGTATTTCTGGAACATTCCAAGCTTGCTATATTTTAAGACTCTTGCTTCAGAACTATTTTCTTAGAAATCTTCATTTGGAAAATTATTTATCATTCAAGTGTCAACAAAATGTCATCTTTTCATAGGCATGAGAGTGGACATTTGTGGGCACGTAGGTGGCAATGAGGTGCAGCAACCTTGTGTATCAGTATCATAAATCTGAGCACTTTTGTAATCCTATTGTCTAAGTTGCACTGCACTGTAACACTGTCATCCTGTTGTTCATCGATTTGTTCAAGCGGGCACTAGTAACGTCTCCATTGTGAGACTTGTTACTGTTTTTGGCATATCGAATATGCCACAGGTAGCTTGCCAGGCTCTGCCATGCGGGCAGGATACTCTCAGTAGCTTGCCAGGTTCTCCATGAGGGACGGAGGAATCGAACCTGGGTCGGCCGCATGCAAGGCAAACACCTTACCCACTGCGCTATCGCTCCAGTCCATTGCCTAAGCTGTCGTACTGCCACACTGTCGCACTGTTGTCCCGTTGTTCATCGATTTGCTCAAGCGGGCACCAATAACGTCTTCATTATCTAGGCTACATTAAAAAGTTTTAAATAAATAAGAATGTCACTTCCAGGACTAACAATATAGCACAGGGGTTATAACACTTGCCTTACATCCCACCAAGCCTGGTTTGAAGCAATAGTAGCATATATGGTGCCCTGAGCACTACCAGTGATAACTCCTGAACAGGGCCAGAAATAGCCCCTGAGCACCATGTGCCCTATCCCTTCCCCTGCCCTCCAAATAATCTCACTTCCTCAGATGAATCCCCAATAAAATTTAGCTATTTTTTTCTCAGTATCAATATACAATTTCTATTACATTTTATTTTTGAAACCTAGCTCACATTTTTCTAATGTGACTCTCTACCTAGAAAATAAGTTGTTTAATGCTTAATTCTTTTCTTTTTTTCTCAGTACCTAGCAGACTACCTTGAATGTAGAAGTTACTCAATAAATTATTGCTCAATTAAATGATTTTTCCTCCACTCAAACACTTTTTTGATTTCTAGAAACACAGTGAGGTCATAATATTTAAAAAATTATTCAGCAAGGCAGAACAACCTGTTTATTGACAAAAAATGATACTTCCAGTGAACATATTGAAACTAAGGCTCAGGGAATTTTCATATTTTCTAGAATGAATTCCATTGAGGAATAAATTGTATCTCACTGACTCAGAACCTATAAATATTTTTCACTTAATGTCAATAGGGAATGTTAAATACCAAAAAAAAAGAAAACTTCTGTAAACCACTAATGATTCACATTCTTACCCAAATGTTGAACAGTGAAAAACTGATGGATATTTAGTGACCTGATGACATTTGCCTCCATTCCTGAAGTCATTATAATGAAAATACAGTCTTCTATCATCCTGTTACAGTTGGTATAAATCTACTACATGCTTTCTAAAAATATTTTGGGAACACACAGTCATGCAAACCAATATCTGCCTGTCCCAGCAGGGGATAGTAAAAGATTTTACAAACACCAGATGGGATTTAATAGTGTTAGTAAAACATAAAATTCTCCAAAAGTGCGAAGTCACTTCACGAACCATTCAAAGCAAATATATTTGATTTCCATTATACATATTTTCCTTTCTTAAGAAATTGTAAAGTTTTTAAATAAAAGTTTCATCACAGTCCTGTGACATCTAAATTCTCTTAAAATATATAATATCTTTTTTTGTTTGTTTGTTTCAGGGCCTTGATACGGTCTTTAAGTTTTTTTGGAGGGATATTCTAGATATTTTTGTGGAGGGACAATTCTAGGTATTAAATCCAGGGCCCCACACATGTAAAACATATACCCTACCACCGAGACACATATCAACCCTATATATCATTCTTTATGGATATATTAGCAATTTTCTAATGTTGCTACAAGTTAAGAATATACGGAATTCTAAATAATCATCACCTGATTTCACACATTAAATGTCTCACTAAAATTCAGTTAGTTCAAGGTGACTTTTATTTTTTGTTATTAGGATTTTTTCTTTCTTTTTTGTGGGGATGGGGGTTGGTTGTTGTTTTTCTTTTCTTTCTTTTTTTTTTCAGTTTCCTTGACTGTGTTCAAGACTTACTTCTAGCTCTGTACTCAGGAATCACTCCTAGTGGCGCTCACAGTACCATATGGGGTGCCAGGAAATGTATCCAGTTGGACCTCATGCAAGGTAAATGTCATGGCCACTGCACTATCTCTTCAGCCCCTGTTATTATTTTTTAGGCCACACCAGATGATAAACAGGCTTATATGTAGCTCTACACTCAGTGGTTACTCCTAGCAAGGTTCGGGGGACCTCATGTAGTACCAGGGGTCACATCTGGGTCTGTTGCATAAGGTAAGTGTCCTACCCACAATACTAACACTCTGGCCCCTGACTTTAATTTTTGCCATATCTAATTTTTACCTTCTGTCTATGTAGCTATTTATATTTTAATAAGTAGCATTGTAGCACTGTCGTCCCATTGTTCATCGATTTGCTCGAGTGGGCACCAGTAATGTCTCTCATTGAGAGACTTATTGTTACTGTTTTTGGCATATCCAATACACCACGGGTAGCTTGCCAGGCTCTCTGAGAAGGGTGGAGGAATCGAACACGGGTCAGCCGCATGAAAGGTGAATGCTTTACCACTGTGCTATTGCTCCAGCCCGAAAATACACCTTAGAGTTCTGCATAGTTACTCTGTTCATTGAATGTAAAATTAGTTCATCTACACTGAAAAGTAAGTGCACATTTTAAGATATTTCACTTTCTTAATAGCAACAAAACTTTTAAATACTTTTTGCATTGCAAGCCAAAGAACCCTCATAAAAATTAAATATTTAATTTTTAAAAAATATTTATTTTTTCACCATTTTCTTACTTATAACAGGTTGAAGTTGCAGTTCACAATTTTTAATTTTCTGAGAATAAATATAATATATTTAACCATGAGAAGTGGCTAAGTATGCTCCTTTATAGCACTGTAGCACTGTCGTCCTATTGTTCATCGATTTGCTTGAGCAGGCACCAGTAACGTCTCCACTGTGAGACTTGTTGTTATTGTTTTTGGCATATGGAATATGCCACGGGGAGCTTGCCAGGCTCTGCTGTGCAGGCGGGATACTCTCTGTAGCTTGCCAGGCTCTCCAAGAGGGACAGAGGAATCGAACCTGGGTTGGCTGCATGCAAGGCAAATGCCCTATCCTCTGTGCTATCACTCCAGCCCCATGCTCATTAATAAAGAATCAAATTTACTAATGACCTTACAATTTTCAATAAGCTTTCATTCTGAATATTCAGCTTTTTAAATTTTGTTCATTTTAAATTTGTGATTAAGGAAGTAGACATCAAACACATAGCCATATCTCTGGACTAGGACTAAACAGTGATTCCAATAAGGACTCTTACATATAGGAAGAATATGTTATGCAGAACTGGTAATGTGGAAAGTTGAGAATCGAGAAAGGAACATAACGGTAGTTATACAAATATGAAGAAATCGGTAAAATCTGGAAGAATTAACCTGACAAATAAATATTTGCAAAAAGTTGAAAAAAAAGTACCTCTTTCCATACCTTATTTCATCCCAATATTGCAAGTCAAAGCATTGTTCTCTGACTATCATTTTGATCCTTGGATAGCAAGAACTTAATATCACACTATCTGTCCTTAAATCCATGAAGGCAATTTTTTCTTAAAGCTGTGAGGTGAGATGTCCAATGAGAGGTGAATGATAAAGATGTTGTTGCATCCACACAATGTAATGCTATACAACTAGAATAAAAATCGAATCAAGCAGTTTGCTACAACTTTGATGGACCTGGAAGGTATCCTGTCAAGCAAAGCAAGTTAGAGGGAGAAGAATAGGTACAGGATGGTCTCCCTCATCCAAAACCTTAGCCAGGGACTGCATAATAGAACAACAAGAAGGCAGGGAATGGAGGGCGATCTATGAGGTAAACTAGAGATAACATAAGACATTGGGCAGAGGTCTCCAATACTTTGCTGGCACAGAGGTAAGGTTACTGTGTACATCAAACCCATTATAAACAACAGTGTTGTAAGCAAGTGACCCAAACTATAGTAATTTTTTTTAAATGCAATGAGTTAGCCCAGGGGGTAGGGTTGGAGTGGAAGGGCCTTTGGGATTTTGCTGGAAGGTTACTGACCTGGTGGCAGGTGTGGTGTGGGAACACACGGTATGACAGAAAGTCTTTATAAAGAGTATTGAACATAATGGTGCCTACATTTAAAAAATGGGAGGAGGAAACTTTGAGCTGATGAAATTAATCAACTATTTCAATCATTCAAGCACGATCATTTCCAAGCAGTTTCCCAAGTTTTCTGAGAAAACAAAAGCAAAAAAAGAATTAAAAATTAAAATCAACCAAAAAAAAAAACCAAAAAAAAAAACAAAAAAAGGGGGCTGGAGCGATAGCACAGCGGGTAGGGCATTTGCCTTTGCACGCGGCCAACCCGGGTTCGAATCCCAGCATCCCATATGGTCCCCTGAGCACCGCCAGGGGTGGTAATTCCTGAGTGAAGAGCCAGGAGTAACCCCTGTGCATCGCCAGGTGTGACCCAAAAACCAAAAAAAAATAAAAAATAAAATAAAAAACTTTAAGAATGTCTAAAAGGAGCTACATAATCTTATGTCTAAACCACTATTTTTGCCATAACCTCTTATGGCTCTCTTTTTTTTTTTTTTAGCTTTTTGGGTACACCTGGCGAAGCACAGGGGTTATTCCTGGCTCTGCATTCAGGAATTACTCCTGGTGGTGCTCAGGGGACCATATGGGATGCTGGGAATCGAACCCGGGTCGGCTGCATGCAAGGCAAACGCCCTACCCGCTGTGCTATTGCTCCAGCCCCAACCTCTCATGACTCTTAGTGCACCAGTATGGACTGCCCCGAAAGTTTATGCAGATATTATAAATATATGCAAATAGATATTTTATGGTCATGGTACTTATTGCTTTTATATTACCTCAAATTGGGCAAATGGCTTCCCCCAAACAAGTTTTAGAAGAGTTAAATTAATAAGCTCCAAACTTTATTTTATTCTATTTTTCAGTCATTTTATGCCATAAAAATTTTCTCAAAGGTCTCATACTTTGCCTCTGAAAACAGAGATGTCAGTTCTACATCTGCAGACGTTGAACCAGTAGCAACCAGCATTACTGTCTATTCGTTTCTTCTTCCTGCTTTTGAAAGGAATTTAGACATCATCTCATCCTCTATTTTCACCGGGAAAAATCTCCAAGGAATAAAGAAAAGGAAACAGACCAAGGACAATAAAAGGCAACCAAAATAGGGGCAATAGAGACATGCTTAAGTAAAACAGAACGCTAAGTACTAAGCAATAAATGTATCAATTTTAAACTCTTTTCTCTTAGGTGTCACTTTTTAAAATCTATCCCAAATACGACCAGAGAATTAGCTCAAGAGGAGAAGTGCATATTTCAAATGCAGGAGTTCTGGACTAGATCCTCGGCAACACGTGACCCACTGAGCACAGAGCTGGAAGCAGTCCCAAGCATTGCCAAGTGAAGCCCCCAAACTATAAACTACCATTAAAATAAAATATATCCAAAAAAGCATATTTAAGACAATGTCAGTATCCTCCTTTGTCTTTTTCTTTTTTTTTTTTTTTTTTTTGCTTTTTGGGTCACACCCGGCAATGCGCAGGGGTTACTCCTGGCTCATGCACTCAGGAATTACTCCTGGCCATGCTCAGGAACCATATGGGATGCTGGGAATCAAACCCAGGCCGACCACATGCAAGGCAAATGCCCTACCCATTGTGCTATCTTTCCAACCCCTGTGTCCCCCTTTGGAAAACATTTTGCCAATTCCCCAAAATGTTAAACAAAAAATATGTATTAGAAATTTCACACTTAAGTACATCACTTGTATCACTTGTCATCCCATTGCTCATCAATTTGCTCGAGCGGGAGCCAGTAACATCTCCATTTGTCCCTGTCAGGTGCTAGTGTAGCCCAATGGTGTCTGCTTGCTCCAGGAACACAAAGAGCCTCAAACCATTTGTTCAGGGTCTTGACAAAGAAGTCTGACTATCTCGTAGTTGAGCGGCCAGGAGTTCTTTTGATGTCCTGTGGAATCCAGTCGGTAACAGCTCTAGTCCAGCGGTCCTCTCCAAATCACATTACGTGTCCAGCCCATCTGATTTTTGACGCCTTGGCAAATGAGGCAGGGTCCCTGATCCTCGATCGTCAATGGAGGTCGGAACTCCGGATTCCTTCTCTCACTTGAGTGAAATATGATACTTCCAATCATTGCTCTTCCGATTCCTCTTTGGGAGACCCAAAATATTTTTTTGATATGCCAAAAATAGCCACTTAAGTACATATCCTGTAAAATCAAAAACATGAATCTTTTTTAAATTTATACACCAATGTTCAGAGCAGCATTATTCATAAAACCCAAAGGTAGAAACAACAACCCAAATGTGCATTAACCAATCTATAGATAAACACTGTGTGGTATGTCTATAAAATGGAATGTTATTTGGCAACGAAATTAAGCCAAGAAGTATTGGTACCAGTTGCAATAGGGTGAATGTCAAAACCAATATATTAAGAGAATTAACATAGTCAAGGAAAACCACATAGTATGGCTCACTTATGTAAAATACCCATAATAGGCAAATACATACATACAGAAAAAAGATTGCAGGTTTACAGGGGTTACAAATAAAATGGTTTGAGGAATTAGGATTGATGGCTAATAGAAATTTGACAGAAATGTTCTAAAAGTCAAATATGTTGACTGTACCACTCAATAAATACACTGAAAAGTAGTGAATCGTGTATTTTAAAAGTGTCAACATTATGGCACATAAATTATATGCTAAGGAGGCTTTAAAAAAATTTTAATATTCTGTGTTCTTCCTACTTTTTTGGGGGGGAGGTGGTCAGGGGGGTCACTCCTGGCTCTGCACTCAGGAATAACTCCTGGTGGTGCTCAGGGGACCATATGGTATGCTGGGAATACGAACCTGAGTCGGCCGTGGGCAAGGCAAACACCCTACCCACTGTGCTATCGCTCCAGCCCCAGTGTTCTTCCTAGTTTTACTTTAGGTGTATAGCAGAAATTACACAGGAATTATACTGGTTGCTTGAGCTCTCCTTGCACCCACGATTTGCGAAAAGCATCATTCATCACCAGTAGAGGGAGCTCAAATGATACTTTACTCAGTCCGCTCCCACTGATTGCATCCTGTAAGGACAGCTAAAACAAATGAGATTTGAGGTTCACCTTAATAAAAGGATTTAAAAGCTGATATGAATATGAATTTCTTTTAAAAAATACCCATTTATTTATGCATCCAAATATCTCAATGACTCAATGTTCTGCACAATGTAAGAATATTACATACGATAGAGTGGAATATGATGTTTGACCATATGTGTACTTCCTGCCACTTGTTTCTGAGCTAGTTAACAGAACCCAGCTGAAGAACAAAGAGCTAGTCTCCTACTTTATAATTTTATTTTTGAATTTACATGCTCCATACCGTGGCGTATTCGATATGCCAAAAACAGTAACAACAAGTCTCACCATGGAGACGTTACTGGTGCCTTCTCGAGCAAATCAATGAGCAACGGGATGACATGCTCCATACGTACACCTCTTGCTCTAGGTCTAGTCTAGAATCAACCAATTTAGCAATGCCATAATAGTGCTCTGCATATTAATAAAAAATAAATTCTGCTATGCTTATGCACTCCAGACTGATTTTTAAAATATTCCTTTTGAAAGGATATTCATTTTTCAATAAATGTCATGAAAATACCTCTTTTATAATCCCCAACTTAGTGAAAGAAAAGCTGGTATAAAAACTATTCTCACTGAGCACGTAATGTGACTCAAATAGTAGCGTCCTACATTTGTAAGGTTCTGGGTTTGACCCCCTGATCTGCCTTCTCCCCCATCCCTGGACACCAGCGCAATGCCAGAAGTAGTGTAACCAATAAAAAACTAAACAGAACAATTCAAATTGCCTTCCTGTGGCTTCGGAGAGGATAGAATGTTCTGGACAAAGGAAATACTATTATATAACTCTTGACTCCAGAAAAGAAGAGTTCCAAACTTCATCTTGTAGGAAACTAAACAAGTTCTCAAGGCTGGAACATAAGGACTGAAGGAAAAAATAAAAATACCAGCTGAGGTTAGCAAGTAGGGTAAGAACCAGGTCATGGAATGTCCTGAGGATATAGTAAGAAGTCTGATTTTATTTTAAATGCATTGAGGACCCACTGAAGAATCATAAGCACATTCGTGAGTTATCCGAATTGCCTTTATAATAGACCATTCTGGCCATTAAGTGGAAAGTTAATTAAATAGGCTGAAGGGTAGAAGTGGATAGAGTGCACTGGTTAAAGAAAACAACTAGTTTGTGGTGAATCAAATGAGTAAGTATAAGATTCATCGTCGGAGTGATGGTATAGGAGGCAAGGCGCCTGCCTTGCATACGGCAGACCTGGGTTCAATCCCCAGCATCCCATATGGTTTCCTGAGCACTGGCAGTAGTGATTCCTGAGTTCAGAGCCAGGAGTAACTCCTGAGTGTCCCCCCCCCAAAAAGAACAAAGTATAAGATTCACTCTCAACAAACAATAACACGCATTTGGGTCCATTTCATAGAGGATTCCAAAATCTATGACACAATCTGAATTACTCTAAATCTCTATCCAAACTAATCCTACCTACTTAGTCAACGAAGGTTAGCCACAAAGAAAAGTTTGACTTAACAACTGTATCACTGCTTCTCTGAGGTTATTGATATCCAATCCCCTCAAAAAAGTGGAGGGTGGGGGCATTCCAGCCCACTGTAAAATTTCCCAGAAAAACACACCTAATTAAACAATGTATACGTGCTTCCTAAAACTGGAGGGCCCTCTTGCACCAGCTGTTAGAGTTACAATGGTGCATCAAATGAGTGTAATCAATTTTACACAGATGAGTAAAGATATATTTCAAGCTCAGCTTTGGAATTAACTAAATTTACATGCATGTTGTAGTGAAAAGAGCATGGAATGTAATTTAAGAGGACGTGGGGTCAATTCTTACTCTACCAGTCACAGGCTCTATGACTTTGGGCAGTTTCCTCAGGTTCTCCAAATCTCTGGCTGCCTGACCATAAAATGCAGATGATAATGACGTTGACCTCACAGAAAGATGGTGAACATGAAATTAGCATGTTCAGTCCTCAGTGTCTTTCTAAAATTATTTTAGAAATATATCTCCAAACTAAACTCAAGCTGCTCAAAATAAAGTTCTTCAAAAAATAGACATAGTTCTATAAAATTACATAATTTTAATAACATTTTAACATGATTGGTCATATTAGTCTAATTTAATGAATTGAAACATTTTGGGTAATTCTCCATATCAAACATTAAATAAAACAGTTATTAAAGCAATTGATTATAAATTTTTAATTCTTTGGAAGTTCTGGGTAATAGAAAATTAAACATATTAACAAATGGAATAAACAAAGTGAAGAAATGCTATTTAGTTTCTAAAGAATGATATTATTAATTTCCAAAATCAATCAGTACCTCAGAAACAAAAGAGATGTTTAAGAATATTAATAAGGGACTCGAGCGATAGTACAGCAGATAAAGCATTTGCCTGGCATGCGGCTGACCCGGGTTCAATCCCCAGCATCCCATATGGTCCCTCAAGCATCCTCTGGAGTAATTTCTGAGTGCAGAGCCAAGAATAGCCTCTTAGCATCTCTGGGTGTGACCCAAGAAGCAAAAAAAAAAAAAAGAAGAAGAAGAAGAATATTAATAAAATAAAATACCTCATCTCTACCATTTTAGGTTTGATTGGGGAAGATTGTTATTTTATTTGATTTGATTTGGGGCCACACCTGTGCTCAGAGTTTACCCTGGCTCTGCACTAATTCCTGGTTCTCACTCCTGACTCAAAACAAGAGCCTTATGTCTCCAGCCTCTCCTCTTCATTTACTCTTTATATGACTTTAGAAAAGCCCCTTAAATTTTGAAAATCTCAAATTTATCACATGTAAAATAAAGATAATAACACAAAATTTACAAATATATTGTGAAAGATAGCTAATGTGATGAATACAAGACACATCTGCACAGAGCCTGGCTCACACAAGTAGGTGCTAAATAAATGTAAAATATTGTCTCTTATACTAGATAAGTGTAAGTTGCTGCTTCTTATTTTATCTAAAAGTTTGTTTTGGTCTTTTCCATGGAGCATTTTTGTATGTTTTGTTAAATCTCAGATATTCTATTGATATTTTTTTCCTTTTGGGTCACACCCAGCAAGACTTAGGGATTACTCCTGGATTCCTCACTCAAGAATTACTCCTGGCATGCTCAGGGGATATATGAGATGCCCTACCTGCTGTTTTCTTACTCCAGCCCCTATTTCAGATATTTTAATAATATTATTTTTATTTCCTTTCAAATCTATTAAATTAGCCCACTCCAAGTAGCCTCTGTTCTCATAACTCCATCAAAATTCCTTAAGATTATTAGCAGCCCTGCATAATGCTAAACTTGACTGACAGTTCTCCCTCTCCACTGTAAATCCTTGAGAAGTACATTTTCCTTTCTTTTTTTTTTTTTTCCAAGGATTGAACCCTGGGCCTCACACCTGGAAAGTATGTTCTCTGTCTCCTAACCACATTCCTGACCTTAGCTTATTTTATTCTGGTCACTAGTTTTTGTTTGAAATATGAGCTTCCCACGGATTGTTTTTCCCCCTCACCGTCCACTCCTACCTGTATTTGACTACTAATGCTTTCGTGCTCAAACCTCCACACTTGATCTTTGAAAGGGAAGACTTCAGAAAATTTCAGGCTCAAACCCTAGATTTCTTCTATTTTCTATTTACACTCATTCCCTTAATGATTTTAAGCAACCTTGTGACTTTTAGTATCTTCTGTAGTCTGATGATTTACAGATTGAAATTTCCAACCTGGAGTTCTCCTCTGAGTGCTACACATATACATTCCACTACCAATTCAAGGGTGTGATCAGACATATATAACAGGCTCCCAAAATTAACACATCCCGTCCAACCTTCTCCCCCTTTCCACCTCGCACAAACCTTTTCTTTCCACAGACAACCTCATTACAGTTAAAGATAACATCAATCCTTCCAGTTTCCAGTTACTCAGGTCAAAAACCTTGGATTATTTCCTGAATCTTCCCTCCTTCTCATAAATCCCATGTCCAATCCATCAACAAATTCCATCAGCTCTATTTTCAGCATCTATCTAGAAGCCAACCTCTAATCCGTCCATATGTCTTCACTTCCTCCCCTACCACCCTGGCTAAGCCACCACTTGGATTACAATAACCTTACCTTTGCTCTGAGCTCATCGTAAGTCAGCTATTTCCCCACCACCAGTCATTCTTTTAAAGTGAACAATGTAGCTCCTCTGTGCAAACCCTCCACAGAGGAAAAAAACAAAAACAAAAACGAAAAACTCAAGTCCTAACAGTGACTCTTGAATAAATCTTCCCTCTTAGACCTTGCTAGCTGTGTCCGTTTCCTCGATGGCTGTTGAATACAGTAGCCTTGCTTATCCACACAAGTGCCTTTGCTCTGCTGTTTCTTCTGCTCAGAAATTTCCCGAGGCAGCTGACTCCTGCTCCTTCATCCTCCCAACTTTTACTCAGAGGTCACCTCCCATGAACATTCCCTTGTTTAACATTGTACTTGCCCGGCTCCACCCTCAACTTTCCAGTTTGATTTTCTTTTAATGAATCACCTCCTGGCATTCTACATACTGAGTTCCCTGCCTCTCGAGAGAGGAAGCTCTCCTTGGAAAGTGAAGGACAAGAATTTTTGTCTGTCTCATTTGCTTGTGGTATGTCCAGAACCAAGAACAGTGCCTTGTTATAGCAGGCACTCAATGGCTATTTGTTTTATGAATGAAAATGATGAAGGAACTTTTCCTGGGACAAGAATAGATATTAATCAATCTCCTAAATATAATTAAACCCTTAAGGCTTTTGGCACATGAGTAGATTCATTTCAAATTTTAAAAACTGGCTTATGAAAGAAGCACTCAGCGCAAGTAATAGTTAGCCTCTTAGTATCCAATATGCTGTACACAAGTAAATACATATACATACATAGACCCCACTGGCCAAAAACATTCTTTCTCTGGTTCCATATTAATTTCAGTTTGTATACCAAACTAGAATTTAATTCTTAGTAATATGATGCACTGTTTCTGCCAAGGGTTTCTATTCTTGCTTATCTTTGAGAATAATGACATGGCATGTGTTTTGCAAAGCAACACTTTATTGGAATGGTAGGTAATAAATATTAGAGTTTAAATTATAAATAAGAGAGTAGCTCTACTTCTTTCATAGTAATTTCCAATGGAATAATATCATCTACCTCTTCATTATCACTGTATCATTGTCATCCCGTTGCTTATCAATTTGCTCAAGCAGGCACAAGGAACGTCTCCATTGTGAGACTTGTTGTTACTGTTTTTGGCATATCGAATACGCCATGGGGAGCTTGCCAGGCTCTGCTGTACGAGCGAGATACTCTCAGTACCTTGCTGGGCTCACCGAGAGGGGCGACCTCTTCATTATAGAACCTGTATTTTTAAAAAGCCAATAAGTAATAAAATTTCAGGGCATAGGAAATTCCCTCACAGTTCTTTAATTAACCACAATGTGTGGTTTTAAATGTTGAATTTTGATTTTACTATCCTGTACTATTTCAAGGAATTTTTATTGTTATAAAATGCCATCTTTGCACAAAACCCCATGACAATAATAACTCTCAATGTCAATGGTCTAAATGCACCAATTAAGAGACACAGAGTGGTAAAATGGATTCATAAACTGAAGCCAACAAAGTAAAGAGTGTTTGGAGGAGACCCACTTAGGATGGGAGATTGGTTCCGAAAGTAGACTATAGACCGAACACAATGGCCACTCCATTCCTCTATTGCAAACCACAACACCCAAAAGGAGAGAGAAAGAACAAAAGTGAATGCCCTTCCACAGAGGCAGGGTGGGCTGGGGGAATGGGGTGGAGGTAGTGGGAGGGATACTGGGATCATTTGTGGTGGAGAATGGGCACTGGTGGAATGATGGATACTCAATCATTGTATGACTGAAACACAAGCACAAAAGTTTGTAAGTCTGTAACTGTACTTTACGGTGATTCATTAATAAAAAATTAAATAAATAAATAAATAAATAAATAAATAAATAAGCACTGTAGCACTGTCATCCCGTTGTTCATCAATTTGCTCGAGCAGGCACCAGTAACGTCTCCTTTGTGAGACTTGTTGTTACTGTTTTTGGCACATCAAATATGCCACGGGTAGTTTGCCAGGCTCTGCCGTGCGGTGGGATACCCTCGGTAGTTTGCTGGGCTCTCCAAGAGGGATGGAGGAATCGAACCTGGGTCGGCCGCGTGCAAGGCAAACATCCTACCCACTGAACTGTCACTCCAGTACAAAAAAAATAAATAAATAAAAAGTTTTAAACATAAATAAAAAAATAAATAAAATGCAATCTTAGTAATCTAGCCAGTAAACTGGCATAAAAATTTAAATCTATTTGCCAGAAACATTAACTAACCATCAATATTAGAATAGTGTTTTCTTTTACCACTTTAATTTACTATCTAAGAAACTCCTCTTTTTTAATTGTATTTCACCATAGATTAAAAATTTTCCCTAGGGGCTGGACAGATAATACTGGGGTTGAATGCTTACCTTTGTTTCTTCCCCTGAGCCCTACTGCCTGGAGTGATTCTTGAGCACAGAATCAGCAGTAATTCCTGAGCAGGTCTGGGTGTGGCCCTCACCAAAAAATATTTTTCCCTAGGGCCTTGAAGATAACTCAAGGGGCTAGAGCCCATGCTCTATGTGTAGAAGGCTTTAGTCGCCAAGGACTTCTAGAAACAACCTCTGAGCACAGGGCTGCAAGTAGCTTCTGAGCACCACCAGTTCTTGGCCCCAAACCAGAAAAATTCCTTTATCTTATCCATATACATAAAGTAAACAAATATTTTACATTTTAAATAATTTCTAAGGGTGTGAAGGAGCTAACTATATCAATAGTTTCTAAGGAGAGACAAGTTAGCTTTTTAGATTACACTAAAGAGGGGTATGGTGCTGCCAGCAGGTCAGCCTGTACCTTCGGGGCAAAGGCATCAGCAGCCTGATGGTGCCTTCAGGCATCCTGATGCCCCAAAATTGCTGCTGTTCCTTTAGCTGGACCCCAATAACTTGGCACCAAGTTTACCAAGAAATTAGCCCAAAGTTAGGTATGTGGGAGCCATGCCCACAAACCACCTCTGGCTCAGCCGTATAAGCTCATTTATTGGACTTATTTCAGAGACCCATAGATAAATCTTGAAAGGGATCAAAAGTCATGATTAATCTCGGAGCAGCACATGGCTGAACAGACGGGGGTAAATTGGAATAGGGTAGGTCAACTTGGAGCCCGCCCAAGCAGAGCCCTTGATAGCTGCTTGCACCCACAATCCAAAATCATTGCCATACCCTAAGCCTGACTCCACCGTTTCAGGATAGACCTCACCGAGATACATAATTGGAAAATTCTGGCATGTGGGTTTTGTGACTGAAATCTCTAGGCTTTCTAGGAGTCAGGATGGGTTACCTCCCCCCACCTCCATGTACTTTCCAGAAGCATTGGCAGTCACAGCCACACCCCAAAGCTGCCACCCAATTAAAAAGCTACTCCAGCCATACTGTCCCGATAAAATTGCTGAATGTCCTGAACAAACACCATGACCTCTTAGCACCTGTATTGCAAACCATAATGCACAAAAGGAAAAGCAGAGAGAGAATGTGTCTTTCACAGAGGGAGGCTGGCGGGGAGGGGGTGTTGGGGGATGGTGGGAGGGAAATAGGACATTGGTGTGGGAAACGTACATTGGTGGAGGGATGGGTGCTGGATCACTGTATGACTGAGACCCAATTATAAAGAGCTTTGTAATGGTCTATATCACATATATTCAATTTAAAAACTTTTGAGAAAAGTAAAATAAGTAAATTAATTAAATACTCTAAAGATTTTTTTTACCATTTCTATCTCGGAGAGCCTGGCAAGCTACCAAGAGTATCTCGCCGTATGGCAGAGCCTGGCAAGCTACTCGTGGCATATTCGATATGCCAAAAACAGTAACAAGTCTCATATGGAGACATTACTGGTGCCAGGGCTGGAGTGATAGCACAGCGGTAGGGTGTTGGCCTTTCATGCGGCCAACCCGTGTTCGATTCCTCCGTCCCTCTCAGAGAGCCCGGCAAGCTACGGAGAGTATCGCACCCGCATGGCAGAGCCTGGCAAGCTACCCATGGCGTATTGGATATGCCAAAAACAGTAACAATAAGTCTCACAACGAGAGACGTTACTGGTGCCCGATTAAAGAAATCGATGAGCAATGGGATGACAGTGACAGTGACTGGTGTCAGGTCAAGCAAATCGATGAGCAACGGGATGACAGTGACAGTGCTCTTAGAATAAATTTAGCTGGATTTTTTTTTCTTCTCAAATTGATCTCTTTATTTGGACGTTTCTGCTTTTCCAGAGTCTGTAACATCACTTTTTCTTTTATTTTGGATAATATACCTTTTGCTTTAAGAAAGTTTGCCAGATTTTTGCCACATGTTCTGTTCAGCCTATGAGCTCAGTATCTCAGTGTGAAGGTTATGAAGCATTTTGGAAATGGAAAAAAACAAAAGGCACAAAGTCAAGTGGAAAATACTTCTCCGGACATTTTATATATAGACAAACCAACAGGAAAAGTGAACATTAAATGTCAACATTAGTGTTGATTAACAATTCACTGTCCTCAGTGACTTGCCACTGGCGATTTATTTATTTAACACTCTGTAGAATATACTCATTCTTCTCTTTAAAATTGCAACTTAAGGATCAGAGAAATAGTTTAATATAGTTCAAGAATTACTGGCATTACTTTAATGCCCAAAAGGAGAGAAAGAGAGAGAGAGACAGAGATACAGAGAGAGACAGAGAAAGAGACAGAGACAGAAACAGAGATAGAGAGAAAGTGTCTGCCACAGAGGCAGGCTGGGGGTGATGGGTGGGTGGCTGGGTGATACTGGAATAAATGCACACTAGTGGAGGGATGTGTGTTGGAACATTGTATGACATTGTATGACTGAAACCAATCATAAAACCTTTGTAACTGTATCTTATGGTGATTCAATAAAAAAAAGGGGGTTGTCTAAAGAATAAATAAATAGCATTCTCAAGAACTATGGAATGAGTTCAAGAGGAACAATATACGAATTATTGGAACTCCTGGAAAATAGAAAGGCAGGTGTGATGAAGAAACAATAGTTAATGAAATAATTGTTAAGAATTTTCCAGAGTTGGGGCCAGAGCGATAGTACAGCGGGTAAGGTATAACCTCTGAGTAACCTCTGAGCATCGCTGGGTGTGACCCAAAAAGCAAAAAAAGAAAAGAAAAGAAAGAATTTTCCAGAGTTAAGGATTACTGACTTCTAAAATCTCAGGGCTAGCACCTTTCAAAGCCAATTGGACAGAGAGGTAGGAGTTTGCAGTGATGGGGCGACACATGGGAAATCTCAAGATAAGGTGAGAGGGATGGAACTGACCCTGCTCCCCACCCAAACAAGACCCCAAGAAGCCACCCACGAATGGCTCCTCCACTCCTGAACAGCCATGATCCCAGAGGCACACAAACCGATCTCGAAACCGATCTCAGAACCGATCTCAGTGGTGACTGCTGGCAGAAATTACTGGACTTAATTACTAAAATACCAGAATTCCGAGACATCATATGCTCTTCACTGTCAGTAATAGAAAACAAATTATCTAATGATGGCTTTTCTGATTGTTGGGGGGAAATTCAAAATAATAATAGTGGGTTTTCTGTCAAAAATTGAATATAATTGGGGCTGGAGCGATAGCACAGTGGGTAGGGCATTTTCCTTGCATGCGGCCGACCCGGCTTTGAATCCCAGAATCCCATATGGTCCCCTGAGCACCACCAGCAGTAATTCCTGTACATCACCAGGTGTGACCCAAAAAGAAAAAATAAATTGAATATAATCAAAGTAAAGAGAGAGTAAAGTGAAAATCATCTGTCACACAGGCAGGGTGAGGAGTGGGAGGGGAGTATACTGGGATTCTTGGTGGTGGAACATGTGCACTGGTAAAGGGATGGGTGTTCCATCATTTCATGACTAAGACTTAAACCTGAAAGCTTTGTAACTGTTCTCACGGTGATTCAATAATAATATTTAAAAAATATATATTGAAAAAACAAAAAACAAACAAACAAACAAAAAAATCTCAGGGCTAGAACGAATGGAGATGTTACTGAGACCTCTCGAGAAAATCGACGATCAACTGGATGATGATGAGAAGAAGTAGGAGGAGGATTACTGGCACCAAAATCTAAGAGACCTTAAAGGTCCCAGCAAAATAGACCCAACTAAAAAAACTGCAAGACACATTTTACGCTAAATGACAAAATCCAAAGACAGAGACACAATATTTTTTTAAAGGAACTTACACACAAAGGAGATCCCATAAGTTGTATAGTAGATCAAATATGACTCCATAAGGCAGAGAATATTGAAGGATATTCTCAATGAAATGAATACCTCAACAAGAATACACCATCCAGCTAGATTTTCAGAGCTTCTTGGATAGCCAACAGCTTAGGTAATTCATAGTCTTCAATCCAGTTTTGCAAGAAATGTTAAAAGAGCTACTCTAAAGGACAGGAGAAATTTCCCAGCATGTGGCATTGAGTATGGGCACCCACCTTAGAGCATATGGTGGTCCTCTACTAGATAGGTTTAAACATAGCAATTTGACTTCAAGGTTAAAAACACAACAAATTGACCTTTATTGATTTATTTTCTGATAGTTCCATTTGTTGTTTGTTTAAGTTTTGTTGGAGCAAGTAAATGAAATAAGTTTGTTATGTGCCTACCAAGGTGGCAGGCTGGGGAGTGGGAAGAAACCTGGGGGGCATTGGTGGATCGAAGTGAACATCGGTGGTGGGATTAATGGTCGGATATGTCTGGAACAGCTCTATCATAAACAACTTTGTAAACCACAGTGTCTTAGTAAAAATTTTTAATTAAAAATAAATTAAATAAATAAAACATTACTTATTAAAATCCTGGATATAACAACCCTTCTGAATTACTACTGATCATCACTGAACTTTTCCCAGTTTTATGTCTGTAAATAAACTGTTTCCTCTTCTTCTGAAGAAAGAGAGAAGGAGAAAGGAAGGAAGGAAGGAAGGAAGGAAGGAAGGAAGGAAGGAAGGAAGGAAGGAAGGAAGGAAGGAAGGAAGGAAGGAAGGAAGGAAGGAAGGAAGGAAGGAAGGAAGGAAGGAAGGAAGGAAGGAAGGAAGGAAGGAAGGAAGGAAGGAAGAAGCTAGCTTTGTCTTGGGGCTAGAGAGATTGCAGTGGTGAGGGCACTTGCCTTGCAGTTGATCAACCAGAGTTTGATCCTCAGTATCTTACACAGTCCTTGAGCACCACTAGGAGTAATTCCTGAATGCAGAGCCAGGAGTAACCCCTGAACATCACCAGGTGTGACCCCAAAACAACAAACAAAAAGAATGCTTTGTATATAGGAGACCCAAAGTCAAAACCAGCATCGCATGGTCTCCTGTGCACCACAAACAGAACCAGAAGAAGCTCTCTAGTACCAGAGTGCAACCAAAAACTGCACTGTAGCACTGTCCTCTCGTTGTCCATCAATTTTCTCAAGCAGGCATCAGTAACGTCTCCATTGTGAGACTTGTTACTGTTTTTGGCATATCAAATATGCAACGGGTAGCTTGCCAGGCTAATATTCTTTTGCAGTGGGTGGACCCACCTAGCAGTTGTTGTTCCTCCACAATTTCATTCATCATCATCATCCCGTTGATCATCGAATTTCTCAAGTGGTCTCAGTAATGTCTCCATTCGTCCTAGCCCTGAGATTTTAGAAGTCTCTCTTTACTCATCCTGGTTACTGGTTTTGGCATAGGAATACACCATGGGGAGTTTGCGAGGCTCTCCCATGTGGGCAGGAAACTCTCAGTAGCTTGCCAGGTTCTCCCAGAGGGAGAACTAGGCATTAAGAGTGCGCTTCCAGGAGCTTGGTTTTATAGTCTCTGGATGTTGGCCATTGGTGGTATTACACGCCACCAGGGGCAGTCCCTGGGTGTGACCACCTAGCAACTGGCTGGACGGAAGAGGCCCAGTCCTGATCCAAGCAGGCTTGGAGGTCTCAGCCCTGCGTCCCACACACGGGGTTCCTCTGCTGGTTCCTTCATGCATGAGGCTTGTCTGAACGTGTGGAGAGGGGCCTTGAGCATGGCTGTGGCTAGGCTCCAGAGGTCTTCAGCTCAGGGCACGGAGGGAAACTGAAACCCACCCCTCCGAGGGGCCCCGGGGAAGATAGCCAGGCACGGGGGCAAGAGACTCTCTGCCTCAATTTCATTAATTCCCTCATATACTCATCATCTTTCAGTATCATTACCAACCATGACTACACCATCAACCAAACTTCCAACCATATTTCTCAGGTCTCTCCATGAAGCACCAGCTTGAATGCCCAGTTAAGTCCTCAATGGCTCAAACTTAATACCCAAAATGAGTAATGGACTCTTTGTCCCCACATCTGCTTATGTTAGCAATATCTTTCTTTCACCAAGCAAACCTGGGAACTCTTTTCCAGAATTTGAGTGCTCAGTAAGTACACACTGAATTGGTGTTCTTTCTGCCACCTTCTTCCTTCAATCAGCCCCACGTTCAGCTGCCAATATGTACCTCCTAAAGAAAAATTCTACAGCTGTAGTCCTTATCAGAACTTTTTAAAAACCTAGTAGTTTATTTTTAGAAGAGAGTAATCACGATTTATAAAATAGCCCTTTACCCATCTTCTCCCAGGATTTCAAAGGTCTTTCTCCACTGTCACTGTATTGCACATCCTTCAAGGTCTATCCTCTTTCACAATCAGCCCATACAACATTCCTTCATTTTCTCATCAGGACACCCATCTAGCTCCCAAACTCCCTTCACTCTTTGTATCCCTCCTAATTAATTTCTAATATGCTAAACCCTCATATGGTTCTGCAGACTGTATTTTTCTTGCCAAATTAAAAGGTCACACAGTGTATGTATATAAGACAGTGTCAAATTTGCTACATATATTGGGACGCTTTTCAAGTTCTCAATTTCCTTTTCTGAAAGATGAGGGAAATAAAATAAATCATGAAAACAGAATGATGGGTGTTCACAAAGGTGTTAAAGCTAAGGAATTAATTACTTTTCTATTATAGGTGTAACTTTATAACAACTAGATAAATATGTATATTATATTGGCCCTGGGTTCAGTGAAAAAAGCAATCATATACATATATTATATACATATATTATCTAAAGGATATAGATTTCATGTATGTTAACTACTTTTTAAGAATTAAGGTTGTGAATGACTTTTTAGCCTGCATTTATTTTCTAATGTTTTATAACTAGCTGTATCCCTCTTGTCACCAACTCACCAAATATATACTTGTAGAATGCATTAAGAAAATTATCTTATGGCCTTATGATGCAAAAACGATTATGAGAAAAAGGCTTTTTATAAAAGGAAAATTTTTATTAAATCATTAGTATAATGTTACAAAGCTAGGCATCACCATCAAAAAAAAATAGGCCTTAGAATTTCAGCCATAATGTGACTGGAAAAGTTTCAAGCAGAATAAAGTATCCTAGAAATCACTTGCCAAAAATATTTGGTTGCACAATTCATTGAGACACTGAAATGACTCCTGGCTTTGGGGATTTAGCTCACTGCACTGAAGTACCATTGAAAGAGAGCAAAATGGACACCAAGACTATCACAGTAAGCCTTTGATCAATAGTTTATGTCTGGTTCAAATAAAAGCATCAACATCAAGAAAGATTTGACACTGAAACAGTAATGTGATAGCACTCTTCAAAATTTTGGAAACTTTTTTCAATTGCAAACTCCACATATCCACCCTTAAATTCACTGTCTTTAAAGCCTGCTTCTTCTCCAGGGCTTAAAAGTATGGCTCTGGGATCCAACAAAACACAGATTTTATGTCAGTTCTGCCCTTTATCAGAAGAGCAACTTTGGAATTTATTTATTCTTCTGGGCATCTTTTCCCTTATTTGTCTTAGAGGGGATAATTATATTTACCTTAAAGATTATTGGAAGGAATAAATGGACAAAAGAATGTGTTTAAGTCAGTTACTATAGCACCTGGCATAAATAAAGACTCTAAAATGAACAATATTGCAGCCACCATCTACCCAGTCTCCATAGCAAAAGGCAACAGACATTTCTCCCCTGTAGAGACCATTGTCACCATGTTCTGCTAGGTCTGTCCCTGAAATGTTGCAGAAACCTAAGCCCTGCCCCCTCCCCATGTGGGGTTCCCCCCTCATAGTATGGTGCTGTTTCTTACCTCTTATCCCAATCTGCATGTTCCAATAAGTGATAGCTACTATCTTCTGCCCTATGACTTAAAGATGCCATGGTCCCCTGCTGTAACAGGATCTATTACCCCTTTTCCATTCTCTATGCCTCAGTCTTTCTCTTCAGTGAGGCAAGCATCGCATGCAGTTTACTCTCTATCTCTCTGGCCCGAAAAAGAACATTTTGTCTTTCTTGTTTTTTGCACTACACCTGGCTGCACTCAGGGTTTACCCTTGGCCTGACTCTGTTGTGGAATCAATCCTGTGGCACTAGGGAAGCATACGCTGTTCTGGAGCTCCAACCAAGACTAGTTGTGTGCACGGCCAACACCCTATGCCCTGTATTATCATTCTGGGCCTGAGTAATCATTTCTTATAGGTTACCTAAAAGTTGATGTCTTGTATAAAGTTGTAGAAAGCAAAGACCAATAATCATTAGTTTATATGGAAATTTTTTTGGCATTCTCAGGTTCAAAATATATGCTGCCACCTTATGTTAAATAGCACTTAAAACTGAAAATAACACTCACATCTTGTAAAAGCAGGAATAACAGAATAATAATAATGGGATAATGGGCTGGAGCGATAGCACAGAGGGTAGGGCGTTTGCCTCACACTCGGCCAACCATGGTTCGATTCCTGCGCCCCTCTCGGAGAACCCAGCAAGCTACCGAGAGTATCTAGCCCAAACGGCAGAACCTGGCAAGCTACCGTGGCATATTGTGTATGCCAAAAATAATAACAAGTCTCACAATGGAGACATTACTGGTGCTCGCTTGAGCAAATTGATGAGCAACGGGATAACAGTGATACAGTGAATGGAATAAATATTTGGGTTCTAGGTAGTAAATTTTTCCCTGGAAGGAGTTTGGTTGTGCGACTCTCATTGCTGGGGTCCACAAAACTTGTAGAAAGGCTGCCACAAAATAAATGCACTGAATTCTGGTTTTGCTTTTTGACTCAAGTCATTAAAACATAAATAAATGTTGGGCGGAGAATGTAGCTCAGGGATAGTTCTCAGATCTGGAGTATGTGAGTCCCAGGGTTCAATCCCAGGCACAGCCAAAAAATAATAAGCGAAAATCCTCTTCAGTTTTTCCTCTAGTAACAAAAATAGGCCCCAGTGCAGGCCTTCCATAAGAGTGGAGAGAGATAGTGCCAACTTTCAAAATGCAGGGGATGCCTGGACCGTGCTACTTACCCGGCTGCATGCTGCCCTTCTCATAGGTGACTGAGTCCATGACCCTCGCTGCATTCCACCCTCAGCCAGCAATCCTGGCAGGAAGTTAGGGAGAAAACGGGACTGGGAAAAGCCAAGAAAATATGAACAAAGGACAGGGGTGGGGGGAGAGTAGGGAGGGAGGGAGAGGAAGCTGTTCATCTCTTACAAAATGCATTTAGAATTGCTTTTAAGCTACAGTGAGATTTCCTTCTATCAAGTAGCAACCTAAAATCTGTGTAGAAGGGGAGTTGATGAAACCTAAAATCAAAATGTTGTTCCTTGTTAACGAAAAATTAAAACAAACAGACTCATTTTATTAATTCGCAAACCCAACAACACTCAACAAAAGGTTTCTGTAAATTTTAATTGCAGCAATCTGGACAATGTTTTATTATGACTCATTGACTTAAGCCACAATGTTTGTGCAATATATTTTGCCCTACTTTATAAGATTGGAATTGCAGTGAAATGCTACTATGCATCACAATTAAAATATATCAAGACATCAAAATTAAGCTTTGGAAGAGTGAGTTTGCTAGGTATTTCTTTTACTTTATAAATCCTGCACATCCACGGACTAGAAATCATAATTATTCTCCAAGGTGAGCCCCACAATTCCTCCTCCTTACTTTTAACATTTTTTTTTGCTTAAAATCTCTTGTTTTTATTTTTCTGAAATATGCTTACCAATTGTCACATGATCACTCATAGTTGAGAGTTAACACCTAATATTAAAAAAAAATTTCTACTAACCAGTTCACAAATCTATGTCCAGTGTAGCTTCTACCCATGTTTTGCAAAGAGAAATGTGTCGAGTAATGATGTTTATACACATCTCTGAGTGGATGCTTCCTCCTCTCCCTGCCTTTTACTCTCTTGAAATTTCTCACCCTTCCCTCATCCAGTGAGATCTAAAGCCCCTTTTTCTGTCTTTTCTAAAATTGCTTATGCATGGGACATTGATGGAAACAAGTGGTCACTGCTGAAGATATTGGTATTGGAACAATTAACACCTGAAATTGAATCATGAATAACTATGTAATTCATGATGATTTCGCACTGTAGCGCTGTCGCACTGTCATCCCTGTTGTTCATCGATTTGCTTAAGTAGACACCAGTGATGTCTCCGTTGTGAGACTTGTTATTGTTTTTGGCATATTGCATACTTCACAGGTAGCTTGCCAGGCTCTGCTTTGTGGGCAGGATACTCTCGGTAGCTTGCTGGGCTCTCTGAGAGAATCGAACCCAGGTTGGCCGTGTGCAAGGCAAACACCCTACCTGCTGTGCTATCGCTCCAGTCCATGATGATTTAATAAAAAATAAATTTATTTTAATATAAAAATAAAATATTTGTTGTTGTTTAGTGGTAGAACACATGCCTTGTGTGAATGTGACCCCTGGCTCTGACCCTCACCACCCAACATATATATCCTAAACTGTCAATGCCTTCTGGTCCAATAATCCTTGCCACAAACATCAGGGTCACAAATATTGCAGATTACAGGGTTTTGAAGGAAAAAAATAGATTATGAAGACGATATTTCATGAACTTTGTAAATGGTCCAGAAAAGCACCCTGAAACTGAACCTAATAACTCTTTTGCAGCCAAGTGAGGGAATGTTGACTTGAAATAAGAGAAAGAAAGACTATAAAAACCCGTGTTTGTTGAATTGTAGGTGTGTCACCAGACTTGTCTCTTTACAGAGCTCTTAGGATTGCAGTTGCGGGGTTATGGATATAGATCTACTGAAGTAACTAGCCTAGGAGAAGCAGATCTAGGAAGAAGCTGTTAGGCAGTCTGCAAGCCTGTGAGCACAGCATCATTTTCAAGGGAGGTTATGTTCTCAGTCCCTTTCATTTAAAAATGGGTTTGTGGGCTTGTTCTTCCCGCCTGTGTTCTACCTTGAATACTAACCTCACTTGTTATCTCTATGCTTGCCTACTTACACTCTGGAGAAGCCTATGTCCTCTTTTGAACACACAATTTTCCCTTTTCTCCCCTCACATCTTAAATAAGTTTCAATAAAAACTATCAAGCTTCACCCAAAAATGTACAAAATTAAAAGGACTTGTGGACAAGGTAAAGGCAAAATCCTAAAAGTGTGGTTTCTAAAATGACCAGAAAAGTGGTCCATCACATGGGTTAGAGAGGAGAGTTTGGATACAAAGGTTGCTTTAGCAGAATTAAAGCATTTAAATATCAAGGAAAGTCATTTATTTTCAAATATCTTCTGGTTTTTATTTTCTCATCCATTTTATTCTTACCTTAAAGACAAAACCTGCCACTGGTTTACATTTGAGTTTGATGGGAGATCTTAGGAAGTTGACTGAATACAGCCATGTTTATTATCATACATGGAATGAGACAAGGAGATTAAAATAAGCTTTAGATTGATAGTATCATATACACTACCCTTTACTTTAGCATGCTAGGAACATTTGGATATTTTTTAAGGTTTCCTTTATGTTGGGTAATGACAAAGACATCTGATTTATTTCATGAAACAGACTATTTCAATGTAACAAATTAGCTGAACTAATGCTTTCTGGCAAAATAAATAATTCTGAAAGAAAATAGATCTTTATACTTAAATCCCCCTACCTTCTCAAGTAATTGAACTTTGTTGGTGAAAGGAAGTTAAGAAATTCAGCATAAGCCTGATTATATCATGAATGTAAAATGAGCAGGGCAAATAATGGGCTCTATACTCTTTCACACAAGTTAAATAAGTCCATAATAGCCCACCAGTTGTGTAAACACCATTTCACTATACTTGTAAAAGAAATATTGACTTACCTGTTAACTAAAATTATCCTGGCATGCTTCAACTAAGCTTATTAGTAATTCTTGTGGTGTACATGAAAGTTTTTAGTTGTGGACTTTTATCAAAGACTAAAGAATTAGGAAATCATCTATTTAGCAAGCCCAGAAAGTAGACAGGCACCCGGCTACATATTACCAGAAACTGTTGTAGGAGATTTTAATCTAGGAGTCTAAGAAGCAAAGCAGTATTTTGGTATTGGTCTAAGTTATTCCACTATACAGCAGCTTGTTATACTGAGATACCTTCCAAATCATAAAGTAAGAACATCTCACCCTGGATAGTGATGTGGTTCAGTGATAAAGCACAGGTATGCTGTGAATGTGGAGAACGAGTCATCTCACAAAGATAAATACTAATTGATTCACTTTAGCCTATTCACCTTACTATTATGATTCAGAGATTGGGATTTTTCTCTGATGTTTTACCAGGATGAATTCCTAGGTGGCTAATTATTGAGAGAAACTGAAATTATATGCACTGTTATTCACAATATATATAGTTATGTTTAATCTTTTTCAAATACACATATATGAAGATATGTTTTAAACAAATACATTTTTTAAAAATTCTGCTCCAACAGGTTCCACTGAAGTCCCAAATACTGCAAATTTCTTTTAAAAATATTTGAATTTTTGTTTCTCAATAAGACTACCATTTATTTATTTATTAAACCTAAGATGCTATCCAGATTGTTTATATGTGACCAGAATGCTTGAGGCATCCAGAAAGAGGTAGATCTGTAGCACTGTTGTCCTGTTGTTCATCGATTTGCTCCAGAGGGCACAGTAATGTCTCCATTGTGAGACTTGATGTTACTGTTTTTGGCATATCAAATATGTCATGGGGAGCTTGCCAGGCTCTGTTGTGAGGGTGGGTTACTTTCAGTAGCTTGCTGGGCTTTCCAAGAGGGACGAAGAAATCGAACCCAGGTCAGCCGAATGCAAGGCAAATGCCCTATCCGATGTGTTATCACTCTAGTCCATGGAAAGAGGTAGAGAAAATAAAGGTAAAAAATTTTGGTTCTATCACTTAAATGAGACCCACTGGACACCATTAATAAAATTACTTTTATTCTCTTTCCTTAATGTGAGGTAAGAACTATATTTAGCTGATGGGTTTGTTGTGAGAAGCCAGTAACAGCTTGGGAATGTGGGAAGGGCTCAGTTAATGATGGTAATCACTATTATGCAGTTTGAGAAACTGATCTTATAAAGCCACTAAACAAGGACTACTGCACAGTAGGCCTCCTGGAACTACCACCTCGGAGGATGACCCAAACAAGCAAAAGAAATCTGTTTCTGCATCTTTATTAGCTATGGAAAAGCATATATTCATGTGCATTCAGGCAATAAAATCCCCATTAGCTAATCTAGGTTTATTTTTAATCCTTATGATTTCTATATGAGGTTTTAAGGTCTACAAGACCTTTTGTATTTTTGGTGGCCAGGTGTTGGGGTCACACCCAAAAGTATTCCTGGTTCTGCATTCAAGAACATTCCTGGTGGTGCTTGGGGTCCTTATATGGCACCAGAGATGGAACCAGGGTCAGTTGCATGCAAGGGAAGTTTCTTAACCCCTGTACTATCTCTACAGCCCAATTCTTGTGAAATTATCAAGTCATTTTCAAATACTCATGTTAACTGTACTTTTTTTTAATTTTTTATTGTGGAAAGTTACAAAGTTACAAAGTTTTCAGGTTTAAATCTCAGTTATACAATGCTCGAATATAACTGTACTTTTAAACTTTCACTGAGCATTCTTGATTGCAAATAATTATTCACTACCTCAATCACTAAAACCAGGTTGAGTCATTTAGCCAATTGGGAGGTGATGGAATAGTAGACATAATTTTAAATGCAAGTGTTTTCTTTTCTCTAAGATTTTTTTAAATGTGTATTTATTTTCTTGAGTGACCATTGTTTTACAATACTGTATAATTTTTAGTAGTATATCTTCATACCTCAGCATCTGTATCTACCACACTATACCTGCCAAAATTCATCATTTTAAACTGTATAATGCAATAGAATAAGCATATTCAGTATCTTGTACAAACATCAGTTCTACCTCTTACAAAGCAGTTTCATCTCTACCAATGGAAACTACATAATCATTAATAACCTCTGCCTATTATCCCTGAACCCCACTTACTTATTTATTCATCCTTTGATGAAATTGAATTGTATTCACCTTTGTCTGTGGTGAACAGTGCTACTATAAATATTGTGTCCAAATATTTGAATACTAGTTTCCAATTTGAGGGAGCATAAACTGAGGGATGAAATTACTGGGTCATGTGGTTACTCTCATAAATTTTTTGAGAAACCACTTCACAGTTTTCTATAATGACTGTACTATTTTGCTTTTTACCAACAATATGAAGATTCTGAATTTGTCATATCTTATCACTTGTTTTTATCCCACACCCTTTCCCCATTTCAAAATCTGGGACTTCTAAAGGGTTTAAAGAGACATCAAAATTTGACTTTGATTCACATTTTGCTAATGACTAACAATACTGAAATACTTTCCTGTACTTCTTGGCTACTTGCACATTTAAAAAAATCTCAATCAAGTTCTTGGCATATTTTTAATTGGGCTGTTTGTCTTTTAGTTACTAAATCGCAAGTGTCCTTTATATAAAGAAACCATCCTTTAATCTTCAATTATATATTTTTTAATTCTGTGGATGTTTTACACTTCCAAGACAATGATTTTCATCGGTGCATGTTTAAAAGAAATTTAATGAATTCCAATTTCTCTCTTTCTTTTCCTGTTGTTAGCCATGCTTTCGGTTTCACATCTGAGAATCTATTGCCAAACTTGATATCACAAATTTTGCCCCTATAAGTTTCTTTCTAAAAGCATTAATTAAAACTTGAGCTTTATAGTTAGTTCTTTCATCTATTTTGAGTTTATAGATTCAGGTAATTAACAGATGACTTTAGGAATTTACTTTGCTCCTTGCTAGTGCTAATGTTCCATCCCCGGTGGGATTTGTCAGCAGACAGAATGGGAGCCCTTGGTTTTCTTGACCTTGGAGTGCAAGAAGTCAAAGAACAGTATCCCTTAAGGCCTGTGAAAAAACCCACAAAAAGATATAGATTACTCTCTTCTGTTCACATACTTCCTCTAGTGACAGTGGAACAGAGATATATGAGTAACAGCCCTCTCAGAATTACCTAAAATTTGGAAAGTGGCTTTCAAAGGAGGAAGGTATGGAGTGGTCTTAATCAAAAGGGGAGAAGAAAAATCTTGGATGTGCAAACAACTGGGAGGAGGGGTTAGGGAGGGAGTAACAGATGCTCTTATACTTAGTCATTTATTGAATTTTCTCTACATGAATTTGTTAGTAAGATTCCTTAGAAGAAAATACAGGGAGAGGCTTCAGTCAAGTTTTAGACTTTCTAAGATGTAGAATAACCTAGGTGTGGATAATACCTGCTTTCTGCAGAAAAGAAAATTGAGATGTAGAAGTCTCACTGGAGACTGGGGAGATGACTCAAAGTGTTGGTGTATCTGCTTTGTATGTGGAACTCCTGGGTTCAATCCCCAGCATCACATGGTCCCCTGCTGGGAGTGACTCCTGAGTCTTGTATCACTCTCAGAACTTATGAGCACTGCAAAAAGAGAGAAAGAGAAAAAAGGAGAAACAAAGGAAGGGAACAAGGAAGGAAGAGAGCGGGAAGGAAAGAATGAAGGAAAGAAAGAAAGAAGGGGAGGAAAGAAAGAAAGAAAGAAAGAAAGAAAGAAAGAAAGAAAGAAAGAAAGAAAGAAAGAAAGAAAGAAAGAAAGAAAGAAAGAAAGAAAGAAAGAAAGAAAGAAAGAAAGAAAGAAGGAAGGAAGGAAGGAAGGAAGGAAGGAAGGAAGGAAGGAAGGAAGGAAGGAAGGAAGGAAGGAAGGAAGGAAGGAAGGAAGGAAGGAAGGAAGGAACCTTGGATCAAATAGTCTGCACTGAAACTGACAGACCTAGATGCAAATTTATTGCACACCCATGCTGCTATGCTTTTTAAAGTCACTCTGAAGTCAAAGAAATATTCCTGAAAGTCCTTAGATAGTAGGGACACAGCCATATTTGGATTTCTTTCTGGGGTGCTGGGAATCAAACCCAGGGCCTCACACTACAAAGTTAGTACTCTAAAGCTGAGAAGCATTCTAAACTAAGCTGATAAAAGCTGATTACTATTTAAGTGCCCTCTTCTATGGAGAAGTCTTCAGGTAAAGATAAGACATGTGCCCTAGTCCCTTCCTTCACGGGCATCACAATACAAAAGAAATACACATCCAGGAAAACTTTTAGGTCAAAATATAAAATATTTATAACAAACAATTCATTTAGATTCTTGTTCAGAGTGTGTAAACACCATGAAGAGAACTAACTTCATGAAAATTCTTTTTTAAAGATATGCAAGTATCCGAGAAGCATAAGAAAGTATTTCAGAGCCCTAGCTCTACATCACTCCTGTATCCCAACCATAGTTGTTCCACAAGTAATCATGTAATGCTTTATGTATGCTGGGTGGTTCATACAAAACAGACTGTCTTGGATGGCACTTAAAAGTGATCTGTGTATAGTTGTTCAGTTTTGTTTTGCATGTGTGTGTGTGTGTGTGTGTGTGTGTGTGTGTGTGTGTGTGTAGCAGTAACATTGCATTAGTGTGGAAGGAATGGCTGGGAGAGATGAGTTATGTGAGAATAAGCGAAGAAATGACAATGGGTGCGGTAAGACAGGAATTGGACACTGCAGTGCTATCCAGAAACGTGGGTTACTTTACAAACTTCAGTAGTTGCCGCCAAGCTGTCCCAAATCTGAGTCACATTTCTTTTGATTTTCAAAATGAAAATGACTGAATAAATAAAACTTGCCATTACCTCCCTCCCTCCAATCCAGAGAATCTCAAACTTAATTCACCCAAGAAAAGAGCATATTTAGAATACAGATTTAGATCCAAAAGAAACCAAACGTCCCTAACTGCAAAATCCAGAGGTTTATGTAGGAAGTTCATGAGGACAGGCTAAGTGGAAGGTCAGGAGGAACCTCGAACGGTGGAGGATTTTCTGCCTCCGTGGGGCAAAGAGTCCTAAAGACCGCGTGAAAGGATGTGTCTGTGAGTGTCCGTGGATGGAAAACTCTTCCATCCTCACACGCAGATCTGCTAGGGGACACCCAGACCATGCTGGGGCCTGTGCTCCAAGAAAGCACCGCTCCTCCAGCTCCTTCCTCCTGTATGGAGACTCGAGGGCACATCTACAGAATCTCTCGAAGAACGTAGGCTGCTGCCATTCTGGTGTGTGGTGTCCAGCATTGCCCTTGAACATCTGTGCGCTCCGGGTAATGATCACACTCCGAAGTCTAAGTTGCATTCAACCCGCTACAGTCAACCCCCCTTCCTGTTTCTCCCACCCCAGCCCAGTGCTTCTCTCGTTATCTCCAATCAGTTTTCTGAATCCAAAAGTTCGTTTTATTTCTTTAGTCCATTTGCCTGATTTCTTTAGATGAGGGAAATCATGTATTGCTGAAGGACTACTGGAAGTGGGAACAGGCCATTTGCACCCGCCTTAGGCAATGGTTGTCCAGAGCCCAGAGCCTCTCGCCCCCTGGAACTGTAGTCAGGGAGAGAACGCTAAAATACCTGATTGGATTCCCTTCATCCCATCCCAGCCCCCCCCGCCCCCTCCAAGAGCAAAAAACGGTCTGTCTGATCCGCATCATTTTACTAACGGTGATTTCCAGAGGTTCCTAGAACACTAAAGAGAAATAATTCCTCCGACTTCCCCCACCTACCACGAATTTCGAAGGCGGCCCTGGAGGGCTTGCTCAGGGCTGGATTTCTTTTGGCGATAAACCCCAGCGTTATGATTTTAGGGCAAAAAAAAAAAAAAAAAGACGAGCCACGCGTTGTGTGTCAGGGGTCCGATAATGCAAGTTTTTCAGGGTGTGTGTGTGTGTGTGTGCGTGCGTGCGTGCGTGCCTGTCTGTCTGTCTGTCTGTCTGTCTGTCTTTCTGTCTGTGGTATTCCCTCCATCCCATTCATTATTTGTTGTGGGTTGGAAGGAATCGTGCGGCATCGTCGGTCCCGGCTCTTGCGCCCCTCGGGTTGGATCACTCGGACACGGGAAGGGCAAGAGGGGGTCTCTGGTCCTCGGCCCCGGGCTGAGCTCTCGGGAACTGGCCCCGGGGCGGCACGGCGGGAGCTCCCAGCTCACGCCCGCCCCTCGCGCCGCCTGCAGCCCGGCGGCCGGGACTGGGGGGGAGAGAGGGCGGGGGGCGGAGGAGGGAACGTGGGGCCGGGCGGCGGGTGCCTGGGAAGCGGGGCTGCGCTGACGTCACTAGGCGCGCAATTCGGGCTGGAGCGCTTTAAAAAAACGAGCGTGCGAGCGGAGATGCTGCTCCACACGGCGCAGGCGGCCGGCAGCACAGCGCGCTCGGGCCCCTCCGTGGCTGCAGCGACGGCCGTTCGGGAGGCCCGCGTGGCGGCAGCGGGCACGGCCGGGCGCCGCCGCATTTCTCCTCGGCGCCCCCGCCGGGGGTCTGGAGCGCGGCTGCCGGAGCAGCTGGCGCCGGCTGAGCTGCAGAAGCCCGCCGAGCCGCGTCCCGCTCGCCACGGTCCGCAGCAGCCCCGACGCTGCCCTCTGCCCGCGTCCGGCTCGCAGCCCCTCGCCCGGACACCATGGACACCTCCTGGGTCGGCGTGCTCCTGTCCCTGCCGCTTCTGCTCCAGCTGGCGGCCGGGGTCGGCTCCCCGAGGCCGGGCGCGCTGCTGCGGGGATGCCCCGAGCACTGTCAGTGCGAGCCAGACGGCAGGATGCTGCTCAGAGTGGACTGCTCCGACCTGGGTCTCTCCGAGCTGCCCGCCAACCTCAGCGTCTTCACCTCCTACCTGTAAGTTTATCCTCCCAGCCCCGCTCCTGGAAAGGAGCCAAGGGGAGGTTAGCTCAAGGGCAGGCCGAGAGGGCTCCTGGGCTTGCGTCTTCTTTGGACGCGGGAGCACGACTTTGCAAAGGGCATCTTGGCCCGACGGTTCGGACTCCGGGGAGATGCACGTGTCGGCGCCCGGAGCATGCCAGCGCTCGGGGCCCCAGGGGGAAACTTCAAGTGCACCCTCGGGGAAGCGCTGGTGCGCCGCAGTCCCGAGGCTCCAGGGCTAGTTTGCCCGGGAGGATCATTTGCCTGCAGGGTGGGTATTCGGGTCCCCGCGTCTGGAACCGGTGCGCCAGATCCGCGCTGCCCACCTGCCTCTCTCCAATCTCGTCCCAGGTCGAAAAGGACTTTTTTTTTTTTTAGAAAAAAAAAAAAAAGATGCGTTTCCTCCAAGGACAAACCCAACTTGCCCAGCTTCAAAGAACTTCCTTTGCATCCCTTGCACGATCCCGTGATGTAACCTTTTTCTTTTCTTCTTCTTTTTTTTTATTTCCTTTAAAATGAAGTGTTAAAAATGTGGCAACCACAACCCAGGTTCAGAGCTGCCAGAAACGTTATCTTTACCTTTGGCTACCCGCGCCGCCCTTTGAAGTGCCCGCGGCCGCGGTGTAATCTTTAACCATCGCCTCCTCCCGCCGAGGTAGAGGGAAGTGGGCTGAAGGCGGCGGGGCGGGTAAACAGCGGCGCCAGCTTCCAAGAGGAGACCTGAAGCTCTCCGCCATCCATCCTTAGGGATCCACCCACCCCTTCTTTCCCACCGCCCACCCACCCACCCCCACCCCCAGCGCCCCTGTCTCGGGGAGGAGACTGCGACTCATTTCGTAACCCCCCCCCCCCGCCGAAAATCTAGGCTTGGAAGGTAACAGGTGGTTGGGTAGGAGGAATGACCGGAGAGGAACCGGATTCTGGGGACCAAAGGGGCTCCCCCACTCCAAGCCCGCCGACCCCCGTGAGGAATCTGGGGCTCGGTGTCTTCAGGCAGGAGAACCGAGAGACCAGTCTGGCATGCGTGCGCTCTGGGCCGCAAGGTGAC
Organism: Sorex araneus; assembly: GCF_027595985.1. Taxonomy (NCBI): domain Eukaryota; kingdom Metazoa; phylum Chordata; class Mammalia; order Eulipotyphla; family Soricidae; genus Sorex; species Sorex araneus. The sequence continues at coordinate 14,132,306 of NC_073311.1, forward strand.
TTGTTTAATTTTAATTTGAGGCATTGCGGTGAGCCCACCCCAAGCCCCATGCAATCCCAGTTTCGGCTTCTCTGATGTACCTTGGCAGCATCGAGTTCGGATCTTTGTGAACTCGCGGTTTCCTCGGTTGAGTTTTCTCCAGGGAAGACACAGGGCTAGGAGGCTTGCACAACGCCCTGCCCTGGAGAGAGTGATTCTAGAGACAGTGAGGAAGAAAAGTTCTTTCTCTTTCTGGGCTCTTAGATTATACTGAGCTCAAAGAGAAGGACCAAGCTGCTAATATTTCAGATTGTAGCTGACAGTCCCACTTCATTTGCCATAAAACTAGTTTTGGCTGATTTTCTGTACCTGAAAGGTTATACGGTGATGGGTCTCGATACCCTCACGCTCCCCCAACCCCAGCCCATTCACTGCGTGCATAGGGGTGTTTTTGATGGAGCGGTGGAGCTGTTCTCTCCTAAATGTCACATTTCTTCCTCCTATCAGCTGTCCCGCAGATTGAAATCCTCCTCATCCTTGTCTCATAGTCCCCTGTGCTCTGTATAGTGAAATTCTGAAAGCAGTGAAGGAAATTTCCAGTTGAGATCCTAGAACTATTTTTTCCTCTTCACTCTGGAGAAACTGACTTTATTACATATAAAGAAGGTGTTCAATTCCCCCCCCATGCCATTTATCCTCGTTAACTCTAGACTTGTACTACAGCATGCACTAGAACGCGGAAGATCCATTTATGAATTTGTGTCAGCACACTCTTTTTCCTCCCTCTTGAGAGAAGGAATATTTATTGGGCTTTTGTTACTCAAAGTTGGCATAAGAACCTGCTTCAAAACATTTTCCACATACCGCAAATGCATTTAACTGTATCGTCCCTCTGCTCAGGCCATCGTGCCACCGTCCCCGTTAGCACTGTGGGTACCCTCTGGAGTTGAGACACCAATAGAAAGTTAATTTCCGTAGGTTTTGTCTATTTGTTTGTTGCCCATGCTATTTAATGACAGCCTATACTCTACCTTGGAGAAAATTTTCTCAGTGCCTTATAAAATACTTAAGTATTTGTGTAAAGGGACATGGTGAATGTTACTTTTTCCTAATGGTTAACATTTCATGAATATGAGTTCTAAATGGAGAAATCTATCATGCAATAAATGACCATATCAATGTGCTTCATAATGTGTGACTTCAGAATTGGGTCTTCTTGTAAATTAAAACTGCCAGGGGTCATGAGGTGCCCTTCCATTGTAGATGGGGGTGGGGAAGGGAGTATTTTTGAAACCACAGTAACTGGAGACATGAAGGATAGATGGTGCCCTCTTTTGGTTAACCCTAGAATTAAGTGACCACTTCTTCCTTCACTTGTGCACTCATACAGTGTAAGAGAATTTTTTTTTTTACTCGTGTGCAAATGTGTGTGTGTGTGTGTGTGTTTTCTGGTTTTGTTTTTGAAGAACTTAAAAGTGCCCTCTGTTCATGAAAGGGAGCACCGAATTAGAGATCCATTCCACTGGGCCCAGGGGTGGTTAAACTTGGATGAAAAATCGGCTGTGTGCAAAAGCTAATGTAGGTGAAAGGCCAGACAACTATCTTTTAATGTTTATAGTAGGTTATCACCATAATTTTGAATCACAATGTTATCTCTCGATCTTCCTTCCCTCCCCACAAAAGAACAAGCATTTCATTTTCTTCTTCGGGCTGGCTGTTGATGGCAAGTTTCAGCTGTACACATTTGGCAAACAAATTTGCCACGATCTGATAGCGGGCTAGTCAGACTTGTAGGTGAAAAAAGTTTCCTAAACGTCTTCATAGAGGACTGGAGTGATTTGCATGACTCTTTCTTTCCCAGAAAAACCCAATCTTAAAATAGTGTACATATTAAAATATGAACTCTTTTCTTACTGAATTGCATTCCCTGGTAGATCCGTAACTGAACCACTGAGTCTGGTGGAAACCTTGGGGAAATCTCTATCTTAAATCCTCCCCCCCCCCCCATTGACATGTAAAAACAGACAGCTATTTCACAGTGTTTAATGCGTCTCAATCTGCTAGCAGTAATCTGTCAGAAATGAAGTACTTCTAGCATCTAATCTCATTATAGGTAAGTTATTTTAATACATCAAATGTGGACACACTTGCTAATAGGGTCTTAAAAATTAAGCTCCCCTGTGCTACTTTGATGTATCTTTCATCCAGTTTATGTGCCATCTACAAAGAACTAAATCCTAATGTGACCCCAATATTGGAAATACACTTCACATTGTTAATATCAAACAGCCATTTTATTTTTTTAAATGAAAATTGAATTTTCCGTGCTGTTGCTTAGAGACATGAACATTTCATCCACAAGCAAATTCTTGTCACAGGAGAACCAAAGGAAATAGGAGAAAGTATTTTATTCAATTTTAGATTGGTTACTTTTCCATATGTAACTTTGCAGCAAAATTTAATTTTGCTGATGATTACAAAATATTAGTATTTATAAAAACTGCTCAAAAACCTCAGCTAGCTAAAATGAGTTGGATATGGTATCATACATGTGTTTTGAAGTATTTAAGTTGTGATTTTAAAAATCGAGTAGCAGAATTTTCGTTGAAAATGGTTTAATTCTCCATCCCTTCAAAGTATTTCAAAAGAAAACCATTTTAAATGATGTATCTAAAAGTATTGCTTATACTTTAGCAATCCTTCCAAAAGACAGAACTTTCATACCGGTATTAAAACATTGATCAAGTTCAAAATTTATGGTTTCTTATACAACCTACTTTTATTTTATTTTGCTTTTTTGGATCACACCCAGCAATGCACAGGGGTTACTCCTGGCTCATGTGCTCAGGAATTACTCCTGGTGGTGCTCGGGGTACCATGTGGGAGGCTGGGAATTGAACCCGGGTCGACCGTGTGCAAGGCAAACGCCCTACCCGCTGTGCTATTGCTCCAGCCCCACAACCTACTTTAAAATTTACTTAAAATGCAATAGTGTACATTGCCCTGAGTTTAACCTCCGGTGCTTCAAAATTATATCTATCTAATACATGTTTTATATCTATTATGTCAGTGATTTTTCTATATTTTATAAAACTCTTCCCTCTCTCTGATTCCCATAGTTTGTTAATAGTGTTTTTGTTATATGGACAGTTATTGAAACTGACTCAGTCTGTGTGCTTTTTTTTTTAAATGTAGTGTTTCTGATTTAAATAGTTTGTGATAGAGAGATTTAGAGTACAGGTTTTACTGAGTATGTTTAATATGTACATGGAAAAATTACTGTGACAATAATAAATTTTTAAACATAATAAATATGGCCACCAATCTTTTTCATCATTATGTACTTTCTTAAAAATGAATCAGTCTGATAAGCAATAAAACATAGCAATCACAAATGAGTTAGATTGATACTAAAAAATAATTGTACCGTCATTTAATTTTTTATTTTTTATTGAATCATTATGAGATACAGTTACAAAGCTTTCATGTTTGAGTTTTAGTCATTCAATGATCGAATGCCTATCTCTCCACCAGTATACATTTTCCACAACCAATGTCCCCAGTATCCCTCCCGTCATCCCCACCCCATCCCACTCCCTGCTTCTGTGGCAGACCATTTCCTTATTCTCTGTACTTTTGGGCCTTATGGTTTGCAATACAGATACTGTGAGGCCATCATGTATAGTCCTTTATCTATTTTCAGCACACATCTCCCTTCCTGAGCGATCCCTCCAACCATCATTGACTTAGTGATCCCTTCTCTATCCCAGTTGCCTTCTTTCTCAGCTCATGAGGCAGCCTTCGAACCATGAAGCAGTCTTCCAGGCCCTTGTCTCTACTGAAGTATGGTCATTTTAAATTGTGCTTTATAATGGGTACATTCCCACTGGATCTATTTAAGGAAGTTCAGGAACACAAAGCTGTTTTATGATTTTCCTTACTTTTATTCATGTGATCACTGATTGGTCTTAATTTCCCATCATGACTGTCAGAGGCATAGAGATTTTGCCAAATTAATCAGGTAACCCAATAAAGTTACAAAATTAAAGACACTGCAGGATATCTATATTTTATAAAATACCTCATATCTATTTTAACTGAGTAAGACATATATTTGGTTGTTTACAATACGTGGAGATGCTTTTGGGGGTTTGCCTCTGGAGGTGCTGGAGAACCTTACAATGCCAGGGATTGAACCCCAGATGTCTCCATACAAAGTATGTACACTCGTCCTTTGAGCTATCTCCTTGGATCCTTTATGTTTCTTCTATTAAAGTCATACATTTAAGTCAATAGCCACATATTTAAGTGTGCCTCCAATTACTCCAAATCAGATGCAATAGATAGACATTTAAAAAGTAGTGAACTTTGTGTTGTTTTATAAAATAATTGAGGAGTTAATTATTTACATAATTTATAGTAATGTTAAATGACTCTCATTGTAAATACCCCACTAGCAGATATTTCTGCTAATTGAATTCTTCAAGAGAAGGCAAATTCCTTCCTATGAGATTCAACTGCCTTACTGACTACAGTGTTTTTCTTTATAGAACCTCACTTGTAGTAGAAAGATTAATCAGACCATAGATTATTTAGATCTATTGCTGTTTGTTGTATCTTGCTTAGATTTTATTTATAATTTACTTAGGATTTTGTTAAATCTACCCATGAATTTTAACCTACTGCAGTTCTTTCATTCTACGATCAGTTAGCATGAATCCACATTTTTAATCAGTTATTATGTACTCCAGCTATATGCTCACCATCACCTTTAAAGTTCATTATCATTGGGAAAAGGTAACATTCATAGACTATAATGTGGAGCTTTTCACAAAGTTTTCCTTACTTCCAAATTGATTTTGTTCTCCATAAGTTACAAGATAGAAAACAGACTCATTCAAATCCATTGAAATACTGACATTTTGTCACACTTCTTCTGGTGAAGTTTTTGTTGTTGTTGTTACATTGATTGAACCAAATGAGGATACCCTTTTTGGCATTGGTAGATAGAAGAATACTAATCATTCAATTTCAATAAATGGAATGTTATTAGAGTATAGTAATACTGAAAGACTGGCAAGAGGGTGCTATTAGTTAATAAGGGGACTGTTTAAAAAAGATGTCCTGGATATTAAGGGGATTCAGATCGGAAAGGAAGAAATCAAGCTCTCACTATTCGCAGACGATATAATGCTATACCTAGAGAAACCTAAAAGCTCTAGTAAGAAACTCTTAGAAACAATTGACCTATACAGTAAAGTCGCAGGCTATAAAATCAATACCCAAAAATCCATGGCCTTCCTATATGCAAACAACCAGACAGAGGAAAGGGACATGAAAAAAGCAATCCCATTCACAATTGTGCCCCAGAAAATCAAATATCTTGGAATCAGCTTAACTAAAGAAGTAAAGGACCTCTACAAAGAAAACTATAAAACTCTACTCCATGAAATAAAAGAGGACATGAGGAAATGGAAACATATCCCCTGCTCATGGATAGGGAGAATAAACATTGTCAAAATGGCAATACTCCCAAAAGCATTATACAGATTTAACGCAATCCCTATAGGGATACCCATGGCATTCTTCAAAGAAGCGGAGCAAGCAATCCTGAAATTTATATGGAACAATAAACGCCCATGGATAGCTAAAACAATTCTTGGGAAAAAGATGATGGGAGGCATCACCCTCCCCAACCTTAAACTCTACTACAAAGCGGTAACAATTAAAACAGCATGGTACTGGAACAAAGGCAGAGCTGCAGACCAATGGAACAGGGTGGAATATCCCCACACACAACCTCAAATGTATGATCATCTAATCTTTGATAAAGGAGCAAGAGATGTGAAGTGGAGCAAGGAAAGTCTCTTTAACAAATGGTGCTGGCACAACTGGACAACCACATGCAAAAAAATGGGCTTAGAACTCGACCTGACACCATGCACAAAAGTCAGATCAAAATGGATTAAAGACCTCAACATCAGACCACAAACCATAAGGTACATTGAAGACAAGGTAGGCAAAACCCTCCAGGATATTGAAGACAAAGGTATCTTCAAAGATGACACGGAACTAAGCAATCTAGTAAAAACAGAGATCAACAAATAGGACTACATTAAACTAAAAAGCTTCTGCACCGCAAAAGATACAGCGACCAGAATACAAAGACTATCTACAGAATGGGAAAGGATATTTACACAATACCCATCAGATAAGGGGTTGATATCAAGGGTATATAAAGCACTGGTTGAACTCTACAAGAAGAAAACATCCAACCCCATCAAAAAATGGGGCGAAGAAATGAACAGAAACTTTACCAAGGAAGAGATACGAATGACCAAAAGGCACATGAAAAAGTGCTCTACATCACTAATCGTCAGAGAGATGCAGATCAAAACAACTATTAGATACCACCTCACACCACAGAGACTAGCACACATCCAAAAGAACAAAAGCAACCGCTGTTGGAGAGGATGTGGGGAGAAAGGGACCCTTCTACACTGCTGGTGGGAATGCCGGCTAGTTCAGCCCTTTTGGAAAACAGTATGGACGATTCTCAAAAAACTAGAGGTTGAGCTCCCATTTGACCCAGCAATACCACTGCTGGGAATATATCCCAGAAAAGCCAAAAAGTATAGCCGAAGTGACATATGCACTTATATGTTCACCGAAGCACTGTTTACAATAGCCAGAATCTGGAAAAAACCCGAGTGCCCTAGAACAGATGACTGGTTGAAGAAACTCTGGTACATCTATACAATGGAATACTATGCAGCTGTTAGAAAAAATGAGGTCATGACATTTGCATATAAGTGGATCAACATGGAAAGTATCATGCTAAGTGAAATGAGTCAGAAAGAGAGAGACAGACATAGAAAGATTGCACTCATCTGTGGAATATAGAATAATAGACTATAAGACTAACGTCCAAGAATAGTAGAAATAAGTACCAGGAGATTGTCTCCATGGCTTGGAGGCTGGTCTCTCATTCTGGGCAACTCAGAGAAGGGACCACCAAGTAAAATGTGGTTGGAGGTCATGTGGGGGAAAGGTGATGCGGGCTGAATACAGACTAGAGACTGAGCACAATGGCCACTCAACACCTTTATTGCAAACCACAACACCTAATCAGAAAGAGAGAACAAAAGGGAATTCCCTGCCATAGTGGCAGGGTGGGGTGGGGGGAGACGGGACTGGGGAGGGGGGGGGATGTTGGGTTTACTGGTGGTGGAGAATAGGCACTGGTGAAGGGATGGGTTATCAAACTTTGTATGGGGGAAACATGAGCACAAAGATGTATGGATCTGTAACTGTACCCTCACGATGACTCTCTAATTAAAAATAAACTAATAAAAAAATAAATAAAATAAAAGAATAAATAAATAAATAAAGTTAAAAAAATAAAAATAAAATAAATAAAAAAGATGTCCTGGTCGCAAGAGTTTCCCTCCTATGAAAGCCCATTCTCAGTGTGTACGGTTAGGTTTGGAGGAACTGAGTTGGTTTTTTGTTTTGTTTTTTGCTTTTTGGGTCACACTCACTCAGCAATGCACAGGGGTTACTCCTGGCTCGTGCACTCAGGAATTACTCCTGGCGGTGCTCAGGGGACCATATGGGATACTGGGAATCGAACCCAGATCGGCCGCTTGCAAGGCAAATGCCTTACCCGCTGTGTTATTGCTCCAGCCCCGAAACTGAGTTTTATATAGAGTAAAATTCCAAGGCTACTCAGCTGGTATTCAAAGGAACCAGCTGAGCCCCCACACAGATCTTCATTAAAGTCCTTTGTAAAATACCCTGAATGTAACGAGGAGTTCTTTTTCTTCACGATTTATCCTTATCACTAGATGATGAGTTCCTTCAGGGTAGGAAATTTTCCAGGTTTTTTTTTTTTTTATCCTAACTGCCCACATCAGTACTTGACACTTAAGGAATATTTGGTGAATATTTATAATGTTGAGTGATTAGAATTGACTGAACCAGGTGCTGAAATCCCACTGGCTAAGCAAAGAAAGATAGATGAGAACTATTGTCTGCAAATAACAGAAGACAAGGCTACTAGTCTCCCACAACTTGAAATTCAATTAAATTTTGCTCAGCTGTAGTGATACAATGACTTGTTTAACAGGCACCACAGAATTTAAATATCTGAATTACCTTATTATTTTAATAGCAGTGATCCCAGTTGATATTTATATCATGCTTCCTCTGCCAGGCATTATGCTAATGTTTTACTCAGGGACTTGTCCCAGCCTGATCTTACAACAGAGATATTAGCATCCTTATCCTGAGAGCTTCTCAGTTTTTTTCAAGGTTATCTGTACCACTTAAAAATACTTGGGAGAGAGGGGTGCTGGATCGATAGTCGGTGGGCAGGGTGCTTGCCCTGCATGTCGCCAACCTGAGCTTGATCCACAGTATCTGATACGGTCCCCCTCCCCCCCACCCTGGCCAGTTCGCCACTAGTGACCCCTGAGCACAGAGTCAGAAGTAAACCCTGAGCACTGCCAGGTGTGGCCCCAAAACAAACAAATTTTTTTTTGACTACTTGAAATTTTTTTCAGGGTCAGTTTAGCAATTATACATGAAAAACTGCCTTTTAATTTATAGTCAGACCTCATATCAATCGTTTTGATACAGAAGTATTCCAGCACATTTTTTTCAGGAACACATTTTGTGAAGTTCTAATATCAAAACAATTTCTTCTGGGAATGATAGGATATCTAAACTTTAATTTGTAGTAAAATAATAATACATAGCTTAGGACCACTGTTTGACATTTGGTGGAGATCTTTTCATGTATGTTTTCTCACTACCACAGAAACAATTTTTCTTGTCTCCAAGTCAAAGTCAAATTGGGGTGGCTTCCACTGCCATCCCGTTGTTCATTGATTTGCTCAAGCGGGCACCAGTAACGTCTCCATTGTGAGACGTTTTGTTACTGTTTTTGGCATATCGAATAGCCACAATTAGCTTACCAGGCTCTGCTGTGTGGTTGGGATACTCTCGGTTGCTTGCCAGGCTCTCCAAGGAAGACGGAGGAATCACACCCGGGTTGGCCACGTGCAAGGCTAACCCCCTATTCGCTGTGCTATCGCTCCAGCCAATTTTAGAAGTAGTGTTGGTTTATGTCATTGTATATGTCTCAGGAGTGTGTTTACAGACCTCTTCAAAAGCAAGTTGTCACACCACCTCTGTCTCCTTCTAAGTACCAACATCCCTGTACCAGTCTATTGGGACTCCTTCCACCACTCGATGCTACACATTCCACTTCTTTTCTTGGTAGCCTCAATTTCCACAGCTCTCGGGTACCCATCTAAGAGTTATCGTGAAATTGATTTTCTTTCTTCCCTCCCTTTTTTTTTGTTGAATCTCACATATTAGCAAATCATCCTATGCTTGTATTTCTATTTATGACTTATTTTGCTTAACATGATACCCTCCAACTCTATTCATGTTATCAGAAATAGCAAGATTTCATCTTTTCTTATAGTCTCAGTAGCATTTCATTATGTGAGTATGCTACATATTTTTATTCACTCATTTTTCATTGGACACTTGGACTATTTCTTTATCTTGGCCACTGTAAATAATATTGCAATAAATAGAAGGGAAAATTACTCTTTTTAAATACATGTTTTTATATTTGGACCTATATCTCAAAGTGGATTTGCCATATTGTATGGAAAATCTTATTTTGTAGCATCTTTAGAAATCAGAATTACTGAATTCCACAGAAAGTTGACCTTATCTCTATGGAAACAGTACAGATAATGTATAAGGGTGATACATAAGGTTCCGTGTGTGTGTGTGTGTGTGTGTGTGTGTGTGTGTGTGTGTGTGTGATACCTGGCTATTCTCAGGGGTTACTCCTGGCTCTGTACTCGGGAATTTCTCCTGGCAGTGCTCAGGGGACCATATGGGAGGTCAGGGATCAGACTCAGGTCGGCCACATGCAAGGCCCCCACCCTACCTGCTCTACTATCACTCCAATCCCGACATGAACTTTCTTAACAGACCAAGTTTATTTGAGTTTATATTCAACTTTAAAACTAATAAATTTCAGTGCTATTTATAATAACCAAGATCTGAAACCAATCCCAGTGTCCAGTGATAGTTGAGTGAATAAAGAAATTGTGTACATAAAGGAATACTACTCAGTCATAAGAAAAGATAGAATTTTACCTTTTTCTGCAACATGGATGGAATTAATTCAAACAAAAAAAGAACATTTTTTTTTTGCTTTTTGGGTCACACCTGGTGATGCACAGAGATTACTCCTGGCTCTGCACTCAGAAATCACCCCTGGCGGTCCTCAGGGGATCATATTGCATGCTGAGAATCAAAGCCAGGTCGGCCTCCTGCAAGGCAAATGCCCTACCCGCTGTGCTATTGCTCCAGCCCCAAGAACATTCTTGGTTCATCAATTTAATTTCTTTGGGTCTTTCATTGATTTGCCACTACAAACCTACTCTGTAGTTCAAAGGTATATAGTCAGATGGAGACTAAGAGGTTTATGTCAGAAGAAGTATAAATACCAAATGATCTCACTCATATGTGAATTATAAATAAATTAACTAAATAAAAAATGTTTTAAAAATAAATTAAGCAAGGGAGTAGCCATTGCCCAGTGCTAATAAACCTGAGAACTGAACTGATATTATCTAAGAGAGCTGGGGGAGTCAATGAGATGGATCTTATGGACTGTATATAGTGGAGGGTTGTAGATACTTTCATGTGGTGCATTGTATGGGAATATTGTACCCCTCAAGCATATAAACACTGAAATAATGGTTATCACACTGTTATCAGATTGATGCCAAATGAAGAGTTATTTCAAAGTTCTCTCTATCAATCTGCTGTATTTCTCTGTTCCTTTTTCAGCTATGCATGGTTTAACAATTAAGCCAGTTTTATAGACTTCTGTGTAAATTAGAAATCTGAATAAGTCAGAGGAAAGTCCCCTCCTTCAAACAAAAAAGAACATTTTTTGATTCATCAGTTTAATTTCTTCAGGCCTTTCATTCATTTGCCACTATAAACCTACTCTGTAGTAATCATTTATTGTATTGCCAAGTCAATATGAAAACCATTTCCTAGATGGCCAATAAATTATAAATTATATTTAGTGTGAGCCCTCCGTCAAGAACTGATGTTTCAAAGCTCAGAATGTACTAAGATATACTCCCTAAAGTCTTTTAAAATAATATTTTCATGCTCTTGCTTTCTACTGAAATTACTAATTTTAGATTATTAATCAGTCCCTAATTTTCAAGTGTCACATTTTTCAACATATGCACATTTTTCCGTGTTTACTTTACCCTCCTTACCTTCAGCGAAGGAGTTTTGTTTTCATCTTCTAACAAGGACTTCAAGGAGGAAAGAATCTCATGCATACACCAATAAAAGACAGTGTCCCATGCTGGGGGAAAAGGCAGCTGAGATAGAGAAGGGAACACCAAGTAGAGGATGTTGGGAGGACCCATTCGTGTTGAAAGATGCGTGCCGAAAGTAGACTATAGACCGAACATGAAGGCCACTCAATACTTCTATTGCAAACTACAACATCCAACAGGGGAGAGAACAAAAGAGGATACCTTGCCACAGAGGCAGGGTGGGATGGTGGGGGATGGGGTGGGGATGGTGAGAGGGATACTGGAATCATTGGTGGAGGTGAATGGGCACTGGTGGAGGGATGGGTAAAGGATCACAGTATGACTGAAATGCAAACACAAAAGTTCATAAGTTTATAACTGTACCTCACAGTGATTCACTAATAAAAAAATTTTTTAAAAATAGACAGTGTCCATTATGGCATGTGGGATACCATGGAAATCTAATGCGTTTTGGGGGAGAGACAGAGGAGCCAGCTGAATGAAGGCACCTTCAGTCCAGTTCAGAAGACGAGATGTAGAAGACAATCACTCTGGCCAAAGGAACCCGCTCCAGCCAAGAATGCAAGCCCTGAGCTGACCATCCCTCAGCCTGCAGGACAGCAGCAGAGACCAAGCTTTCAAGTGGTCCTTGTCAGCCCAACCTTCTCCCCAGCATTGCTCATCTTTCACAACTGGAAGCCAAGTGTTCCGAACTGTTACTCAATTTTGCAGCCAAATTCCTTTATTTCCTCTTTCCACTCTCTTCTCTCTCCATCCCTCTCCCCTGCCCCACCTCCAACACACACACACACACACACACACACACACACACACACACACACTTTGATGGTTAATCCTCATACATGCCTTTTTTTCCAAAGTCTAGACTAAGAAGATAACTTAAGAATTGTCATGTTTTACTAACAGACAGGTAAACATTTTTGTGCTGATTTTTTCTTAAAACCTTGGTTAAATAGAATAAGGATGTCTACAAAAGATGTCTATTTGCAAAACTAACCTTCCTTTGATCAAAAAGCCACAAAAGTGTACTTCTCAGGAAAGTAGAAAACCACACATGATCTCAAGTGGAAAAAATATAAAGAATTTGCTGAATTTTTAACCTTAGTACATAACAAAGATATTATTTTAAAGCTGGTTGGTTAATGTGGGCTATGTTAGAACTTTCATTGTGTTGTGTTTGGGTTTACCCAATGTTATTTTAATAAGTTTATTGGTTTGACACACAAAATGGCCCTTGAAGTTTTAAAGTTGTAAGTTTTCTTGTGAGGCATTTATTTAAAGCAACTGTTACATAATCTATTCATCTTGCAGTCTATCAGCATAGAAACAATACTTCACTTTTTGTAAATATACAAGTGAATTATTTAATTATAAAAACTAAATTAAAATTCTCAGATGAGTTTTAATTCTTAACCACCTATTTTATGTTATTCATATACATGAGTGTGTTTCTATATATGCAATATATGTAGAGAGAAATTTTTCCAATAAATATGTATTTTTCAATGTCTGGTAAATGAATGTACAGAATGTATTTGGAGCCCTTTGGTAAATAACAACTAAGCTAGGAAATCTCTCTCTTTATTTTCTCACCATACTTTCTACTTTGAAGGTGACCTTTATGGGATGCCATCACTGGGCAGTGGGTTTACTCAATAATTGTAATGATGTTAACTGCCCAACAGAGTCAAACCTAGTTGGGGAAAACTGCAGGGGAGTTGGGAGGAAACCCAAGGAACAGATAAGGCAGAATTAAGAGACTTCAAGACTCCACTAAGTGCCCTGAGCCCAGATGGTCCACTTATTCTATGTCTCTCTTTATCCTTCTTCATCCTCTTCAAGATAACATCAGAGGAGAGCTAGGAGGATGCACTCTCTTATCTCAGCTGTGCCCCTGCCTTCCAGCACTTCTACCTACAAGATGAAGGCATATTGAGAAAGAAAGGTCTTTGGAATTAAAGCGTCAACTCTAAGCACACCAAAAATTGGGGACTTTGATTTTAATTTGGAGAAGTCATATCACTCTTCCTGTGGTAGGAGACCTTAATTCACAGAAGCCCCTCTCACAAGCAGCTGTTGTTCTCTGAGATTCACATTCATGTATAGGAGGAAGTTCAAGATCTTTTTTCATAGAGTCTTCAAGCTCGGGTGGCAAAAGGAAATCCTAGTTAAACCAGATTCTCCCAAAGTGTAAGCCTATCTCACTTGAAGATCTCTAAAGTTTTAGCTACATGATTAACTGACAGCAAGTATCCACCTTCCACCTTCCAGCTGCTGGCCTTTCCATATGAAGCCCACTTCCCCAGGGTCTTATAATTGTGAGAACTGATAGGTTGATATGTTCTGTTCCCAAATGACCATTCCATAGTAATTTGAAGCTCCCATTGCATGATCTGTAGAAACTTCATAAAATATAGATAATTTATATTGACTACTTTTACTAGATTTATTTAATGATAATAGAACAAATGAAAAGCTACAGCTAGCAGCTAACTATATTTAGGATAAATTCTACTGTAAAGAACTAAAAGGATAATCTTTTATCCACAAATTACCAGAATGACTAAGCTGTATACCTAAGGTCACATTACACAGTTTCAGACTGAAATTCAATCATGATTGCTGGAGCATTACCCTAATTGCCCAAATAAACGAAATTAAAATCATTTAAATGGGTTGCAGAGGCTTTTGATGAGTCAAAAGCTATGTCTACCCATGGGATTTAGAATGTAAAGAACCTTGGAGGTTACCTAATCCCACACCGTCATTTCACAGATGATGAAATTCACGTTCTTAAGAGGTAAATAGCATCCCCAGGTCACATAGCTGGCAAAAATGGAACTGGAACCTAGATCTTCTGAAAATCACAATTGACTGTTCCCTCTTGTTACTTTTTTGCTCCAGCACCAGATTCTCACATTTTAGAACTCCTGGTTGCTCTTCTAGATGTTGCTAGGTGTCCAGTGACTTGTGCATGTTATGTGTGTTGATATCTAGGTATGCGACTGAACTTTAACTTAATCTCTGGGGCAGAGCAGTTTTAGACACAGGTACAATGTATTTTATTTTTATTCACTCAAAGTCTGCAGGACAGAAGCATGCAGATTAAGTTTGAGAATAATTTCTGTTCATAAAACACTAAATTTGATTTGTGATTTTAATTTGGCTCAATTTAGGTTTTCTTGAAGGGCAGCAGGGCACACCCTTAGTGCTCAGAGGCTATTTCTGGCTCTGTGCTCAGGAGTGACCCCTGGCGGTGCTCAGGACCAAGGGTTAGAAGCAGGCAAGCCAAGCACTGATCCCTCTTAATGCTTCTCGTGTTGGTTCCAGCTCTCTTCTATCTCTGAAATAGCTCATGTCCTTTTCCTATTTTGCCTGGATAACTATGACAGTCTTTTGTCTTGGTTTGCCTGGATCCCCCAAGACATACATCCCCGCAACTACTCCAGTACTTTGTTGAAGATGCAACTCTGGTCACATCTCTTAGATTCAATCCGTCAACGGTTTCCTGTGGTTTTCATGATAAAGTTTAAAACTTTTAGCCACAAAGCCAACTACTCTCGCCTCACCCCACTCCCGGTGGGAGCCCTGCTGACACTTCCCAGCATATCTTCTCTCCAGTTCACCAAACTACACTTTCTCTCTATGTCTCAGCCTCCAGGGGTTCGTTCACATGCGTTCGTCTCTCTTCATGGATGCATTTCTTCTTTATCTGACTATTTCTGATGCTTGCACATCGTGCTGAACAAACCCATCATGAGATGCGCCTCCCTTGATCACCATAGTTGATCCACATGTCTGTTTCTACTCTATAGGGCTGTATATCCCTTTAATTATTGTGTTGGGGTCAAAGAAAAAAAGCAAGTTCCCTGGATTTGGAGCAAAGCACAGAATCCTTGTGTACTATATTGGTTTTTATTTCTGGGTTTATGATGCTTGGATAGTCTGGAGTCTTGCTAATCCAGAAGAAACCGACTTTCCCACAGATACGAACGCAAAGACTTAGCAAATGATTGTTCTGCCAGGGTATCTTCCAGCCAATCGAATCCACCTCATGAACCATCTCCTCTATGGATCTTGCAGGACTTGGGCACTTTAGGAGTATATTCTCTGTCCTAGTCAGTCCAGGACCAGGTCCTAGACAACTCAGGACAGTCCTATTCCCTGGACACTACTGAAATTACTGAAATAGCTCATTCAAAATTTTCTTTCCCTGTCTATTGCATGGAAACCACAATTAAAGTTCTTTCTCACGCTTTTCCCCAACTCCTCTGCCCTTCTGCCTCTTGACTGACTCTGGGGCTTCCCCATGTGACCTGATGTTCTCCATACTCTTGAGAACTGTTACTAATAAGTGATCTTTTCAGTAGTGTTTGCCTTCTCACCTATTGGCTGCATCATATCAACACAACATGAAATCTACCTTTTTAAATACCCAGTGACATTTGTGGAATATAAAGTAGCATAATATGAGATAAACACCTAAGGACAGTAGAGATAAGGGCCAGGAGGATCACACCATGGTTTGAAAGTCAGCCCCATGTGCTGTGGGAAAAGGCAGTTGGGACGGAGAAGGAATCACTAAGTAAATGATGATTGGAGTGATCGCCCAGGATGGGAGAAGAGTGCTGAAAGTAGACCAAGGTCAAACACGATGACCTCTTAGTATTTGTATGGCAAATCATAATGCCCCAAATTAGAGAGAGATTAGAAGGATGGTACCTACCACAGAGGTGGGTGGGGGGTGAATGGAAGCTGTGAACAATGATGGTGGAAAATGTGCACTGGTGAAGGGTTGGGTGCTCGAGCATTGTTTGACTGAAACACAATCATGCAAGTTTGTAACTATATCTCATGGTGATCCAATAAAACTTCTTTAAAAATAAATAAATAAATAAATAAATACCCAGTGTCCATGCATGTTGGTGACTAGGCATATTCAAAAGGAGTTTGTAATGAGGGCACACGAAGAAAAGAGTCAGTTTCCTTTTCTCTTTAGGAGACCCACTCTTGTCTCCCCAAATTCCAAGCCTCACACATTGTTCCCACTTTAGTGGTTAGAGAAAGGTGTCATTTTTCTAGCCACTCAATGTGTTTCAGGTGGTGGGATAGACTAATTTGATCCCTGGTAAAACCTTATAATGAAGGGGGGACAGAGATGTCCTTTCCATTCAACCTGAAGACTGCATTGTGAATGCCGGAGAATAGAAAAGCAATTTTTAAATGCTTTTAATTTTTTACCTAAATTTCTCATATGGCCATCTTAACAAACAGTAAAATAATTGCTACTATTATTACTTTAGAAACAAATGCACCTTGATATGAAAATCACAATTCTATTTGGACAACTTCGGTAGGTTATACTGTGCCTCCACTTTCTCATCTGTAAAAATGGCAGTAAATAATAATGTCATCTTTTCACTCTGCTGTTGTGAAGATCAGCACAATAATGCATGGGAAATACTTTATTTCAAAACTGCTGTATACATCAAATGGCAGGTGCTATTGCTTTTACTGATGATAAAGTTACAGTTGTTAGAACTATACTTTTCAGATATGCAATGTTTCCTCTTATTGCTAGTCCCCTAAGTCACTTGTCCTGAAATTCTACAATGTAATTTTTGTTATATAATTTTTTTTGTTTTTTGGGTCACACCCAGCAATGCACAGGGGTTACTCCTGGTTCTGCACTCAGGAATTACTCCTGGCAGTGCTCAGGGGACCATATGGGATGCTGGGAATTGAACCCGGGTCGGCCGTGTGCAAGGCAAACGCCCTACCCGCTGTGCTATCGCTCCAACCCCCTATTATATAATTTTTTTTTTTTTGGTTTTTGGGTCACACCCGACGATGCACAGGGGTTATTCCTGGCTCTTCACTCAGGAATTACCCCTGGCGGTGCTCAGGGGACCATATGGGATGCTGGGATTAGAACCCGGGTCGGCCGCGTGCAAGGCAAACGCCCTACCCGCTGTGCTATCGCTCCAGCCCCATAATATTTTTAAAATATTAGTAACAAGGAAAATAACAGAGTTTCCTAATAGGTAAAAGAACAGAGGAGGTAAAAAGAGTGGATATCTCAAATAAGTAGGGCCAGCATCATCCTGCCTTTATTTTAGAAAAGTATTCTAATTTTCCTTTCTGTATTCTATTTTTTGGAGGAGGTGGTCATACCCAGCAGTGCTCAGAACTTATTCTGGCTCTGTGCTCATGAATCACTCCTGGCCATGCCCAGGAGACCACATGTGGTGCCAGGGATTGACTGGACAGTGGCATGCAATACCACTGTGTTAAGGTTAAACTCCTTAACCACTGTATTATCTGTCCCATCCTGAAGTTTCTTATTTTCACATAGATGTAGAGCATCATGTGAGCAAGTGAGCACTGAACAAACATCTAGGTGATTGATAGCAAATGTCCACTTTGTGATATTGGAGACTGGTACTTACGGTTACGAGATTACTCCTTAGACACAACTTATTGACTCACCCATAATTTGTGGCCTTAGACTTGAATTTTATTTTTTTAAGGATTTAAAATTGATTTAGAATATACTAATGGCAGTTGATCACCATAGTGATTCAATTATTTGTATACGTTGCAAATATGTCTTATACCCTACAATAAGTCTAAATATCCCTCATCATTCATAATTATAAAATAACTTACCCACTGAACTATTGCTCCAGCCTCAATCTTGTCATTTTTCATCTAACCAATCCCCAATGAGTTGTTTCTAACTGTGGGAATAATGCATTTTGCTAACTTTGGGGGCTTCTAAAACTTCTAGTCACAGAAGAGAGAGAGAGAGAGAGAGAGAGAGAGAGAGAGAGAGAGAGAGAGAGAGAGAGAGAGAGAGAGAGTGCGAGATGAAAGATTGGAGGGGAGGCAGGACTAAGAGGAAAATAGAAAATCCAGCCTTTACTCACAGCCAAAGAGGCAACCAGGAAAAGTCAAGTTTTCAGCATATCAAAAATGTGTTTGATTTACTTTTTAATATTAACAACTGAAAAAACAACTGTTCTAAGACTCAAAGAATAGGCTTTAAACAACAGGCTTCTATCAATCGGAAATATTTCAAATCAATATAAAAAGCCAAATTTTTATGAGGAATTTCAGTAATCTGTAATAAGGAAATGGTTCTGCACAACCGCAGGAATCTTTGCTGTCAGGAATGATAGTAAGGCTGAAAGTATTCCCCCAGGAATAGAAGAAAATAGTAGGAAAGGAGACTCAGAGTTAAATAGGGGATCAGGAAGATCACTTGGCTTGTATTTGAACAGGAAACCTCTGGAATTCAACCCTGTGATCCCCAGCAGAGCGGAGAGCCAGATGGGCAGTGATGGGATGGAACAGTCTGTAATTCGGCTACATGAACCTGTGTTATCACCACTAGAGTCTCTTTGCTTCTCTGCAGAGGCCGTGAGCTGCCTCAGACATGATCATCGGAATCAAGAGAGGAAACTGGAAATGGACAAGGATATCACCCTTGTTGAAACACCTCTATTTCTTACTCTGTGTCAGAAGATGACTGGAATTCTCAAGTGTCTACTGAATTACTCAATGAGGAAGCTGGTTGATTTTACAGTCTTAAAGCCAAAAAGTCAAAGAACTTTTAAGCAGACATCTATAATGTGTTATCCAGCCACAGAGATTGAAGAAATGGAATCTAGCAACCCAGCTTTATTAAGTAATTTAAATACTCACCAAATCAAAGGGAAATAGAAGACAGCAAAAGTCAAGCTATTTCGAATGAAGAATTGCTCTCAGGCAAGGGGAAATTCTCTAGGAGGAGAAATGAAGCAAGAAGGAAGCGACAGCCTAGGGGAACTGTGGTCAATAAGTTAAGAATTTAGAAAATGATGGAAAAGGCCACTTGCCTTGCACGTGACCAACTAATCCCCAGCACCACATATGGTTCCCCGAGCACTGCCAAGAGTGACCCCTGAGGGGCTGGAGCAATAGCACAGTGGGTAGATCGTTTGTCTTGGACGCAGCCAACCCGGGTTCAATTCCCAGCATCCCATATGGTCCCCCAAGCACTGCCAGGAGTAATTCCTGAGTACAGAGCTAGGAGTAACCCTGTGCATCGCCGGATGTGACCCAAAAAGAAAAAAATAAAGAGTTACCCCTTAGCAGAGGACCAGAAGTAGCCCCTGAGCACAACTACATGGCTTCAAAAACAAACAGACAAAAAATGTCAAGAGGGATTCTCACTGTCACTGTCATATCGATTTGCTCAAGCGGGCACAAGTAACATCTCCATTGTGAGACTTGTTGTTACTCTTTTGGCATATCAAATACACCACGGGTAACTTGCCAGGCTCTGCCATGCGGGCGGGATACTATCAGTAGCTTGCCAGGCTCTCCGAGAGGGACGGAGGAATCGAACCCGGGTCAGCCAGGTGCAAGGAAAGTGTTCTACCCGCTGTGCTATCCCTCTAGCCCTATCAAGAGGGATTAGGAGGCAAAATGAACTGCAGGCCAGAGAGATGAATGAAGCAAGAATATAAACTTCCATGCTTGGCGTAGTGGCAAAAATCAGGTCTTGGCCACTGTCTCTGCTCTGGAGGTAGCTTATGCGATAGGCAAACTTCATTCTTTCCAGGGATTCATACCCACACTCACAAACACATGTGGGCACATCTGGGCTTATCTCTATACCTCTGTTTTAGATTTTGGTGAGGTTTTGCGGCTTTTGTGTTTGGTGGGGTTTCTGTTTGGGTCAGTTTGGTTTGGCGTGAGGGATTCAACCCAACGCCTTACACTTGCAAGACAAATGCTCAGCCACAGAGCCACCTACCTCAAGAGCTACCACTGCATTTTTGCATAAGAGAAACAAAAACCTCTTTTGAGGAAATCACCTGAAAGTCTCAAAATGTATGTTTCTATATACAGGCTGAAAAGACAACTATACACTTCTTAAGAACTGGTACATAATTAACATATTAGTGTTGTATACTGCATACACTCTCTCTCTCACATACAGAGAGAGAGAGAGAGGGTTTTAAATGCAGGAAAGCAATGTGACAGATTGGAAATCTAAGCGCAGATCATATACCAAACCAAATTATAATATTGGGGGGGAGAAAACTAGATACACACCCCAAGCAAATTCAACATGCTATTAAATTTTGAAAGTCACTGAACTAGACCGGGTTATCCCTCTAGTTAGCTCTAGAATCTCTGGCAAGATGCATAACCTCTCCTCCCCACCCGCCCCCACCCCCAGTGGTTTGCATCTATAAAATAAGAGAGGTGAGCACTCGCTCTGAGGGATCTCCTAATTCAGTTGTTCTATGAATGTATCAGCTTGACATTTGTGGGTATTGTTATAAGGCAGGTGTAGCAGGATTGTGGAAAATGGGAGGTTTCTACACACCCACACCCATTTTGTGCAGCAAATCTGGGAGTATTGTTTACTCTCCTGAAGTGAGCATTACTTAAAATGACTTTATTTGTTTTACAGTTTAGAGGGCCTCTGTAGGTAGCCTCAGGAGCCCATTCATTTCATTAACATTAAATCAACAAGCAGACCTTCTTTCTGCCCCTTTCCTGCAGGATTAATGGATTTTAGCCTGATTTGTGCATCTAGCAGCAAAACCTCGTGCTGAGAAAGCTAGCAGGCTTGACTAATTCCCAGCAGTGCTAACTTCATAAACTTACTTTAAGCTTTTAACTTTGACTGAAGATTAAAGATAATGACCTCATGCTGTTACCTTTGAATGCACGATATTCAGGATGCATAAGAAACTATATAAAATGACAAACTGATCCATTAACATATATGCTTGTGCTTATACATGCATACCATATAAATTATTTTTGTACTTATGAAAATTCTACCAATGTAGAAAGGGATCTTCCCTCCAAAACACTGAGATTTATGTAAAAATTATTAAATAACTAGAGGATTGTAGATGCATATGTAAAGTGTAAGCATGAGAACCTATTTAAAATATTATAAGTAAAAAATAAATAAATAAAAATAAAATATTATAGATATGCTAGTAGAGGGCCCAGTTTTATGTGCAGCTGTAACATTATGGGACTGTTGAACAGGAATAATCTTAAGAAGCAAAATTATTCCATTCCATAAGACCTATCAGTTATAAAGATATTACCTATAAAGGATTCCACATATGACCAGGGTAATAGTTTTTTTTCTTCCAGACAATCCTAAATGAAATAAAAAAAAATTCAGAGAAGTCTGCATGAAGAAGGGAGGAAGGGGGGAAAATACAATATTTCCAACCCATCTGACGAGACTACATGAAAAGGTTTTGATCAAAGGGTCTTAAGTACACTTTACTGGTGTGACAAACAACATTTTTATCCCTTTATTAGATTTATTTTTCTTCTGAAAACTGCAGTGACCAGGGTATGGTTTGTGAAAGAAGCTGGCAGGGTTGTGTTCTTTGATTCCTAATTAACACCTTCAGTCTCAAAAGAGAACCAACAGAAATACCATAAAATGTTGCAGCTGCATTGTGATTCCGCTTGGTTGGTTTGTTAAAAGTCGGCTGGGCATTGGCAGCTGCAATAAAGGGAAAGCTCAATGGATGTTTTGTATTGTACCCACTGGAGTGAAAGAAGGCAACCATTTTATTTTTCAAATGGGCAGCTGCAGAGGGAGGTTTAAATGGAGCTAAATACAAGATTTACTGTTAATTTATAAGAAATAAATAAAGAAACTAAAATCCAACTTTCCCACTTTGACACGCACATAACAAATTTTAAGTGAGAAAGGATTAAAGATAATCGTCGTGAACATTTTAATAACTGATGGGGGGGGTTGACAACAAGGAATAGCATTCATTTTTAAAATCAAAATTGCCCTTTTCAAAAGAGCTGAGTAAGCCAAAGCTTTAGAACTGGACATTTCCACTTTGAAAGGTAAAGGTATATCTTTCCTGTGTTTGGTAATGTAACCCTGTCCTCTGACTGTATTGAAATCCTAAAACTTGTACAGATCGGATTTGAGTACGAATCAATGCTCCCCCACCTCACTTGTTTTCTTAAGAGCTTGGAGTTGAATTTTGCTTTGGGTAGGGGAATAAAGGAGGCATTTAACTCTGGTCAGATAAATCTCACTCACATTCAAAAATGCAATTAAGGAAATATGTAAATCTAGATGTTTCATCAAATGCTAGCTAAGGGGTTACTAGTTCTTTTCAAACACAATGACTGAACTAAAGAACTTCAGTGTCTGTGTAAGAACCATTGTCTGAGTCCCAGTCCCTGTTGGTAACAGAGTCTGCTCTGGCCGTGGGAAATACCTACATATTTGACACAGGCCCTATTTCTGAGAGAAAGGGGATGGAAGAGAAAGTATGGCGATTTTACTGTTGCATTCTAATCAGCCATGATCTGCCTAATTTGCTTTGATCAGGAAGATAAACTAATTTTTCTATGGGGTGGATAAAAGTAATTAGCAAGCCAAAGCTTTTCATGTCCTTTCAAAAGAGCTAAAAAGTAAAGAGGATCAGAAATTGTAATGGTGGGAGCTAAATACATCTTTTCGGCTCATCTAAGAGCATTGTTAATTCAAAATAGGGTCCTGACACAGAAAGGGAACTTCCACTAAAGATAGTTTCATGCACTGCACAACCTTTGTGAACATCAGGATCTACACAGTGACATAACTTAACAGAATTGCCGAAGGGTGATTTATCACTGGTGTCTCTGTCCTCGAGCCTTTATCTTTTGTGAGGTCACCTTTTCCTTCCTGTGAAATGGTACCCCAAAGCTCATTATTTAAGGTGCTGAGTTATTTATTTGAACCCTAAGTGTTTGTACCACAAGAGAAGAGCCAGTTTGGGGTTCTACAATTCTGACTGCAGAACAGGACCTGAAATCAGACTCCAAAAGTTCATCAGGAGTCTGATCCCATAGATACTTTGATTTCGCAGCCTGCTTCAGCAGTTTTTTGATGCCAGTTACCAACTTCAGAAATACCACTAGCTGCTTTCCCACCGCCCCCCCAAACACTCAAGCACATGTAGTTATTAGATGAGAAGGAAAGATTTGGGAACATGGGGTTTTGTATCTGTTTTTTAACCTGCTATTTAGTGTTTCTTTTCTCCTGTTGATATGACCTTTGCATTATTTCCTTTTCCAAGCTGTTGTACTAGATATGGTATCTGTAACCCTCCTGTAAACTTAATTGCTTTTTTGGCTACTAATCTCTTTTACTTGGTTTCTGAGATACCAAGGTATGCATTTCATGTCACACTCAATGTGTCTTGTAAAATAAGTGGATGTTTTAAAAGGAGGGTAAATCCAAGTAAACTAGAAAGCATGATTTAAGACCCCTTTAAAATCTACATTGTTTTAAAATTACTGAAAATAATGTGCTTCGGAGGCTGGAGTCCAGCAGGTAGGGTGTTTGCCTTGAATAAGCCCAATCTCCAGCACCACATATGGTCACCCAAACCCATCAAGCCCCATCCCTGAGCACAGCCAGCTGTGCCCCAAACCCGTCACTCCTTCACCCCCAAATAATAATGTGCATCATTTTTTTTATCATGTTTTTCTCCTCTTTGGGGAAAATAAGTCAACAAACGTTTTAACTTTTTTTTTGCAAAGTAAAACAGATTTTACTTGGAGTTTTTTTGTTATTGTTGTTGTTTTTTGGGTTTTTTTTTTTGCTTTTTGTGTCACACCTGGCGATGCACAGGGGTTACTCCTGGTTCTGCACTCAGGAACCTCTCCTGGCGGTGCTCAGGGGACCTTATGGGATGCTGGGAATCGAACCCGGGTCGGCCGCATGCAAGGCAAATGCCCTACCCACTGTGCTATCACTCCAGCCCCGATTGGAGGTTGTTTTATTTTTTTTGAAGGGGAGCAGAGAGAGAGAGAGAGAGAGAGAGAGAGAGAAATGTATCCGAGGGAGAGTGTGAGCTTCCCCAAAGACAGAGAAGCCCCTACATATATCCCAGCATTAGACATGAAAGCATGAAAGTACACCTCTCAGGAGGGGAGATGCGGGCCACACATGTGCTCGGCCACATGGGCACAAGCAACACATGAGCTCAGGCAGCCTATGCGCCCATTTTAACTATTTTAGACAACGTTTTCAAAAGTCTTAGTTATAGCACAGTTTAAAATGCAAATTAAGGGGCCAGAAAGATCGTACAGGGATAAAGACTTGACATCTGCTTTTGGTGGTCACAATTTAGTTGAGGAAGACAGACGAGTGAGCCAAGCTAGTGGTGTATAGGGTATGCATGTACCAGGATGACGTAGTAGAGAGGAGTCTCAGGTCACTCTTTGTTGGAATCTGGTACTCTCTTCTTTTCTATTGGGCATGTTAATGAACTCTTCTGTAACTTGCTTTTCTCATCTGTCAAAGAGATTCTGTGAAACATTCTGTGAAAGAGAATGTTTCTCACAGACTAGTTCGTGTGGGGTTTTATTTTCAGAACAGTTAAAAAGGTGTCTGCAGGTAAAAAAAAAAAATGCAAGGCAAGGTTAGCTATTACTATTAATAGGTATCCTTACAAAGTCCTGCGGAAACAGAGAAGAAACCAGTTTGACTCCTGGCATCGAAAATAATCTGTAGAAAGGGATGCTTTTAAAGGGATGGAGAGAATTTCACCACATGCATGGGCTTGTCCCTCAGCATGAAGAAACAAACCACCACACAGCAGAAGTGCGGAAAACACCAAGGGGAGTTTACAGACTTGGTAGGCACGAGGCAGCAGCCACCGGAAATGAGAGCTCGAAGGAGAGGACACAGAAAACATCCAGCCACAGGAATTCATACTTTAAGACTGAGAGTTGAATCCCTCAGTTAGAGAAATTTGCTTAAGGGGAGTTCATGAAGACTTGGTGTTCTTCAAATGACTGGAACCTCCACAGTAGACCAAGTCCTTGAGTCCCAAGGCTGGCAAATGCTCTGCCACTGATGAATCATATGACTGAGATAGCATTTGTGCTTTCTGATCTATTTGGTTATCTGCTTGATGAGAGACTTAACCTAGTCGCCCATTGAGTGTAAATTTACCCTGGATTAACTCTGTGTGCTGGAGCGTTAGCACAGCAGGTAGGGCGTTTGCCTTGCATGCAGCCAATCTGGGTTCGATTCCTTTGTCCCTCTGGAAAAGCTACTGAGAGTAGCCTACCCGCACGACAGAGCCTGGCAAGCTACAAGTGGCATATTCGATATGCCAAAAACAGTAAAAACAAGTCTCACAGTGGAGACATTATTGGTGCCCGCTCGAGCAGATTAATGAGCAACAGGATGACAGTGATACAGTGACAGTGACATCATGGAATATTTGCTTACAAATGAATGCCCTATCTTATTTAATGCACAGACATTTTAAGTTCCCAAGTCAGTGAAAAATTGGAAATAGGAAACAGTTGGGGTCTCCTTCCTGTTCACCTTCTTCATAGTCTCTCTCCTTTCCTGACTGATAAGTGCTTCAGCTAAATCCACAGCTGAGCACTACCTTCACCCTCTGCTGGCGTGTCTGCCCTCCCTAGCCTCTTACTTCTGAGTGAAATGTCCTACCTCTTGTCCAAAGATGGGTCCATCATGGTTATTGGATTTGCCCATTCCCTTTTCCAAACTTGATTTTGTTGTTGTTGTAGGGGCAACACTCAGCCACGCTAGGAGTCATGAAGGTGGCAGGAATCAAACCCAGGCCTCACGCATGCAAGACTTGTGCTCTGCCACCAGAGTCCTGCCCGCCCCAGCCCACTCCATTCCCTCTGATCTCCTGGGTCCCAGGCTTATTCATTGTGAAACTTTCAGTACTTTTGGTGAGTGTCTGGGATACCAAGTGCTAAGGAAGGCCACAACGATAAGGACAATGATCCACTGATCTGGTGTTAGAAGTCTGAAATCTACAAGGATTATACCAGCCCATATTTATTAAATCTGAGCGTGGGTTTTCCATGAAAGATGCTTATTGCCACAGCATCCTCTACTTCTTCCTCTTTTATCCTTTTCTTCTCTACTACCTGACGTAGTTTTCGATGCATATAAATGTAAAATAAATGTTTCCTCTGAGTGGCACGAGGGAGCCCACAACACAAAAAGCAGAATACCTTCCCTCTGCTCTGACTTCCGCAAACCGCTTGCTTTTCTGCTTTCTCTCAAAGCCGAAGAGGAGACTGGATTCACTGTCATTTCTTTACCTCCCACTCACTCTTTCATTCCTTTTGCAACCAGCCGGCCACCCCCACCATTCAGCTGAGATCACTCTCTCCCAAACGCAACCAAGGACCTCCTGCTGCCAAATCCAAATGGTCTTTTCTCAGCCTTCCATATTCCGGCTGGGTCTGCGAATTAGACCCTGCTGACGCTCCTTCTCCTCCTTCCTGGGGGGGAACAAGCACTGCAAGGTGCAATCTCCAAATGCTCCCAGTTTGGAATTGGCCAAGTCTGGGTTTGGCAGCTGTCCAGTGCTCAGTCTCCTCCTTATCTATAAAATGGGGCTAATAAAGCCTGTTATCTGTGTCTGGAACACACACACACACACACACACACACACACACACACACACACACACACTCCAGCCCTGTGGTTGCTCTCTGCTCTCACCTCGCACGGGCGCTGCTGCCAGATGAATTTTCCTGAACTTCCTGATGGTCATGTCACTTCCCCTGCGCAGGAAGCTTCAGTGGCGCCGCTGGAGCCAAGAGCTCCAAATCCAGCGCCCCGTGCACAAGATCCCACCGCCAACGCAGCTAGATCATACAGGGCTGTGCTCCAACAGCAACAGCAGTCCCGTCGGAGTGGAAACTGGAGACCGTTCCCTGGTGGCTCTCACTAGTTGCCTTTTAACATCTCTTCATCTCCAGTGTCTTCATTAACAGATTGAAGTGGTCCCTTATTTAAAGCTAAATTTTCTCTTAGCCCTAAGAGTCTCCTATTTTTCCCCTCTGACCTTATTTTTCCACCTTTCCCTTCCGGTTTCCTCGTCTTCGGACCAGCTGGAGAAGGCCCCATCCCCCACCCCCACCCCCTCCATGCTTCTTGCTTCCGTCCTCTGGAACCTCTCTGTCCCCAGTCTGCCTGCCTGGACCGTTTTCCCATCCCCACCTGTCAAATGCTTCCATTAGGTACTTTTTAGGTGTCCTCTCCTCCTCTGGGGCCAGGAGTTATCATTCCCCCCTCCCCAACCCCTGTCCCAACGCACACACAAAATGATGCCTGCCATTCTCGTTTCAGTTGTAGTCACATTAGTAAGCCCTGATTGGACCACTTCGATTTTCCCTTCCATCTTTCCTTTGGTGCTACTGGTTTCCCTTTGTACTTTGGCCAGTTATCTCTTCCGCCTGCCAGCTTTGGCTATGCCTTGCTCAGGGAGCCCCATTTTACCCAGTGTCTCAGATTCAGCATCTGTACCCACAGCTTCAAAACCCTTCTGTACAGTCTCCCAGGCGGCTTTAGTTCTCTCGTCTCTCAACTATCCATCAAAGCAAGTTTAAGCCCCCGTCGCCAAGTAAGAGAGCTCACTGAGGCCAAGGCACTGTAGGGACTTGAAATATTTTCCCTTTTTTTTAAGTAGCATGGACTGGAGCGATAGCACAGTGGGCAGGGAGTTTGCCTTACACACGGCTGATCCGGGTTTGAATTCCTCCTTCCCTCTCGGAGAGCCCGGCAAGCTACCGAGAGTATCCTGCCCACATGGCAGAGTCTGGCAAACTACCCTGGCAAATTCGATATGCCAAAAACAGTAACAGCAAGTCTCACAATGAAGACGTTACTGGTGCTCAAGCAAATCGATGAACAACGGGGGAACAGTGCTGACAGTGCTACAGTTTAAGTAGCATTATTCCGTAGCATAATACGGATTTTGGGTGTGCATTATAAATCAACACTTGTGTCTATACAAAATAATGTTGAAATTTGTACTCTTATGCCATAGACAAAGTTAGTGTACTTACAAGAGAGTATAAAATTATCAAATAAGCAAAGTTTTATTTTTAAAAGATTTTCATTGTTATATTTTCTTAAAATCCCGGCTGCAGTTTTATGATCTTAGCACTCTTAACAATTTTACAAAAAGGGAAATTCTATAAATAGTCTAGTGCATTAAGATGCTTATTCCATAGTTTATAAGTGGGAAAAGTTTAGAATCACTTAGGGGCATTTTTCTCCCTACTTTTCTCTTGCTGGGTGATTGGGATTTTCACATGCACGTGCTAGTGGTGCTCCTTAGGGGTCACACACATTATTTTAGGTGCCTGTGCGTACCTACGTGTGGTACAGCAGGCGTCCTAGCCAACAGAGCTGCATGGCCTGTGGTCGGCACACGTCCAGTTTAGGGTCAAACTGGGAGTTGAATTTCTAGCCTGATGCTATCAAAGGAAGTGATTTTTTTTCATGTGCCATCCCCAGATCCCTAGGGATTTTTTTTTTAAGTCCATATGCCTGGATGGACTTTAAAAAATCCAGGAGATTCTGATTTGGTAAATCTGGGAATGAGCCCAGGTCACTGAGTTGTTGTTTTTGTTTTAACAGTGTCAGATATAATCCAAATTGCTGGGTCATGTAACTAGGAATTATGCAGAGCACAGCTGTGCAGTGCCAAGAAGCTTTCTGATTCATGTTACATATTCCTTTAGACTTTGTCTTTTCCCCAGACATTAGCATCAAGACACTTGTGTTGGAACCTTTGCTTAATCATTTTGTGTGACTGAGCAAATTATTTTTTCTGTCTAAACCCCAATGTACACCGCTGTAAGATGAAACAATGATAGTACTCAGTGTAGAAGAAGATAAAATTGAGTAAGAGTGAATCTACAAAGCCCTCAAGATAGCATTTGACATAACAGAAGCAAGTAATAAATATCAACTGATAAAAATGATGAGTATTTAATTCCTTCTCTCCAAATCTTAATTCAGGTTCAATTTACATACTATTACACTTGCTGCTTCTCTGTAGGTTACTGCAATAAATATTAGCATATGATGGTGATATGACATTTTGTATATGTAATTTTATTTTGTATGTTTATGTGTATATCTTTGTGAATATAATCTACAAACATCAAGTGACTAAACTCAATTGTTGACTATTTCTGGCTCTTGACCCAAATGTTTCTGAAGGCTTCTATATATTAATGTTAAAAATACTGGTTACTCTTCAATATGTCAGTCTTTAGCCAAAGTGATATAGAATTCTCTGCCAGAATATATTATTAGTAGTAGTGAACTTAGTCTTATTAAAATTTTGACCATATTTTGTATCAAAATACCTTTCTTTTAGTTGTACTTGTTAATCTGTATTTTCATTGCAGTTCTATTTTATTAAAATTAACCATGAATTCATTACATTGAAGACATTTATATCTGCTTCCATAACAAGTGTTTTCATGTTAGACTTCAGAAATACAGGTACTAAATGTTGAATACTTTTGAATCCCTTGCACCTGGCACAGGTGCCTGCCACATAGTACAATTAAATATTTATTGAGTGAGAGAAAGAAAAGAAGATGAGAGAGAGACAGGGGTGAATTTACATGTTTCCACATACTTTTCACAGGACTAGGATCAGTGCACAAAATAAACTTTGAATTCACACTTAAAATAAACTTTGGGTTCACGTATAGATGTGAAGTATTAAAAAGACAAGGCAACTCTACCCACCAAAGCCTACAACACACAATCTAGAGGCATCTGACATTCAGAAATATGTACCTTCCAGTCCACTTAATACATGTTTTTAAGAAGATGATGTCCAGGTGGATTAACATAAATAGAGGAGAGATTGTGCTCTGAACACAATCTAGAGGCAGAGTGAAAAAGACTGAATAAATGAGCAATTTAGAGCAATCAGAATTATATCATATAAACTATCATATAGCCCTCTGAAAGGAAATAGTCCTAAATCCATGTTATAGTGATTTTCAATAGGCCTGGTGGTATGAAGATATTTATGTAGTTTGAATAAGTACATCTCTATCATAATTGTCTTTCATTCTTATAATCATTTGAAATTCTTTGAGCTCTAAATTTTGGCATATGATTTCTGTGTTCAGAAAACAGGAATATAGACTGAAGAAAGTGTTTTCTGAGACTCTGGTTCAGAGTTGGTGATTTGAGTACCAAATGTTTCCTGGAGCATGTCCCAGTAGCAAACCTCTTGGGGCTGGAGCTATAGCACAGCAGGTAGGGCGTTTGCCTTGCATGCGGCCGACCTGGGTTCAGTTCCCAGCATCCCATATGGTCCCCTGAGCACTGCTGGGAGTAATTCCTGAGCACAGAGCCAGGAGTAACCCCTGTGCATTGCCAGGTGTGGCCCAAAAAGAAAAAAAAAAGAAACACCAGTAGCAAACCTCTAAGGAGAAGCGGGGAGTGAGAGTCAGGATTCAGCAGAGGGAGGTGCAGTTTACTACCAGGTCCTGGGCCAGTCCTCCCGGGAGCTCTGACTTGAGGGTGCTCTTCAGAAGTATCCCTTCATATCACACACGGAACAGTTATTGGATATAAGACTTCCTCTCTTACCTCCCCCCAACCCCAAAGTGTGGCCTTTAGCTAGGAGGCTCATCATAAGCTCTCTGTAGGGTGACTCAGCTGGAACCCCAGCTGAGTGGATGAGAGATTACTTTCTGAATGGTGGCATCTAGCCAACACACTGTACCATCCCCTACAGCTGGTAAAGAAGGATTCCATCCTGAAAATAAAGGGAATGGCAAGGCCACCATATTTCTCTGGAAAGAAGTTGACCCACTTCAATGAGGCAGTGCAACTCTGAGAAGGGCCGATCTCAGAAGGCTCCTGAAAATGATTTCAGATTTTAATTATCTTTCTCCCCTGTTTCCATTTTCTTTCCCCCCTATTCCATATTCATTTTACTTTCTAGCCATTTCCTTTCCTGTCTAGATTGTACATATCTATGTTTGTACATGCTGCTACCCCAAAGAATGTTTATGTGCTTTAATTTCCCTCCACCTGTCTTTTAAGCATAAATAACTCTGCCTCCTAGCTTTCCTTAGGGAGCAACCCAAGAGCTTCAGAATACTACCATACTAATCCATCTCCATCTCCCAATCAGCTGCATAAACTTCCTTTCTTCCTACATTTATATTCTGCTGGTCCATTGAGTAAGCCTCCTGCCATTGAACACCTGGCAAAAGTATGTTTCTCAGTTCCTCTATTAGAAACTTACCTCAAAATTCCCTTTTCAGGTAACCTAAACTGATTAACTGGAAATGAGAAAACAAGCAGTCCCTGATAATCCACAGCATTGAAGTTATCAAATGGCCACTTCCTAACCACTCAGACAAATCTAAATAAAAATAAGTCAGTGAAACAACAGCAGCAAAAACGTTTTGTTGGTCTTCAACTATGAACTCTTGAAAGGCAGTAATTGCACCTGCTCTGTGCTCCTTTCCATTGCACAATGTCTAGCACACTGTTAGAACTCAATAGAATGAGATAATTTTTTTATCCAATACTGCACCTGGGAAGACTGGCAGACTGCCACCAACTAGATGGCTGGTGTACTTGAGTGATTCCTGCGTCTTTATGGAGAAGTAGAAAGTCATGAATTACAGCCCCTAGACAGACTGCTATGAGGATTATCCATTGAATAGAACAGGTTTTTTGTTTGTATTTTTTAATGAGGACAATATATACTGGTATAATCTTTCTTTATGAATTAGGAGGAGAATTGGAGGAGTAAGGGGGATTATGAAATTATGTTACTTCTGTATCATCAACCCTGAAAGAACATTCCTTCATTTCATTTTAGCAACGATCATCATTTGTTAAGCAGAGTAGAAAATTTTAGGAGTTCTTGAGAAGTTGGTGGTAATTCATAACTTCTTGCTTAGTAAAATGCTAGATGATGTGCAATTGAGGGTATCATCTGGGGAAAATCATCTTGCAGTAATGCCTTTAAATTTAGTGGGAAAATCGTGAAATAGGAAGCTAATATAACTTCAGCAAAAAATATATTTAGTCGGTAAAAATTATATAATTCAAAAAGATTTCTGTAACTCTGATTATTATTTTAGAGTTAGGTTTCCTCCTAAAAACCAAAGTGGACTCTGCATATAATTAATAATATCCTCTGTCTGTCTTAGCCTTTTTTTCTTTTTTTCTTAGGTAGTAGTTAAAAAAGATCCTGCAGATTTTTTTTTAATTAGATAAGTAGAATGATTTCTTAGGTATCAAAGTTCTGGTTGTCAGGTTTTCCAAATGTAAAGAATCTGAGCAGATAGAAATATATGGTTAAGAATAAAAATATGTTTCTTTGAGGAGTTATTGCTTAATGAAATGTCCTTTAACAACCTGTTCTTGGAAATAAGGAGAATACAACTGATTTTTACTTTACAATGAATCTTCAGTAATGTGAGAATTATTATGAAATTATTTGAAGTGGGGTCTAGAATCTTAAAAAATAGGGAAGACAAAAAGGAGAATAATATAGACCATATTTTGCTGGGTTTATTTTTTTAACAAAAATAGCCACCATTTATGACTTGCCAGATTTCCCATGTGTTATCTTATTTACTCCTATATCAATCCAGTGGGATTTGTTATTTCTGTTCCATAAATAAAGAAATCAGAGAAAGTTAAGGAATGTACCAAGGTCATAAACCTAATAAATACTGGAGATAAAGGATTTGCCAAAAAAATCTCGATTCCAAAGTTGATGCTTTCCCCATGACACCAATAAGACATTCCAAATGTGAACCTTGCCTTAATATCAGTAGTAATGACTCTTTGAGTTTGCTTTCAAAAAGCTGAAGGTTTGGGGCTCGAACAATAGTGCAGCGGGTAGGGCATTTGCCTTGCACGCGGCCAACCCAGATTCGATTCCCAGCATCCTATATGGTCCCCTGAGCACTGCCAGGAGTAATACCTGAGTGCAGAGCCAGGAATAACCCCTGTGCATTGCCTGGTGTGACCCAAAAAGAAAAAAAAAAGCTGAAGATTTTATTTATAAAAACTTATTTGTGTGAGTTGATGGAGGCTATTGTCAGGATGGAGCCCAGTGGTAGAACACATGTCTCACATGGGTGAGATACTGGGTTTGGTCCCTGGAACCACAAAACAAAAATAAAATATACATGAGAACTTCTTATTCTTTCCTTCTCCCAGCCCCTGGAAACAAAAAATATATAAACAAATAAAAGGTGATGAAGTAAATTGTACAGATGACAGAGAAGTGACAGAGAAACTATATTGGAATGAGAAAGTGCTTTTGGAATTAATTTGTCTATTGTGATACATATTAGGGACTTAGTACTGAAGATACTTCCCATTTTTTGTCATTTTTATAGCAGCTATATGATATCATTGTCAAATCTTGTCTCTGTTTATCAAATTTGTTTGTTTGTTTGCCTGTTAATAGTGCCTTTTCCTGAGGAGAGTTCTTGCTTATAGTTATCTGCTTATAACTTCAGTGACAATTAGAAATATCAAAAATTTCTTGAAATGATGATAAAGATAAAAGATAATATTTTTTATTGAACCTAAGGAGTGAAATAAATGATTCCACTTTGGAACTACATGAAAGTGACATCAACAGCAATTTTAGGTACCATAATTCTAAGTACTGTTCTAAAACATTGTTCACATCATTATCACAAAATTGCTATAAATTCTAGAGATGATCCCTTAGAATTAAGCAGAGTCCTTCAAACGTGTGCCTCTGGCCTCATGAAAATCCAAAGTATTTTGTTGCTGAAACTTATAGTATACCACTGTATCCCAAAATCTTTCAAGACTTATCTGAATTTTTATTATTCTCTCAGTATTTCTATTGAGATAAAAAATTTTAAGAAATATTTAAAAATTAAATATACCAAAGTACTTTGTGTAAGCAGATAGATTTTTTTTCTAGGCATTATGAAGTTAAAAATGATTATCAAATATTTGTACTACTTTAGGCTTCATTTGTTTAACTTGTTCCTATGTTTGGTTGTCAGAAGCTATGATGTAAATTGATAAACTGGTAAGAAAAACAGTACTCAAGATAGTTTCATATACTTTGAGTAAAAATACTGGGTTTCTTAGAAAAACAAAATGAGATGTCTGTTTTAAATAGTAATAGTTGTAATGTTGTCACTCTAGGACTTCTGTTTGAACTGATTACACTTGATAAAAAATAACAAGCTATAACAAATAGAAGGGCAAGATTTCAGTAATTCACTAAAGAATGTCTTCACTCAAAGCTTTGTGGCAAAAAAGTCTTGTTTGGGGCACAATTGCAGAGTTGAAATAACAGGCCATGAATACCCTAGAGAAATGACTATGTACCCAAGGTGAATGCAAAAGCCTTCCCTCTTGAATGAGCCTTTTAATGAAGGCATTATCTAGGCTCTGAAAAAGTCTTCAGTGGTCCTACCTAAAGATTAATGGGAAATGCCGAAACTGAGTTGGCCTATTTGCAGAAACAATTTTAAAGATTTACTGATGGTTGACAAATGCCATTTAAGCTTTCAAAGCCAGCCATATGCTTTTGAAAAGGATTTAAAGGAAATCCTCCCACTATAGAAGAAGACTTTGAAGGGTCTCTGTGGTAGCCTCTGGTTTTTAGGTGTGTGGATGTTGTTCAGTTTTCTCTCTCCTAACTGCCCCCAACCGCCCCCCCCACACACACACATATCTTTGCTGAATTCCTAAAAACATGTAGCTTAGAAAAAGAAGTTGGTCAGCCTTCTGTTGACATATTTCTGTGTTCAAAAGGTCATCATATATGATTGTTTCTTACAGAAATTCTTGCCAATTATACCTATGATGTGTCTTTCTCAGCTCCTTTCTAGGAAATAGGAACTGTAAACAGCACCCGAATATTGAAATTTAATGTAATATCCAAATATGATTGATGCATTATAATTCTTTTTTGATGGGGACAACCAGTGGTGCTCAGGGCTTATTCCTGGCTCTGCATTCATAAATCATTCTTGACTGGTACTCAGGGGACCACATGCAACGCCTGGTATTGAACCTGGGAGGAAATTGTGTAACGCAAGTGCTCTGTCCACCATACTCTCTCTCCCACCCATAATTAATGCTTTTTAACGGTGTTTGAATTTTTCTTAGGTTTACGTCACTATGTAAATGCTTTAGCTTTCTAGAATGTCACTGCCACATACATTTTAAATCAAGTTTTCATGAAGATGGGCATCCTTGTTCTTCAACCTTTGTTCTCTAAGGCATCTTCACATTGGGTTTTTCTTCTAGCTAAAATTTATTCAGGCTGAAGAGTAACACATTTCCAGAAAGAGCCATTAAAAAAAAAAAATCCTAGTGTAATTTTAAACTCTCAGTCAATCATACATGGACTAGAATCAGTCCCACTTTTTTCTTTATCATCAGCTTCTTCTGACTTTAGTGGTCTCGAGGTGGTTTCCCAAGCGGGCTGAGCCTTCTCTTGCTGATCCCCAGACCAGGGGTTCAATCTCTTGGTGCAGGGCTTGGCCTGCCCCAGCGCTGGCCCCGGTCACCCCGAGTTCAGGGCCAGTCTTGTGCCTCCATTCCCCCCAGTCGCTGACAGTGATCTGACAGACAGTGACACTGACACAAAGAAGCCAAGAGGGACAGGAGATGGGGAGGTGAGGTCAAAACCGAGAAACTGAGAAAAATCCGGTGAAGCGGAAGCTGAAAGGATCAATGCTCGAAGGCTTAAGGCTGGTTTCCCTCAGCTCACTTCGGGCGGCCACACCTCCCCCAGACACAGGGAGGGAAAGGCCCCCACTTCAGTGCCTTGGTAACAGTGAAAGGCCCAGTGCCATGAAAGAAGAGTCTGGGCGCGGAAACCTCCAATCCCTCCCGCAGCAGCTAGGAAGCCTAGTAGTCAGTTTCCTGTTCTTTTCAAAGCTGGAACCTAATTAAGGGGTGATCACCCAGAGCCAGGGAAGCTTTGCCCCACGCACTACCGCTGTTGGTCCACCACGATTGCTCTTTTCTCACCTGGATTATCTGAATGACCCGCCCCCACCCCCTAGGTTGACTGTCCTCCAAAGATCTCACCACCAGGGAGGTCTCTCTGGAAATCTCATCCTAACACTATGAACCCTGAGTGAGGGCCAGACAATACAGCCATTAAGGGGCTCGCCTTGCAAGTGGCGAGCCTGGTCAATCCCTGGAACCTCATGTGGTCCTCCAAGCACCACCAGGAGTGACCCCTGAGCGCAGAGCCAGAAGCATGCCTCCAGCACCACTAGGTCTGACCCACTCCCCACTCCTACAGAAATCCTTCTTTGAGTCCCCTGGGCAGACCCCTTATCCCCAGAAATATCTGACCATTGCTGCTGGTGGTGAAATCACCACACAGTGAGAAAGTTACTCCCACCCATCACACAGTGAGAAAATTACTCCCCTTTCATTTTCCTTTGAGTTTATCAAAGAGAAAGCTGCATGGAGGACTGGTTGTTTTCACCAGCTCTCTCATGTGCGCTAAATTCCCTTTGCATCAAAAGAAAGATAAGTTTCAGGCTCAGTTTGACTTGGCAAATATAACTAGGAAATTAGAATTTAATAACATCATTTGGCTTGGGTTCGTTTATACTTGGACAGATTGTGTATACTTTTACGACAGGGAATATTGGTTTTCTACTTAAGGTAATGATAGAAATTGTCCAATTTAATTACATTTATTTAAGGTTTTGATGTTGTTTGGGGGAACACCTGACTGTGCTCAAGGATTATTCCTGACTCTGTGATCAGAGATCACTCCTAGAGAGCTTGGGGAACCATAAGGGGTGCCAAGGATTGAATCCAGGTAACCAGATGCAAAACAAGTGCATACAAGCACCGAACCCACTGTACTATCTCTCTGGCCCTTTATAGGTATTTTAAATCTGCACTGCACTGCACTGTCATCCCATTGTTCATCAGTTTGCTTGAGTGGGCACCAGTAATGCCGCCATTGTGAGACTTGTTACTGTTTTTGGCATATTGAATTTGCCACGGGTAGCGTGCAGGCGGGATACTCTCGGTAGCTTGCCGGGCTCTCCAAGAGGGACTGAGAAATCAAACGGGTCAGCCGTGTGCAAGGCAAATGCCCTACCCATTGTGCTATTGCTCCAGTCCATTTTAAATCAATATAAATAGGTAGATAGATACATCTCTATAAACATAGAGATATGTTCTAATATATA
The DNA here is from genome assembly GCF_027595985.1 of Sorex araneus. NCBI lineage: Eukaryota > Metazoa > Chordata > Mammalia > Eulipotyphla > Soricidae > Sorex > Sorex araneus. The sequence continues at coordinate 14,169,757 of NC_073311.1, forward strand.
TCATATTATATATATCATGTATAACATATATACAATATATAAAAGAGGGACGGAGGAATTGAACCCGGGTAGGCCATGGGCAAGGCAAATGCCCTACCCACTGTACTACCGCTCCAGTCCAATTTTCCTATAAGGGAAATCAATATAGACTAGTTTTTCTCCTCTACACTGTATAAAAGAATAGTTCCATTATATAGCAAAATAATGAGTATTTGGGAAAGAGAGCTATGAAAAAAATCAAGCTTCCCACAAGACTGCAAAATTCCACTCCAGCCTTTCTATTTCCAGGCAGCCCACTGTCTCCACTGCCTCATACCCAGCTTGCCTGTGACAAACCTGACAAGCCTTGGGTGGTACATACCAGGGTCCTTTGTAGAACATGTGCTATCCCTGCTTCCTAGATTGTTCCTGCTCTTCCTTCATCCCTCAAGATGCCACACTAGTGTCCCTCAAGGAACCCTGTCTCTTTTGTCATTACAGTCACCTTGCTCCCTGATTGAATTGAAGTCCCCATACTGAACGCACAGCATCGTGGCTAAATATTTATCAGCACATCCATTGCACCTGTAACTCTTGCCTCTCTTGCCTCCTATTCTATAAAGCTAAGAATAATTTATTATGAAGAATGAATGGTAGTAGAGCTTTGGTGATGGGTGATATTAATTCATTTAACAAGATGTGAAGCTACCAGAATGTACACAGTTTTGTAATTTTTCATGAGAATTCCTGAAACACCTGTTTGGAATACCGTGTTTACTCAAAGTTTGATGAATGAGCACATATGTTAATCTGGCAGGCATACAAGCAAGATGTTGAATAATCAAAATTTTAATAATAGTTCAATAATTGATTTCTAAATAATGTTCAAAAAAGCAGAAACAGGGCTAGGTACAGGGCTACAGTGGGTGCACCCTGGCCTTGCCTGCAGTCAACCCAAGTTCAACCGCTGGTACCCCAAAAGTGATCTCTGAATTCATAGTGAGGAATAAGACTTATACGCCACTGGTCATGGCCCCAAAACATAGAAAATTCAAAAAGCAGAAGCAACTCAATGTCCATCAACTGATGGATGGATAAAAAACACTGTCACTTTTCCACATGGAATATTTGTTGATAATTGAAAGGAATGAGGTATTCATACATGATACAGCATGAATAAATCTTGCATCAGGCTCCATTTATGGGCATCCCTTGCTTTACTATGTTTCCTTTGACTGCACTTCACAGTATCGAATGTTTTACAAAGTGTAAGTTTATAACAATGTTTCTGGGCTTTTTTGTAAATGGCAGTACTAAAGGCATGTGACCCACAGGTCAGTCCCCTTGCCACTCCCTGGTACAAATGTGCCCACACCCAACAAGAAGCGTAATCACCCCTCTAGAGGACGGGCTGAATGGATATGATGGGCTTCACAATGCTTTCCTTATATAAACACACCTCCCACATCAAACTGCCACAACAGGCCCTCCTGGCTTGTCTGAGGATTTACAATAAGAAATATTCTTTTGAAATGGAAAATAGGCAGAGCCTTTGTCTTGAGAAGGCTGTTAAACAAATATAACCTGAGAAAGGATAGTCCTGGGGGGTCTGGACCACAAGGGTGTGATCCTTGTCTCTCAACACCAGCACTACGACACTATTAAGAGGACTGGCTACACGAGTGCATCTAGCATCTGACTTCAATCACTGCAGTCAGTAGCAAAAAATGTTTTACACATGGCATACGCATACCACAACAGGAGTTGATTGTATGAAGCACATCTCATGATCAAAAAGGACAATGGAAAACCAATCCTAAGTGGGTAGCAGAATTTGCTTGGAACATCTGGAAGCAGACTTTAAGACTTCAGGTTAAAATTTCTCTTTCCAAGAGTATCTCGTGAATCCAGAGGTGAAGGCTTCAGCCCCTGTAGTCATACGATAATTAATTCGTATGTGAACACACTCATATTTTAGCATCCAATTCTCACAACGTCTCTGTCTTCAAAGATATTGCAATTTGGTCTAGGAAAAAATAAGATTTGGTTTTAGGGCTGCACCTCATTGTGCTGTGGCGTATTCCCAGCTTGGTATTTAGGGAATCATGTAGTACGAGGCAGCAAACCCAGGAATCCGCATGCAAGGTTCAGCCCTTCGGGCTATCTCCCCAGTCCCAGAAACATAGGTACAATTTCTGGGAATTGTGTTGTTGTTGTAGTTATGTGTGATACAGAAGGTCTGAGTCCTACCGCTGAGTCATGTACCTTGCTCCTGGCAGATTTGCAAGTGTCCATATACTTACCAGATTTGCATTCTCAACAATTTTTATGGATTTATTTTACGGAAGTTTCTCAAGAAATGTTGACTGAGTCAATAAATGACTGAATGAGTAAGTGAATTATGATCTGGGGAAATTACATAATTTATTAATTCATACTCATTTAACACTTATAAAAATGTTCATTCCTAATTTATTAAACACTGAGAATTGGCTTTTTATGAATTAATATATCAAGCTGAATTTTCAGAAAGATAAAAAATAAATAACATTTTCATTAACTTCTGCTGTCCTGTCTAATTCATTTAAAAAGGAATTTTGTGTGTGTGTAGGGTTTTATAATGTGATTTTTTTAAAAGAAGGGTAAATTTGGGGAAATAACATGTCATCCTTAATTTTTAGGCTAATATTATTTAAGTTACCAAGTTACTTGTGTTTATTCTATAATGTAAAACTAAATTATAAAGCAGTTTTTTTAATGTATATGTATATATCTTCTCACCCCAAAATTATGCTCTTCGTGTTCATCTTCAACTATTAAAAAGTCAGATAAATTCTGGATGAATGAGTAATGCCTTGCTTTCCCAGAGGTCAGTCTTCTAGTAACTTCAGCCTCTTAAAGTAGAGCCAAGAAATGAAATAGGACTCTGAGTGTCAAGTATTACTGTACAAATCCCATACACTTAAGCCTCTTTTAAATGGAGCCTTTGACTCTCATTCACATTCTATTTGTTTTCTTTTACATGTAATCTTGATAAACTTGATTACTTGGCTTCTGAATACATGTCTAGTATAAATTGCAATTACATAAAACCTAAACCACCAAGAAGTCTTTCAATGTTTATTGCATACTACAAGATTCACTCACTAGAAAACCCAGTTAATAGAAAAGGAGCAAAAATTCCCAAATTCGGTCCCTAAATAAAATGAATTTGGTAACTCACTTAATAATTTGAAAAAATATCCCAGGGCAGGTACTGGTGTTTATATAAAGCAAGTATGAGTAACCAAGAAAAAAATGTAAATTCTATTTTAAGGAGGCTGTGTTGAATAAACCATTTTTAAGTTCTTCTGAAATTTAAACATAGCAGAGTTTAGGCATTTTAAAAGATAAATTTTAATTAGGTTGGAACCCACATATATATAACATTTATTCTAAAATGGATCTAGTAAGTAGGGAGAAATTATTTATTTTAGCCTCTAAAGATGATAAATCAGTGGTTTACTTCCAAAATATTTTAAAATACCAGCATTAATAAAACTATTACAAGGCAGTAGAAAATGTTAATGCACTCTATGCTAGGTGGGTGTAGATAGCAAAACCAATATCTTTTGTGACACTGGAAAAATCAATTTACTTAGCTTTAAGCATGTAAGGTTTCTTTTGGGTGCTATTAAAAACTATAAACAATGTGGCAACTGACCATTTACAAGAATAAGGCTGATAAAACGTGAATTATATAATGCTGGAACTTGGAAAAGGAGGAAAAATACATCATAGCATAGAGTTACTTTAAAGCTTTAATGTTGGCCAAGAGAGATTAAATTGCCTTTGGGGTGTACAGATGCAGAAGATTCCGTTGGTGTGCTTTTCAAAGCAAAGACAGATGATATTAGGAAATAAAGCATGAGGCTTCTGCTTTAATCTATCCACATTAATGTTTTGATCTATGACTAATTGGAATTGCAAGTAGGGTTCAAGCAGATTCTTACAGCCAGCCTGAGACTAGCAGACATGTAAGCCTCCTAAAAATGCATCTAGGAAGATTGCTTGACCACAAAAAGAATGAACGTGTGAAGAATTGCACTAATTTAAGGCTTCTGGTGTGTCTAATTCAAATTAATATGGAATAGGCACAAAAATGACCTCACAAATCAGTATTTACTACCGGGAAAGAAACTATCCTACACAATATCCAAAAATAAAACATAGCTCCCATTTTAAGGTTTTATTTAAAAAAAAAGAAAAAGGAGTACCACACAAGAGATTTAGTAAATCCACAGATGACGTCATTTCTCTGCTTCAAATCCTGCCGTTGTTCATTCTCAGAGCCTCCAGGATAGTATGAACTTTATAGAGCAAGCTTGATCTGATTCTGGCCTATAACTTTCAGACCATTTAAAGGATGGCTCTTGTTGTTTCTCTCTCTGTCTCTGTCTCTCTCTGTCTCTCTCTGTTTCTCTGTCTCTCACTCTCGTTCTTGCTCTCTCCTCTCTGTCTTCTCTCTCTCTCTCTCTCTCTGTTCTCTCCGAATTTGACTTTTTTAACCTATAAGAGCTGTGATAGTAGAAATATTATGACTAAGTATTCGACGTATGCAAAATAAAAAGGGGGAGAAGGGGTCCTTTGAGAGTTTAGTAGAAGAGATTAATTTCCAGTCAGCTAAGATCTAGAATGGATCCTATGGGAAGATTGTTTTTCATTTTATACCCCTTAAGGAACTATGGCAGCAGGCAGGGGGCAATAAAGGGTAGACAGGGAGAAGTGGTGAGTCATACCCAGCCATACTGAAGGGCTTTTCCTGGTTCTGTGCTCAGCAGTGACCCCTGGCTGTGCTCTGAGGGCCATGTGTAGTACTGAAATGAAAACAGGGTTAGCCACATGCAAGGCAATTCCTTTCCATGTTGGACTATTTCTCCAGCGCCAGAACTAAGAAACTAACCATTTTTTAAATCTCACTTAGCAAATGAAGGCTTTTATTTTATTTAATTTCCTTTTAGGAGATTTTGCTTCTCCAAATGGTTCAAGCTTGAGTATTAATTTGCAACAGTTAGTACGACAAAAACATCACCAGTATGTCAGTGACTGAAGTAGAGACCCTCTATTTAGAAAATTATTCTCTTTGAGCAAAAGATCAGATGGAACACACTTGTCAGTGAGGGAAGAAGAGATCATTGTCCTATCAGCCACATCAACAGGTGGGCAGCAGAGCTGCCCAAACCCACTGTAGAATTTCAACCACATTCTCTGAACAGCCCGCTTATATGATGATGATGATGATGATGATGATGATGATGATGATGATGATGACACTGAAAAAAATGCTAGTGAATTCTCATCTTCTTCGAGAAGTCTTCCTCAATTAATGAGAGGTATGTTTTCTGGACTTGCAGTAATTGATACCTGTTCTGTGGAGGCATACACATTTATAAGTGGAACCATTCTGGGTAAATTATTTAATTTGTACCCAAATCATCTCTACTTTTGGTTCCAAGCAGGACTAGGAAAAGGTTATCTATCTCAATGACCCATACTCAGTCTAAAAAAAACTGCCCAACTGCAAAAGTTTGAGTCTAGAGCAATGGCGATAATGGTGGTGTTGATGGTGTTGGTAATAAGAGAGCCCTGGGAACTTTTTAGTATCAGGTACAAAATGCCTCTATTAAGCATCTGGGGCATAGTTTACCTATCACTGAGAAAATCTTGATATCACCATAGCAAGTCACAGCAAAAGAAGGCAGATCCCTTTCCATGGTCTAAAGAACTAGTTCCTGGTATACAGATGAGTCATCTCAGAAAGGCTGGAATTTCCAGAATAATTTGGGTAAAGCACTGCAGCACTGTCATCCCATTGTTCATCAATTTTGCTCGAGTGGGCACCAGTAACGTCTCCATTGTGAGACTTGTTGTTACTGTTTTTGGCATATCGAACATGCCATGAATAGCTTGCCAGGCTCTGCCATGTGGGATACTCTGGGTTGCTTGCCGGGCTCTCCGAGAGGAATCAAACCCAGGTCGGCCAAGTACAAGGAAAACGTCCCACCCGCTCCAGGGGGGTTAAAAAACTGTTTGAGACAAAAGTTCTTATTTGTGATTTGTGGGCAAAGTCATGTAAAAATATGTCATGGTGCCTGTTTTTCATCAGGCTGGTATGGATTAGAAAACTAAAACATTACACCTAGAGCAAGTAGCTATTGAATTAATTAGTAGATGGTTTGGGCTCAAGAAAATATCAGAAAGACTTAGCAGACTGAACACACCTATATTACATATGGCAGTAATTAATTGAGTCATAAACCTACAAAGATAAAAAGAACGCAAGAGAGAAATATAACGGACAGGTTGTGTTCACAAATTTGTGAAATGACCTGCCAGAGAAATTGTAAGGAGCATGTTAGGAAAGAAAAGGAAGCTAACTCCTTCATAAAACACCAGGAAAGGGGTTTGTTTGGGTATTTTTCAGGCCCCATGTACTGTTAAAACATCTCCCTTGGCTCACACAACTAGACAATTGTGCCCTTACTGTCTAACCTCCACCACAGACATCATCCTGGTAGCAGACTGGAAAGTCTGGCTGGTCTGAATAGCCAGCCTGCGGAGAGATGCCAGACTAAGAGGAGAAAGTACCTCTGGGAAGTGAGATTCGAGTTCGGGTGGAAGGGGTGAGACGAGCAAATTTACTTCTGTTTCTGGTTTTTAAATATAGGCCTTGTGGCTAACTAAGTATATATATATATATATATATATATATATATATATATGTGTGTGTGTGTGTGTGTGTGTGTGTGTGTAAACTCATATATATTGATAGTATATGCATCATCTATGTTCACATAGGCATGCATGCTTACATTGATTTGAAGTTTTAATTTTAGGGATGGAGAGATCATACAGTGGGTAGGGCTCTTGCCTTCTTGCCTTGCACACGGCTGACCTGGATTCAATTCCCAGCATACTAAATATGCCCTATAGTCCCCCAAGTCCCATCAAGAGAAATCCCTGAGTGCAGAGCCAGGAGTAAACCCTGAGCACAGCTGGGAATGGTCCAAAAACAAAGAAGCATAAAATGAATAAGTAAATAAAGTAAAGTTTTAATTTTAAAGAAGTGAGATGACTCATGGTAAGGTGCCATAAGTGTACATCAAGACCTTTAAACCATACTGCCTAAAGTATAATCATGACGTATATTTTATATAAATATTTGTTTTGGGGGACCACTCCCATTCTCAGTACTTATGCCCAGTTCTATGCTCAGGAATCTCTCCTGGTGGTACTCAGGGGACCATAGAGAGTGTAGGGGATGGAACATGGGTCATGGGTCATCCACGTGCAAGGTAAGTACCTAACCTATGGTACTATCTCTCCAGCCCTAATGGTTGTATTTGAAAGGAAAGAAGTGACATAAGGTTGGAGAGATGTACAGTGGGTAGAGGCACGTGACAGACATGGGTTCCACTCTGAGCCCTTCTAGGAGTCATCTCTGAGCAGAGTTAGGAGTAAACCCTGAGCATTGCTACATGTGGTCCCCAAACAAACAAAAATTGACATAAAGGAAAAATTGTTTCATACTCTTGAAAACTACACTAAGCCCAGAGGCACGGCTCAGTGATAGAGTGAAAAGATCATGAATGTGAGATCTTGGATGTGATTCACGGCAACACAACAAAGTATGTACCAACCCCCACTCAGAATCCCTGTGAGATCTTGGATGTGATACACAGCAACACAACAGTGTGTACCAACCCCCACTCAGAATCCTCACAACAAAAACACTACACACTACTGTCTGGATAAATAAAACTCTTACCTTGTCTCTGGGGATGTAATCCACTCTCTCCTAGGAAACTTTCTTTTTGCTACTGGCCCCTTTGCATGACACTGAACTGCCAGTTCTCAGGACGTAGTAAGCATGGTAGCCCCACACAGCCACACAAGCTGAGCTGCATCCCACACGCCACCCACCCCACCAGCTCCAGGGTGGTTGGAACTGCAGTGACGCATTAATGCAAAGTCTCATTCCATCATGGTAAGTATGTCAGAGCTTTCCTTCTCACTGCTCAATTGGTTGTTAGATTGGTAAACTCACTTCCAGAATTCTTCCAGCTTATTGATGGATTTTTCTACAAGGCTTTCCAGCAGTGCTCAGGGGATCGAGGGGCTATTTCTGGGGTCTTCAGCCAACAAATCTGAAGGATTCAGAGATGCTCAAGCCTAGTGGTGCTGGGGCCTTAGGGGCCACACCCTGTGTTGTTCTGGGAGCCTGTCCAAGCATTGCTCAGAGGGGTCTCAGGCTTCATGCCTGCAAGATATACACACTCCAGTTCTTTGAGCCATCAGCCCTCCTTAGCTCTATCAACCTATTATCAATGTGCTCTTATTATGTTTCCACCTTGGCACACAGATCTTTTTAAAAGAATTAACTGTAATGATTCATCGTAAAGATACAGTCATGGATTTTTCCAGTTTTGAGGTTTCCCGAATTCTTTTTCCTCTTGCATCTTTTCTCAGTTAATAATTATAATAATTATACATTTTATGCTCCTCACACTGATATTTTGAAATTCTGATTCTATAAAATCAAAATTGGTCTAAAACACACTACATGTTAGATTTATTTTTAAATTTTTCTAAACTTTGTAACTCATTAACAAAGAATAATGAATAACTGTGCCTTTGGTTATTTTTTAGAAGTTCATTGGTCACTTATTGGCTCTGGAGACACTTGTAAGCATATAAATGAATGTCCAATAGGAAATTTAAGGAAAGGCAGGTAGTTGTCTTTAGACCAGCAATATTTCACATGGTAAATGGATAAGCTACTTTTATAGGTAGCAAAACAGGCTCATACCTATTTTTCAAATTAATTCATCATTTGACCTTTTCACTGTTAGGTGTTTGAATTTTTAAAATCTCTCTTCTCTCATTGTTGACTTTGCTCCCTCTACTGGAATCTTGGTTAAATTGAATAGAAAAGCATCTGAAATTGAATAGTGTCTTTCAGCCTCAGATTGAAGACACATATGAAGCTAAAAAGACATTCTCAGAGTGTAATTTTAAAATATCACTGCAACCTGGATAAATTTTTTTCTAATGCAAGCCAGAGTTCACAGAAATATTTAAATTTGAAGAAATTAAATGTTAAAACTCTGAATTTATTCAGAGTTTATTTTGTGATATTTTGTTCTTTTGGAGAATTCCGTTTCTGTTTTTTCCTATGTTCCTTGGTGTTTGAAATGCTTGAGAGCGTGGCAAAATAATAAGAGCTAATTAACTATACTGTAGGCACTTCAAAGGATCTCAGAATATGTTTAATAAATATTGTATTCATGTTCCCTGTATTGTGAGTTAAAAGCAGTAAAGAATCTTCCACTGTGTGGAAGGAAAAAAACAATTTAGAGAGAAGTTTGTGTGTCTGTGCAGGCTCATAAATTTTATTCAACAGAAAAACAGGACTAGAATCAATTAGACCTCTGTTTTAATTTTAAGTACATTTCTGCATCTTCCATACTTAACTGGAAACTAGCTGAGAAAAGCTAATGAGATTCATAATATTCCTTATTATTTTTTCTTGTTCATCAATATGTTTTGATAAATGTGTTTTTATTATGGTTATTTTTTCAATTCATGTTAGCCTCTTACTGAAAGGGAACACAAGTAGACACAATAGTCTGTAACCTGCTTGCCCTATTCTCTTCCAGGACTCAGACAAATGTTCTTTGTAAAAATAATCCACCTAGAAATAAGAAAGCAAGGGACTAGTGCCAGAAAATGCCACATTCATTTAACTGATCAGTCAATCAGCAAGAGTATTTATTGACTGTCAACCAAATGTAGTGCTAAAAGTTGGTGATTTTACTCACCCCTAGTCTCATAGCATTCAAGGAGGAAAAAGTGAAGTAAAAAGAGATGTGACCATAGACTATTCTAAATAAAAAGAATGGAAATGGGTGGTGGGCAAAGGGAGAATTTGGAGAAAGCAGAAAGAAAATTAAGAAGCAGTGAGAAAGGACCTATTCTACGTTGGAAGAACAAAAGCACGCATCTTGTTCTTCCAAGATACAAATAACATTAATGAATAAAGAAGACCCAGAGGGAAGGGCACAGATGAGCATCCAGGCTTACTAAGTGCGTAGAAAATGCCTGGGAAAAGAAAAAATTATTTAATCACTATTGAGGCCACCTACTTATACTAGTATGTCTTTCAGGGGTGCTTTTACACAGCTCTTCCAAAGTAAGTTGCCACATCAAGCCCCACCAATGCACCCCACTGAGATGTCTCCTCCTCCCCGCCCCTGACGGCCCCTAAAATCTTGCCAAGGGAAAGCACTTGCCCTCTAAGAGGCACTGCAAGGTGGAATGTGTAACCAACGTGGACTGAGCCAGGAAACAGTAAGTCAGAATGAAAACGGAGGGTTCCGCAGGAGCCAGATTATCCAGGGCCTTGTCAGTCATGCTAATGCATTTAGATGTAATCAGAGCAAACAGAACCCACTGGAGGATTTCACAGACAGTGCCAGGGGACTTTCTAATTCTGTTCAAAAAGCTAAGTTTGGCTGCAGCGTGGAACATCTATGGAGGGGCCAAGAAAGGGGGCAGGAAGTGGCAGTGCAGCTCAGGAATGAGGAATGAGAGGGGCTCAGGCAGCGAGCATGACTAGGAGAAAATGATGACTGCTTCTCTGGAAGGAGTCTGCGCCAGGCACTCGACACAGAGATTCATTAATCTGTACCACCCCAAGGAAGCTTGAGTACAGGAAACCACAGGGTAGGTTTCCTCCAAATCCCTGCCCTTCACCAGAAATTTTATTAAAATATACCTCTTGTGTCAATCTGAAGGGTAAAACTTCAAGATACGCTGGGAGACTAAAAGGCAGTCTAGTGATACTGTAATGTAGACTCCAAAGAGGTATAGCAAGAAAAACCTCATCCCGAGGACTAGGAATCCACCATGGAGGCCTCAACCAACCACCAATTGGGCCCTTTCAAGTGCCAGGCTTTAAGCTAAGGGCATTCACTTCCAGTATCCCTTTTAATCCTTATCATTGCCACATGAAATACGTGTTATGATACAATGTTTGGAAAGAAAAACATGCTGAAGCATAAAAGTCTCAGGTGTCTCACAATGAATTGAGTCCCATCACTGTGACATTTAAGGCCCTGAATGTTTTTCCAGATCTCTAACCTGTTTTCCTTTCCTTGCACCACTGTAAATTGATAACATGGAGCATCCATACTGTGGCTGATGGGCTACCAGCAAAGACATCTTGAATCTGTGGGATGGGGTTAGAGGTTAAGTGGGGATGGGGAGGCTGGAGCAATAGCACAGCAGGTAGGACGTTTGCCTTGCGCACGGACGACCCGGGTTCGATTCCCAGCATCCCATATGGTCCCCTGAGCACCACTTGGAGTAATTCCTGAGTGCAGAGCCTGTAGTAATCCCTGAGCATCGCTGGGTGTGACCCAAAAAGCAAACAAACAAACAAAAAAAAAAGAGGATGAATCAGATTCATCTTGACAGATAATAATCCAAATCTTTCCGTGTGCTTTGGGTTAACAGAGGGATATGAATGGCAGAAAAAATTTCATCCTATCTGTACCTATATATTCATTGCAGCACTGTTCACAATAGCCAAAATATGGAAACCACCCGAGTGCCCTAAAACAGACGACTGGTTAAAGAAACTTTGGTACATCTACACAATGGAATACTATGCAGCTGTTAGGAGAAATGAAGTCATGAAATTTGCTTATAAATGGATAAACATGGATTATCATGCAAGTGAAATGAGTCAGAAAGAGAGGGACAGACATAGAGGGACTGCACTCATTTGTGGAGAATAGGGTAGCATCACATGAGGCTGACACCCAAGGACCATAGATACAAGGGCCAGGGGGACTGCCCCATAGCTGGAAGACTGCTTCATGAGCGGAGGGGAGAAGGCAGATGGAATAGAGAAGGGATCACTAAGAAAATGATGGCTAGAGGAACCAGTTGGGATGGGAGATGCATGCCTAAAGTAGATAATGGACCAAACATGATGACCTCACAGTGTCTGTGTTGCACGCTATAATGCCCAAAAGTAGAGAGAGAGTATGGGGAATATTGTCTCCTATGGAGGCGGGGGGGGAGGGGGGGTATACCCGGGATATTGGTGGTGGGGAATGTGCACTGGTTGAGGGATGGGTGTTTGATCATTGTGAGATTGTAACCCAAACATGAAAACTTGTAACTATCTCACAGTGATTCAATAAAATTTAAAAAATTTTAAAAAAAGAAAAAATCTCATCCTGTTGTTATGAAGGGCTACCATAGCCCACCACAATACCCTAAAGTGTTTTAGCATCGTGTGCTAGGTCTATGGGTCAAAGTGATGGGACACATGCAAGGTCCTAAATTTGGGGAGGTTTTTTGGTGTTTGTTTCCCCCAATGCCCAGCGCATATCTTTAAAAATTAATTATTTCAACATTTTATCCATTTCACAGGTTAGGGAAACCAATGGGAGCGTCTGCCTGACTGAAATAAAACAGATCTAGTTTCTTTAATGAAAGCTTGCATCAGTCTTTCTTTGAAATATTGCTTGGAGGTCCTCTCTGTATGATTATTGTGGAGCCATTAAGCACAGCTATAGCACCAGTACTATTTAAGACACTGCATGAGTCACTCTCTGCTTTAGAGATGCACTATATCTTAGTGCATTTTGTCTTTCTTTAACTTAATACTTTCGTTCCACTAATAAAATAATGAGATTATTGGCTAAAAGGGATTTGTGGTATACAAAAAAAATGTAGGAGTAAAAAAAGAAATCATTAGAAACTTACTTTTTCTGTGACTACTACCAGCAAAATTGCTAGTTGTCTGTGTGTAATTCTTGTGTTCTACTTCAGTGATTCTCAACCAAGGGCTTTTGAACCCTAGGATGCATTTTGGTGGGCAGTGTTTCCTATTAGTCTGTTAGGGCTGCCGTAACAAAGTCACACAGATTTGGTCCTTAAGCACCAATGGTTTATTTTCTTCTAGCTGTGGAAGCTAGTAATCTAAGGTTAAATTTTCTCCAAGATTGTTTTCTTAGGGCTCTCCTGGGCTTGTCCATGATCTCTTTCTTCCTAGGGATTCACATGGTCTTTCCTCGGCCCCTGGCTTCTTCTTTTCATATTGGAATAAGCCCATCCTTGCGGGCTCGATTTTAACTTCCATCTTTAAGACTCTATATCCAAGTAAAATCACTTTTTTGGTTGTTTGTTTTGCTTTTTAGGTCAGACCCAGTGATGCTCAGGGGTCACTCCTGGTTCTGTACTTAAGAATTACTCATGGAGTTGCTCGGGGGACCATATGGGATGTCAGGGATTGAACCCAGGTTGGCCCTACCTGCTGGACTAATGCTCTGGCCCCTCACTTTCTTTTTATAAACTATATTTAAGCACTGTGGTTTACAAAGTTGTTCATAATATAGCTGTTTCAGGCATTCAATGTTTCACACTAATCCCACCACCATTGTGACATACCCTCTACCATTGTCCCCAGTTTCCCACCCACTCCCCCAAACCTGCCCCCTTGTCAGGCACAAAATAACTTATTTTATATTGTTTGTTACAAATGGCAAATGGAACTATCAAAACATAGTTCAGGGGCTGGCACAATAGCACAGCGGGTAGGGTGTTTGCCTTGCATGCAGCCAACCCGGGTTCGATTCCCAGCATCCCGTATGGGCCCCTGAGCACCGCCAGGATTAATTCCTGAGTGCATGAGCCAGAAGTAATCCCTGTGCATCACCGGGTATGACCCCAAAAAAAGCAAAAAAAAAAATAGTTCAGTAAAAGAAAATTTGTGAAAATTGTTACATCTCACAATGGGATCATTAAAGTGTTTTTTTGGGGGGAGTCTGAGGGTTTACTGAGCTACTTGCTGCTAGTTGAGCCTTTTGTGGTTGGTTTGTTTGCTTACTGATCTTAGCTGGCTTCTATGCTACTTTCTCATCTAATTTGCCATGCTCCTATGGGGTTGTCTGTATCATGGAGTTTGAAAGTGTCCAGGAGCCCCAGTAGTCCCGGGATCTGGAGAACCGGGATGCTTCTCCTCCAACCTCATCATGAGGACACCCCCGAGTTTGTAGCCCAAAGATTGGTATGCCCATTGCATCTGTTTGACTTGGTGTCTCTTCCGAGCTTAGTCATAAAACTGACACTGGGGAGTGGCAGTTTAATGACTCCTCCACTCCGAGAAGACCCCTGAGTTCTCAGCTCAAAAATCAGTGTACCTGGGAGTTTCCTCACATTGGCATCTCTGCAGAGATTAGTCGTGAGCTGCACAATGGGGCCATTGGAAAGGCAGCAGCTGTGGGTTGTGGGTAGAGCTGCTGGGGCTTCGGCAGTGTGGGGTCCTGGCCTGCCCCTCTGCCAAGGCCTCCCTGGAGTTTTCAGCCCAAAGCCTGTACCCATAAGTTGCATCAGCTTGGCTTGGCATCTCTCCAAGTGTAATCATATTCTGTAGGTTATGAATCTACATACAAATTTAGGAAGTTCACAGGAGTCTTGGAGAGTTCATGGTTGTCACAACTGGCAGCGTGAGAATCCCCCTGGCAGAGAGTGGTTAGAGCCAGGGCTGCTGCTGTTCAACACACTATGATCCCCTCTTACCTTGGGTGGTTGTTCAGTCCTTGAAGAAAGTGGCCTCCAACCTTTTTGACATCTGTAGATTGGTATCAGTCTGGAGACCATGGTTGAAAACACACTATATTAAAATACATTTTTTTCTCAGACTAGTAGAAAATTTTGCAGGCTGGCAGTAGAAAATCAACTTTGAAATTATAATTAAAAAGATCCTACATAGCATTGAGAAGGAAAAAGCTATTGCTATGTGCCACACAAGAATATATCTCACAAATATAATGAACAAAAGAAACTTGGATAAGATAGAAAAACTATCACTGTCACCGTCATCCCATTGCTCATCGATTTGTTCAAGCGGGCACCAGTAACGTCTCTCATTGTGAGACTTATTGTTACAGTTTTTGGCATATCGAATACCCCATGGGTAGCTTGCCAGGCTCTGCTGTGGGGGGTAAGATACTCTCAGTAGCTTGTCGGGCTCTCCGAGAGGGGCTGAGGAATCGAACATGGGTCAGCTGTGTAAAAGGCAAACGCCCTACCAGTGCGCTATCGCTCCAGCCCAGAAAAACTATATTTTGTTTTACTAAGGAAAAGAAGTCAACGTTAAAAAAAAACCTGCATACCATAGTATTTTAAATATATGAGATTCTGGAAAATAAAATATGTAGGCATATTTCAGTAGAAAAGTTAAAAAGATAGAGAGTGAAGGGAGGAAAAGATGAATCACGGAGGATTTTAGAGTAGTGAGTACAGGGTTGCAGAGATAATACAGTGGTACAGTGCTTGCCTTGCACTCAAATTAGATCCCTGATAGCACATGTGGCCACCCGAACACTTGTAGGACTGATCCCTCATCATATAGCTAGAAGTAATCCCTGAGCACCAAAAACAAAGAAGTAAATAACAAAAATAGAGTATGAAAGTCATTTGTGTGATTCTGTAGTGATAAAATCTGTATCGTTAGAAATCTATCCAAACCCATAGAACATACCACACCGCTAGTGAATACTAACTACAAACTTTGGCTGAAAATGATGCATTTAGTCATCAGTTGTAGCAGTGGACCACTATAATGGGTGTATATTGATACTGGGGGAGGCTGTGCATATGTGGGGGGTGAGTTTTGCAAGTATAGGGAAAAATCTCTGTACCTTCCTTCAATTCTGCTCTAAATCTAAATTCTCAAGTATATGCTCTATATAGTTCCACTCACAGTCCAAAAACCAAAGAAAATAACAAAGTTTTGAAGTCAGTGAACTGGCTTCTTTTGTGGGGATTAGTGTGTGGAGGGGACTAAGAGCTCTGAGGCAATGGCCGAATTCTCATTCTTGATTTGCATTCTCACCCAAAAGTCAGAAACCTGGACATTTAGGACTCATACATTTTCCCATATAAATTATAGTTGAATAAAAACAATTTTTCAAAGACGCATTGTTTTACCACAGCATGAGAAAAGTACCTAGAAATGGTTCTTACTCTCTACGTCAACTTGCAGCTTTCCCTTTGTAGTTCATGAAAGGGCTTATCTCTTGTCTCTGATGCAAAAAGTGATCAATTTTAAAGTGTCAGAATGGCCCTAGTCTGGACCAGTATTAGCAAGGTATCTGGTGGAAAGCAAAATGCTACTGGATCTCCTAAAACAGATGTCAAATTGTTGTGCTCCAAAGAAATAGAAATTACATGGTGCTATTAAACAAGAAAATATTTACCTTCAACTGCAGCCTAGATTAAGAAAACATTTGTGTTGTTGTTTCATTTGTTTAGTCTAAGGAACGGCCTCTTTGTACTCGTTGATTTATGTGCTAAGTTTCAAAGATAGATAGTATGGTTGGATTTTAAGATAGAAAAACAGGTACCCACACTCTCAGAAATTATTGGAGAGCTATTTTTATAAGAGGAGGAGAAAAAGAAAATAGAAGGAAAGAGGAAGAAGGAAAAAGAAGGGAGAAAAGGGAAAGAAAAGGAGGAGGAGAGGGATGGGAGGGGAGGAAGGTGGAGGAGGAGCAGGAGAAGAATGTGGCTGTACGAGTTCAGGTATTCAAACATAGGGCAGAAGGGCCCTTTCATGGGATGGGAATATTTTAGGACTCCCTAGGAAAAAAAGCAATGAGCGAACTGAAGAGAGAAACCACAACCTAAATGTGATCATTGTGGAAGACAGGCACACACACAAAGTACATTTTGTTCCCCCAAGTGTTTTGTAACAGAAAGGTTGCATACCTCACATAAATCACCCTGTAGCTATTTAATAAGAAACATGATTTCCCCACCACCACCACCGCTGTGGATTGGGTAAGATCATATGTTCCCAGACAGGAAGGAAGAGGGCTTAAAGCAGAAGAGTTTTAGAAGAATCAGTTCACCATTAACTGATTATCTTCTATATGGCAAGACTTAGCTAGACATGCACAAGGATGAAACACTGGTCATGGGAAGTTTCTGCTTACTCAGAAGAAAGAAACATAATCTTATCATTTCAGTGTGATGCCATTCAACACACAGGGTGATGCAGAATAGCATTAGTCAGAAGTGGTGACACTCAACTGAATCTTGAACAATGAATTAGAACTAACATGCCAGAGTGGGAACAGGTCGTTGTGCTACACCAGGGAGCCAGTATGTGAGACCAATGAATACGGACCTCATTTGGGAAGTGATAGAGTAATTGAGAGGTTTTAATTGGAGTAGAGATTTGGTTAACACTGTATTTTGTTTTACTTGAATCACTGTGAGATTTAATGTTTGAGTTACATTCATACAATGATCAGACACCCATCCCTCCACCAGTACATATTCTCCACCACCACCAATGTCCCCAGTATAGCCTCCCTTTCCCACCCTCCCCTGCCTCCATGGCAGACAATTTCCCCCATACTCTCTCTCTCCTTTGGGGCATTATGGTTTGCAATACAGATACTGAGAGGCTATCACATTTGGTCCTTTTCCTACTTTCAGCACACATCTCCCATCCCGACCAATTCCTCCGACCAATTCCTCCAACCATCATTTTCTTAGTGATCCCTTCTCTATTCCTGCTGCCTTCTTCCCTCGCTCCTAAGGCAGGCTTTCAACTATGGAGCAATCTTCCTGGCTCTTGTGTCTATTGTCCTTGGTTATCAGTCTGATGTTATATTATTTTACACTCCACAAATGTAACACTGCATTTTTAATAGATTTGTTTTGCTGTCAGTTGGAAGGTGGATTTGAAGGAGCAAAACTAATGGCAGGGCTTGAGAGAGAGTTCAGCAGGCCCAGAGTCTAGCGCCACCACATGTTCCCCAAGTGGCTCCCAAGCACAGGGCCATCAGTTGCCACCGAGTACTGCTTAGAATGGGACCAACATAAAAACAATAATAATTATCATAATGGTTAATATTATTTTACTTCTTTGAAAAGAGACTGATAGTAGAGACCAGCCTAGAGCCCCTGTCTCTCATGTGTAAGTGCCCAGGTTTTGTTTCCAGCACCAAGGAAAACTAAAAGGATAATCCCAATAACAGGCAGCATGGAGCTGGAAGGGGTTTCAGGTAACTGAGTCAGAAATGGCTAAGCCTGGAAGGGGGAAGAGTGGCGAGGAGAAATGGATGGGGCGAAGCAATTTTTCAAAGGTAGAAGACTTAGGTAGATTTGGGCCTTTTGAGGAAGATGGTGGTTGCTATCAACTCAAAATCAGCTTATAGGGAAGGAAACAAGTTTGGAATAGAAAAGAATTATTTTTATTTTGGATGTGACACAATAATATTGCTGTGCAGGCTTGTCCAGAGAGTTATATATATGATTCTAAAATCTAGGAGAGAGATCAAGGCTATGCATATGGGTGAGATGGGGGCGAGAGCTGTCACCTCATAGAGGGGACGAGGCCCATGAGCTAGACAGAACAAAGAGGAAAGGGTTAGTAAAGCAGCAGAGAACAGAAGAGAAGAAGCATTTGACCTGTTTTTTGTTCACTGGTCTAAATCCCAGTCGTTTCTATGGAGTAAGAAGAATGGCAGAGCGTGGTTGTTGGTTAAAAGGCTTGAGACAAGTGGTAAAAGTTGAAAACTAGCTATGGAGTGAATTGAACAACCAGAATAGCAGAATTGCATAGTAATGATGAGAACTCCCAGACTATAAATTTATGTCACTAATCACATATGTAAATTTTTCTTTTCTAGCAGTGCTCTGTAACTTGGATTATTGACAGAGGTGAATCATGGTGTGTTTTTTCCCCCCAGAGCTGAGAATTGGCCTGGGGTCTAAAACAAAAGATGGGGGATAAGAGAATTGAGGGTGCTGGTGGGGGATAAGAGAATTGAGGGTGCTGGTGGGGGGGGCAAGTTGCAGGTGATCAGTCATGATCTTAGAGTCAGACAAAGCTTTGATAATGGAAGTATTAAAGACCCATAGGTTGAATTCAAAATAATAGTGGAAAAGGGCAGTGATGGTGGAATGGTGTAATGGTGATGGGATTGGAGTTGAAATATTGAATGTAATCAACTAATGTGAACATCCTTATGAAAATAAAATTTAAAGATAAAAAAAAAGAATTATAGGTTGAAATAGAGGAGGTGACATAAGAGGTGAGGTTAGAAACACAGTGGTCTGTTAAGTTAGATCCTGAAATGTGTGTGGGGGGGAGGTGATGGAGTCCAGGGGTAATTTGAAGAGAGAGTGAAGATAATACATTCTTCTGAATGAAATTTGCATATGTAAAGACAGATTCAAAGAGAAGTGATTACTGGTGAGCCTGCTGCATTGAGGAAAATAGCATAAGATCAAGATGGACACTGTATTTAGTCAGACTCCGCAGAAGTTAAGAAGTTACGGGCATTGTGAGGCCTGGAACCAATAGTTCTCAATGAGAAAATCAGGGCTGTCTCATAGCCTATGAGTGCTTAGGATGTGCTCTGCCTGCAGGCTCCTTTTGACTCCAGATCAAGATTTGCTCTCCAGACCATTCACTCCTCTCTGTGCTGCTGCTGCCACAGCAAGAAGAGTCAGCAGCCTATAAAGACCTGACCAGCAGTGGCAGCCGAGAAAGAAGTGAGGTCAGCCACAGAAGCAGGCCCTGCTGTAGAATTATCTATAAGGGACACCTTAGGGCTATAGGCATGGCGGGAAAGGAACTAGCCAAAGATGACTCAAATTTATTCCACACTGTGTCCTAGACCTAACCACACAACGAATTTCAATTCATATTTATGAAATGAAGAAATAATAGTAGATCTGCAAGCAATAAAATCATTTTCACAAACTGGAAGTATCTGGTTGGGTGGATCTCTCTGCTCCATCTAACTGTGCTTTTAATCATTTTAAGCCTACTAAATATTGTGCTCGAAGTGCACATCTACAAATTTTTCATCACTTCTCGGCCTTTTGGCTAAAATCAAGTGCAGTACAAATTTTTCAGTTGTTCCTGCATACCAATTCTTACCCTTGTTTGAAAATTTAAATAAATCTGAGAAACTTTTTAAAAATCTCATTGTCCATACTGAGCCTGTTAATTCAGGAACTATAAAAATAGAATTCAGGGGGCTGGAGTGATAGCACAGCAGATAGGCCATTTGCCTTGCACTTGGCTGACCTGGGTTCAATTCACAGCATCCCATATGGTACCCTGATTACCAATAGGAGTAATTCCTGAGTGTGGAGCCAGGAGTATCCCCTGTGCATCACCGGGTGTGAGCCCAAAAAACAAAAAACAAACGCACAAAAAAATAGAAGTCAGGCACAATATATATATATATTTTTTATTTTTATAATTTATTTATTTTTAATTAGAGAATCACCGTGAGGGTACAGTTACAGATTTATACACTTTTGTGCTTATACTTCCCTCATACAAAGTTCGGGAACCCATCCCTTCACCAGTGCCCATTCTCCACCACCCATAAACCCGGCGTCCCTCCCACCCTCCCCAATCCCATCTCCCCCCCACCCCACCCTGCCACTGTGGCAGGGCATTCCCTTCTGTTCTCTCTCTCTAATTAGCTGTTGTGGTTTGCAATAAAGGTGTTCAGTGGCCGCTGTGCTCAGTCTCTAGCCCTCATTCAGCCCGCAACTCCCTTCCCCCACATGGCCTTCGACTACAATGTAGTTGGTGATCGCTTCTCTGAGTTGCCCTTTCCCCGGAACGTGAGGCCAGCCGCGAAGCCATGGGGTCAACCTCCTGGTACTTATTTCTACAGTTCTTGGGTATTAGTCTCCCACTCTGATATTCTATATACCATAGATGAGTGCAGTCTTTCTATGTCTGTCTCTCTCTTTCTGACTCATTTCACTCAGCATGAAACTTTTCATGCCCATCCACTTAACTACAAAATTCTTGACTTCCTTTTTTCTAACAGCTGCATAGTATTCCATTGTATAGATGTACCAAAGTTTCCTCAACCAGTCATCCGTTTTGGGGCATTCGGGTTTTTTCCAGATTCTGGCTATTGTAAACAGTGCTGCGATGAACATACATGTGCAGATGTTGTTTCGATTGTACTTTTTTGCCTCTCTGGGATATATTCCCAGCAGTGGTATTGCTGGGTCAAATGGGAGCTCAACCTCTAGTTTTCTGAGAATCGTCCATACTGTTTTCCAAAAGGGCTGAACTAGCCGGCATTCCCACCAGCAGTGTAGAAGGGTCCCTTTCTCCCCACATCCTCTCCAACAGCGGTTGCTTTTGTTCTTTTGGATGTGCAGGCACAATATATATATTTTTAAGGTTCCTTATTGTGATTCAAAGTTACAGTCAAAACTGCTCCCATAGATGTTTGCGGCCCTATTCTAGATTTCTGCATGTGGTCATTAACACAGAATAGAGAAGAGGTGAAAGAGCAGAGAAAGAATGGGTAGCAATATTTAACTTTATTACCACAATAAATCTTCTACATATTTTTCTTTTTTCTTATTTTCCTTTTCTGACCACACCCAGCTATGCTTGGAGATAACCTCTCAGCAGTGCTTCAGGGATCACATGGTCCCAGGGGTCAAACCCAGGGTTCCTGCATGCAGAGTATGTGCGCCAACCCTTTGAACTATCTTACCAAATTATTGCTTCTACAGTGCAAGACACTGAACCCAGAACCCTGCATATGTGACGCATGCACTCCAGTACTTTGCCTATCTCCAAGGTCCTCTATTCTTATGAAACTTTTTTATGTGTGACCAGTTCTTCAAAATTAATTCCAAATCCTTGGCAAAAGATGAAAAAAAATACATAAATCCATGACATGGCTTTTTTGTCTCTAGGAAACACAATCATAGACAAATGTGGTAGAAAATAGGAACTTTTGCAAATACTCATTTGAAAAGTAAATAAAACACAAGCATCAACTGGCTATTAAGACCCCTCGCTCACTGCTAAGATTATGTGCCTTCCACAATCAGAAAGACCGAATACTAGGACCCAGGCAATAGAACTCCATGGTGCGACCCAAGTTGGAGTCAGACACCATATGATCCCCCAACACCACTAAATGTGACCCTGCAGGCATGGGAGCACCCCCAGGTATGGCCCACAGAGCTGGAGTACAGCTCCACTTCCTCAGACTCAAGCTAGAACCTTCCTGCCTTTGGCCAAATATCTCCGAGGGATAGTCCCTGAAGCCTTGAGCATAGCTCAGATTAAATAAAATGATTTTTTAATGGAAAGACCAATTACTATAGAAAATTATAGATTTTTTTTTAAGAATTTGACTTAGGATGAGAGTATATTTGTAATGGCTAGGAGGCTCAAAGAAAAGGAAAAGCACAAAAACCTAGCATAGGTAGAGAACTGAATTCAGGACTGGGCTTTCCCTCAACTCTGCCCTGTGCCAAGAGGCCTCTCCATGAGCCTCATCTGTATCCTTCATCAAAGTGCACCTCTAAGGGCCAGAGAGATAGTACAAAGGGGTAAAGGTACTTTCCTTGTATATAGTCAACCTCAGTTTGACCCCAGCATCACCGTTATCTGAGCATCACTGGAGGTGGCCCTGGAGGTCATTGGAAGTCCCAGAGTATCACCGGGTCCTCTGAGTACCACTTGGAATGCCTCCCCTCAATAAAATTAAGTAAAAGGAAATAAAATACCCCTGCCCTCTCAAATGCAAGTCTTCAATAGCAGTTGAAACTTCCTATTGTCTCTGAGCTGGTTAAATGTTATTGAAGCATCACCTATCTTGGCATGAAAGCAACTAAAGCTTTATTAATCAAAAAAGGGCTCAGTCATATCTGTTTTTACCCATCCCTAGCAGAAGAGAATTTGAGAATAAAACTGTAAAAACTTTTATAGTAGTTAAATAATCTCCATGAAAAAGCATAGCAAAATCTTTTGTTTTGCTTTTTTGGGTCACACCCAGCGTTGTTCAGGAATTACTCCTGGCGGTGCTTGGGGGACCATATGGGATTCTGGGGATTGAACCCAGGTCAGCCGAGTGCAAGGCAAATGCCCTACCACGTGTGTCCCATAAAAATCTTAAGACATAGTTTGTATTTGCTAGTGTTCTTTATTTAACTTTTCTAGTAATTGTTATGATTTTTATGAAAATATGACTACTGCAAATGAAACATTTTTTAAATTGATACATCTCTATGGATAGTTTGTGGGTGCTGAATTGAAAGGCACTGTTAGATCTGAACAGCAACACTAAATGTGTACACACAAGAGAATAAAAGTGAATGTAGGTGCTGGGAGGTATTCAACCCACTGGCGTACCACTATGAATGCAGGAGTCTCCAGCTCAGTCCCTACCACTGCACAGTTCCCCAGGCATACCAAAACATCTGAGCACTGAACTAGGAGCAGACCCAAGCATTGCAAGATGGAGCCCCCCCCAAAAAAAGCAAAAAAGTATGTGAATGCAGACAAATTAAGTTTTACCTTAACCAAGTTAAATTATTGTTTCAAAATCTAATTTTTTACCGTTTGTGGCCACACCCAGTGATGCTCAGGAGTTACTCTTGGCACTGCACTCAGGAATTACTCCTGGCAGTGCTCCAAGAACTGTATGGGATTCAGGGAATGCAACCTGGGTCGACTGTGTGCAAGGCAAGGGCCTTACTCACTGTACTATTGCTCTGACCCCTAAAGATCCATTGTTATTTTGGTAATTTGACTTTAAAATGTTATTAGAGTTGTTTTATGCTGTGGGCATATACATACATTACTAAAGGTTTCATAAAAGGAAACAGCCTTATAGGAAACCGGTGGTTTCACAGCAACCTCTGGCAAGCAGCACCAGCCTAACTTGTGTCTAAACTGGGCAGTGTGTGTGCAGTATCACAACAAAAGGAGGGTGCACATCCAGCGAGGTGCGAGCACCCCCCAATGTCTGCACAACCCACGCTGAGCTCCCCAGCTGATGATGTGAGACTGTTACAACCCCCCATCATCACAACAACAAACAATGAAGGGAAGGGGGCAAGAAAATGAAAAATACAATTTTTAAATTCTCCAGAAAACAGGTAGTGAAGGGTTGGATTAGCAATGCTGGTTCCTTTTCCAAAGAAACCACAATGTCAGTAGCACAGAGAAGTTTTTCATTCCTGTTGGGAAAGGGTGGTGCTCTCCTTTTTTAAGAAGAAAGTTAAGTCAGTCCCTTCTGATTTGGAAACAGCTAATCATAGGGTTTCAAAAGATTAATGTAGTTGTTTAAACACAGGGAAGCCTGTACAATGAAGTTAATTTTCCCAAGATCATGCAGCTAGTGAATGGAAGTACCAGGATGCAAATCTCAGCACTGGGCTCTAATCATTCCTGCTCCCTCTTTGCCCTTTGCCATCCCACCAACAGAAGAGGTTCAGTCGGTGCCTCAAAAGTGAACGCTCATAAGTGAAATGAGTCAGGAAGAGAGGGACAGACAGAGAAGGACTGCACTCATTTGTGGAATAGAAAATAACATAATGTGAGACTAACACCCAAGGACAGTAGAGACAAGGGCCAGGAAAATTGCTCCACAGCTGGAAGCCTGCCTCATGAGCTGGGGGAGAAGGCAGCTGGAATAGAGAAGGGATTGATAAGTCAGTGATGGTTGGAGGGATCACTTGGGATGGGAGATGTGTGCTGAAAGTAGATAAAGGACCAAACGTCATGGCCTCTCAGTGTCAGTATTGCAAACCATAGTGCCGAAAGTAGAGAAAGAGTAAAAGGGAAATTGTCTGCCATAGAGGAAGGGTGAGGCGGGGGGGGGGGGGGGTGATTCTTGGGATTGGTGGTAGAAAATGTGCATTGGTGGAGGGATGGGTGTTCAATCACTGTATGAATGAAACTCAAACATGAAAGGTTTGTAACTGTATCTCACGGTGACTCAACAAAAAAGGTGACTCAATAAAAAAGTGAATGCTTATATCAGTTCACTTCCAGGTACCTCAAATAGGAGTAATAGATATTAAAACACTATGGAGTGCTTATGAACCTTCTTAATATTTAAAGTTCCTTGTCCCTTTTGCACACAGACAAAATCCATATTTGGTCCAAACTGATTTGCACTTAAAATAACCTTTCAATTCATAGTACCTTTTACCTGTGAATTTTTTACATAAGCTTGGGTATAGAGATGAATATAAAATGGATATAGATATACAAATTAACACTTTACTAACAGTAAATCATAAGAAGTTTATTTTCACTTTTTCTCTTCTAGAGAAGCCTTGGTTCTCACTCTCCACACATTTCTATAAGTTTCTTTTAATGAAAACTATTTTGCTTCACTAAACAAAATTTTAAAATAATTTTAAGTTACATGACCCTATATGGAGTAAGTTTAAGAAACTCAGGGTTAAAACAATGAAAGAAAATAAACATATTTTATTACATTGATGGCACAAATCTTCAAGTCTTTCTAATGTGAATGACTCTTTAAAGGCCGAGTGAACATAATACTCACTTCTTAATAATACTGATTGGGGGGCCGGAGCGATAGCACAGCGGGTAGGGCGTTTGCCTTGCACGCGGCCGACCCGGGTTCGATCCCCGGCATCCCATATGGTCCCCCAAGCACCGCCAGGAGTAGTTCCTGAGTGCAAAGCCAGGAATAACCCCTGAGCATAGCTGGGTGTGACCAAAAAAGCAAAAATAAATAAATAAATAAAATAATACTGATTGGTATTTGATTAAAAAAAAAGCCAACCTACCAATATTGGAATCAGTATAGTGGGGGTGACCACCTCAATAACAAGAATGACTCGAAGTTTTTAAAAGCTTAATAATGAGTGAAAGCGGTCAAAAGATACTAACATCCAGTTATAAGATAAATAAATCCTGGAATGTAAAATCCAGCATGGCGACTATAGTTACCAATACTGTATTGTATTTGAAAGTTGCCTTACACGAGCACACAACACACACACACACACAGAGTAAACCTTAAAGGGTCTTATCCCTTAAAGGACATAATTGTGTAGCTCTGTGATGATGGAGGCTAACTAAACGTACTGTGATAACAATTTTGCATATATATGGGCATCAAATCAAATCATTATGGCGTACACCTAAACCCAACCGGATGTTACATATCAATGAGATCAATTAAAAATAATAACAAAAAGAAGGTCATTATCTTATCTCAAGTTAAATTTCAAGTATGTGCACGGTTTGAGATAACAATGGCCTCAGTCAAGTTTGAGCAATGAGTCATTTTTCAAGTCAACGTTCAGCCGCCTGTTATGTAAAGTCTGAGCTGGTGTTGATAAGAATCACCCAGCGGTCGGTCTTTTGCCTCTGAGATGCAGATGGCACATACCAGTGATGCTAAAGGATTATGGAGGAGACAGTAAAGAAATAGAAAAGTGAAAACAGAATAAAATCTAATTACACGGCGTTTCACTTAAAACAAAAATTGATTGAGTTCTGCCCAAAGTAGCTTGTTGTTTCCTATGCCGGGAACTACTGTGCGGCCCAGCAGGAAGTGTGTTACAGAGCAGGATCACATTACACCCTTGTTTTATGGTTCATTTCACTTATTTAATGCAATCTGAGAACCTGCAAAAGGAACATGTTAGAAGGAGGGAATAGGCTTTTTGTCTTGTTTTGTTTTTTAAGTTTCCTTGAATCAAAACATTTGTTTTTACAAGGTGCTTACAGTCCCAGAGAAGCCGGACGCCCAGCGTTACATGGGGAAGACATTTCTCTTTGTCACAAAACTCAAAGCAAGACACCGACTTGAGTTATGGCAAGGGTTGAGTTATGTCTTTTTCCCTCTGCGCTCCTCCTCCCGTCATTTTCGACATGAAGAATGGCAACCATACCCATGAACGGTTCTGAGTCACACTGAATTCCACAGAAGCTCCTGCTAGGGTCTCTAGGATTGGACTGAGAGCCAGTGAGGTTGGAGTGAGCTAAAAAGAGAGGAGGATATTTGATGCAAAACAGTGATTTATTTGTCAAGCCCAGGGCTGAGTTCCTTTGGCTGTACTGCGTGGAAAAGTGCGAAGTGAACAGCTGGTTTTCCTTGTGGTGGCACAGAGCACTCCTCACACACTGTCTGTTTCCCTCCCCAGAGACCTCAGTATGAACAACATCAGTCAGCTGCCCCCAGAGCCTCTCCACAGCCTGCGCTTCCTAGAGGAGCTGTAAGTACCACTGAAGTCACGGTGCATCCAGTCCGCGCCGGACACATTCCTGTGTTCGCCTTTCATACTTACTGTGGGAACCTGATAAAACAAGGCAGAAAAGCTGTCAGCACCAACAATTTGGGCACATGAGGAAACACTTAGTTGGGGGGTGGAGGGGGGGCGAATTGCTTATGATTCTGGAAATCAACTTATAAAAGAGTTTACCATGAGGCTACAACTTTCTAAGGTAAGACTGGGCCAAACAAATTAAAATGTTAAAACAAAGGTTGTTTAAAAGAGCTGGATGGTTCTTTGGAAATAGTTAAGCAGCAGGATATTAAAAGTTTGAATACCGGTTCATGTTTATTAAAATAGCAAGTAAGGCTATAATCAAAACCAAAAACTGCCACTTGGTTCAGTTTGTGATGGGGAGAATTGAGTCCACATTTCGTCGCACCGAAACTTCTTGTCCTAATCACTTTTAATTCCTAGTTTCCTATTTTTACATTTAGCTTCCCTCAAGGCTTGAACAGAAAAACATAAAGTCCACAGTACTTAAAAACTGGGCCTTTCCAAACTCACCATAAAATAAAATTGGAAAGGAGGAAGCTAAAATTAATTAATGGTACACAGAGGAATCTTGATTAAGTCTAGTAATCACTTTACAGAAGATGAAAAGGGATTGTATAAACCTAAAATCTGCCTTCAAAAATGTATTTGATCTTCTTCCCTTTCTGAATGATGAGGATGAAGGAAGTGATATAGCATTGTGGTCCTCGTGAAGCAAGTTGGACCCCAATCTGTTGAGTAAATCCTCTGACTGTTGATTAAAGGAACTATTTAGGCAATGACCTCTTTCAAAAATGTTTCCTTTATAAATGCTAACGTAATGGCCCAATTTGGGGAATAATTTATAGTATTGATAAACCACAAGATCCACTATGGGAGATAGAAAGAACAATCACACAACATTGATTTTTTTTTTTCAAGAGGATAAGATCCTCATGATTTTCCCATCTAGAGTTTTTTTTCTAAAAATTGGCATTTTAGTTTCTTGTTTGCTTGAGTTTTGGTTTTAGGTGTTTTTTTTTTCAGAGGGAGAATGCCTGGCAGTACTCAGGAGTTACTCCTGGTTCTGTGCTCTTGTATCACTCTGGCAATGTTCAGAGAAACATATGCAGTGTGAGGGATTAAACTGGTGTTGCCTGCATAGAAGGCAAATACCCATACTGTCTTTCAGACACAGAATTTTTTGGGAGGGAGGGTCACACCCAGCGATGCACGTGGGTTACTCTTGACTCATGCACTCAGAAATTATTCCTGGCGGTGCTCAGGAGACCATATGGGATGCTGAGAATTGAACCCGGGTTGGCCGCATGCAAGGTGCTACAGCTCTAGCCCACCAGAATATTTTCTTTTGGCTTTTTGTGTCACACCCGGCAATGCACAGGGGTTACTCCTGGCTCATGCACTCAGGAATTAACTTCTAGCGGTTCTCAGGGGACCATATGGGATGCTGAGAATCAAACCCAGGTCGGCCGCGTGCAAGGCAAACGCCCTACCCTCTGTGCTGTCGCTCCAGCCCCCCACAGAATATGCCCAGATTTGTTGTCAAGGAAAATTGTAGAGAAATTTGAATTCCAGTATTGTACAGTAAATTTTTAATCATTCAAAAAATAGCTTTTACTCTGGATTATCCAGTTCCCTATTTTCCTCTCTTCCTTCTGACTTTTTTCACTGTTAGAACTTAAACTTCACCAGTTTTGGGAGCATGCCTATCTTATTCATGACTCAAAATCAATGCATGTTTGACAAGTTAATGTATCAATAAGTAAGGGAAATATGTAAAAGAAGATTTTTTACTTGAGTTAGAAAACAGGACCTACACATTTATGTATGTTAGAAATATTTTATGTATTCTAGGAAATGTAACACATTTAGTTGACGTTAGTCAATATATATATATATATATATATATATATATATATATATATATATATATTTTGCTTTTTGGGTCACACCCAGCAATGCTCAGGGGTTACT
Source organism: Sorex araneus (assembly GCF_027595985.1). NCBI lineage: Eukaryota > Metazoa > Chordata > Mammalia > Eulipotyphla > Soricidae > Sorex > Sorex araneus. Next base: position 14,198,887 of record NC_073311.1, read on the forward strand.
CCTGGCTTTGCACTCAGGAATTACTCCTGGAAGTGCTTGGGGGACCATATGGGATGCCGGGGATCGAACCCGGGTCGGCCACGTGCAAGGCAAATGCCCTACCCACTGTGCTATCGCTCCGGCCCCAGTCAATATTTTTAAAGATTATTATTAGTAAACTTCACTCAGGGTGGGTTTTTTTTTGATAGTTCTCAACCAACATCCCATATCAGAATTAATAAATAATATTCCTGGTTACTCTTTTCCTATCAGTTTCTCCTTAATTTCCTTATAATTTGCTGTAGCAAAAGGCTTCCATTCTCCCTCAACACACACCTCAATTGTAGACCACAAACTGAATCAGTAAGTAATTTATTTCCCCGAGGACTTGATTTAATAGAGTTCCCCCCTCTGCGACCCAATTCATTCAAAAATAACTCCTCTTTCTTCATGAGGTGAATGTTAATTCTTTTCCAAGGCCAGTTTTTCAAAGCATATTTTAGAAAAACTAGTGGGGAGGTGGGGGCTGGGGGGTGGGGAGGGGGGAGGTACCCTTTGGAAAAAAATGCTATTTTTTGTATTGTCTTATTTTTGTGTCTGGAAATTCCATCAAGTATCTTGACCATAGAATCAGAGAATTTCAGAAATAGAGGGCACTTTTAAAGGCTATTCATTCTATTTTCTCATTCTGTTCTGGAATTCCCTCTGCTGAGCTAGCCAATTTGCTGAATTGAACACAAGAATACTTTCCCTGTATATAATTCCGTGTTGCATCTAAACGATGTCTTAAAGACATCATTATTCATTTAATTGCAACAGGGGATAGTATTTATAGAACCTGGAAAAATGATCAACTCTGCTTGGTTTATTCCGCTTCCAAGGCTAATTTAGGGTTTTGTATTTTTTTAAATCTATTCAACAGCATTTTGTTTATACTTTAATTATGTTGCTAATTATTTGTTACACCTAGCGTTTTTACATCCATATTATTTTTTAAAGTATTAAATATTTTAAATTATAGTATATTATTATTTTAATGACACTGTAATAACTTTCTTTGTACCAGGCAGTGTTCAAAATTCCTTACACAGATTATCCCATTGAATCCTCTTATCAACCCCATTGAAGTAGATTTGATTAGAATTTCTAACTCACAGTTTTTAAAAATCTGAAGTACAGAGAAAATAAGGAATTTACCCAAGACAGAGGAGTTGGTAAGAAACCAAAGTAAGATTCAAATGTGCTTTCAAAGCCACATTTTGAAAGGTGGAAGAGGAAAAGAGAGAAGTGTAAGAGGGAAGATAGAGAGCAGAAAGAGAAGAGGTGGAGAGAAAGAGAAGTGAGAAAGAAAAAGAAGTATAGAGGGGCTGGAACTATAACACAGCAGGTACGGCTTTTGCCTTGTATGGAACCAACCCGGGTTCGATTCCCAGCATTCCATATGGTACCCCAAGCACCCCAAGCCCAGGAGTAATTCCTGAGTGCAGAGCCAGGAGTAACCCCTGAGCTTTTTAAAAAGAAGTATAGAAAAAGACAAAGGGGAAACAAAGAGTCAAGAATTTGTAGTGGTTCAACTATCCTTTTCTTTGCCCCAATAGTTCTTGATCAAAACTTGATTGAACACAGTGTGGTTTAAACAGTTTTGTAATGATCATTGTGCATGTCTGTATCCTTGTGTGTGGGAAAATAAAAGAGAAAGAACACTATCTAGAAGGAAGAGATTGGACATTGCAGTCATTATTTCACTGACATCAACTACTTGATATGAAAAAATTATCACGAGGGGCTGGAGTGATAGCACAGCGGGTAGGGCATTTGCCTTGCATTCGGCCAACCTGGGTTTGATTCTCAGCAATCCATATGGTCCCTGAGCACCACCAGGAATAATTCCTGAGCGAAAAGCCAGGAGTAACCCCTGTGCATCGCCAGGTGTGACCCCAAAAAAAAAAAAAATGATCACGAGAATTTCTAAGGGCAAAAGTCATGATGGTATACCACCTTAATCAAGGTGGTATAGTTCAAACTCCTGGGAGCCATCAAAGTCTGAGAGGTATCCACTGACTTATTGTTTAAGAAATGTATTATGGCAACCCTGGAATCAGTGCCCGTCTGGAGAAAATATTTGAAAAGAAGAATGAAGTATTCACAGCCAATAGTCTCTTTCCCTATCTCCTAACATCCTGGGTCCCTTCCTACCTGTGTTACATGGTTGGGCATAGGCAGGTCATGTTTATTATTCTTTGATGTCAGAGGACACACCTGGTGGTGCTTAAAAATGTATCCCAACTCAGTGGTTGGGAGACCAGGAAGTACTGGGGATCAAACTCAGGACTCCTCCATGCAAAGTATGTGTTCCAGCCCATTGAGCTTTCTCTCAGGCCCTCGTTATTTTTTATAACTCTATAAGGTGAGCAGTTATGAATAAGTCAAACATCTTGCTAGTGTGATGTGAGAATAAGGAGAAGGAGAGTCTTATTCTTGTGAAAAAAAAAATGCTAACCCATATCTGAGTATAGTGAGTCTGTATTATCCAGAGAGAACAAATTAGAATTTCTGCCCTGGCTCTGTCATTTGCTAGTGGATAATCCAAAGTAACTTAACTGGCCTTCAAAATAATGATGAGAACTGCTCTGCCTGTGTTGAGATATTTCTGACGATGAAATGAAATGAAATGATGAAAGAACATTGGTAACCTATAATTCACATATTCAACTTCATTTGTCAAATGAAAACATCTTCAAAAAGGTTCTAACCTCACTCTTTCCTGTTTCATGAGCCTGATTTTGCAGTAATCAAGAATCTTGAATTAGTGAGGAAAAAGCTGCTTCTGATGATGAGTTTTAATGGATATGGGCAATTAGTAGAGATAGGTTTGGTTTGAATTTAACCAAATTTTAACATCACAAGCAGTGCATTTCTCTCCAGTAGTATCTCTTCCAGTGCTATTTCTTGAGTTCTACTGGGGACCATTTATTCCCTTTGGAGCTAATGTCAGATGGAGCTAATACTGACATCTACAAGAGCCACTAACCCTAGATAATCTGATTAAACTAGAGGGGAAAATAAATTGTTGCCATTTTTAAACCATCTAAATTAAAGGCCTTTATTTCCAAGTCTATTTTTATATCTTCCCAAATTTGAGTGCTATTGGAATGGAATACACGATTTAGGAAGGAAACTTGACACACTCTGGGGAGGTCTGTTTTTAAGTTACTATTGTTCCCTGGAACTGTTTGCTCATATTATGGTTGGACTTGAAGAATCTCTATATAAATAGCAGATATCTATTATTGCAGTTGAAATTTCTGATGAGAAGTACCACCAACTTCCTGAAAACCCAGTGCACGCTTGTTACTGCTCCTTCCTCATCATGTTGCTGACAACACTGAGAGCTGCTCTGTTGTCTCTGGGGATGTTTTGTTTGGTTTGTTGGTTGGTTTTATTTTCCTGAGTATCAAATGAAATGATGATGAAAGAACTTTGGAAAGCCGTAATCCTACTATTGGACTGTGTGAGTAAAGTGAAAACTCTTTCATGCCCAAGACTCATCTTCCGAGCCCTGGACTTTGTCACACTCTCAGTCTCTCTTCTTTGTCAATCTGGGAATTAACTGTGTATATGTGCATCACTTCTTGTTACAACACTTCAGACACTATTCAGAAAGTAGGTCCAGAGTGACAGCACACAGCAGGTAGGGTTCTTGCCTTGCACAAGGCCCACCTGAATTAGATCCTCAATTTATCCCAGGAGTCAGCCCTATGCACTGCCAGGTGTGTTTCAAAAGCCAAAAAGAAAAAAGACATTACCACTAATTCCTAGGGGATTCCAACACTGCTAGTTTAGAGATCACACTCTAAGATCATCAACAACCTAACAAATGTCTCTACCTCCCAACCAACACTTTAAAACTCAGCAAGCGCAAAATAAGAATTCAAGCTTCATCCCAACACATGTTCACTTCTCTTTCACTCCATTTGCATTTGTGATTCACTTTCTTTCCCCTCCTATCAGCCAATTTCCAAGTCAATTCACATCTCCAGGCCCCAACCCAGATTCAATGAATCAGCGTTTCTAATGCGGGCAGGATTTGGAAATCTTCGTCCCAAGAAACATCTGGGATGGCTTTTATATGGGTAGAGAAGCACACTGAGAAACGCAGCCTATAACCTGTTTCAAAGGTCCTCCTGTGCCCTAGAACCTTCCTCAATCACCTTTTTGTAAACAACTTCCGAATCATCTCTAGAACAGATTCATCATATCCAGGTTCACATTCAATTGTATAATTGTAATTTCCATTTGCGTGTCCTGCTGGCACCTCACAAAACAGAACCTGAAACAGAAGTTATCTCGCCAGAGACTGTCATCAGTTGTTCCCTTTGAATTTCCTGTTTCTATTGACAGTGGCTCCTCAGTCTCCTGGCACCTGTCTCATAACCTTGTTCTGAGTTGTCTCTCTTCACATCTCACTTTCAGTCGTCTCTTGGCTCAACCAACTGATGAGTCCCTGACGGTCTCCTCTGCTCTGAATGCTCTCTGTATCCCACTGGCCCTCAGTTCATTTACTGAGCTTTGAAAAGATGCCTAAGTCCCCAGTGAGACACATTGAATCAGAGTCTCTAGAAATAAACCTTGATAATTAGTAGATCAAAAAGGCTTTTCTTTTTTTTTAATTGAATCACTGTGAAAAATACAGTTGCAAAGCTGCTCATGATCAGGTTTCAGTCATGAAATTTTCCAACACCCATCCTCACCAGTGTACATTTCCCACCACAATGTCTCCAGTTTCCCTCCCCCACCCTTCGCCCCAGCCTTGGCAGACTCTTCTTCCTCTTCTTCTCTCTCTCTCCTTCCCTCCAAGGAATTCAAATGCATATTAAAATATGATAATCTCTGAAATAGTTCATGATTATACTTACTAGGAATAAACCTTGATAATTAGTAGATTATAACCCTTTTATACCTTCTGATCCCCATCCCCACTGACAATGTATCACTTCTTTTTTGTTTGTTTGTTTGTTTTGGTTTGGTTTTGGGTCACACCTCGCAATGCTCAGGGGTTACTCCTGGCTCTGCACTCAGGAATTACCCCTGGCGGTGCTTGGGGGACCATATGGGATGCTGGGAATTGTACCCAGGTCAGCCGCAAGGAAGGCAAACGCCCTACCCGCTGTGCTATCGCTCCAGCCCAACAATGTATCACTTCTTAATTCTTAGAAGAGTTAATAGAAGTGATAACTTTATGGATTTTAGTAGTTGTCAAAAGAAAGCATTAAGATCTTGAACTCAGTGTTGAAAAACGTTCTTGAAAAAATAGTAAGGCAATAAAAAAAAGATAGTAAGGCAATGTGGAATTATGTGCTCTAGAACTTATAAAATTAACTGGTAGGGAGGAAAGAGAAACAAGATGAAAATTACAGAGGGAATGATAGACACCATGATCACATGTTTGAATCATGATGATGGCAAACAGAAGAGGCAAGAGGAAAAGCTTGTTCAGGTGTTTGTGCGTGTACATTCGCACATATACATACATGAATTAATCCAGTTCTACATTTCTTAAATTTTAAGGTATTGGTGGGGTAAGTGGAGATGTTGCTTAAACTGATTATCTTAAATTTGGGTCCTCAAACTAGCAGAGTCAGTATCTCTTGAGAATTACTTATAAACACTATTTTTTTCATCCTTCCCTCCTACCCCAATCTGCCAAGTCAATGTGGTGGGTCCAGCAACGGGTGGTTGAACAAACGCTCCTGACAATTTTGGTGTCACTAAAAATCACTGACCCTGAACAGTAATTTCTCAATGATCAGGTATCTAAATCCCCTAAAGAACTTGTAAAAACGTTTTCCTGAGCCCATTCCCCATTGTCTGATTCACTTGATTGGATTAGGGCGCACACCTTGAGGGAGTAACCAATTCAGAGGTGGTGCCAATGATGGAGATTCAGGAAACACATTTTGAGAACTGCTGATCTAGTGAGATATCTGAACTAAAATATAGGTTTGGAGGTCAGTGAGATAAGAGAAATAGTTTATATCTTAGGACCTTCCCCAGATGATTGCAGTTGTCTTTTTTGTTTTCTTTTTGGGTCACACCCAGCAATACACATGGGTTACTCCTGGCTCTGCACTCAGGAATTACTCCTGGCAGCCCTCGGGGGACCGTATGGGATGCTGGGAATCAAACCTAGGTCAGCTGCATGCAAGGCAAACTCCCTACCTGCTGTACTACCGCTCCAGCTCCTGCAGTTGTCTTTTTATAGATCTGAACCACCCCCTAAATGGGTCTCTATGTTTCCATAAGTGCCCTAATTTACTTCATATGCAAAAATCAGATAAATCTTTTACAATAATAAGTGCTGTTGCTTCACTAGGTCTCATTTGAGTTCATTTGAACATAACCTGATTGGTTCCGTATGATTTGGTCTTTGCCTTCCAATGAAAAGAAAAACAGTTAATGGGATGTCATAATTCTTGCATCCAAAGCTGCTGAATAGCCTTCAACAAAGACTCCCAAAGATGAGGATCAAGAGAATTCAACTCAATATTTTTGCTTTTTCTAGTCTGGGCATCTATTGAAGAAAACCTACTCTGGTGGGCTTAATCAGTTTCAGTGATGATGCATTACTGCAGGGGAGGCAAGACTGGTAGGATACATCTGACTGATTTGTACACAAATAAGACACAAATCTTATTTGTGTCTAACTCTTCTTATAATCCATACCAGCAGAAGGTTCCAGTTTGGATAAATCCAGAATCAAATCTATAATTGTGATGATCCCTAAAGCAAGAAGAGCACTTATAAATTGAATAGAATTATAAATAATCAGTCTCAATAGTCTGTTATATTTATATTACATTCACATATAACATGTATTATATTTGTATATAATATATGCATATAATATAAAATGTAGATTATGGTTATATATAGTACTATTATATTTGTTTCTTATTTTATTTTAAAAGTCATTAATTGCAACATTGTCATGACTTTTGCTATCTTTATTTTAGAAGAAGTTTTACAGGAATATTTTTATGGAATAGGAGACTTCAGAAAATGTCATAAATAGCTTAACTACAATTATTCAGGTGAATTCTAACTCAGGAGATTGAAAAGAAATTCAGAAAGAGTAATAGAACCACCATGATTAAAATTGTTTATCACAGAGAAGAAAATATTAATAGAAAACTAAAAATTAAAAAGTACCCCCCAGATCTTTATTATGGCAAAATGGGGGAAACTGCTATTACTTAGATGTTTGTGCTTATAAAGTTTCTAGAACAAATTAATTTAGCATAATAGAGATTTTACACATACTGTAAGTGACATGCACTTTGTAAAGCTGTTGGGAAATGATCAGCAATTTCTAGGATCCAGTATGAGATTCTGGAATGTTTTTATGTTTATGATGTGAGATGTGCCAAGGAATGAGCCCAGAAATTCTTGTATGCAAGGCACGTGCTCCACCGCTGAGCCACAGCCACAAAACGTTTTCTTTTACTTTTGAGGTGCTAAAAATAGAACCCAAGACCTCAAATATGGAAGACAAGAGCTCTACACTGAGCTCCATTCCCAGCCCTTTGAAAAGATTGTCATATTCGAGTTCATTCTGCTTTGATTAAGTAGCACTGTGGGACCTGGAGCGATACAGCGGGTAGGACATTTGCCTTGCACAAGGCCTGCACAGGTTCAATCCCTAGCACCCCATAGGGTTCCCTGAGCACACCAGGAGTAATTCCTGAGTGCAGAGCCAGGAGTAACCCCTGTGCATCGCCGGGTGTGACCCAAAAAGCAAAATTAAAAAAAAATATAGCTCTGTGATTATATAGCTTTCATGCTCCAAAAATACTAGGCTATGTTTATGGACATGAGAGTTAGTATGAAGGTTAAGATGCTTGCCTTCAACACAGCCAACCCTAATTCAATACCTGGCACCATGTATGGTCCTGAGCACTACCAGGAATGACCTCTGAACACAAATGCAGGAGTAAACACTGAACAGAGCCACAGTGGCCCCAAACAACAACCAAAATACTATGTTGTGTTTAAATAAAATCAGGAAGGGATAATTTTTTACTTTATTCAAAGTCTTATGAGTTTTGGTATTTTTATCTACAAAATCTGGACAATAGTAACCTCTGATCTATCTTCTGATAAAAAGTATGTGAAAGTCGATATTGAAGATAAAGGTATCTTCAAAGGTGACACGGAACTAAGCAATCTAGTAAAAACAGAGATCAACAAATGGGACTACATTAAACTAAAAAGCTTCTGCACTGCAAGAGATACAGTGACCAGAATACAAAGACTATCCACAGAATGGGAAAGGATATTTACACAATACCCATCAGATAAGGGGTTGATATCAATGGTATATAAAGCACTGGTTGAACTCTACAAGAAGAAAACATCCAACCCCATCAAAAAATGGGGCGAAGAAATGAACAGAAACTTTACCAAGGAAGAAATACGAATGGCCAAAAGGCACATGAAAAAGTGCTCTGCATCACTAATCATCAGAGAGATGCAGATCAAAACAACTTTGAGATACCACCTCACACCACAGAGACTAGCACACATCCAAAAGAACAAAAGCAACCGCTGTTGGAGAGGATGTGGGGAGAAAGGGACCCTTCTTCACTGCTGGTGGGAATGCCGACTGGTTCAGCCCTTCTGGAAAACAATTTGGACGATTCTCAAAAAATTAGATATTGAATTCCCATTTGACCCAGCAATACCACTGCTGGGAATATATCCCAGAGAGGCAAAAAAGTACAATCGAAACAACATCTGCACATGTATGTTCATCGCAGCACTGTTTACAATAGCCAGAATCTGGAAAAAACCCGAATGCCCCAGAACGGATGACTGGTTGAGGAAACTTTGGTACATCTATACAATGGAATACTATGCAGCTGTTAGAAAAAAGGAGGTCAAGAATTTTGTAGTCAAGTGGATGGGCATGAAAAGTTTCATGCTGAGTGAAATGAGTCAGAAAGAGAGAGACAGACATAGAAAGATTGCACTCATCTATGGTATATAGAATAACAGAGTGGGAGACTAACACTCAAGAACTGTAGAAATAAGTACGAGGAGGTTGACTCCATGGCTTCGAGGCTGGCCTCACGTTCCGGGGAAAGGTCAACTCAGAGAAGCGATCACCAACTACATTGTAGTCGAAGGCCATGTGGGGGAAGGGAGTTGCGGGCTGAATGAGGGCTAGAGACTGAGCACAGCGGCCACTCAACACCTTTATTGCAAACCACAACAGCTAATTAGAGAGAGAAAACAGAAGGGAATGCCTTGCCACAGTGGCAGGGTGGGGTGTGGGGGAGATGGGATTGGGGAGGGTGGGAGGGACACTGGGTTTACGGGTGGTGGAGAATGGGCACTGGTGAAGGGATGGGTTCCAAACTTTGTATGAGGGAAGTATAAGCACAAAAGTGTATAAATCTGTAACTGTACCCTCACGGTGATTCTCTAATTAAAAATAAATAAATTTAAAAAAAAAAAAAAGTATGTGAAAGTACTTTAAAAATATTAGTCATATGTCACCCAAGGACAGTAGATACAAGGGCCAGGAGGATTGCCCCATAGCTGGAAGCCTGCTTCATGAGTGGTGGGGAGAAGGCAGATGGAATAGAGAAGGGATCACTAAGAAAATGATGGAGGAATCAGTCGGGATGGGAGATGTGTGCCGAAAGTAGATAATGAACCAAACATGGTGACTTCTCAGCATCTGTGTTGCAAGCCATAATGCCCAAAAGTAGAGAGGGAGTATGGGGAATATTGTCTGCCATGGAGGCAGGGGGAGGGTGGTAAATGGGAGGTATACCAGGGATATTGGTGGTGGGGAATGTGCACTGGTGGAGGGATGAGTGTTTGATCATTGTGTGATTGTAACCCAAACATGAAAGCTTGTAACTATCTCACGATTCAATAAAAATTTAAACATATATTAGTCATATGCAAGTTAAAAAAAAGTAAGTAAAAGGAAAATGAGGCATGATGGGATGAGAGATAAACAAAGAGAAGTAGGAAATGTAATAGCACTATAAAAAAAAAACATTTTAGGACTGAAAAGGCCCTTAATGGGAAAGCCCCTGAATGTAAGTGTAATGAGGCCCAAGGAGGTTAAGTGTCTTGCTTTAAGTCTCACAGTAAATCAATGGTGCAAAGAAAGAAAATGAAAAAGGGAAATGGGGAAAAGACTCTAAGAATTTGAAGTCAAAAATGTTCTCACAAAACTGACCCAGGAGGCCTGCTAAGAACTCGTCGGGCTTCTCGCTTTGCTTGGAAAACGGCAGTGAAGTGAAAGCCTTTGGAACTCAGCCAGGGGTCACATATTGGACCTTGGTTCCCGCAGTCCTTTGCCCAAGGGTCTCAGTCAGAAAGCCAGCGCAAGCACCCTTCCACTCTCAGTGCTCACCCTCGCTTTATCTGTGCAGCTCTCTTCAGTCCCAAGTCTGAAGAAAAATCTGAGGGAAAATCAGCACCCACAGCTTTGCTCTTCCCTTCACTAAATGAAGTTACACCTCACCCTCTCCAGAAAAACAAAGTTTCTTCAGATTACATCAGAGATTCAAATTATCTCAGAGATCCAAAGCAACATATATTCTCAGAAATATGTTCATTGATTGTTAAAGCAGTGAAACATCTACTTAATTGGTAATTTGAAGAAGAGTGCATCTCCTTGACTTGATCATAATGTATTTTTTTCTTTGTATGAGAGGTAAGTGAGTAAAATTAAATGGCTAGACAATGGTCTTGTATGGGGCGATAACTTTAAAAATAAAACCTTTAATATTTTATTAAAAAGAAGAGAAGTTTTCCTTATTAAGTTCTCTCTTGAAAAGATGTTGATGAAAGAGATATTTCCCTGAAATTATTATAGAAACAAAACAAAACATAATCTCTGAACCAAATGGTATGTGGGTCTCTAGAGTTGGAACATAGTTGCCCTGAGATTTGTTAGTTCGAGTCATCACAGAAAAGATTTGTGAGCAGTCAAGTAATTTGTGCACTTACTTGAAAGTCCTTCCCCTGTCCCCCTGTAGCCTATATGTAGTTAATTTCAAAATTACTAAAAACCATCCCATATGGTAAAGAAATAAGATAAAAGGATGCAATGATTTCCTTAAATTGTTGTTTTTGTCAATGAGATAGAGCTTCCACCAGTCCAGAAAATAGCTGATAGCACATCATAAATTCCTTTGCTTGAAGACAAACTCCCCTGATAACACAGGTCAGTGGTTCCACTCTGAAAGTTCTTGCCTAGAAAAGGAAAGCAATTTGTGTTAAGTGAGCTATTTCATGAAATGTACAGAAAATTATTTACCCCAACAATAAACTCTAAACAGCAGTTTAAAGAAATGAAATATATAAAAATGTTGTACTTCATCATTTCCAAAAGCAGTGTTTCTGCAACCAGAAAGCTACTTGCCCCTGAAGCAGCGGGAAGGGCAGATGAGCCCCCATCTGAAGACTATGTTCTAGAATTCAAAAAGCTACTGTTTAAGTCATACTATGAACAAGGTAGCACTATAGCATTGTTGTCCTGTTGTTCATCGATTTGCTCAAGAGGGCACCAGTAACGTCTCCATTGTGAGACTTGTTGTTACTGTTTTTGGCATATCAAATACACCATGGGGAGCTTGCCAGGCTCTGCCATGCAGGCAGGATACTCTCAGTAGCTTGCCGGGCTCTCCGAGAGGGATGGAGGAATCAAACCCGGGTCGGTGGCGTGCAAGGCAATGCCCTACCCGTTGTGCTATTGCTCCAGTCCATGAACAAGGTAGTCAGGGATATTATGGTTGAAGTAACAATTACTAGTAGATTTAATCTGATCAATTAAACCATCTTTGATCAAGCAACCAACTGAGTCTATTTTAAAAAGCAACTCTTTCATATCACTATCATACACGAGTTTTTGCATTTCTTTTTACCTGCCTTGGGAACAATAAGGGTAGTGATATGGTCCAAACTGACTTCACAAAGAATCAATGAGTGTACAATGAGTGGGAGCAGGGAGCCTGAATAGGAAGAAACAAATGAAAGTCTAATCTGAAGAAGGTTTTCAGCTAAGAGAATGCTATAGGAAATAAAGAAGTAACCATGATAAAATATTAGCTGAGGGCCAGGAATCTGGTTCAAGTAGCGGAGTATATGCCTTGTGTGTGAGGTCCTGAATTCAGTTCCTAGCCCCATATGGCCCTCTGTGCATCACCAGGAGTTACCCCTATTTAATATATATGCATAAATATGTATAAATATATGTAAATATATATTTGTCAGATTACATGTAATTAGCATATATTTCTAGAATGTCTATCTTGCTCTCGGCTAGATCTTTCAAATCTTTCTGGCCATATTCAGAAGAAATTCATTTCTTCCCCTCAATCTGGTTTCACAAATATATTTGGAAACAAAGATTTCAAAAAAAACAATGCTTTTCTAATAGAGTAGAAAATGCATCCTGTTATTTTTTTGTTCTTTTTTCTTCCCTAATTCCATCCTGAGGCAGTAAATTTATTTATAGCTTGAAAAACACTTCTTGAGGCAAGAGGAGAAAAGCAGGATGAATACAATTCAGGAGCTATCTGATTTTTTTTAATAATTACATCGTGAAAGGAAGGAAAATCAGGTACAAACACAAAACAAGGATGGGAAATGTTAGAGCCAAGGAGCTAGAAACCAAATGGTCTTAACATTTTACATTATTAAGGTGAAAATGAGACTCAAAAATATTGACTAACTTAACAGGTCAAAGCAAGTTAGTTCAATTGACCCAAGGTAAGCAGAGCCTCTTGGAAGTCTCTCTGTCCCTTCCAGATATTCATAACTCACATATGGCTTACTTCAGTCTTGTCAATGAGTCTTTGGGTTTAGATGACCTCTTATATGAAAACAGTATCATATATTTATACATGTATATATATAAAAATTTGAGGTGATAGGCCTTCAAAATAAGCTCTTATCCAATGGATCCTTCCCATGCTTAGCCCCAAGCCCAATATTCATCAGTGCATCATCGTGTCTTGATCCCCAGTTCTATTCACTATTCTAAGATGTGAGTCAGTCTCTAAAATAGTCTTCCCTCTTCTGAGTCAGCTCAGTTGTTCTTGAATTTTCTATTTTGTGACACCATGAAAAATTGAGGTCACAGCTTTGATGTGGCTGTTCAAAGTTCCAGAGGCTTCTAGTACCACACCTAATTAAACTTTGTGTCTATTTGAGTGCTTCCTGCTAAGAAAAAAAGGTAAAATGAATTTTTTAATTTTATTAGTTAATGATGTCAAAAATTTTTATCAAATAAGAAGTGCTAATATCTTCACACTAAAAACTTTTAGCTATTGTTTTTCGTGTTTTAAGGCATTGCTCAATAAAAACATGGTAAACTAATTAAGCTTCTCTACCTTTTTCTGGTCAAGTTTAAATGAAACTGACTTTGGTAGTCTACATTCTTATTTTCCAAATTTAATGTGCAAGTTGGGTATTTTATGGCATAATTGCCACAGAGATATTTATGATTATTTAGTTAATTTATGTCCATAAAGTATAGTTTACAAGTCATATGACATTTTGACATTATTATTGGGGGATTACTATCTGGTGTTAGCTTTTGTACAAATATTTTTTGTAACAGTTTTATATATTGGGGCTGCAGTGATAGCACAGTGGGTAGGGCGTTTGCCTTGCACGCAGCCGACCCGGGTTCGAATCCCAGCATCCCTTATGGTCCCCTGAGCACTGCCAGGAGTAACTCCTGAGTGCAGAACCAGGAGTAACCCCTGTGCATCGCCAGGTATAACACAAAAAGCAAAAAAAAAAAACAAAACAGCTTTATATATCATAAAGTATTAAATGATTTATTGCAAAATAGATACTATATTATAATATATTTCTTCTTTGGCACTTCTTTTTGCCAGCACTTCATTTAAGCAATTTATAGAAATGTTTGCAAACTATAACAAAACAAGGCTGCTTACAGTTGCTTTTTGCATTTGTGGTTTGAACATAATTGCATTGCATTTTTTAACAACTAAATGAATTCCCCATGAAGAGAGCTATGCTCACTCTCTCTCCTCTTCCTTGAAACCCACAGACGTCTTGCCGGAAACGCTTTGACATACATTCCCACGGGAGCATTTGCTGGCCTTTACAGTCTTAAAGTTCTGTAAGTAAACGGGGGATATTTGTTGTATTCTGATGTTAGTGCCAAATGGATGCTAATTAATTTGCAAAGATCAAGTCCCTGTTATAAGCTACAGAAAGACATGGGAATAAATCATCTGAATTCTTGTTTTCCTTAGTACCAATGAAACATGCTACATGTATGTGAAAACCATTTCATCTCTCCTTTTCTAACTATAATATCTAAAATTGCTTGCTCTTATATAGTCAACTTAATAACTCAAACTTGTATAGAAGTTCCTTCTTTTCTCTGTGTGTTCTAAAAAATGGGAAGAGTTTATGTATTTTGATCATTTACTAACTTAATCTCTGTGATGCTGACATAGTGAGAACCCACTTCCCCACTACCTTCAAAGTTTTCTTATGATGCACTCAGTAATACAGAAAAGACAGGAAAGGTCCTGGTTATAGGTAGTAGTAGTTCATGGCCAAGATACAGGTTCCTTATTATATTCTAGGCATGATGGGGAGCCAAGAAAGAGATGTGAACAGGAACTGGCGTACCCACATATCACAGCTGAACACGATCTCAATGTGAGGATGAGGCAAGATTTCTTGCCAGGAACTCTGTTTGCTCTTCTCTCTATTGTGCTGACTTAAAGACAACACTATAGAGGCAAATTCAGTTGTAAACCTTTTCAAAGTAAAACCGACTCTTGAGCAACTTGGGGCTAGGGATACCAGGAAAAATCCTATCACTTTTGATTTCCTAAAACAAACAAAAAATTGTTTTATTGGGGCCATACCCAGCAATGCTGGTAAGGAATAAGATAGGGCTTACCCTTGTCTCTGCACTCAGAGATCATTCCTGGTGAGTTTGAGAGACCATAGTGGATGCCGGGGATCAAAACCAGGTTGGCCACATGCAAAGCAAGTGCCCTACCCACTGTACTATTGCTCCAGCACTGATTTCTTCAAAATGTAACTATTAATCTAGCCCACTGAAGACCAGAAGTCTTCACCTCCCATAGTCAAGTAATACATAACTTGCCTCTTAAACTATTATCTACTGCATTCTTAAAATAAAGTGGGCTAGACAAAAAAAAGCATTATAAGAAAGAGAAAAACACATTTGCAGTACTTCCTGTCTTTATTGAAAAACATTTGTGTATACTTATACTCACACCGTTTGAATTCATGTTATTCAAACACCTTATTTCAGCATTAGAGCCAGGTTCTGAGCCATGGCTGCTATGCCTGCTGCAAAATGCTTTTGGATATTTGTAGGGATATCCTTGTATTTCTGGATGTTGGCTGTAGTAAATTGTCCTGTGAGCTGCTACACAGACCAGCATAAAGCATTCTCTTACATTCTCTCCTGTACTATGGCTCCCATGGAACATTTGCCTTGCATCACTCTGACTCGAGTTCAAATCCCCAGTACTACATATGTTTTCACAAGTACTTCCATGGGTCAGTCCTGAGCACAAAGCCATGAATAGCCTCTGAGCACTTTCTCTTGCTTTCTGTTTGACTTCTGACTATCCTTCATACCACAACAAATCACTGTCACTGTCACTGTCATCCCGTTGCTCATCGATTTGTTCGAGTGGGCACCAGTAACGTCTCTCATTGAGAGACTTATTGTTACTGTTTTTGGCATATCCAATACGCACAGGTAGCTTGCCAGGCTCTGCCGTGCAGGCTCGATACTCTCGGTAGCTTGCCGGGCTCTCCGAGAGGGGTGGAGGAATCGAACTCGGGTCAGCCATGTGAAAGGCGAATGCCCAACCACTATGCTATCGTTCCAGCCCACAACAAATAAAATCAGTAATATTTGTTATTAGAGAGAAAAATGGGTCTCATCAAGTTGATAACCACCAGTCAGGAGAAAATAATAAACAAGATTATAAACAAAACCTGTCTCTTCCCCCTCTTGGAAACTCAAATGTTTTATAAAGTCTGAAGTCATTTCGAGAAAGAAGTAACTGATTCTAATGAATATGAGAAAGAAAATGTAAAAGTAATACTTATCTGGGGCTCAAACCTGTATAAATAAAGAGGACATGAGGTTAAAGAAGAGAAAAATAATAATCCAATCCATCAAGGTGGAGAAGAAAGAGAGTAATAGCCATCCAGAGATAGGGTCGTTTGAGGACCACACCTGGTGGTCCTCAGGACTTGCTCCTGGCTCTGGGATCAGGGATCACTCTTGTTCAGGGGACCCTGTATGGTCCTTGGGATCAAAGCCAAGTTGGCTGCAAACAAGGCAAGTGTTTGCCCCTCTGTACTCTCTCAATAGCTCCAGGGCCATTTTTTTAATTTAAAATCTTGTTGCCATGGTTTTGAAGAGCCCTAAGATTTAAGATTATTCATCTCATAGTGTTAGCCATTAAAAAAAATATGCTTTGACTTTGTGTTATAAAATACTTAATCCTGTGAAGCTCTGAACCATGCAGTCCCCAGCAGAAGACTAAGCTGTTCAGGGATGGAGTTTGGCCCTGACATCCTCTGCCAGAACCAGAGCTTCATGGCCATGATGGATGAAACTAACCATACAAAAGTCACCACTACCCAAAATTCCCTGTCTCATGTAAAGTCCATGTAGACCCAGAATAGAGTATGAGTAGTTTAGTACTTTCTTGGTATCTAAACAAAGAACAATTGGGCTAAAGGAAGATCGAAAACTCAGGCCATCAATTCTAAAGTCCCCTTTCATCTCCTTCTACTTTTCTGTATTCTTAATTAGGTCAGTTGGCCAAAAATAACTCATACCCCCACCCAAAAAAAGTGTCAATAAAATAACATAAGGATACTGTATGAAATAGAGAAGATTTTCAAGCTCCTTCGTGTAAGAAATAAAGAACATATGAAGTCATCATTTGCTTCTAGAGAATGTGTCCCATTTTATTTTCTTGCCCATCAGTGAATGATAAACATTAAGTTCTAAGTATTCAGCTCGTGGTACAGTCTGCTAATATCCACTGGACTAAGTGAAAAAATATTTGCAAAAGAAATCAGCAGCCATGTTGTGGATGTTTTCTGTTTTAATTGCACCCCATAGTGCTATAAACCCTTTAATTGTTTTGTCCCCCATAGGAATATCTTAAACAAAAACCAGAATTTTCTAATTAACTCACTGGAGACTTATAAGGATATACTGGAGATAACTTGTTCTTATTTTGTCATTTGAAAGTAATTAAATAAAAGTTCCTTAGGAAAACATCAGAACTTAAGTATTTTTAAAAACACTGATATTTTTACTGCTAGAAGTAGTCAAAAAGGTCACTGGAAGATCGCTCAAGCTTGCTTTAAAAGTTATCATTATTAGGTACTCAAGCATTGTAAGACTGAAACACAAGCACGAAAAGTTGTAAGTCTGTAACTGTACCTCACGGTGATTCACTAATTAAAAATTTAATTTTAAAAAGTTATCATTATTAAAGCTAGATTAAGCTACATTTTCTGAAGCCAAACAAATAAAGCTACTGAAAAAGTTTACATCTACTAATAACAAGAAATGATCTAAAAATCTCTTAACCTCATTAATTGCTTGGCAGTAAATTTAAGCAAGATTTTTCATGGCTAACGTAATGTAGTTAATATGTATGTCCAATTATAATGCTGTTCAGATGAAATCAATATCATATTTGTTTGCTTGCTGTGCCAGGGATCAAACCCAGGGCTTCACATGGGAGACCATGAGGCGTGTGCTTTACCACATCCTCAGCCTTCTATAATGATTTTAACCAATGTTACTTCTATGAAAATCTTAAAAATGAAGAGGTAATAAGTATCTTTACCCCTTTACTCCAATTTTTTAGCTACTTTATTTTATTTTATTGCTATTTTTATTTTATTTGGAGTGATAATTTGGGCCACACCCAGCAGTGCTTGGGATTCGCTTCCAGTAGTGTTTCAGAGACCGTGCAGTACCACATGCAAGGTAAGCCCCCAAAGCACTGCATTATCCCTGTAGTCATTTCCAAATGTTTTAGGGAAATCACATTTTTTTTCGCTTCTTAGTGAAGCAACAAAGAACAATTCAATGCATACTTTTTATTGATGATACATTCCCTACGAATTGATATATGTAGACATCAATTAACTATATTATTTTTAATCTTACTTACGTTTATCATAATTTACATGTGAATTGGAGTACATTTTTGTGAAGTTTAAATTATTTGATATATTAAATTTTTTGGGAGAAACTAATATAGAAATGTAAATTTTTAATATTTTGGTAATTATGCAAAACATGTAATTCAAGTTATAATTTTCTCAAACTGGACAGTGAGATAATTGTGTCTCCGCTATAGTTTGCCTTTCTTCATAAGTTAGTTAAATGTTAGTTAAATTCAATTTTTAGAGGTTTTTAGGAAGGTAAGAAAGAGACTACCCGGCTGGGAGGAACTTACCATAGGACTAAATTCTGAATCCAAATTTAACATAATAAAACAACTTGAGTCAAACTAGTGGAATGTAAATGACAATTACATTATTTAGAAAAAAAAGAATCTCAGCACTGGTAAGAAAAAACATGACTATTAAGATCTCCAAATATTTTTCACAGTTCATTCGTCTATGAGCTCATATTGTATATATTAAAATGTTATAAAGAACCTTCATCTTTTAATCCTCACATGCCTTACAGGTCAAATGATTATTCTTTTTTTTTTCTTTTTGGGTCACACCCGACAATGCACAGGGGTTACTCCTGGCTCATGCACTTAGAAATTTCCCCTGGCGGTGCTGGGGAGCCCATATAGGATGCCGGGGATCGAACCCAGGTCGGCCTCATGCAAGGCAAATGCCCTAGCTGCTGTGCTATCGCTCCGGCCCCTCAAATGATTATTCTGTTTCCACTGTGTACATAAAGGACAGGAAAGCGAATGGTGTCCTTGTTAAGTCTCAAAACTGAGTCTGATCTCTAAATTCCATGAGTCCTCAAGTTCAGGTGAAAATGTTCTATTAGACATACTTCATATGGTATAGAGCTACATATACTTATATAGATTGTGTGTGTGTTTGTGTGTGTGTGTGTTTGTGTGTGTTACATCACCAGTACCTAGGAGATTACTAAAACTATAAATTCTATGACCCTTACCCAGATCTGTCGAACCAGAAACCTAGGGCTAAGGCAATCTATGTTTCAATAAGTCTTTTAGATTGGATGGAAACTCAAGTTTGAGAACCATTGACATTAATTTTTTCTTTTTTGGCAGTCTTAGTAATTGAAATGTCACATCCACTATATGTTCACACTAGTTATTTGAGAAGGCATACATCAATCAAATCAATTCATACAAAAAGGGTCTTACCTTTATTGAATGCTTCCCGTGTAGCACATATTGCTCTGTATACTCTCATTCATTGGATTTTCACAACAAGCCCCAAGAGTTGGTTACTATAACTAGTGACCGAGATTTAGAGAGATTGGGTGATTTCCCTAAAGCCTCCCTGCTAGTTTCAGGGAAGAGGCAGAGTATATGAGAACCCATTTGTGAATCTTAGCATTTGTATATTCAGCAAATATTCCCCAAGAGAGTGATCCAAAGTGTTATAAGAAGTTCATCAAGCTTTGGACTTAAATCCCAGCTGGTCACCTAATGAAAATAAATTTAACTGTGAAGATGAGAGAACCAGGCAAATGTCTTTGGAAATCCAAGTGCAAGTATATGATCTAATAAGTAGAAACATTTCTTTAAAGTGCCTGTTTTCCTAAACTAGTCGTCTACTTCTGGCTTACATGGACCATGAAATTTTAGGGGCGGAGTGGAGTAGAATGAGCTACAAAATTATAGTGTTATATAAGCATTTATGTATAAGGTAGCAAAGTACAAGAGATCTGCTAGGAACATTTCCCGTGTTATTTTTCCACTCACGTGATATATTTTTATTTTATGGCAGCCAGGTGTTTCCATTCTGTAATCCCCATGTTCTGAGAAAAAGCTATTGAACCTCGGAGAGGAAAAAAATGCAAATATTTCACCAGAAGAAGTTAATTTCTATCAAAACATGGCCATGTTCAAGAAGCGAGGCTTTAATTACTTCCTACTGTTCTCCTCATTTCCACTTTGTCTAATCTATGTAGTCATCGGAGAGTAATTCATCTTTTAAAAACCTGGGATCACCTCATTTTCCTTAGGACTTAAATCCTTCCAAAGTTTCTCCTCACATTTGAGATAAATCCTTACTGTGGCCTGCAAGTCGCCCCAAGATGTCCGAGGGCCTCTCTCCCAGTCCCTTGTTCTCACTTCCTCCTCTTCATTCACGACTAGTTTTGGGCTGCTCCTTTGATCAATGAAGTCAGCTCCGGCCTCACAGCCTTTGCCCCTATTCTTTCCTCTTCTTCGGCAACTCTGCCCAGATGTCCACAGGATTTGCCAGCTGACTCCCTTCTGATCTCAATTCAAATTCACCTCCCCAGAGATACCATCTCTCACCAAAATGAAATCTCACTCTTACTTGTCATCTAACCCAAATCCGTGTTTGTTTGTTTGTTTGTTTAAGTCCTACGATCTCTCAATTGCTTCATGTTCTGTATTCATTTGTTAATTCTGTTCCCCACAGAAATTTAATTTCCCCTGTATCAAAATTGTATGATTTGCTCTGTTATTTTCTAAACTTCTATAGAACTGCCGAGCAATGCTATGGTCAGTTACTACTACTAATTATTATCATAATTATTGTTAACTTTAATATTTTTTAAATTTGTTTTAATGTGCAGCATGCTACAGAATAATCATCTCAGACAGGTACCCACAGAAGCTCTACAGAATTTGCGAAGTCTTCAATCCCTGTAAGTATGGCTGAAATTTTAAATGTTCTCAGGATCAATTCGGGGAAAAGCATAGAAATGTTCAACTGAAGCTTGCCACAGAAGTGTGTGTGGAAGGGGGCAAAGGGCAGTTAGGGTAGAGAAGGGATCAGCATGATAATAATACCTGAAAATGGCCATTTTGGACAAGAACTGAGTGTTGAAAGTCGGTAAAGGGATATACCTTATAACCTTTCATTATCCATATTTCGAACCATAAGGCCCAAAAGGAGAGAGAGAGAGACAGAGAAATAGAGAGCGACAGACAGACAGAGACAGAGAGACAGAAAAACTAGGACCATTTGTGGGAAATGTACACTGGTGAAGGGGCGGGTGTAAGAACATTAAATGACTGAAATCCAATCATGAACTTCGTAAATGTGTTTATCACTGTGATTCAATAAAAAAAAATTTTAAGTGAAATATCCAATGGAGGGGCTGGAGTGTTAGTACAGCAGGTAGGGTGTTTGCCTTGAACATGGCCATCCCAGATTCAATTCCCAGCAATTCTCACATCCTGAGCCCACCAGGAGTAATTCCTGAATGAAGAGTGAGGAGTAACTACTGAGCATCACCAGGTATGGCAAAAAAAAAAAAAAAGAAGAACAAAATAATTCCAATTGACTCAGAGATAAATAGATGGATTGGAGTGCATGCAAGAGGCCTGAGTTTGATCCCTGGCATTGCATATGGTCCCCTGAGCACCACCAGGAGTGACCCCTCAAGAATGGAGCAAGAAGCTCTGAGCTTCTATCCAACTGTCCAATTTAGTAACTTCCTTACTTGGGGACCTAAGTAAGTTGTGAGTGAAACTTTCCATTAGAGCAACAATTCATATAATCCCTAAACAATACATGTGAATAGGACTAGCGTTAGAATTAAGAACAGAGACTTAATCATAACACTTCTAATCAGCAGCCTTTTCTATAACCCGGTATCTCAGAAAAAAAATATCTATTTCTATGATCATGTCCTGCATTCCTCTATAATTTTTAGTTCCTGAACTCAAATTATAAATAAAATTTTCATATGTCTATTAAAATGAGTGTCACAATCTAGACATCTTGACATCTCAAGTTATCATGTTTTAAATTAGCTGAGCTGCCGTGTGTTAAAATTTCCTGGGTCAAAAATAAAACTTGAGTTCTGTGTATACATTAGGGATCCTCACATCAGTAGGTCAAAATCTAATGGTCTATCTTTTGTGGGGTTTTTTTGCTTTTTGGGGGGCCACACCCAACAGTGCTAGGCACTTATTGCTGACTCTTTTATTTTCAAGTGTAGAGCACATGCCTGCCTATGTGAGATGCAGGGTTTGATCTACCTTCAAATGGCCACCGGTACCAGAACAACAACTCACAAACTCATACTCACAAACAATTTCACACATACATATACATACAGCTCAGGTTCACATACCACATATAACCACATACAGGCCCAGTTAAAAGTGCTGGTATTTCCTACTGAAACCACCCAGTTTTTCATCTTGAATTCCCACTCTCCAATGACTAAGGACCTCTGAATAAAGAAACAGTAGCTACTACAGAAAGAACTTTCATACCAGTTAGATGTTTTCAAACTTGGGCGGTAAGAGCTTTTCAGCAGTGTTTTATTAGAACTATCCCTTGAATATTTGGTCAATAGTCTTCATCTCATTGGTTGTGTGTTTTCAGTGTATTGCCTGATTTCTTGTCTATTTAGGTACAAATTCTGCTCTCATCTTACCTAGACTGTGATCTCATCTGTCAACAAAATACTGGGTTCTGCTTGAGAATGCTGTGGGACATAAATGCATTTTTAAAAGAAATAAATATTATAGATGCTAGTTGAAAGTCACTGTAAAGAAACCATTGGTTAATGATTACTTATAGTTTGCTTAATGCTTGTAACACACAACAGAAAAGAAGAAAGAATGTGAGATTTGGAAATGATACTTTCTTCCTTTGATCTTCCTTCTTCTTCTTCTTCTTTTTTTTTTTTGAAAGCATATCTGCACTTGAGATCATTTGAGCTTTTTGCTCCAAACAGGATCACTTCCTAGGTTTCACCACCTTATAGATAAACAAGCCCACAAGGGTCCCTTTGTAGCAATCAATAGGTTGTGGCATTTTCAGGAGCTCCTTAATGACATCACGGTATCATTCTCCCTTTGTTGCACAAGCCTTTTCCTGAAGGGAAGAAGCCACAGGCAAAGAATCTAAACTCTCCCAAGTAGGGTTGCCTGTGTAAGGACACAGGGTCTAGTGACTGAATTGAAAGCAAGATAATAGCTTTGGCCAAAAGGGACTTGAAACAGCTGTGAGGCAGGCAGAAGATAGAAGGATAAGAGTATGTAACCAAAAGCCACTATCAGCTGAAAGAAGATCACAAACAGAACACACACAGAAGTGAACTCTTTGAGAAAGAGAAAACCATGAATCTTTTGTTCACTCGAGCTGGGTGGTGCCTCTCTGATAAAGGTGTTCAGATTCAGTTTCTTACCGTCAAGATCTCTGCTGTTCACCAGGTGTCTCTTGAATTTGGTTTCTGGTTCACAAAAGCAATTACGCTTGAAACCTTATAAGTGTGTACTCCCTGTGAAAAAGCCAAGGGTTAACTTTCCAGTCTGTCACTTATCACAACCAAAATGAAGCATCTAGATAGATCCTTAGCCCCTAGCGTGGGTCACATCAGCTGGTCACGTAATATTCGTTAGAGGTCCCTTTGCTCAAGGTAAATATCTACCCATGTGAGATGATAACTGTTGGCAATGTGTGCTGCTCTGCCACTTTCCCTGTGGCACTTTGATATAAGAATTAGGATTTGGGACCTGGCGAGCACACAGCCTTGCACATGGCCAACCTGTATTTGATCTCCGGTAGCTCATATAGTTCCCCAAGCACTGCCAGGAGCGATCCCTGAGCACAGAGCCAGGAATAAGCTCTATTCTATCAAGAAGGAAAAAAATACCTTAAAGTTTTACTTTTGTTCAAAACATTTGGTAGTGCTTCTTCTGCTTCCTTTAAGCAATTTCAAATTCTAAAGCATTAAAGTCAAATGACCATTACAAACATGCATTTCTTCACCCAGTCTCCATTTTCTGTGCCATAGTTTTGTTTTCATTCTACTTCCTTGTCAGTGAGAATAGCAAAGACTATCTCATCCTTTTTGTCAACACTCAGGAGGTGTTACCCAGCTCCCTTCGTTAGCCAGCTCTTGTTGCTTAGACAATGTAATGAGCCATTTTACCAGTGGTTCCTCCTTTTCCTCTGTCTCAAATTTAGTCCATCTTAGAAGTATCTGACATTCCACAGAGGCTGTGAGCATATTGCTCTACACATAACCAGACTGTGCCCTTTTAAAGGGGGCTTCTTTACTCTGGGTGTGGAGTAACATCATCTGCTGAGTCCCAAAGCCAAGGTTGCATCCCAGATGAACTTGAATCAGAATCTCTGAGCATTGCTGTTGTGCAGCTGGTTTAGCTATTAGACTTAAATGCTTCTTCCATGCAAACCAAGAAGACTAGTATTCTGTAGCTTCCCTTGGTGATCTGAAAATAATCTGAACTCATCATATTCCAAATATTTTTGAAAACCTAAACCACAAAAATCATGCTTTGAATTTCAGTGTAAACAGATAATGCACATAGAAGATGAACTAAAACTCAGGCATCACCTTGTTTGTTTTAATTGATACAGTTCACATCTGCTTCATCACTCTACTGATTGCTGGGGCAGATAGAGTTAGACGGTCACCAATTAATCTTCCTCTGCCATCCATTGGTGCCCATGGACCACAGCAGCCTCTCAACTGCTCATGAAATGAACTTCCCCTCTGTCTCTCATCATCTGAAGCATCATTTTAAGAAAATCCCCAGGTTATTTGTCAGCACAATGCTTTTGAGAAATTAAAATAGTTTGTGTCCTTTGACACCAGCAATGTGGTCTACAAGACAAATGTGGTTGAGAACTTCTGAAATGGGTCACTAGTCTATTTTGCTCCTCCCAGCTAGACCTTGCTTCCTTGACTAAAGTTTCAGAAACTTGATATATTGACATTGGCAATATTGCTGTGAGGAAGAAATGTATTGTACTGATGTTTTAAGGGATGTAATTTTCCATGTATTTTCATATCAACAGAAGATGGTTTGCTTCATTCATCATGAAAGTATATAGGTGTATTTGTGCGCATTTAACTCTCTCCTGATGTTTATGAGTTACTCAGACAGAATCAAAGGACAAGCCATGGGCCAGAACCCAGTAGCCCAGAGCCTGCCCTGTACAATACATACACAACAGTTACTGCCCAGACCCCAAATGATTTATTTGTAATGTAATCAAATGTAACTTAATTTCCGTTCTATTTTTTGGAGGGGGATAGGAAATATAATCAGAAGTCACAGTGAACCACATTTTAGTAACAAACCTTGGGCCCTACAGTCATTTGAAGACTGTGAGATTATAGTGATTTGGTGAAAATTCAAAACAACCCTCCCATGCCCTCACACCTTTGTATAAATAGTTATGAAATTGGTCTATAAAAAAAGCATTGTTTTACTTGTTGCTAGTCATTAACAATGTTCAAACATCTGTCATTGGTTAAGTTCAAAATGATCAAAGAGAATAATCTATTCCTGTTTGTCCAGTTAACCAAAGTATTATTCAATGCAGGCTGGCATTCACTACAAAACAGCACTAGTACAGCTCATTGTGGAATATGCACAACCAAAGAAAAAAAAATGGGTGGATTGGTGAATGGCAAATGTGAGCAGCAAAAGTTTCTTTATTATTGACTCCAATTAACTAATATTCCTCTTCAGAGTTTAAGACTGAATTTAAAACCCCAAAGAATATTTAATTCCTACCTGGAACAGGATGTGCCCATATGTCCTATGTTGATATCAGTTTGAGAGCTGCACAATGCACCTCTGGACCCAGTGATTTGTCCTTGTCTGTGACTTCAACAAGACTCTTCATAGGGACTGGAGCCATAGGACAGTGGATAGAGTGTTTGCCCTGCACACGGCTGACCCGGGTTCAATTCCCAGCATCCCATATGGTTCCCTGAGAACCGCCAGAAGTAATTCCTGAGTGCAGAGCCAGGAGTAACCCTTGAGCATCGCCGGGTGTGACCCCAAAAGCAAAAAAAAAGAAAACAAAAAAAGAAAGACTCTTCATAGTTGTATTTTGCTGATAATTGGGAGGGAGGGAAGCAGGGAAGAGGAAAGGAGGGAGAGAGGGAAAGAGAAGGAGGAAGAGTTAGGGAATCTTGGTACTGAATAGAAAGAAAGTAAGGCAAGCCTAGAACCAGCAGCACTTTTTTCCTATTAATATCCAAGAGCCTATTGGGTTTCAGCGCCAGGATGTAGAAAGGAAAGGAAGTAACAGAAGACAAGGAGGTGTGAGCAGACAAAGAGAAAGCTAAGTGAGGTAACCAAGAGAATAAAGATTAAAGGATCAAAGGGGTTAAAAATACAATGGTTTTAGTATTAATGACATTATTCTTTCCACTAAAATAGTCTCCAGAAAAGGAAATTTACAAGCCACCTATACGTCTGTGGTCTTGGTTTGTTTTGTTTATTGTTTTTACAAAAGTGCCAACATATTAGGAACTTATTAGGACAGAACTGGATTAAGACATTCTAAAGGCCAAGGGTTTTATCTAATGAACTGTTTAAGAGTTGATTTCACAGACCCATGTGGGAACCAGTACCTAGTAAACTCTTATGAAGAGAAGTTTTGCCTTGGACTCCACTCCCAATTTAAACATTAGAAAAAAATTCTTTTCTGAGGCAAAGCCCCATCTACAGAGTGTTTGCAAGACAGAGCTCAAACTGGAACATGGTCTTTGAAATCATATGAAAAAACTATGACAGCTGTATGCAAAATCCCATACATGAAAAGTTTTTACATCAGGTTATCTGCCAGCAGTATGATAAATCACGTATCAGACAGTCAGATCGGATATATAAATAACTAAAAACATAACACGGATCATATGGAATGAGAAGTAAAATAAACTGTTTTTGTCCTGTGACCTGAAGTGAAGGTTAACTTGGAAAGTTGACTCTAGAAACTTGTAAGGATGAAGTCTGAGGAAGATCATTCATGACAATGATGTATTCCCCCTTGCAGTATAGAAGGGGTCTGTGATGAAATGTAAGAAGGCACATGGAGAATCATTAGAGCATGGAAAAATTAGCAGCATAAAATGAGAATGTGACTCATTCAAATCTTATGTTCCAAAAGCAGGAGCCACTGATACAAGTTGAGCTCATTTATCTGCGCCCTATCACCCATTCATCCTCGTAGCAACTTCTTTTTTTTTTTTTTTTTTTTTGCTTTTTGGGTCACACCCAGCGATGCTCAGGGGTTACTCCTGGCTTTGCACTCAGGAATTACTCCTGGCAGTGCTTGGGGGACCATATGGGATGCCGGGGATTGAACCCGGGTCGGCCACATGCAAGGCAAACGCCCTCCCCGCTGTGCTATCGCTCCGGCCCCACGTAGCAACTTCTTGAAGTAGGAACCCAAATGATCATTTCCTTACTGATAAGGAAGCAAGAAGCCCCTAAGTTAATCAACCTTTTCAAGATCACATGGTTTAAGATGGATCAGATTAGAATTCTAATCTTTCTAGTTCTAAACGCTGTCCATATTACTAACAAACTATCTTGTCTCCCTTAGAAATAGTTGATAAAGATAACTAATTCAAGATGCTAAACAGACAGCTTTAAATACAGATGTAGATTTCAAAAAAGATGACATTTGGAGTAAGTCCTCCTATTATCCATATTTCTCTTTATCCAAAACTCTATTGTAAGGATTTGATTAGCTACTGACCATTTAGGAAAATATCCTATAAAATTTGAAACTATGTTTTTCTAGTTTACAGACAAGTTCTTAGCACCAGGTACAGATTTTAGGCAAAGAAAGTATTCAAAAAGATACTGAGCTAAAGCAGAGTTGAGCTAAAGCCTCCAACTTTAATAACATTCTAAACAACTGCTCAGGTTCAGCTAATATCCCATAGTTTGACTGTGGCCTGAATCTACTGATTGCCCAGATCCTGGACTTTCCTACCTATAAAATCCAGTTTCCTTTCCAAACTGAATTGGACCCCACTGGTTCCTCTGGGGATTTGTGAAGTTGATCTGTCCATAAGATTTAGATTTCCATTGCCTTAGCTGAATATTTTCTACTACAAGAGTACAGTTCAGCTTTGTAAATCATGGCTCTTTAATTAAAAAAAATTAAGTACAGTTCAGGGAAGACTCTTAAAACTAAGTCTTAAAGGGCTAATGAGATGTTGATATGCAAGAGGCATGGATGCACATAAATATAAGACCCAGAAATTAGAGCTCAAAAACATGCTTGACAAGAAACAGAAATAAGGAAGAAGAAAAAGAACATTGATTATATCAGGTGTATGAAGAGCTTTGAAAATCATAATGGGAAGTTTGGGTTTGAGAATAGTGATAATGTAGAACTGTGTGTTCCTAACAGGTGAGTGATACAGTGCTCAGTTTTAGAGAGATTAATCTGGCAGCAGCCTACAGGATTAATTGAAGAGATAAGAGATCAAAGGCAAGAGGACCAGCTAGAGGGCTGTTACAGTAATGCAGGTGTGAAGAGATAAGAGACTTAACTAGACAGTGGAAATGGAGAGTCTGGGAGATGAAGATAAATGAAGAGAAACTGGATGGGAGGCAATGGAAGATCCAAAAAATGACCCCAGATTTCAGACCCTCCTGGTACTGGCGAAACTAATGATGCTCCTGACAAAAATAAAGGTCTTTGTTTTCTATGGAGAAAAATGAAATAGAAGATGTCAAGCTCATATTACTTGATCATCTAACTGTTAAAAAATTCACAGAAGTGATAATGTCCGAGAAACTGGGCACTTTATTGTAAGTTGGCTTTATATAGCGAAAAATATACATACACATGTTTTTTCTGTCTTGCTAACATAAATAGAGGCTTGATTCTGTTAGACCTTGTATCAGCTGCTGCCAAGTCAGGCTAGCAAACCAATCTCCAAATTACTGCACTTAACTGAAACTTAGGCTATCTCCCTCTTGAGTTGGATAGATGGGGAGACCCCCTGACCAAATTAATCCCAGGCAATAACTTTCTCCCTGGTTTATTTTAAGTTTACCAATAAAGAAGATGGAGATTATAAAGTCAAGTTCCGAAATTCCTACATAAGCAATCATAGTATTTATGTGAAGTCTGGTATATTATTTAAGAAGCATATATCTTCTTAGATGTGAGTGGAAATTTCTTTAAGTTTCCACCTCTTATCACTCCACAAATATTAAATAACAATAATAAAAACAAAAAATTAATACTATTAGGAATAATTTATATACATCAATATGAATCCAAATGATAAAAATTCACATAGATTAAACTCTATTCCAGTAAAATAGCACTGTAGCACTGTCATCCTTTGTTCATCAATTTGCTCGAGCAGGCACCAGTAACATCTTCATTGTGAGACTTGTTGCTACTGTTTTTGGCTTATCAAATACTCAATGGGTAGCTTGCCAGGCTCTGCCTTGTTGGCGAGATACTCTCGGTAGCTTACTGGGCTTTCCGAGAGGGACGGAGGAATCAAACCTGGGTCAGCCACATGTGAGGCAAATGCCCTACCCACTGTGCTATCACTGCAGTCCTATTTCACTAAGAAAATTATAATTATTCTAGTAAGATAATTATAATAAATTACTGACACACTTAATTCCAGTGACTGACTGGCTCTTATACAATCAGGTTTCCAAGCCATAAAATTTCACCACAATAAGAATTTAGGGGTCCAGAACAATAGTACAGTGGGTAAAGTGTTTGCCTTGGATGAAGCTGACCAAGATTCAATTCTCAGTACCCTGCACGGTCTCTTGAGCCAGCAATGATCCCTGAGCAGAGAACCAGGAATAAGGCACTGCAAGGTGTGACCCAAAATATATATATATAATTTAGGTCCCTGTTCAACTGTCTAGTACACAAGTGTGAAGTATGATTTTTATTTCACAACCAGAGAATAGTTGAAGATTCTTTCATTTTATAACTTTATAAATGAAATCACTTGTAAAGTCAAAGTGGTCCTTTAACTCTAGACATTTACTTCAAATTGGTCTTACAAAATAAACAAGTGTATATGAATAAAAGTTGATCATTTTTTAAAAAAATTGTGTGAATAAAACTGCTCACTCCATTGTAAAACAGCAGTACCAGTACGAGACTCACGTGCTTCATAGTTCTGTTTATTGCAAGAATCTCTGTGAACTGTACAATACCTGCAGCTGCAAGTTTCTTCACACCTTTGACTTTTTCTCCCCTTTGAGTCATCCATGTTAATAATTGACATTTTTACAGTCATCTCTGATAGGGAATTAGCCAAGATCAATGGCTTATCTTTTGACTAGCGCTTTCTTCCTTATAGTTAATGGCTCATCAAAAACATTCTCAAACAAAGAAACATGTTTGTGTGATACATTGGCAAGGTATCATGTACAAGATGTATATAAAGGACCATTTTCTGAAACAACAATGGCAAGAATGATCTCATAGATTTTATAATCCCTACAATGAGGCCATTTATAATTCAAAAATTCCTTTCATGGGTGTGAAGCAGATCTGCAAAACGTTTCGCTTTAAAAAGAAACTGTACAATTAACCCCTTGTATGTGAAAACATTAAAGAAAAACTTTTGAACAGAGGGCCAAAAAAAATTTTTACCATTATCTGACACAAACATTAATGGGTTTTTTCCCTATTACCTTCTCACTATCATGGAGACCGTATTGATATGACAGAACAGTATTCACATGACCATTCACATCTGTATAATAGAGAGTTTATATAGCATAGGTAGTATTCATCCCTGGTCATGTATAATCTCTATCTTCCCAGTGACCAGACTGGAATATCAAATCCCAGTCATGGCACATCTGACAGGACATCACATTCTGCCAGATTTATTTGATATTTGTCATATCAGATCTTCCTCACCATTTTCATGCTCCATTCAAACACTCTTCTTTTCTCACTCTTATCACTTTGGTCACTTCCTTTCCCACCATTCACCCACACACACTCTTCTTGGGGTAACCTTCCCACAGCACACCAATCAGTAGGGTGTCCCATCAGGAGATAGTACAACACCTCTGCCCCAGAGAAACATGTGTCTGCACATCTTAGAGATTTCTTGGGAGAAAGAAAGATATTAAGTAGCCTAGAAACTTTCTGGAAGCAAAGTTATCCAAGCTCTAAATGGTTCCATTGGATACATGATGTTACCATAACCTAGCAGGTGAAACGGATGGTCCTGACTTGTCCCAGTGGTAAGGAAAGACACCCTGAGGTCCCCTGAGAAGATGCCCCCCTCAGCCAAGCAGTGGGTGCGGCTAAATCCCTTGGGTCCTCCTTCCAGAGGTGTTATCATGTCCCCCAAAATCAGGACCAAATCCATTTCTTGCCCTTTGTAGCTTTCTAGGGAACATTACACAAACTCATGCCTAAGGAGAATTCTATTCTTACATCAGATGATGTCATACTTTTACTCGACAACATAAACCTTGTGGGACTGTTTTGTACTTCTGCTAGCCTAACATAGAAGGGGTGGGCCTCTCTCTTCTTTTTCTTTGTGATGGAGGCCTTCTGATAGTATTAGTCAAAACATGCAGTATGACTACTGAACATACACCTTCAAGGATGTCTGGTAAGGAGGAAATCAAAATTGTACTAGTTTATTGAAAGTGAGGGAGGGGAAACCAATCTCCTGTAGAAATATTTGAGTGTTTAAAGGTTCAAGAAACTTCCAGAAGAATCAGATGATTATTTTAGGGAGCTTGGGGTAATGATCGTATTTCCTAAGCATGAAGATTTTCCTTAAATAACAAAGCCCAACACATGTAGAATGCTTTACTCTTCACAAGACAGTCTTCATAAACTTTTCACTTAATTCCACGGCAATTATGTGATGCGTTGTGATTTGTCTTTATAGGTGTGAAAAGTTGCCCCTCCAAGAAAATTAATCAGCATTCCCATGTATTTCAGATTTAACTAAGAGGCCAAGTTTAGCATAAATTGTTGACTCAATTCTCTTAATTTAGCTCACTTTCCAGTTTATTATACATTCTTCAGTTATGTGGTTATAGACAGCACAGGAAGTGGGGTACATTTTTATTATATCACTTTGCCATCAATTGTGAGTAACATGAGGAGCATGAAATGGGTACCATTTCCCGTTTAATGATTATTTTTCAGATTGCATTTCAACATCATAATTAAGAGCTTTCATTTGTCTGAATGAAGGTAAGGCCACTCCCATTGCTCAAGTGCTTTGTTTTGCTGCAATAACTGTAGGCCTGTTTAGGTCTGCCTCTGTCATATTATTGATGGATGCTTAATTGCCAGGATCATTACTGGAACATTCTCTAAGAATGTGTTCTCTCTCACGTCACCACACTTCTGTGCTTTCTTAATGAAGATGGCATGAGTAGTAAGATATCGTGAACAAAACCACCAGCCTTTGTAAGATAAATACATAATGACACTAAAGCTTGCAAAAAAAAAAGGGGGAGTGATTTCTATGAAGTCTCTTTATTTCTGCTTTGAGGGATGAAAGAACTAGCCTGTATTTTTTCAAACTGAAATTCAATAACACTGAGCACTCATTTTATTCTTTTTTAATCTAGACTTATCTTTTACTGAAGTAACATTGGCTTTAAAATCTCACATCATTTCAAATATATTGCCAATCTGCACTCAACACCAAGTGCCACCCTTCCACCTCCTCTGGAGTTTCTGTCCAGCCTTTCAACTCCTCCCCTCCTCCCCTGGATCTCAGCACTTCCTCAGTAACTTTTCAGCAAACTAAAATTTGAGTTTTCTGTCTCTCTCTCTTTCTTTCTCTTCTTTTTTCTCTGTCTTTCCTTTTGAGCACTTTGCTTTGCAATACAGGTACCGAGAGGTTATCATGTATATCCCTTTACCTCCTTTCAGCACTCAGTTCTTGTCCAGAGTGATCATTTCTAACTACCATTGTCACAGTGCTCCCTTCTCTACCCTAACTGTCCTCCTTACCTCCCCACGCATGGCAAGCTTCCAACTGTGGACCAGTCCTCCCAGGCCTTGCAAAAACAACTTTTAATCGAATTCAAATAATACCAATTTCAAATGTTCAAGAGACTTTATAGTTTACAAAGCCCTCTTGTGTTATTTCCTTTAATCTAAGTAAGATAGAGAAGTATTATCCTCATTATACAGACTGAAAGCTGAGGTCTCACAGCTGAGGTCTATGACAGTAGCTTGAACCTGAGACTTCTTATTCCGAATCTTAATGCTAGTTCACAGATAATGGTCGATAATGGTCGGTCCCCACCCCCCATACACACACCCTTTGACATCTGCATAAAATAGAAAAAATAAACACTGATAAAGCTTTACTTTTAAAGCTACATGGTAAGCTAGTAATTTGTCCCTTCTAGTAATAGACTGTGTGTGTTTTCATGTACTGTTTTTCTTTCATATAGAGATGTTTCCCTTAACCGCATTGCTCAAGTGCTATATTTTCCAAAAATGAAAAGCAATTTTCTAATTTGTCAAAGAAGTGGATTGTGGGTTTACTCTCTCTCTCCCCCTTTCTCTCTCTCTGTCTCTGTCTGTCTGTCTGTCTGTCTCTCTCTCTATCTCTCTCCCAGAAGATTAACAACACACATCTAGCTGGGGTTCAATCCTGGCACTACATCACCTTCAAAGCATTGCTAGGTGCACCCTTGCAGCCGCTGAGTGCTGCTGGCTAAGGTCTCGGTGGTCCCTGGCATTGCAGGGCCCGAGCAGCATTCCATCCTTGGGTCTAGCACTGGTTGGGCAAGTATTGCCTAGAGCGGAGCCCTCAGCCTGCAAAAAACAAATTATTTTGGGGGAGCACCCCCCAAATAAAGGAAAACACAAAAGTGTATTGACAAAATCTACCAGGTGTGGCCCAAGCCCAAATTAAAAGCTCGTGTTTATTCACTAACTAGATATGACATGTGCTCTGCCAGTTCCTTTGCATACAGTATGAACCATGGTTCTAAGAACCCCTATATTAAGTGGCTGAGTAATTAATCTCATGTGCAATCTTGTCCTGGGATCTTCTGTTAAGATGAGGTCAGATAATGCCTTTGAGGACGACCAATATACCACTCTGATTGAAGCTTGGACCATGAAGAATAGGTGGCTGTGAACTTCAACACTGCACTTAGAAAGAATCTCATTTACTACTTATGTGAAGAAACTAGAGAGAGACTTTTTAATGCTGCACTTAGAGTATCCAAATATGACATGTGAAAGTATTAATATTTCCAGCACTAGGATGGTACAATTCATTTCATTTTAGATATCAAATTGATCTGGAATGACAGTGAAGAGGCAGATTACATCCTTTGGAGTGGGACTGAAGGGTATGGGGTGGGGAAGGAGGTAGTGTTATAAACCACCCATCTAGGGAAATGAACTGAGTTGCCTTGGAAACTGATGCCCAGTTTACTTTAAGAAACAGCTAAATCTTTGGTGGTTGTTTAACTATTGAAGGTCAGCCCATGACATGATACTGAAGGAGCCTTTTCTATCTCTGAGTCCCAGCATTCACACTGAACTTTGAGGGTGGTCATTGCTGAAACTCACAGAAGTCACTTGGAGCTTGAATGCATAAGCAACTGGCAGTCATCAGACAACATGTCAACTGAAACAAGGAAGCACATATTATTTAAATAAAGTCTTCATTCTTTAATCAGTGTGATCGTTAAGGAGAGTTTACATATGTGCTTTACCTCATCAAACAAAAATAATCACCTCCTCCCTCCCCCACCCTCAGTGAAATTATACCCTATTTGAACATGGACTGAGCCTGTTGTCATTGAAGAGAGAGAAATGGTGTTGAGTTTTCCTAGCATTTCCAGCTCCATTTGTTGCCAGAATCTTGAGATATTTGGAAGCAGAGTTTCTGCTCTCTACACTGATCATTATACTGATAGAAATTCGACTGAGTGCACTGAACTCTTAAAGTTTGTTCCAAGTGACCTTATCTCACAATCAAAACTTGGCCATATCTTGAAGGACTCATTTATGTTCCATTTGATTTGTGGAAATAGCAGCCAGAGGAGAATGGGGCAATTTAGGTGACCAAAGTGAGGAAGCCTCTTTCCACCGAGATGAATCCTCACCATAGAGAATTCTCTCCATCTCTAAATTGTATGAATTTGGTTTGCAGAAGATTATTTTGGGATCCTAGTGTGCTTCCTGATTCTGTTTAGTCTTATAAGCTTCTTAAAATGTTTCTCAAAATCCACTCGTGATTTTCTAATCTTTCCTCATACATGAACTGCAACTCTTCTGCTTTTCAATCTTAGCTGTGCCAATGCAAACAAATGTGTGAATCTTCAGAACAGATTGGGGGAAAAATGACAACTATATCGAGCATAGCTGAGATGGTGGTCCTACTATTCATGCACATCACACAAAATTGCAATTTGCTTGTGTAGGTTCCCTTCAATTTAAAAGAAAATAAAAAGTTGAGGTGTTGTCAGATAGCTATGATTTAGGTTGAATTAAGGCAAATTAAATGTCATGCACTCCCTCTGCTGGCTTTGAAACTACAGCAGCTCACTAACCAGGCCTATTTTTAGATGTGTTTCCCCATTAAAAAAAAAAAAGTGGTGAGTGGGGAAAGGAAGCAAAAACCAGGAAAGCTGTTAATTTTATTATTCATTTAAAATGTCAGGAAAAACAAGTATCAGCCCAACACAAGTGGTCAGGATGAGCAGAAATGCCAGTAGTTTTTAAGGTTTTCAACACTGTCTTGAGTAAAAAAGGGAGGCTCTGGCTCTCCTCTCCCCGTGGCTATTTCTAACAGCCTTTAAAAATTAGTCAGGCCTTCTCTAATAGACAATTCCAGAAATAGTCTTTTTCCCAGAGTGGAATGAACAAACTAGTAGATTAGCATGTTTAGTGTGTTCAAAACAACCCAGGAAAGCCAAGACATATATTTGGCATGGGGTGGAGGGGGGAAGGAGGGTGTCTTTCTCTTGGTGTCAGAAAAGAAAGCTAAAAGATCATCACCCTGAAACTTTATACCCTGGGGGAGGCCACTTGCGTGCAGGAAAGCATATTACCCACAAGCTTGGAAGAGAATCATAGCATCGTGGAATTTTACAGCCAAGGGGACTTAAGAAGCCATGGTTCTGCTTCTACCAAGAGCAAAATCCTCCAGATGTCAAAGGATTCAATGCAGGCCCACGCCATCTTCCACTCCTGTCAATCAACATGCTGAGGGATTTTTTGCCAGGCTCACCTCTTGCCTAGGCCTCGCTCCTTTTTCCATTCTTGCTTGTTTTCTTCCCCAGGCGTCTGGATGCCAACCACATCAGTTACGTCCCCCCAAGTTGTTTCAGTGGGCTGCATTCCCTGAGACACCTGTGGCTGGATGACAACGCTCTGACCGAAATCCCTGTCCAAGCTTTCAGAAGTTTATCAGCCTTGCAAGCCATGACTTTGGCCCTGAACAAAATACACCACATACCAGACTATGCCTTTGGAAACCTCTCCAGCTTGGTAGTTCTGTAAGTTTTATTGAGATCTCTCTCTCTCTCTCTCTCTCTCTCTCTCTCTCTCTCTCTCTCTCTCTCTCTCTCTCTCTCTCTCTCTCTGAGTTCTAAATTCACTATAAACCATTGACCTTATAGTACTAGGCCCTCAAACCTTCAACAGGTACATTTTAAGGGAGGTCACCCTTGGCCCCTCCCAAAATGACTCATACATATTTTAATTGTATTAGAGAATTAAATCACATTTATGGAGTACCGGTAAAGCACCAAGCATTGTTGGGTTGTCAAAAATAATAAAATATGACCTCTCCCTAGTGAAGTCCATTGTGTTGTATATAACCAACTACCACATTGTACGATGGTACAGTGACCCAAGTGAGTAAAAATACTTTGTTTCTGATAATAATTTATAATTCAGACCAAATTGAAATATGCCCTTGTTAGTATTGACCTTCTTGAATTCCTATCAAAGAAAGAGAACCCAAATGCCTTTGTATGGCATCTATCCATCCACTCCAACTGGTTTTAGCTTTTATTATTTTATAAATCAAAATGATTTTCAAGTCGTCATTAAAGGGTGTAACAATACAAGGGACCAGGGATGTAGCTTAGCATAGTGTTCATAGCTTAGCTTAGAACACTCCATCTTATTTGTGTGAGACGGTGGGTACAATATCCAGAGGGAGAAATGCAGTAAATAAGGAGGGTCAGAATATGCCCCCATACATTTAATAGTCAAACAAGCTGATCGGGAAGTCAGAAATTCCTTGATAGATTCCTGCATTAATTCTCCTTCACTTCTTGTCTGCCTACTGGCCCATGGCTACCTTTCATTATTCCACTTGACTTGTCTCTTGCACTGTACTATTTATTCCTCGAGTGCTGGACTGCATCTTAGCCATTATTTTCAATTCCCTGCAGCATCTTTCCCAAGTGTTAAAAAAGATCCTCAATAAATGTCACATAGCTCTCACATGAAAACAATATATATTTCACAGAACTAAAAATAAATAGTATGGAAGGATAAGAAATTTGTGATACTGTTCACAAATTTCTAAGCTGAATCCCACGTAGAAAGATCCTGCTACAGACCTACCATATTTGGGTAGGTGCTTTAATATTTTCTTCCACTAGAGGGAATAGATCTTTAGAGATTCAGCTACTCTTTCACCATTTTGATAAGTCCATTTTGGATACGTCCCTTTGGGATTGGGTCCAGTTTTCACTGTTGTACAGCCGTTTTCACTGGTCCTGGTATGAATGATTTATCCTTGAGCCAAAGATGACAATTACACACATCAGGACTATGTCAAAAGAGCTCATCTCTTTGGGCAGCTAAAAATATCTGGCCACCATTATCTGCAGTTGAAATGATTGTTTCCTGTTAGTCTGTGTCCTGGCCCTAGGGATGAAGCTATTGTAATACATCAGCTTTAATAGAAAATGCTCACCTCCATGCTCCATTTTCAATGATGATGATCAATATCTCTGCTTCACATCTCAATCCCAAAACCAGACTGAACAACATGAATTTTCTTCGGTCAGCCATATTGTCCAGATTATATATACTCCCTGATATCTCAAACCCGAATGGTAAAACTCTGTAACTACTTAATACAGTCTGCAGTAGACTTCACATGAAGAGTGAAAGAACTTAAGACCATTTTTAAAAAGTTAAACAAAGCATGTCTTCTTGCATATAGTCAGGGCATTCCTGGGGTATAAGTTTCCTTGAATTTAAGGGATCTAAATGTTGCGCCTACGTTTCTGTGTGCCTTCATGGCTGTCTATAACGTTCTTTTGCAGGCATCTCCATAATAATAGAATCCACTCCCTGGGAAAGAAATGCTTTGATGGGCTCCACAGTCTAGAGACTTTGTAAGTTGACCTTTTATTTGTTTCCCTTTTTTCAGTGTTTTCATGAGTATTCTGAAGGACTCAAAATAGCCTTAAAGTCAAAAGTGCTGTTTGGTTTGGTTAATTGCATCAGCTCTAAACAGATATTAATGGTGGCTTTATTCTACACATACATATGCACATACCCCACAAAGCTAAACAATAGAACTGAGATTTTATTTTAATCGAATGAGGCTGGTAGATTAGTTAGCATCATTATCACTAAATGAGATGTTCTCTACTGAGGGGTGACTGTTTGCTTAGGAATGTGTGTCTCCTGTCAAAGATCAATTCTGTATTGTCACTCAGGCTCACTATTCATGAGTCTAATCACCCCCACTGAATGAGAGGATTTGCCAGAGTAGGCAAATGCTCAATCTGAGATGAACAGGAATCTCATTAGCAAGCAATGAGGGTTCCCAAAAGCAACCAAAGACTGCAAAGTGTCATTTGCTACCATTTATTTAATAAGTATATCTACAATCAAATACTGCACTGATCATTTAGCATACATGCTTTTAGTTCATCCTTAGATCCTACCTATGGGAGAAACCACTACTTATCCCACGTTAGAATCGATTGATAAAGTTGTTATGCCAGAATGATTTGCTTTCTTCCCCAGTTTGCTTTTGAAATCCATGTTTACCATCTTACAGTACTTCCAAAGAAAAGGCTGGACATTCAGTTCTGAGTTTCTTACAACAAAAACAGAGTTGAGAGAGCTGAGTCACATCATAGCCCTACCCAGAGCCACTGTGAGAATGTTCTTAAGGGACACACCGAAGTCAGCCTTTTCCCAGAAAAGGTGCTATACCTCATTGCCATGTTGCCTGAAAGGGGTAGGGAGAAGGTGACAGGCATTGAGGGTCCTGGGTATATTGGGAGAGACTGTAATGATGTCCCCTTCTCACAACTCCTGTGTCTTTAAGACTCAAATACAGCATACCACACAAGGCTAGTGTGACTCTGCAAGGTGGAAACTGAAGAAGAGGATGAGCAGAGACCACCTCCAAAAATCTTGGAGTTCATTATTCAGTAACAGACGGAATTCAAAATGTGTAGCTAGCAGGTCAGCTTTACCACCAACCAAATCTGCATCCAAGAGTTTTTGAAGTATCATCTGTTGGTGGTCTTCTTGGAGTCAATGAGCACTGAGAGCTTTCTTTCTAGAATGAAGTGACCTTGTGTTTGGGTTAAAAGGAAAGAATCATTGTCCTGAGGAGATGCCCAAGATGAGCTTGTCCGGACTGGACTTTGATGTCAGTTGAATGGCCTAGGCCAGCAGTTCCTGGCCAAATGCAAGGAAAAAAATGAGAATATCCTCTTTATCGCTATGGGGCTGGGCTGGGGATCTTAGCCATGGAAAGCACCTTCCAGTCCTTTTGAACAAACAGGAACTGAAAATAAGATGGGCTTTGATAATTAGTTCCATAAATAGTCTTTCCCTTTTTTTCTCCCCTCCCATGTTTAAGGTGAGGACCCAGGATTGCATACAAATACCACAGAGCAAAATACTTTAGGATAAATTCATAAGCATCCACTTGTTCCCCACTCCCCCACCCTTCCCACCCCCTTCACCTAGCCCAGGGCTAAAGAAGATCAGTAAATTGGTTACTCCCAGCCTCTTCCTTTCCCTCACTAGAAATCCAAGTAATTTATAAGGCCCAATCCTCGTTTAATCAAAACAGAGCATCTGGAGAGATTTACAAACAGGAAGAAAATTTATGTCCACAAAAGACATGAGTTTCCTGCCTGTAGTATAGCTTAAGGTTGCTTTGTGCCAGACAAGTAGGAATCTTGATTCATGTTTAACTCAGGCAAATTATCTCTCTTAAAATTAAATAGCAATTCTTCTCCACAGAGGAAGATCTAACCACATTGATCTGATTGCCTGACCAAAAGGTTTTTCTGCGTCATCTGGGAAATCTGCCATTCCCAGAAACCAGGAGGCAATTATTTTTTCATACAAAAATCTAGATATGAGGTGAAGTAAGTCTACAAAGCGCTTGCGAATAGCAGAATTAAAGGCTGTTTGTGTCATAACAGAAATTAATTATTTGAGACTGGTCATTCCGTCTCTGCGGGTGAAGGATAGATAATAGAGAACCTTGCCACACGGACCAAGGAAAACATCATATTTCTGATCTGAATAAGTAGTTGGGATACTAGAGGAAATTTTAGACTTGGTCCTTCCTGAGAATGCACAGTACCACATGAACTTTCCAGAAGCCGGTCATTTTCACGGACCTCAGGCTGGGAGACATATGGGTCTTCTCAAGAGGAGCAGCTCTTCAAGATGTTCTCTCCATGGGAGTGAAAAGGAGAGCGGAAATGCCAGAGGGTGAAACAGGATGTGATTCAGCAGCCCCCAAGGGGCACACACACAAACCGGCCAGATTCAGGAGAAGAGCCACATTAGCGTGCACGCATCCCTGAACTCATAACCCAGAATTTCTCTGGATTCCTGCAGTTACTATTTGAATGTGATGATTCTGGATAGATGGTGGTCAGCGTCTAATTCCATCAAGGAAAGGATTGAGACTTTCCATCAGTTATACTGGTCTTTTGGAATAGCAAGTTAGCTTTCTTTAAAGATATTGTAGGGGGGCCAGAGCGATAGAACAGCAGGTAGGGCATTTGCTTTGCATGCGGTTGACCTGGGTTCTATTCCCAGCATTCCATATGGTCCCCCAAGCACTGCCAGGAGTAATTCCTGAGTGCAGAGCCAGGAGTAACCCCTGTGCACGCTGGTGTGACCAAGGAAGAAAGAAAGGAAGTAAGAAAGAAAGAGAGAAAGAAAGAAAGAGAAGAAAGAAAGAAAGAAAGAAAGAAAGAAAGAAAGAAAGAAAGAAAGAAAGAAAGAAAGAAAGAAAGAAAGAAAGAAAGAAAGAAAGAAAGAAAGGAAGGAAGGAAGGAAGGAAGGAAGGAAGGAAGGAAGGAAGGAAGGAAGAAAGAAAGAAGGAGCTGACATTAAAAAAAAGAAAAGAATGTAAACATGAACTTTTTGTAAAAAACTGAAAATATTTTTTATTTACTTCCAGGGACTTAAATTATAATAACCTTGATGAATTCCCCACTGCAATCAGGACACTGTCCAACCTTAAAGAACTGTAAGTATTTCAGGATAAATTAAGTCAGGAGAACTCTGTTCTTTGTGAATTTATTTCTAAATATGCATGATTCCTGTACATAAGATGACTTGCTGGAAAATATCCAAAGCTTATTTTAACTACTCATTATAAAGTTCATTACAAATAACTGCTAAATACACTTGAAATATACTTTAATGGATCTTATCACCAGCAAAATCAGGTAATATTTTTTAATTTTTTAATTTTGTAATGGATTTCTCTAATATGCACATATCAGAAAATATACATATTTATCTGAACCTTACTCTTTTATTTTTGTTTTTGTTTATTTGCTTTCATGATTATTTGGGGGCAACACCCAGTGGTAGTTAGGACTTATTTCTGATTTTGCACTCAGGGATCACTCCTAGTGGGACTCAGGGGACCATATGGGGTGCCAATGATAAAAAACAGGTGAGCTACGTGCATAGCAAGCACCTACCCACTATATTATCTCTCCAGTCCCCCTTCTTTCTTTTTCTATGTTATATTCCCCATCACTTATGTATTTCAAAATTTTTCTGAGTTACCTGAAAATTTAGTTATCTAATGAGTATTTTTAAGGATAAACTTTCCTAACTTCAAAAAACTGTATTACAAAATGCATATACCTGTAAAAAAATACAAAAGCGTGCACGCGCAGAAGGGTGATGTGTTGTTCGCGGGCTCTCAGGGTAGTGCTCTCTCTCTCTCTCTCTCTCTCTCTCTCTCTCTCTCTCTCTCTCTCTCTCTCTGCTTGCGTTCGGTGCTCTCGAGCTGCTGTGTATGGACTGGATCCAGATGGTTCCTCCTTGTGCTCTGCTTCTGTGTGTGCTGCTGTGCTCTCTTCTGCCTGTCTCTTTGTCTCTGACTCTGTCTCTGTAGTCTCCCCTCTGGTCTCTTCCAATCTCTCTTCTTACTCTCTCTCTCTCCAGAGACCTTCTGCTTCTCTCTCTGGAGCCCTTCTTGCTCTCACTTCTGACTCTGTCTCTTACTTCTGACTCTGACCCTTACTTCTGACACTGACCACTACTTCTGACTCTGACTCTCACTCGCTTTGTGCTCTTTCTTTCTCCTGATTCTGGCTCCGATGACAACCCGATTCTCTTTCACTTTGTGCTCTGCTTCTGTGTCTTCTCTCTCTACTTCTCTTACAGTTTATATAGCAATCACATTTGTATCACATGGTGATACAAAGGTGGGTTGAACATTAACAAATCAACAAAGAGGGGTAATACCACTCTCCCAGGAGATTAACAAAATCTCATCTAAGGAGATTACTCCAGATTACTAGGAGATCTGCTCAAGGGTGGGATCCAAACAAAGGTGTGTCGCTTTCTTCCATCCTCAGCTAGTAATTCACTTAAATAGTTGTAATAAATCTACTTCTAATATTTCTAGCAATTTCATTCAGTATGAGCACAGTAAGATATATATAAAACTTAAAGTTTGGTTCTTTGTGAGTACAT
This sequence comes from Sorex araneus, assembly GCF_027595985.1. Classification (NCBI taxonomy): domain Eukaryota; kingdom Metazoa; phylum Chordata; class Mammalia; order Eulipotyphla; family Soricidae; genus Sorex; species Sorex araneus. Next base: position 14,241,874 of record NC_073311.1, read on the forward strand.
CTCACTGTATATTCCAGACCACAGTCTTCAGACCAGGTTAGTCTTCCTAACCCCAGCAGGGTCCTAGTCTCGTTGTTACTTTTGGATCATAACAGCATTTGTCTATGACCATGCTCTCAACTTATAGTTGAGTACTTTGGCGCTTTGGCCTGGCCCATTTTGATGCCAGGGTAGCTCACAGCTTGCCCTGGGTCCATTCCATCCCTCGTTGGGACCCTGCTTTTGGGTTGCTAGGAACTAAAGGCAACTGAATTGAGAAAGCAGATGCCCAGGAGCAAATATTATTGGAGTCAATCAACTCCCAAGTTACAAAGCATAATATTAACTGTCTTCCTGTGACCATACAGAAAGGACATTGCTTTAAGGTAAACCAAGCTCCCTGCGGCAAGGCTAAAAGGACAAACCCTATGTTATCCTACATATACCTATGATTGTGCTTGTTGCATTTACATACTTCTTTATATCTTAATGACTCATAAGTCTAATTTTTTAATTTTTTATTTAATTGTCATGATTCACAAAGTTGTTCATAATACAGTTGTTTCCAGTATTTGTTTCCAGCATGTTCTAACACCAATCCCACTGCCAGTGTGATCTTCCCTCCACCAATGTCCCTAGTTTCCCACCCCCTCCCAAACCTTCCCCCTTAACAGGCACAAATTTACTTAATATTGTTTGTTACAAGATGCAAATGGAATTTCAAAGCAACAAATCAATAAAAGTCAATTTGTGATCCTTTTTATATCTCACAATGTTACTAAAGTTATTGTCTGAGGATTAGTTGAGCCTTCTGTGTTATTGTTCTCACTCATTGAGTTTGGTGAGCTTCTAGGCAACTTTCCCATCAAAAATGCTGTGCTCCTACTGGGCTGTTGGTACTGTGAAATTTGGGGGCATGGCACAGCTACATCTGTGGCTATGTGTTCCAGGAGCTACGGAGGTGGGATGATTTGGTGGCTTGGTGACTTGATGAAGTTCAGTTGTTGAGCAAGGTCATTTACATGCCGGAGGATGCTGGGTGGGGCTGGGGGGTGCTGGGCCTTCTCCCTGTTGCTCTCAGGGAGGGGAATCTACCCATCCCCATTCCTAGAAGGCCCCAGAGTTCTCAGCCCGAAGACCAGACTGCCTGGAATGATTCAGCAGCTTGGTGTCTTTTCATAAATATAATTCTTAAAAACAGAGCAAAACATGAGCCAAGGAAGATAGTACAGGACTTGGGTTGCATGCCTTGCATGTGACTAAACCAGGTTCCGTCCCTAACACCAAAGGGTGTCTCGCACATGCATCACCAGAATCACTCTGGAGACCCCAGGTACTGCCAGGATGGGGAACTGGTGTCCTCCAACGGTCCCTGGCACCATGGGGCTTGAGCAACATTGCATCCTCACTGAATTGACAGCTCCGTTGACTGACACAGTATCTCCTGGGCCCCCTGAACACAGCTTGCAAGCCATCCTTCCCCCAGAAAAAATGACTTTACTAAAATAAAGCTAACTTTCAGCTATTAGATGCATATATTATCATTTATGAGTTATAATTTAAGTAGCTTTTTTTGGTACTTAACACTATAAATAACCTAGTATAGAAGGGTCATATACTTGGAAAGGAAAATAAACATAGAGCTTAAGTCTCTTGGCAGAGGGAAATTTAACACGCAACTAAGGAGATAGACAGTAGGCTTGTTTATAAGAAAAAAGCTTTAGGTGATTTCTGCCTCCGGAAGCCCCACACGTGATTTAGTGAGAAGTCATCATTGTCATGGTCTGGGAGCCCTCAACTGCCTTTCACCTCGAGAAGCACAGGCCCAGGCAGGACCAACTGATTCTGTTCTCTGCCACTCAGGCATGAACACCAACAGATGAGAATCCACTTGCTAGTACAGATTCATTGAGCTGGGGCACCTTCCATGAGCTCAAGAAATTTCCTCTTCATAAGGAGATTATTTAAACCTCAGCCTCAGTGCAATTTAAGGCAATTTTCTCTTCTAGCTTCCAAAGGGGTCATCATAATCTTCCCCCCAAAAAAGGTTCCCAATGACTCAAGTTGCTATACAGTGGTGCCATAGTGGATATGAATTAATGAATTTCCTCTTTATAACATTAGGTTGTTAGTTTCCATAAGGCATAGTTACTATTTTCTGGTTCTTTACTCCTCTTTCAAAATTGTGGTTTGCATACTCTGGTTTCTCTTCAGATCATATAAATTTTTCGCCTTTTACAAAACAGTGGTTTGCAATTTCTTTTCTCCTAGAGAGTACATGAGGGTATGTAAATTTCAATATGCATAGAGAAATTAAGCTTGCCCTTAGATACTAAAGGTGTGCATTATCACCACTGGGGTTAGAGAGACGAATTATTAGATCATTTTACTCCATATACTGTTTTCTAAAAATTGGTTTTTGTCTCTTTCTAGAGGATTTCATAGCAACAATATCAAGTCCATACCTGAGAAAGCATTTGTCGGCAACCCATCTCTTATTACAATGTAAGCAGTCATAGATCTTTATAAATTTTTCATTCTGAAATAACATGTATTTTTTTTAAGGTCAGCATGCATTGTATGCTTGGTAGAGTCAGATGCCTTGTCAAACTCCACAGTAATCCTTTGACATTTGTGAATAAAATGAAATAAAAATTAATTTCTGAAGTAGAAAATTTATTTTTAAAGCATCAATGCCCAGGTCACTCAAAGTATTCATAACTTGGACCCAAGTAGCCTAGAAATATAGATTATTATAGTCAGTGTTCTTCCACAAAAAGAAAAAAGTTTGATGGATGTATCAATTAATTAGATGATGGGAATCCATTCACAATGCATGTGAAGATCAAATAATCATGATGATACTTTAAATACCTCATGGTTTTTATATGTCAATTATTCCTCAATCATGCAAAAATGTAAGCATCTGTCTTATTACATGCAAAGAGCACAGAAAAATAGACTCCAACCAATTTCTTTCTTTCTTTTTTCTTTTTTTCCAGTACCAGAGACTGAGTCTCGTACATTGAGAGGAATATTGCTATATGCTAAGTCTCTGTATCCATTCATTATCCAGCCCAAGCTTTGAGCCACATTATACAAACTAGGATATAATTCTGGAAAGGAGTTCTAGAAAAATACTTATAATGATTATTTATATGTTGTAACAGCATAAAATAGAGCTAAAACCTAAAGTATCTTTAATTTGATGTTTTACATTTAGTACAGATACAAGATTGATCACGAGATAAGTGAGAAGATGAAAATATCTAGTTAGTAAGCTGGGCGTTAGTTATAGAGCCTCGGGATCTGGGGGCATGTGGAGGTTTGGGGTCCTGGGATTGGGTGAGGTGTCTCAAACACAGAGGAGAGGAGAGAAGGAGCATGACTCTAGGGCCACCATAGAGTGGGCATTCATTCTGTGCCAACTTGATTGAGAGGCTTACTGGAAGCCTGTATCATTTGTCACAAATGAGCTAGAGTTCAAATTAGACCTGACAACTGGGGAAAAAAAAAATTAAACCATTCATCATTTTTGAAATGTTCTGGCGGTGTGTTGGCAAACTCAGGGTTTTAAAGTTTATTGGCAATAAACATTAGTCCTCATTAGAGTGCATTTACATAGTAAGAGGCTGCCAAATTGCTTTGCCTTTGCTCTTTTTCCCTGCAGTCACAGGACTATTTTCTTAATCACCCTTTTGATATGCTAATGCCCCTTGAGGAAAACTAGCAACCCTTAAAATTTATTAACACTTCTATCTGGATTTGATGCTGCCATTTTCTCCCTGCAACCTTCCTGGTCCTCTGCCTCTGTTTCGATCTTTGTCACTGTCGCCCCAAATTCTGTTCCCACCCCCATGTTCTTGGTTTCTATAAACTTCCCACCCACCCATCCAACCTTTCTAACTCTGTAGTTCCCATCATCTCCATAACTCCTTTTCATCCCTACTGCAACCCTCCACCCTGGGAGCCATTACCTCTAGCATTGACCAGTCTGTGGAAGGCTTTTGTCCCTGCCTCTCCCACTATCCTGGTCATCACTACAGCCACTGTACCTACATCAGGATGGTCTGCCCACATTGAACACTGACTCCCTATGCTGATAACCAAGGCCTTATGTGGCTATAAGTGAATCTCCGAGCCATCTAGGCAAATTCACACAGCAAAGCTCTTTCTTTGTCAACCCCTTCTCTATACTTGCCAAAATTCTTCCTGGGGCAGGAAGATCACTCCAGAAGGACTAGAGTACATGCTAAGCAGATTCCATCTAGAACATGGTACCCCAAGCACTAAACAAGGTGTAGTATTCAAGCCCCCTGGAGTGTTCCCATAAAAATAAAATTCTGTTTTCTCATGACATTTTTCTCATGAAGTTATTCTTTTCCTTGGTGGCGAGGACCACACTCAGCTTACGCCTGGGTCTGTGCTCAGGAATCATTCCTGACAGTGTTCAGGGGACCATATGTGGTACCTGGGATCCAAGACATGCAAAGCAACTCCTAACTTGCTGTGCTATCTCTCTAGCCCCATGAAGTTGTTCTTAATCTCTTGGGAGAATTCTCTCCTGAAAGCCCATAGAGTCTTATTTGTATTTGTGGTATTTGGGCTTTATCATACAAGGATGTGTATATTTGTATCCAATGTACATATATGTATGTATACATGGATGCAATTATACACATATAAGCACATAATCAGGTAAGGGAGAATGAATATTATGAGGAAAACTCCATGTTTTAATAACAAGATCTATATTCTAACTCTCATTCTCTTGCCATTATTTAGTCCAATGGGAAATAAGATACCAAGGGCTAGGATATTGCACCTAATTTTCATATGCTTTAGCTCATTTGATGTAACTAAACTCTATAGTCAGTTTAACAAATTAGAAAACTAAAGCTCTAGAAGATAATAAACTAGTCAGAGTACCAGAGTCTAAGGTTTTTCTTGGAAGAATGAGAGAAACAGCATACACCACACACACATACACACACACACACACACACATTATCAACTATAAAGTGAGATAATGTCATTTGTTTTATCCCACCTAATTTCAAACTTCTGTAAAGCTGGAACATTTTATCCTTCTCCAGACCTACAACCCAGCACCTCACAGTCCCCTGAGCACCTCTAGGAGCAATTCCTGAGTACTGCAGGATGTGAGGAAGAAACAGAGAGATAAGACAGAGATTAAGGCATTTCCCTTGCACGTGGCTGGCCTTGATTCATTTCCAGCGACACATATGGTCCTCTGAGCACTGCCAGGAGGGATCCTTGAGCACAGAGCCAGGAGTAACCCCTAAGCACTACTGGGTATAGCCACCAAAACAAAAGACAAAACAAAACAACAAATACCATTACAAAAGTAAACAAAATATTTTAAGTTCTAATAGCATCTTTTTTTTAGAGTAATAACTAATCTGTTTGTTGTAATATTACATAACACACTAAATAGCTCTTTTCTCTGTAGATAATTTGAGAAGCACCTTGTTTATATTATGATAAGATCCGATCAAAGAGGGACTGGGAATAGAGCTCAGTGGAGGAGCATTTACCTTGCATGTGTGAGGCCCTGGGTTTGATGACCAACAATACCACCACACCTCCCTCTTACATACATACACACACACACACACACACACACACACATAACACACACAATACAACCAAAGGTTTAACCTGTATGTAGATATATTGTACTTTATCTTTCTTTAACTAATGAAATAATTGCCAACATCTTAAATGACATTTTTACTACTCATCCATTGGATATTACACAGATGTAGGAGACAAAGAAAGATTGTGTGTGTGTGTGTGTGTGTGTGTGTGTGTGTGTGTGTGTGTGTGTGTGTGAGACCACACCCTGTAGTACTCTGGAGACCATGTTGTGCCAGAAATCAAACCTGGGACCCCTATGTACAAAGCAAACGCTCCAGTTCTTTGAGCCATCCTTCCCACACCCACCCCATCCACAGACATAGATCGTGTGTGAACATGTGTGTGTTTTGTTTGGGGGTCATACCCAGCAGCAGCTCAGGGTTTCTCCAGGCGTGGCACTTGGGAGACCAAACCTTGGGATGGAACCCAGGGCACCAGCATACAAAGCATGCTAACACCCTGGGTTCGGCCCAATGAACCATTATCTCCCTGCCTCACCTTACCCAAGAAATATGTTTACGTAAAACTATTGACGGTTTGCTGGCTTTTCTTCTTAGTAAATATGATCATCTGCCTTGATGTCAGAAATTATTTTATAGAGTAGGATATTTTACAAAAAGTGCCATAATATGTGTAAAACATTTTTGAAGACCAGAGAAACTGTTCCATGGATGGAGTGCATTCTTTGCATGCAGGAAGCCCAGGTTTGAGCCCTTCCCCAAGCACCAGGAGTGACCCCTGAGCACAAAACACAGAGTAGCTCCCCAGCACCAGTGGGTATGACCCAAAAAACAAAAGTAAAGTATAAAAAGCAAAAGAACCTTTTGAGGTTTTCCTGGAACCAAGTGATCAGTAATGTTTTATAGCATGCATATAATCAAAATCACATACATAAATTTAATGTATTTGTTGAAAATTTGAACAGATATTCATTTATCATTCAAGTTTTACACTCAGACATTTGTGTTTGAATTTTCTCAGACATTTCTATGATAACCCCATTCAGCTTGTTGGAAGAGCTGCTTTTCAACATTTACCTGAGCTAAGAACACTGTAAGTTTTTATTTCTCTTATAGATCAGTTTCCCTTCAGAGTGTTGCTATGAAGACCAAATGAATATTATAAGTTGAAGTACTTTGAAAATGGCAGTTAAAAAAGCACCCTTTTTAGAATCTTCTCCCAATAATACTCATGTACTCCTTTTTCTAGGACTTTGAATGGAGCCTCACAAATCACTGAATTTCCTGATTTAACTGGAACTGCAAGCCTAGAGAGTCTGTAAGTACCTAAGCAGGCTCCGACTCTGCCCAGAACTTGGACAGCCCCAAACCCTGACCGGGCTTAATGTCATTGATGAAAATATGCCACTGCCTGATGCCTGAATAGAAGAACTGTGTCTGGTTTGTGTTTCAACAGGACTTTAACTGGAGCACAGATCTCATCGCTTCCTCAAACCGTCTGCAATCAGTTACCTAATCTCCAAGTGCTGTGCGTATCAGTAAGGCAATAATGTTGTGTAAACAGGCAACTTCCATCTAGGGGTGAAATGGTAGACATTATTTCAATCACCCTTTAAAAGGGAGAAAGTTCTTTCCTTGCAGGTCTCCAGAAGGTCAGGTCTCTTGTGCCTGCTCTGGCCAGGGAAGTGGTACTCAGCTGTGACCTTGGCAAAGATGGCATTGCATCTTTTGTTTCCAAGTCCCAAACAATCTTCTCTTGGAAGATTTTCTTTCAGAAAGTGGACTATGAGCAACCCAAAATAGCTTTCCTTCCCCCTCAATGATTGTGCAGAGAAAGAAAAGGTAACTTAGTAGATCAAAAAAATCCAATATGGATTCAAAACAAAAAATCAAGTTACATACCCACACAGTCCTTCATAAAGGGCAACTAGACATTTTTCCAGTATAGTTGTGGGTGCTGTCTTCTAATATTTTATATAATACCTAAACAGCTTTCATATGTTATTTCGTTTAATCGGGGCTTTTTCTTCTGTCCTTCCCATGTTTTACAGAAAGTAGTCAATAGGAAATTGAAGAGCCTTGTTTTGCCTTTCATGTTCAGTTTCTTCCTCACCTCCCACTCAAGCATTTATTGGCCCTTAATGAAAGGACACGTAGTCTCTTACTCTGGCTCTATTCTCACATAACAGACCTCTGTGGTAGTTCAATGCCTGCAATTCTACCAGAGTCTCTGCGCAGTAGCAGGACTACAGGCAGCACCACAGATGTTAAGTGCAAGGATGGAAATGTCTGCCTTGATGAATCTGCCCTCCCCTCTCCCCAGCTCACTCCATCACTCCACCCCTCAGCTGTTATGTGATGCAGGATATTAGCATGAAATAACAACTTTGTAGTCTGTCACACACATATAAAGGAAGGGGATGCAGAGCCAATCTCTCCTCTTCTTCACCAATCAACCCATGAGGTACAGAACAGATGAGAAAACTGTGCATGAAGGAAGTTAATCTGTCAAAGCCACATGTCAAGAGTCCAAATTCAAATGCAGACTGATGAAATACCTGCCTGTATACCAGGTCATGGAAATCTTAAAGAGCCATCTTGGAATTCCACCTACCATACCCAGAATCGGTATAATTATCCTCATTTCTTTGAGGAAACTGGCTCCATATCATGACTAGAGCTTTGCCCTGTAATTAATCAATAGGGAACCCATGCTTAATTGCAGCTCCCTGATGCCACACACAGTGACCCTCTGGTCTCCCAAGTTTAGAAACGGTATCAGTGGAGGCTGCTTGGCAGATTAATCAAAAACAAAATCACTGGAACCCATTTTGGCTGGGTCAGAGTGTTGTTTGTCCCCTCTTAAGTGTGTTATTTGTTCCCTCCAGGTCTTCTTTTCCTAATCAGGACTGGGAAAATAGATTCGTACCTATTTCCTTCAGTCAGATGATCTCCATCAGGATTAAATGAGTTAACATATTTCCAAAACTTATACTAGCACGTGGAACATCAGGCATTGTTAATTCTTGTCATCTACCTACTGCCTGCGTGCCTTCCTTCCTTCCTTCCTTCCTTCCTTCCTTCCTTCCTTCCTTCCTTCCTTCCTTCCTTCCTTCCTTCCTTCCCTCCTTCCTTCCTTCCTTCTCCCAATTAGTACTGAGCAGTGCTCAGCTGGGGCTACTCTGAGTGGAATTGCTGACTGACCATCACTGTATTCTGCTTTACATTCTGGACATCTAAATTTGAGCACTCCTGGGGCTGGAGTGATAGCACAGCAGGTAGGGCATTTGCCTTGCATGAGGCTGACCCGGGTTCGATTCCCAGCATCCCATATGGTCCCCTGAGCACTTCCAGGAGTAATTCCTGGGTGCAGAGCCAGGAGTTACCCCTGTGCATCACCAGGTGTGACCCAAAAAGCAAAAAAATAAATAAAAGTAAAAATAAAATAAATTTGAGCACTCCCTCTGTCATAAACCATCCTCTAATTACTAAGATTACATGAGAGCATTTTACTCTACAGAAATGATTTTGCTTCAAGTAACTTTACCTTCTTGTGATTTACTTGGCAATACACAGCTTTTCACCTTTGCTAATTGGTGATCTTAGGCAGGTTATTTTGCATTGTATAGTGTCTCCTTTATAAGACCACAAGGATTCAATGAAAGTATTTCAGTTTAATCAAAATTGTGATGTCTGTGTGCAATGAAAATTTGATCAATGTTAGCTATGAAAATTATTAGAAGTTGTATCTTTACATAGGTTTGTATACCAGCTACTAAGAGGTATACAGGAAAGCTTTGTTCCCTTGCCATCTATGGAGAAGAGCAAGCCAAATTATGATGGACAACATGCTTCCACTTTATCTCATTCACTACTTTTCAAAAACACTCACATGTTGGTAGGGATAGATGTGGTAAGAGGTATGATTAGAGGTGTTCTGTCTTTGTTTATTTGGCTTGGTTTGCTTTGGTCCTTAACATCTCTAGTATATAAACTACAAATTTGCATTTGCTACCAGCTTCTGAAGAATTATTGATATGTAGCAAATGAACTATATTTTTATCTCAATTCCATTTATTCAATAAATGTAGAATTAAATGATCAACTATAAGAATAAAATAACTTAAAAGTCTCTTAGGCACTATAAATTTTTCAGTTGCATAGTGGTGATCTGGTTTTAAGAATTAGAATCAGGCATGAAAATGTGTTAGTTGATTAGCTGATAATTTTTAAAACATGACACAAGATTTTTTTTATATCTATGTTACTTTATCTACCAGATTTCTTCTCTAAGCTTTCTGCAAATTACCATGGCTTGTTTTAGATTAGTTATATTATACTCTAAATATGTCCAGATGTTTTTGTTACTCCAAAATTTGTTGAGTTTTGGCTGAAAACTTTCTTAGATTTCTTACCCTTCATAATGATTGCTTTCAAAGTTAGTGCTATATTCTAAACGGTTGAGCTTTTCTGGTTTTTGGGTTTTTTGGTTTTTTTTAAGTTGATTGGAAAAGAACCAACAATGATTCTCATAGCTGTAAGGACATAGCAGCTCTTAGAAACAGGGGCACAATTATTTAATTTAATTTGTATTTATTTCAGTAAGATAATAGCTAGAAAATTATAGATCATCACTAACAAAATATAAATAAAATCATCATAAATTACTTAAATTAATTAAGGACATCTAATAGTTACATTTCAGTAAATATTTCATTTTATTGCTTAATCCAATAATGTCTGGGATTACCTGCTGCATGCCAGGGTTAGGGAGCATTCAGACTTTTGAGACGATAGACCATCTTGAAAGGGAAAGAAGAGCATAGCATGTTTCCTTATGATTAATATGTAACAGACTTTCTGTATTATTCTTTGTTTTTCAGAGACCTATCTTACAACCTGCTAGAAGATTTACCCAGTTTTTCCATCTGCCAAAAGCTCCAGAAAATGTATGTCCATAAGGATCTTTAAGTTTCCTATGAAAAAAAACACAAGACCAAAACTCCATTTTGGGGAGTCACTGGTTTGCTTTTGATTCTCAGGAGACACTTTGCCTCATACACACTGGTGTGACTGCAGTGAATAGCTATAAAGTTGGGCAACATAGATAATATTATTTTACCTTATACCACACTTTAAGCAACTCATTTCTTACGCATTCAATTTTTTCCTCCCACCAAACTTGGGGTAATAATAAACTGGGTTAGTTTAAGCTTTGGAATTTTTTTATCCTGAGTATATAATGAGTAGTATTATTATTTATTAGGAGGAAGGCACTTGGGTTCATTTATAGGTTTGTTTCCAACAGTCATCCTTAGAGGAGGTCTGTTTGATATAACTGAGATGTCATTATGTGTGAAACATTTTAGCACTTCCTTTTTAACATTTACCTCCTCAAAATTTCACCTGTATTGTTATAAGGTCATAGTTGCTTTTGGTCAAAATGCTATTAATCATCTGTCCTTTCTCCCTGAAGCCTTTGGGTGATTAAGGGAGTAGGTAAAAATCAGTCTGTAACAGGAACTGGTTTGATTCTCCTAAAAACACTCAGAGAATATAAGAAAGGGTCCCCAGACAAAGCCATCAGAGCCATTCTCCAAGAGTCTGAATGGTGTTTGGGACAAGGTTTCAGATCCACCAGGCAAACAAACAGCTGCTGGGAAAGAGAGGTGTATACATGAGGGTGTTATCTTAAAACGAAACAAATTTGTTGAGTTTTTTTGGAGGGAGGGTGGGGAGCCACACCTGATGATGCTCAGGGCGTACTCGTGGCTCTGCACTCATGGATCACTCCTGGCGGGCTCAGGGGGAACTATAGGGGATGCAGGACATCAAACCTGGGTCAGCTGCATGCAAGGCAAATGCTCTGCCCACTGTTCTATGGCTCTAGCCCCAACAAAGCAATATTTTTTTGTTTTGATCACTTGATAGTCGGACTTCAGCTGTACCCTTGATTAGGAGTATGTAAGTTCTCTGAAGGGTTGGGAGGGAGGAGGTGTACTAGAAGTGACATGGGGACAGTGATGGAGGGTCTGGGGCACTTCGTTAGTGGTGAAGGTGCAGTAACTTTGCATATCAAAATCATAAACGTTAAGACTTAATTGTAACTACATTACCTAGACTACATTTTTATTTTTTGGTTCTCAAAAGTCTCTTTTTTTAAACTGGACATTCTGAAATCAGTCTTTGGACTCTATCGTTCCAGTGACCTCCGACATAATGACATCTCGGAAATTAAAGCTGAGACATTCCAACAGTTGTTTGGCCTCAGATCACTGTGAGTACTGCCTTCCTGTACCTTCCCAACACAGGGAAGTCTGCGGGGAGGGGTGAGGGGGAGGCTCCCCCAAATATTTTCTTAACACTATATATCATTTTGTGGGATTTTGTACAAGTGCTTGCTATGGAAACACCAAGCTTTTGCTCGTGATTCTGTCCTGGAATCAATTCCAAAGTTGTTCATCCATTTGCTGTCTGCCCGCTGCCAGTCAGTCAGCAGATGGTTCACTCAAAGAGGCCTAAAGGCCGGTGTGGCCCGGGAGCAGGCTGGGGTGTGGAGCAGAAACCCACAGCAAGACAAACACTGGCGCTGAAGGGACGCCGGGAGGAAATGGGATTTCCAAACTCCAGGACCAGCTGAGGCCCAGAGAGGGCAGGAACACAATTCCAGAACTGGGATAGTGAACCACATGTGCCCCACCCGGTCTCTCCTGGGGGGCTTTGCACTGGGAATCCAGCTGCTCGCCTCAGGGCCGGCCCTACGCAGCAAGCCAGGGGAAATGCCTCCTCCAGGATGCAGGCCAACGTGGAGCCAGGGAAGGATGGTTCTTTGAACAAGAAAGTTCTCCCACGTTTCCATAAAACCCTATTAAATTGAAACAAAGCCCCATGGCAGGACTTGACCTACACTGCTGGTATTACTCTCTCTGAAACTCACCTACGTATAACAGATGGCATGATTTGTGACACTCACTGGACACATGTTTTATGAACGGCTCAACAGAAGACAGTGTTGTCAGTCACCTGACTGCCATGTGTACTTCTCACAGTCTTTCCGTGTCATTCCCCTCGTTAGCTGCACTTTTCTTCTGTTCTGGGATCAATGAAAGGCTTAGAAGAATAAACCTGCCAGCTTCTTCCGCATAGGGGGCTCGGCAAATGAGAATGCCAAGAGTCTGTGAAAACCATTTCTCTAAGATAGTCAGAGGGCCCAAGGCCATAAATTAATGACTTGCCAGCACTACAGAAATGGAATTATATGATTACTTTCTATTTACTCAAATGTCTACACCTAAGTTACCCTTACTGAGCATTTTAAAATACTAGCTAGAAGTTCATTGCTCCTTTTTAAAACAAAGTGCAGATAGATATTCCAGCCAAATTATCTATATTTTGTAATATGCGTGCCAGCAACCGGTATTTATCCACAAATTACAGATTTTCTTTGTCATCAAAAAAGGTTCCTAAACATACATTAACTCCTCGGCTAAGATTTAAATGTCTATTATTCAGTGGGAATTGGGGATGGGGGGGAGGGAGAATATTTCTGTATTCCTCTTAGGGCCTGAAATACATGGGCACCGCGCACTAAGTCTTACTGAGTTTTATGACATATCTAGAGACTTCCTAGGGTTTAAAATTTACTTTCTTGTCTAGACAGAAGAAGACAAGGTCGCAGAAGTTCCTGTCTCTGTCCCTCCCTCCCCTCCCACCTCATCTCAGAACAACCCCAATAAACTTTTACAACTATGCTGAGGTTAACTTTTTAGCAAGAGTCAAGAAAAACTGATATCCACCTGAATAACTTTTCCTTAATTGGTTTAAACAAGGTTAACTAGAAATTTTCTCTTTAATCACTTTATACTCTGACTGTCTTTGTCTGAAGGGTGGTGACTTGCTAATTGTTCTTGCCCTAAATGGAAAGCAAATCTTGGTAGAAGATATATATGGAGAAAGAAAGAAGAATATATATATATATGTGTGTGTGTGTGTGTGTGTGTGTGTATATATATACATATGTATACAAATATATGTTAAACTCATATCTTTTTTTTCATTTAATTATTTTATTTACCTTTTTCTAAAAATAGGAATTTAGCTTGGAACAAAATTGCTAATATTCACCCTGATGCATTTTCTACTTTGCCATCTCTGAGAAAGCTGTGAGTATTTGATTACTTGTTTAATACATACTTTTAACAACTGGGAGCCATAGGTTTTATTTTTAAAACATATATATATATGCATTATATATATGTATATGTATATATATGTGTGTGTGTATATATATATATATATATATATATATATATGCATTGGTCCCCTCCCATTCTGGAGGGAAGCAGACACAGGTAGAGTTGGAACACTGTATGCATAAAACCCTGTCATTGAGAGCATTGTAAATCATGCCTCGAATAGAAAAATAAAACAAAAGTAAAAATACATTGGTTTTGCTGAAGAAGCCGAAAATACACTGTGCTCAACTCCCCTGACATTTTCAGCTCAAGAGTCCTGTTGGACCAGAGAAGATCCCCCTTCCCTGTCCGGCCCGACAAGGCCCTAGGTGGATCATTGAAGCTCTGTGTGACAGATCAATTATCTACCAGGATAATTCCATTTCCGCTGAGTGATCAGGTGGACTGGACTACAATGGCAATTTCATTCTAAAAGTTTTTGGGGCTCTGGAGAGATTGTACAGCAGGTTAGGTACTTGCCTTACATGCAGCCAGGCTGGATTTTATCCCCAGCACTATACAGAGTCTCAAGCCCTAGCTGGAGTGATCCCTGAGCATAGACCCAGGAGTCATCCCTGAGCACAACTTGGTGAAACCTGAAACAAAAAAAAATAAAATATAAGGCGTTTTGTCTTAGCATTTGCATCCTAATTGACAGAAAAGTTTTCTATTCCTCTTCTTTTATTTTCACCCCTTTCCACCTCTCTTTCTACTTCTCCCTCTTTCCACTTCTCTTTTATTTAATAGAGATAAGGGGCTGATCTGACAGATGTTAGAGAAAGAAGGAAGGGCATAGAGACACACACCTATATTCACCCCTAACAATCTAATCAGCATCACTCTTGGGTTTTTTTTGCTATGTTGTGTTTGTTTGTTTTATGGGTCTCAGCTGGGAGTACTCAGGTGCCACTCTTGGCTCTGCTCAGGGATTGATCGAAGAGGTACTTGAGGGACCGTGTGTTGCTGAGGATTGAACCAGGGTTGATTCTGTGCAAGTCAAGCACCTTAATTCCCCTACTACCTTCCCAGCCCAGCATCGCTTTTGAAATTAAGTATAATACCTTCCCGTGATTTTAGTTGTGCCCACCTAGGAAAATTAAGCTGAGTATTGCAGTATAAATCACCATTTAGATGCCACTGAAATGTTCCCCCAACTCTCCGCAGTTCTGATTAAATATTAAAAATTTTTCAGGAGCTAAAACCAAAATGGCAACTTTGACCAATAACAATAAGGATCCTGCTCAGTTTTTATTGAGCAGTGTAATCACCCTTTGGTTGCTTTTTCAACATAAACGTTTTATGCTAACAGACTAAAAGCCAATTGCTGTTTGATGTTTTGCAGGGACCTATCGTCCAACCGCCTGTCGTCCTTTCCTGTAACCGGGTTACATGGTTTAACTCACTTAAAATTAACAGGAAATCATGCCTTACAGAGCTTGATATCATCTGAAAACTTTCCAGAACTCAAGTGAGTTTGTCATTAAAACTAATAAGATACATTTGTGGTCATGTGAAATAACAGACGTGTTATAGTGGTTTTCAAAATTTATGAGGTCATAGGACCCTTTTGAATTGCATTTCATGCCCTCAAGTCCCCCCTCCCTTGGGCATTGTTAGGACAAGCCCTGAAGTGGGAGAATAGATCTTCCTGACCATATTTCCTTTCTTTTGCAAAGATGCCTCCCGGAATCAGAGGGTTCATGGAAAAAGTTTAAAAACCACTGATCCATGGGATCTAAACAAAGACATGTAATTAAATAACATTATAACATTATCATACTCCTGTTTACGTTTTCTAATTCATCTAGCTTGTGTGTATGTTCTGATAAAATGTACTGAATTAATATTTGCTCGAGGAAGTAATGCTCTTTAAAACCTGCTATGCTTATTATCAGTAAAGAATCCCTGAAAACTTCTCTCTATATAATTTTCTTTATATAACTATACATATATAAATATAAAACTACAGGCTGGCAAGCTACCCGTGGCATATTTCATATGCCAAAAACAGTAACAACAAGTCTCACAATGGAGATGTTACTTACTGGTGTCCGCTCGAGCAAATTGATGAGCAACAGAATGACAGTGACAGTGATACAGTGATACTTTTTTACATATTTTATATAACACTGAAAGAAATATTGAAATGAAGAAGGAAAAAACCTAAATGTACTTTCTAAACAATGTCCATGTTATTACCTTCAAGACTTTTTTTGTAGTGTGTTTGTGCTAGAAATACAGGGCTGGAGCGATAGCACAGCGGGTAGGGCATTTGCCTTGAATGCAACCAACCCGGGTTCAATTTCCAGCATCCCATATTGTCTCCTGAGCACCACCAGGAGTGATTCCTGAGTGCAGAGCCAGGAGTAACCCCTGAGCATTGACGGGTGTGATGCAAAAAAAAAAAAAAGAAAGAAATACAGTATGAACGCAAATTTACATCATGTTTCCTTCACTTGCATGTTGTTCATAAATATTTTTTACAGTTACTACAATTTTCTGAGCAATCATTTTTAACCTTTTTATTAAACTAATAAATTTTAAACACAAAGAATGTGATAAATAATCTAATATACCTAACACTAAACTTTAGCAATTGTGTTTCATACTAATAACTTTTAATTACTATTGTTACTATAATGAACGTCTTTGTTCACATAATTTATACTTTAGATTATTTAAGCTAAAATATAAAGAGATAATTAGTGAAATAAACTTTTTAGTGAATCTATCACAAGAAGAATATTATGTGGTGCGTCTACACCCAGCAGTGCTCGGGGTAATACCTAGCTTCGTGCTTGGGTGTCGCTACAGGCAGTGCTCAGAGCACCATGCAGTGACAAGGGATCAAACTCAGACTTCCACACGACCACTCCTGTGCTCAGTCCATTGAGATATCTCTTCAGCCCTGAATATTACACATGGTGATTTATATTTTTGTGTGTTCTTCATTTGCTCTTATTACTTTAAAGGGTTATCGAAATGCCTTATGCTTACCAGTGCTGTGCGTTTGGCGTATGTGAGAATATCTATAAAATTTCCAATCAGTGGAGCAAAGGCGACAATGGCAGTATGGATGACCTTCATAAGAAAGATGCTGGAGTGTTTCAAGTTCAAGGTAGGACCTACTATGTCATGATGACAAAATTGTATATGTAAGGTCATTAGAGGCCAGATCTCCAGATAAGCAAGTCCTGTGACTACCTAACCATGTTGGGAATTGTGAATCCACCCAACTTTTTAAAGCCTCAAAGACAAAGAGGAAGCTCCCTTGGGATTCATTCTAAAACTTTTCTTTTTTTCTTTCTTTTATTTAGATTTCCATCTCTCCATCCCCTTTTCCTTTGCTGCTATTGATGCTGCAACCCAAGGATCTCTGTTTTACTGTCTGTCTCTGTCTGTCTCTGTGTCTCTGTGTCTGTCTCTGTGTCTGTGTCTCTGTCTCTGGGTCTCTGTCTCTCTGTCTCTGTCTCTCTCTCTCTTTCTCTCTCTCTCTCTCTCTCTCTCTCACCCTGTATCTCTCTCTCATACACATCTATACACATGCTTGGCTGTGATGTTCACACATGCCTGGCTATGGTCCTTCCAGAGCTCACACACTTAACTGCTGTCAGGGAGACTAGACAGCAGTGCTACCAGAATCATGTTTAGCACATGCTTAGCAACAGATATCAAACTCATGGTCTTCTGCTTGCAAATCAGGCTCTTTTTTGCCAGTAAATCATCCCCTGGAACCCATTTTTTTGGTATGTGAATTCTTAAGCACTTATAATAGATCTCCCATAGCATATAGCAACCAGAGGAATCATTTTTCATATTGACATCAATACTCCCATAAAGTTCAAAAGGGATCTCATCCCTGTAGAGACTATTTTCAAACATGCATCTGGATTTTTTTTTCTTCAAAAGATAAAGTTTATTTCTATTCTTATGACCTTGGGGAGTAGAAAATAGAAGCATTTCAGATGCCTCTGTTTCAGCAGTAGATCTTAGGAATCCAACTCCTTACCCCACTAATTCTGAAACATTCTCTCCTCCTAACCCCCCAGAGGGGCATCTGTCAGGAAAGTGAAATGAGATCATGTCTGTAAAGCACTTGGCTTTCCTTGAAGACCTGACTTAAACACATAGCAATGCACCTCACACCACACCTGCGGTAATGAGACCTCCAGGCAGCACCCACCTTTCTTTCCTGCCAACTTTACAAGTTTGCACAGATCTGAACAGACCGGCTTGTCTTCCCTTGGACCTTAATGATTTGTTGATTCCAAGCAAGTATGATTTCATCTGTCTGCACATTTTCATAGCATCTCTTCCTGCACACATATCACTGATATTTTATTGCTTGACATCTTTTGTTTTAAGCCACAGTGCCTACTTTGTTCTTGTTTTTGTGGGTTTTCTTTTTCTCTCCTGCTTCACTGGCCCTAATTTCTACTATTTTTATTCACTTAAAAAAAAGAAAGGAAGGAAGAAAAAGGGAAGGAAATAAAGAAAGAGAGAAAGAGAGAAAAAAGAAGAAAGAAAGAAAGAAAGAAAGAAATAAAGAAAGAAAGAAAGAAAGAAAGAAAGAAAGAAAGAAAGAAAGAAAGAAAGAAAGAAAGAAAGAAAGAAAGAAAGAAAGAAAGAAAGAAAGAAAGAAAGAAAGAAAGAAAGAGAAAGAGAGAAAGATAGATCAGAGTTCCTTTCATGTCAGGCACTGTTCTAGACCGGGACATAACAGACAAGAGAAGCAAAGCCCTTCCTGGGGCTTATTTTGAAAGGCAGTGATTCTCAACCCTTGACCCCCTTACTGGAATCATATGGTAGCTTTTAAAAATACTGATCATGAGACCAGAAAAATGGCTCAGCTGGCCGAGCCATCATGTTTGGCATGCAGAGCCCCAAATCTGACCCCAATGCTATATGGGTCCTGCAAGTACAGAACTAGGAGTAGACCCTGAGCGCCAAATACTCTCTGCTGATGAGCAAGCTCCTCACCAGACCAATTATATCAGCATCTCTGGAAAGTTGTGTCGTAACACAAAAACTCCTGTTTCATGGAGAGAAATATTAAATGCCAGACAGCAGTGCACAGCAGAATTCCCCCAGGATGGACTGGAACTTGCTTATGTCTGACTCTCCCTTTCATGCTCAGATAACACCACCCAACACAGCTGAGCATTAGAAAACTGGCTCGGGGGGTTCTCACACTGAATAGAGGAGCTCACTGAGCCCTCGTTGAGCTCCATGCACTGTGGGACATTCTGAGATCCAGGGAGCAAGAACGACTAAAGCTTGGATGTTCTGAGCAGGGGTCTGGGATCACTTTCCCTTCTATGCTGCTGGGATGCTCTGTCGTGTAGTAGCACAAGCACATCCAAAGGCAACTTCATCATCAACCAGTTAGAAAGCCAGAGTCCAGGAAACAGGGGGATGCCTGACCAGCAGTTCCCTCTGCCACGCATCAGGGGCACTTCAGGGCTCTGCTCTCAGGGGCTTGGGCCCCTGGGAAAGAGAAACAGAACTAACTATCCCAGTCCTTCTCTTGCAGATGAGCGTGACCTGGAGGATTTTCTGCTTGACTTTGAGGAAGACTTGAAAGCACTGCACTCGGTGCAGTGCTCACCCTCGCCAGGTGAGAGTGGTGTCAGCAGGGCCAGAGAGATAGCCCTGTGGGGGGGGGGGGAGGGTAAGGCTTTTGCCTTGCATGTGGTCAACCTGAGTTCAATCCCTGATACTGCGTATAGTTTCCTGAGCACTACCAGAAATCATTCCAGAGCATCAGAGAGCCTCTGCAACAGAAACCCCACCCCCTCCCCACCACACGCCACCCACACACACATACTAACTTGGAGGCCATTGATCATATTCCAGCTATACAGCAACACAAAATCTGTGCATCTTTGGGGCTGTTCAGTGTCTATCTTCATGGGGAAACATAAATGTCACTAGTCATTCCATGGAGTAAACAAACTCATAAACAGGATGTTTGGGTATGGGACCAGAGCTGGCGCTCAGGTGGTAAAGTACATGCTTCTCATATACATGGCCTGGAACTCAATTCATGGCACCAAAATAAACATTAATGAATCGCAAATCAGAATATAGTGAGTTTTTTGCTTCCAATTTTAGGAAAACTAAAGACTCCAACATGTAGTTGGAAGAATAGGTAAATTTTCCCCTGGTGCCAGGGATCTAAGCCAGGGTCTCATATATGTCAGGTAGGTACTCTACCACTGAGCCTTGTCTCAGACCCCCCCATACTCTGATTGATTGATTGACAGATTGAGAAAGATGTTTATTGACAACAAAGGGACAGGTGGAAAAAAGTAACCATCTTGCCTATATAGTCACAGGAAGTGGTTTTTATAAGAAAAGAGAACAGAATAGCATATTTTAGGGAGAGTGGGCACCAGAGTGACCAATGAACAGCCACATGGGTTGGCCCCAGAAGGTGCCTTTCCATTGCCTCTTCTGCATCCATCTCTGAATGCTACAGAGATGGATCTGGCAGCCTGAAGCCAAGAGAGAGGACCCCACCTCTGTTCCCTCAGATTTGCTCACCTCAGAAAGAATTCAGAAGGGGAGTCTCAAAGACAGTTTAATTAGAGAGAAAAATAAAGGGCAACGGAGCGCTTGGGGAAAGAAAGTCCCTATTATTTCAAAATGACATTAGCAAGTTAGCCTGAACTCATACTCATCTTGTTTCGGGGAATCACTCATTCTTAAACATGATTTTTTAAGTATTTGCTAAATAGTTTTTGGTGAAAGTAAATGATAGTTTGTATAGATTTTTTAAAATCTATATATCCTGACTTCACTAATCATTTCCTCAAAATAGCATGAGTCAGTTTTTAAGGGGGTTGAGGGCGTGGAATGTAGAGAGAAAGCACAGGAGTTAAGACTTGGCATTTAGCTGACTCTGTTTCAATCCCCAGTATCATACATGGTCTCCTGCGCACCACAAGGAGTGACCCCTGAACAAAGAGCCAGCAGTAGCTCCTGAGCACCCCTGGGTATAGCCAATCCCTGCAAATCCTGGGAAAAGTTGATTTTTCATTTTCAACAACTAGATTTTCACTTGCTCCCATGCATCAAAATCTGATTTTTTGACTGGGAGGGTGAGGTTGGGCTTGGAAGCCACATAAAACAGTTCTCAGGGGCTACCCTCTGCACAGGAATTATGTCTGTCGGTTCTCAGGGAACATTATGTCATGCCCAGGATCAAACTGGAGTTGGCCACGTTCAATGAAAGTACCTTAATCCCTGTACTATCTCTGTTCCCCTGAATGCTAATTTAAACCTAAGAATGAACTCTCATCAGATTTATCCTCATGCAATTTATACTTATAACAATCTGGATTATTTCCTTTAGGATTCACTTACTCTGCTTTCCTGACTTTTTCAAAAACATTCTGAAAATATATCTATAATAAAAAAAACAGATAAGTTTGGGGGAATAGTATGAGGGTTAAGGCACTTGCCTTGAATGCAGCCAACCCCAGTTCAGTACCCAACAATGTCACCAAGTGTCACTGGATGTGGGCCCCCTCCCCAGGGAAAAAAATTAAGAAAGTAGAGCTCATGAGTTTCAGGTGGATATGCTAGAAGCCAAGGATGATTGACTGAGCCCTGAGCCAAGAGTAGCTCCTGAGCACCTCCAAATGTGACCCAAAAACAAAACAAAATTTTAATAAATGGCCCCAACATTTCTGTTGAAGGACCTTAAGCAAGTGATGTACGTGTCTCCAGTGCTGGGAAATGTACACTGGTGGAGGGATGGATGTCAGAATACTGTATGACTGAAATCCAATCATGAACAGCTTTGTAATCTCACAGTGATTCAATAAAAAGGTTAAAAAAGAAATAGAAATAGTGGTGTGGCTGGAGTGATGTACAGTAGATAGGGTGCTTGCCTTGCATGCAGACAACCAGGGTTCAATCCTCGGCATCCCATATGGTTCTTTGCACCCACCAGCAGTAATCCCTGAGCACAGAGCCAGGAGTAAGCCCTGAGTTCTGCCAGATGTGGCTCAAAATACAAAGGAAAAACAAAAGAAAGAAAGAAATAGTAACCAGGGACCAGAGAAATAACACAGTGAGTATGGTGCTTGCCTTGCACACAGCCTACCAATCTTCAGTCTGAGTCACCGGAAACACACCAGAAGTGATTCCTGAGCACAAAGGCAAGAGTAAGCCTTGAGTACCACCAGGTGTGGCCCAAACACCCAAAAAATGAAAGGGGGAGGGGGAGGGAGGAAGGGGGATGAGAGAGAGAGAGAGAGAGAGAGAGGAGAGACAGATACAGAGAGACGTGTGCACTGCATTACCACGGTTGCTCCTGGCTTCACTGTATTGGTGTCTTAATAGGAGAAACATGAAGGCAATTTAGCAAAAAACTGCCAACCCTAATTTGATGCCCGTTCTTCTTCCTCGGACCTCCAGGCCCCTTCAAACTCTGCGAATACCTGTTCGGCAGCTGGCTGATCCGCATCGGCGTGTGGACCATCGCGGTTCTGGCCCTGACGTGTAACGCGCTGGTGACCTGCACGGTGTTCCGGGCCCCGCTGTACCTCTCGTCCGTCAAGCTGCTCGTCGGGCTCATAGCGGCCGTGAACCTGCTCATGGGGGTCTCCAGTGCCGTGCTGGCCGGCGTGGACGCCTTCACCTTCGGCAGCTTCGCCCGGCACGGTGCCCGGTGGGAGCAGGGCGTGGGGTGCCAGCTGGTCGGGTTTCTGTCCATGTTCGCGTCGGAGTCCTCCGTGTTCCTGCTCACCCTGGCAGCCCTGGAGCGGGGGCTGTCGGTGAAAAGCGCCACCAAACTGGACCCGAAGGCCCCGCTGGCCGGCCTGAAGGCCGTGGTCGCGCTGTGCGCCGCGCTGGCGCTGCTCATCGCCGCCGTGCCCCTGCTGGGGGGCAGCGAGTACAGCGCCTCGCCCCTCTGCCTGCCGCTGCCCTTCGGGGAGCCCCGCGCCACCGGCTACATGGTGGCTCTGGTCCTGCTCAACTCCCTCTGCTTCCTGGTGATGACCGTCGCCTACACCAGGCTCTACTGCAACTTGGAGAAGGGCGACCTGGAGAACGCCTGGGACTGCTCCATGGTGAAGCACATCGCGCTGCTGCTCTTCACCAACTGCATCCTCTACTGCCCCGTGGCCTTCCTGTCTTTCTCCTCCCTGCTGAACCTCACGTTTATCAGCCCTGACGTCATTAAGTTCATCCTGCTGGTGATCGTCCCGCTGCCTGCGTGCCTCAACCCTCTTCTCTACATCCTCTTCAACCCCCATTTTAAGGAGGATCTGGGGAGCTGGGGCAAACAAAGCCACTTCTGGACAAGATCCAAACACTTGAGCCTGATGTCTCTTAATTCTGATGACGTGGAGAAGCAATCCTGTGACTCCACCCAAGCCTTGGTGACCTTCGCCAGCGCCGGCATCGCCTACGACCTGCCTTCCACTGCCGCCGCGCCCCCAGCTTACCCAATGACTGAGAGCTGTCACCTGTCCTCGGTGGCCTTTGTTCCGTGTCTCTAAGAAATAGGTAAAAGTTTTCAGAACCGTGAGAGTGAGGACAGCGAAAAGGGACTGATGGAAACTTGATGTTTTTGTTTGTTTGCTTAAAAAAAAAAAAATCTCACTAGGAAAAAGAGCTGAATCCCTATGATTACTGCAGAGTAAAGAGAAAATCTAGGGATGGAGAGATAGTACAGTGAGTAAGCCAACCCGGGTCCCATCCCCAGCACCATTTTTGGTCCCTCGAGTAACACCAGAAGTGATCCCTGAGCACAGAGCCAGGAGTAAGCCCTGAGCACTGCTGGGGTGCCCCCAAAATAGAAACAAAAGCAAAAATTCCCCAAATTTTCACTGATTCTCTGTAAATTCAGCAGTCTGATGATTCAGGTTGTGTGTTGAGGGCAAGAGGGCTTAGGATAGGCGGGTAACCCAAAGGAAGGGGGTTGAAACTCAAAACTGAAATGATGAGGGAAAATATTAAGGAACTTGACTTGAAGCGGTCCATATTTCTAAAGAAAGGTTGTGATCAGTAAGAATTCATCTGAAAGATCACACAGAGCTCTTTTCATCCTCTTTTGTCTCTGCTCAGGAAGAGTCCTCCCAGGTCCTCTGCTGGATGGACAATGTGAGACATTATTAACTCAGATGTGTCAGTTATTTTATTTACTGACATATTTACATTATTTTCAGAGATACCAGAGATATCAGTTCTAGATGGTTCACCCACAGTGGAATCAAACTAACAATTATTTTTAAAGGAAGATGAACTAAAAGTCTTACATGGCTACTAAAGCAATCATGTACAGGTGAGGTTTGCCTAGCTTAATTCATTTTTAACTGCTTGGTGCCCAGAGCTCGGAAGAGAAGTCCATTGCTGGCAATGGTAATACCGTGAAAAGTTGGTAAGCAACCTGGGATTTTTTTTCTGGGTGAGTGCACTTTCTTTTACAGGAGGTTGATTTAGAGAGATGTGCATCTTAAAATCATGACCAAATGCAGACGCAACATAAATGAAATCCACTGACGCCAATTCTCATAATTCCTCTAGTAACTCTAGCAAGCATGCCTGAAACCATTTTGGACTCAACAGAGACTTAGTGACATATTATCCAGTTTATTAAGCTTGGTTTTAGCTGTGTTATTTTAGATCAGCCTACCTGATGTCAAGAACATGACTTCTCTGCCTATTCCATATTTTATGCATGCATTAGGTATATTAAGAGGCAAAATTATTAAACACTATAGTGCGAAAAATGAATTCAGAGTGAAATCAAACTTCTATCGTCCTGCATTGGCTTCAATACAACTAAACCAAAAGATGATTAGGTAGATTTATTTTTATATAAGCATGTTTATTTTGATCAGATGTTTTAAGTTGAAATTGAAAAAATACATTTATGAGATGTTTTATAAGATGTGTAAATATAAAACTGTATTTATTACTACAGTGAGGGTCAATAACATTAAGGCCTGTAATAAACCGTGTACAGAGGCATTTTCTTCCCTATATATTGTTTCTCTGCCATTTTTCTCTAAATTCATTAAGTTGTGTAATATATGTAAATGTATAGTACTTGTAAATAAATTCCAAACTTCTTTTCTATTGGGTGCAAAGTAAAAGAAATTTGTAATAAAATGTGTCACTATAAAACAAAATATGTCAATGTCTTTATTGGATCCATAGGTAAATATAAAGTCCCCTAACTATTTTTCCTTTTTGATATGTTGGTATGTAATGTTAGCTATCTAAGTATCTGCACGTCAATGTTTTTGGTATTTTGAACTGAAAAAGTAAATATTTCATAAGAAGAAAAGTTGGGGACAAAAGGGAAGCTCCAGAGAGTTAGTACAGTGGTGAGAAGTTTTACAGGACAACTTGGGTTTGATCCCCATCATATATGGTCCCCAAAATCCTTCAGGAGTGATCCCTGAGCACAGAGCCAGAAGACAGCCTAAGAAGCACCAGGTGTGGCCCCAATAAAACAAAAAGCAAGCAAACAGAAGTTGGGTGTGTGTCGGGAGGAAACCACAGCTCACTTTATTACCAAAATCTAGTTAAGATATAGTACTTCTTGGGGCTGGAGCAATAGCACAGCGGGTAGGCGTTTGCCTTGCACGTGGCCAACCCGGGTTTGATTCCCAGCATCCCATATGGTCCCCTGAGCACCTCCAGGGGTGGTTCCTGAGTGCAGAGCCAGGAGTAACCCCTGTGCATCGCCAGGTGTGACCCAAAATGCAAAAAAAAAGAAAAAAGAAATAATACTTCTCACACAGAGCACTGCTCCATTATGTGTCTGATCTGCTTCCCACATTGGAATTATATTCACAAGTAATAAAGAAAGGTATAAAAGAGTGTTCAGAGGGGCCTGAGCGATAGCACAGCGGGTAGGGCGTTTGCTTTGCACGCGGCCGACCCGGGTTCGATCCTCGGCATCCCATATGGTCCCCCAAGCACTGCCAGGAGTAATTCCTGAGTGCAAAACCAGAAGTAACCCCTGAGCATTGCTGGGTGTGACCCAAAAAGCAAATAAATAAATAAATAAATAAATAAAAGAGTGTTCAGAGAATAAATAAAAAACAAAACAAAAAAGTTAATTGAAATAACAGGTGAGTCTAGAATAAGTGGTAAACAAATTTATTTTCAAAATTAGGATTATTCATTTGGGGCCAGAGCAACAATGCAGGGGATAAGTCACTGCTTTGCATGGAGTTAACCCAATATGATGCCAGCACTGACCCTTGAGCATCACCAGGAGTGATCCCTGAGTACTTCCAGGTGTAAACCAGCCCCCTCCAAAGAAAAAAAAAGGTGAGGGGTCACTCATTCAGTAAATATTGTATGCCTGCTGTTCTGTGCTTGGGATAAAAAAAAATCAAGGTGTGGGATTTATATCCCAACAGAGGGAAAGAAACCAATAGCAAACATAATAAGGAAATATCTGATAGCACCAATAACTAAGAAAATGACACTGAACAGCATACAAGGAGAAACTGGCATGTAAATTTACCACTCAAGAAAGATCTTTCTGGGAAGATACCTTCTAAACTAAGATCTTGGGGGCTGGAGTCATAGTACGGTGGGGAGAGTGTTTGCTTTGCACAAGGCTGACCCAGGTTCGATCCCTGGCATCCCATATGGTCACCCAAGCACCACCAGGAGTAACCCCTGAGCATTGGCAGGTGTGACCCAAAAAAGCCAAAAAGAAAAAAAATGTAAATGAAGATCTTATTGTCAAAAACAAGCTACCTTAGCATTCAATTACATTAAGAAAACTGATCACTTTTATTTCCTCTGCTGGTAAGTCACCTACAATAAGTTGAATGACTTTTTAATATAAAAGTATTAGATATCTGCTATTGCCACCAAAAAAGTTTATTTTGGTGAAAATCACACTAAAGTATGAACATTTTCGATTTAATTTTGATCAAAAATTGAAAAGCAAAGTAGCAAAAGGAAATTAGTAATACCCCATTTATTTGGAATTGGGTCTAACATCAAAAAATATATAACAATGTTTTATTATTTTCTGGTTCCCATTAGCCAACCAGAAAATAAGTACCTAGATGAATAGTTTTTTTTGTAAGCCCATACATACTTGTCAGCATCTGGGAATTTTAAGCAGAACTATGCAAATGAGGGTATCTTCTGGGTTGGGGAAAGCTGCGGCACATGCTTAGCAAGTGGGACCCCAGAGGTCAGCCTAGAATCATGTGGCACCCCAAGCACCACGGAGTACTAAACCCAAGAGGAACCCTGCTAGGTATGGCGTACAATAAGAGAGAGTACTTTTTTTTTTTTTTTTTGCTTTTTTTGGGTCACACCCAGCAATGCACAGGGGTAACTCCTGGATCATGCACTCAGGAATTACTCCTGGCGTTGCTTGGGGGACCACATGGGATGCTGGGAATCGAACCTGGCTTGGACACATGCAAGAAAAACACCCTACCCACTGTGCTATCGCTCCAGCCCCAAGAGAGTACTTTCTTCTAATTCACTAATCGGACAATTCTCTCTCAGGTCAAGAAGTCCTAAAACACAATTAGCTTCTGTAGCTTTTCTTCACAAGTGAGCTTTAGGAGCTCAATAACCACACACACACACACACACACACACACACACACAGACACACACACACACACATGCACACATATATACACACGCACATATATATATTCTCCCTATATATTCTCATATATATTCTCCTTATGAGCATTTCTAAAGATACGGAACTCAGATTCTATCTCAAGCTACTCATCTTAATTACAGGATGATAAAGCTTAGAAACTGGGACAAAATGCATATGAAAAACTAGAGAAACATTGTGGAATGTAGGGGCTGGAGCCATAGCACAGCAGGTAGGGCATTTGCCTTGCACGTGGTCGACCTGGGTTTGATTCCTAGCATCCCCTGAGCACCACCAGGAGTGATTCCTGAGTGCAGAACCAGGAGTAACCCTGTGCATCGCCAGGTGTGACCCAAAAAGAAAAAAAAAAAACATTGTGGAATGTAGTTTGAATGACACTAGGCTTAAATAAAAAATTTCTCTTCTATTGGCCTAGCAATAATGATGCCGAGTTGAAGTCCCCATTTCAAAGGTCTGTCAGGCTGATCCTCCTTGCTAAGGTTATCAGCTGTGCCAGGAGGCTCTGGAGACCCCACCAAGGCCCCACGTTCCTAGAAGTAACCTAGATACCCCTGCCTTATCAATTTGGCCCAGCAAGACATACATCCTAAGCCTTTGTCACCAAAACTCCTAGAATTGGCCACAATATTTTCTTGCACAAATAGGCTAGAATTATTTTAGTATCTTTATGAGGTTGGCTAAGAACATTTCACAGTTGATCCAAATGTATGTATTTCTTATGCTTCTTCTGTGATTGACTTAGAGTATTTTACATGCAATTTACTTTTTCCCCCAAATTGGATACATGTTTCCTGCTCACCCCCTCCCAGGACTAACAAATCTATAGAAGCAGAAGTTTCCCTCCTAGAGCCTCCCAGATAAAGAGCCTCCCCTCGGATGCTAAATGGGCCTCTCACTTCTGAAGCCTCCGCCCTGTGAGTGCACTTTCTTGCAATAAACTGACTTTTCTCTGCTTAAACCATCTCACTCCTGACAAATTCTTTTTTGAGTTTTTGTTTTGTTCTTGATTAAATTTTATTTCGTCACCATGGATTACAAAGTTATTCATGATTGGGTTTGGGGTACGCAATGTTCCAACTTCAATCCCTTCCCCAGTGTCCACTTCCCTCCACCAGTCCGCCCGTTGTGACAGGCACTTTTTTTTTTAAATTTCTGGCACTGTGGCTTACAGTACTGCTGCTGATAGTAATACTGCTTCATGCATTACACTTTGTCCCCTATCAGCACCCCTCCCCCTCCACCATGGCGGTAGCAGTCTCTTCCCTGTCCTATCCCTCACCCATCTCCACTCCCAGACCCAGGGTGACCTGAGCTTGAGCACTTCCTCTGTACATTTCAATTACTACATTTTAAGTGGGATGCTAAGGTTAATTGGAATAAAAATGTTTATGTGTTTTACTGGAACAAATGGCAGTTGAAATAAAACATTTGAAGTATTTGAGTACTTGAAATCTGGCAACTGTTCTCTTAAGTACCAGTTCATGGCAGATCAAATAGTAAAACAGATAAGGCCATTTCCTAGAAGACATCAAATGTATTTGAATGTATTCAAATCATAGTTCTACTACTACATGACATGACTTTTATCAAGGTAGCACTGTAGCGTTGTCATAGCACCGTTGTCCTGTTGTTCATTGATTTGCTCTAGCAGGCACCAGTAACATCTCTATTGTGAGACTTGTTACTGTTTTTGGCATATCGAATACACCACGGGTAGCTTGCCAAGTTTGCCTTGCATGCGACCAACTAAAGTTCAATCCCTAGCATCCCATAGGGCCCCTGAACACTGCCAAGAGTAATTCCTGAGGGCAAAACCAGGAGCACCCCCTGAGCATCGAAGGGTTTGACCCCCCAAAAGCTGAACAAATAAATAAATATAATATGGTCATCATTTTCTTCCCTTTTCTGACAACGCAGTGGCATGACCAAGC
Organism: Sorex araneus; assembly: GCF_027595985.1. NCBI lineage: Eukaryota > Metazoa > Chordata > Mammalia > Eulipotyphla > Soricidae > Sorex > Sorex araneus. The sequence goes on from NC_073311.1 coordinate 14,271,278, forward strand.
CAGGACTTGTCATCTTACAGATGAAGGAAGAGATCAGAACTATGGTCCTAAGGTCAAAATTGAGGAGCTGCGATGGAAACTTGGGTTTTATTTAATTACACTTGAAAGGCAGCCATCAACTGAGCTGATTTATGTTTTTAAGAACAAGAACCTTCTGGGGGGCAATTCTAGGAAAGGGTCAAGTTATCCTAAGTAAAATTCATCCATCAGATTTCTTGGATGCCAAAGGAAGTACATTTATATTGATTGCGACACTAAATCCAAATAACAGCTAGCTTCTTAATGCATCTTGTTTTGTTTTTACTTAATAAAGTTTTTGTTTTTCAAAATGTATAGTTAGGATCTGCTCAGGCCTCTTACCCTGCAGCTGGGGCATCCCCACCCTTGGTGTTTCTGGTGTTAATTACTTCAGCTCTGTGCTTTGAAACCAATTTTAAAAGTCCCTTACCAAGGAGCCCCTGAAGGCCGCTCTAGCCAAGGACGCCTGAATCCTCAGTCTCTTCTGACACAACAGCAGGGGTTATAGGCATATAGTTGGGGACTTCCTCGCTTAGCTTGTCATAGGTGATGAGGTTTCTGAGCTTGTGCTGAACTTTGCCTTTGGACCACTTCTTTTTTACCTTGCCCCTGGATTTGTTCACTGGGTCTTTGTGCTTCTTGGCTGATTTTACAGCATCTTCCTTTCTTCCTTTTTACCTTTCTTTCTTTCTTCCTTCCTTTCTTCCTTCCTTTCTTTCTTTCTTTCTTTCCTTCTTTCCTTCTTTCCTTCCTCCTTCCCTCCCTCCTTTCCTTCCTTCCTTCCTTCCTTCCTTTCTTCCTTCCTTCCTTTCTTTCTTCCTTCCTTCCTTTCCTTTTCTTTCTTTCTTTCTTTCTTTCTTTCTTTCTTTCTTTCTTTCTTTCTTTCTTTCTTTCTTTCTTTTTTCTTTCTTTCTTTCCTTTCTTTCTTTCCTTTCTTTCTTTATTCATTTATTTATTTCCTTTTTTCTTTCCTTCTTTCTTTCTTTTTTCCTTCTTTCTTTCTTCCTTCCTTTCTTTCTTTCTTTCTTTCTTTCTTTCTTTCTTTCTTTCTTTCTTTCTTTCTTTCTTTCTTTCTTTCTTTCTTTTGTCATCTTTGTGAGGCACTGTAAATCTTGGAGGGCAGCAGCCACCACCACAAGATGTCAGACCAAAAAAAGCTAGCTTCTTAATTCTTGGAAGGGGATGAAGGGAGAGGATGTTGGACCACACCTAGTAGTGCTTGAGGTCTACTGGCTCTGTGTTCAGGGATCATTCCTAATAGCACTTAGGGGATCCTGTGTGGTGCAGAGGAAAGAAAGAGAAAAAGAAAAAGAGAAAGGAAGGGAGTGAGGGAAAGAGTGTGAGAGGAAGGAAAGAAGGAAGGAAGGAAGGAAGGAAGGAAGGAAGGAAGGAAGGAAGGAAGGAAGGAAGGAAGGAAGGAAGGAAGGAAGGAAGGAAGGAAGGAAGGAAGGAAAGAAGGAAGGGAGAAAGGAAGGAAAGAAGGAAGGGAGGGAGGGAGGGAGGAGGAAGGAAGGAAGGAAGGAAGGAAGGAAGGAAGGAAGGAAGGAAGGAAGGAAGGAAGGAAGGAAGGAAGGAAGGAAGGGAGGGAGGGAGGGAGGGAGGGAGGGAGGGAGGGAGGGAGGGAGGAAGGAAGGAAGGAAGGAAGGAAGGAAGGAAGGAAGGAAGGAAGGAAGGAAGGAAGGAAGGAAGGAAGGAAGGGAGGGAGGAAAGAAGGAAGGAAAGGTCTATAAATATAGATATCTATACATCATATATATATATCCTGGCTCAGAATGCATATACATATATACAATGAATTTCCTAAATTAGGAGAACTATGAAAGGCTTGTTTGTTATGTTTCTGAAATGACTTTGGGAGTTACTAGGTCACCTAGTTACCATGCAATTTGAGATTTGGAATGTTCAGTGCCCTAACTCCAATTCCACACCTTGGGAGCAGAGAGGGACTAGAGAGTGGGCTCTGTCACCAATGTCCTGTGATTACTTATCCCTAAGTAACAAAAATCCCATAAAATCAGCAAAAGAAGACGATCAGAGAGCTTCCGTGCCGTGAGCAGGTGAAGGCTTAGGAGAACAGCCTGTCTGCAGAGGGCACACAGCACCCCACACCCTGATCTGCTGTATCTCTCCCACACAGGCCACTCCTGAGTTGTGTCCTTTACAGTAAGCTGGTCACCTAAGAGAAAAACATTTCTCTAATATCTGTGAGCTCCTCTAAATAATTAACAGAATCCAAAAATGTAGGGAGACAGATCTTTGGAACCTCTCAACTAGAGCTGGTTTGAAGTACAGAAAACAATCTGAGACTGGCACTTGGCATCTGAACCCGGAGGCAGTGCCCTTGAAACAGCACTTAACTTGCTCCCAGTAGACCCATATGCAATTCCTGGCACTGCATATGGTTCCCAAGCCAGCCTGAGTGCAGAGCCAAGAGGAAAACCTGAGCATTGCTTCATGTGGCCCCCAAAGAGGACAAAGATGTAATGTATTCCAGAACTATTGAAGGAATTTTAGAGAGTTAGGAAATTACCATGGAAAGGAAGGAGATTTAAATCAACGTTCTAAAACTAGAGCACAAAGCTATGAGTAACAGGCATTCAACCAGTTCAGTGATGATGACGGAGGAGAGAGTGGGACTTCCCTGAAAATCTGGCTAGTCCCTCAATTTCTCCAGCCCATCACTGATTTTGATGTGCTCATATACTACCACTAAAATGGCATGAACTTTAGCAGTTAGGCAAAAAAAGATATCAAGGGATAACAGATAGGAAGGGAAGCAGTCAAGCTATCACTATTTGTGAGTGATATGATACTATACTTAGAAAATCCTAAAAACTCTACAGAAAAGCTCCTAGAAACAATAGGTTTATATAACCTACAAAAAATTGCTTTATAGTGGCAGTCTACAAAATCAACACCCAAAAGTACATGGCTTTCCTATATACAATGAAAGAGAAGAAAGAGATATTAAATAAACTATCCTGTTCACAATAATACCTCAGGAAATCAAGTACCTCAGAATCAGCTGAACTAAAGAGGTGAAGGACCTATACAAAGAAAATTACAAAACACTACTTCAAGAAATAAAAGACGACACTAGGAAACGGAGACACATCCTCTGCTCATGGATAGGGAGAAGTAACATTATCAAATGGCAATACTTCTCAAAGCATTATATAGATTTAATGCAGTCCCTATCATTTTTCAAAGAAATAGACAAAACACTCCTGAAATTCATATGGAGTAATAAACCCTCAGGAATAGCTAAATCAATCCTTGGGGAAAAGAAGATGGGTGGCGTCACCTTCCCCAACTTCAAAGCAGTAGTAATTAAAACAGCATGGTATTGGACTAGAAATTGGACTAGACTAGGAAAGGGTTAAATATTTTGTCACAGACTCTCAAATATATAATCACTTAATCTCTGATAAAGGAGTAAGAAACGTGAAGTGAAACAAGAAAGCCTCTTCAATGAGTGGTGATGGGAAAACTGGACAGTTACCTGCAAAAAAATGAATTCTGATCTCTGTTTAATGCCAGGCACAAAAGTCAGATCAGGGGCTGGAGCAATAGCACAGCGGGTAGGGTGTTTGCCTTGCACGCAGCCGACCGAGGTTTGATTCCCAGCATCCCATATGGTCCCCTGAGCACAGCCAGGGGTAATTCCTGAGTGCAGAGCCAGGAATGACCGTTGTGCATCGCCAGGTGTGACCCAAAAAGCAAAAAAAAAAAAAAAAAGTCAGATCAAAGTGGATTAAAGACCTCAATATCAGACCTGAATACATAAGGTACATGGAGGAAAATGTAGGCAGAACCCTTCATGCTAATGAAACTAAAGGCATCGTTAAGGATGAAACACCACTGACCAAGCAAGTGGAAACCAAGCATAAACAAATGGGACTACATTAAACTAAGCAGCTTCTGCACCTCAAAAGAAACAGTGACCAAAATACACAAAATGGGAAATAATATTTACCCAATACCCATCTGATAAGGAATTAATATCCAGTATATACAAGACACTAGTAGAATTGTATAAGAAAAACACCTCCAACCCCATCAAAAAATGGGGAGAAGAAATGAACAGAAGCTTCCTCAGAAAAAAAATACAAATGGCCAAAAGGCGCATGAAAAAATGCTCTATATCACTAATCATCATGGAGATGCAAATCAAAGCAACAATGAGATATCACCTCATACCACAGAGACTGGCACACACTCAAAAGAACAGAAGCAACCAGTGTTGGTGTGGATGTGAGGAGAAAGGGACGCTACTTCACTCTTGGGAATGCCGACTAATCTAGCCTGTTTGGAAAGCAATACGGGCATTTCTTCAAAAACTAGAAAATGAGCTTCCGTATGACCCTGCAATACCACTTCTAGGAATATATCCCAAGGGTGCAAAAAAGAGCACGGTAAAAATGAATCTGTACCTGTATGTTCATTGCAGCACTGTTCACAATAGCCAGAATCTGGAAACAACCTGAGTGCCTGAGAATAGACGACTGGTTAAAGAAACTTTGATACATCTATACAATGGAATATTATGCAGATATTAGGAAATATGAAGTAATGAAATTTTAATCTTCCCCGGTGTTTAATCTCAGGCTGTATGTGTTGAACAATGAGGCACCAGATTCTATGAATGTGGTTAGTGTCTTATGCTTGTAAGCATGAGAATAAAGAGCAGTGAGGAGACACATGTGGTATGAAGAAAACCAGAAGTCTCCTAGAAAACCAGGGATAGGAAAACTGGGACTTAAGACCTCAGCATGATGGTGGATGATGGATTTGCTTTAAAGGAGCCCTGGGAATGCAGCACTCTTGTTACCACTTCAAGTCACAGCATTCTCACCCTTAGTCACCCAACTTTTGTTGCTTTTTTTGTTTTGTTTTGTTTTTTCGTTTTGGTTCATCTACTTCTATTCTGCCAATTCACCATCATTTCCATTTGTAACTTTTCTCTGTTTTGTAGCTTTATGTGCAACTCTGTCTGCACACTGTTTCACATGTTAGTAACTTTGTAAGCCCACTGAGCCGAACACAGCATACACACCCAGTTTCACTTTATGGCCCACATGTAGCCTTCTCTATTCGGGTATCTTCCAGTTTTACTCCAGAAAGGAAAGAATTTTATTTATTGTTGACCCTAAGGGGCACAACTTTGGGGCTAGGATATCCAGAGCTTCACCCAAGTGCTGGATAGACTTCAAATCCAATTAGTCTTGGTGGATATAGGGAGAAATTGGGATCACATGGTCAAAACCCTGACCATCGACACCACAAGAAACTGCCAACTTCACCTTCTCAACCAAGAGCAAGAATCCTTTAGAAGAATCTTAGCAACAAGGTCTTAATTGGCTGATTCATTTCACATGATGAATTTTTAATTTTCTTACTTAAAGAGACAGATTGAGGAATAACTGAGACAGATTGAGGAATAACCAGCCCATGGTTGCTCCCAAATTTACAATTGCTTCCCAGCCATACCTCCTGTCATGTTCTCCCACTTAAGCCAGATGAATCAAATACTCCTTCCAAGATTTTGGAATTAGACACTGAAAGTATCTTTCATTAGATGATAATGGAATGGGCAATTGAACTGAAAGAACAAACAATTTTGGCTAGCACTGACACCATGAGAAGCCAAAACTAAGTGAAATCTGGGGAAGTATAAAAGAGCTTGAAAGAGAAAAACAAATGACTTTCTTAGTTAGCAGAAAGGAGAGGTGCCAGCAACCCCTTGAAAAGTCGACTTTCTAGGAAGTTCCATTCTCTATGTAGTCTGGTCATGATTTTTGTCCTGTAAGAAGTCTAGGAAGTTGTTTTCCTTTTTAAGTAATCTCCTTCTCACTGAGCTAGATTTCTAGACTTTTTGTTCCTCTGCGAGCTATATTACAGATTCACCACCAGGATCTCACCATTCTACAAGGAAATTATCATAGATGTAAAGAGAGGGGCTCAGCAGGGTGATACCATTTCACCAAAACTTTTCAGTGCCACACTCAAGAACATCATGCGATGACTGGAATGGGAAGGAATGAGAGTGAAGATAGATGGTCGGCAACTACACCACCTCTGCTTCGCTGATGACATCGTTCTAATAACACCAAACATTAGCCAAGTGGCACAAATGCTGGCCAACTTTGACCGCAAGTGTGGAAAGGTCAAACTGCAGCTGAATCTCACCAAACCAATGTTCATGAAAAACAAACTAGTCCCTGACATTCCATTAGCTCTCAACAGAACAAACATCTTTGAATGCAGCAGCTATGTGTACCTGGGTTGAGAACTCAACATGAGGAACGACTTAGCGCCAGAACTGCGCAGGAGGAAGAGAGCAGCATGGAACGCCTTCAAGAGCAGCAAAGAAGTGGTTAAGAGGATGAAGAAACTCCAGCTCCAGGCACATCTTTTTGACTCCACCATTCTTCCCGCACTAACATACACCTCGTCGACGATCAAGAATCAGGGACGCTGTCTTGTTTGCCAAGGCATCGAAAATCAGATGGGCTGGACACGTAATGCAATTTAGAGACAAACACTGGACTAGAGCTGTTACCGATTGGATTCCACGGGACGTCAAAAGAATGTGCGGCCGCCCACCTACGAGATGGTCAGACTTCTTCATCAAAACCCTGAACGAACGGTTTTGAGGCTCTTCGCATTCCTGGAGCGAGCAGATACCATTGAGCTACAAATTCTTCCCAACTAAAATGCCCATCCCCAGTATCCAAAGTAATTTTAAGAACAACTATTTTGCTTCCCAAAGTGTCTGAGTAAGATCTTTTCCTCCATCTTCCCACTGAATCATAGAAGAAAAATTAGTATATTTTCTCCATTGGCATAGAAGAAAATATACTAATAAGCCACCAATTCCTTCTCTAGTAGTACTTTTTCCACCATTTAATTTGTTGTGGTTACTTTTTATTATTAGTGCTTATATATATGTGTGTGTATCATGGGCTGGAGCGATAGCACAGCAGAAGGGTGTTCATCTTTCATGAGGCCGACTGGTGTTCGATTCCTCCGCCTCTCTCGGAGAGCCCGGCAAGCTACCAAGAGTATCGCACCCGCACAGCAGAGCCTGGCTAGCTACCCGTGTTGTATTGGATATGCCAAAAACAGTAACAATAAGTCTCTCAATGAGAGACGTTACTGGTGCCCGCTCAAGCAAATCGATGAGCAACGGGATGACAGTGACAGTGACAGTGACAGTGTGTATCATATATATACAACCTCTAAAATGAAGTAAAAATTTATATTAAAATTTTTATGTATATACATATGGAATATTTTTTTCTTTTTGGGTCACACCCAGCGATGCACAGGGGTTACTCCTGGCTCATGCATTCAGAAATTACTTCTGGTGGTGCTCGAGGGACCGTGTGGGATGCTGGGAATTGAACCGGGGTTGACCCTGTGCAAGGCAAATGCCCTACCCACTATGCTATCACTCCAGCCCTTATATATGGAATTTTTACCTAAAACTCTAAACGATTTTTTGTGGCTTTCTGGAGCAGGAATAATAGCACAGTGAGTAAGGTGTACTTGACCCAGGTTTGCTCCCAAATCCCACCAGGAATGATCCCTGAGCACAGAGCCAGGAGTAAGCCCTAAGCACAGCTAGGTATGACAAAAACAAGATAAAACAAAAGTGCCTTTCTGTCCTCAAATAGGATTTTGAAGAAGGAGCCTAGTAGAGCCGCAGGTCCGATAGCCATACATCTGAGTGCTGACATATACCAGCTCAGGGGGCATCTTCCTTAATTCTGGATGGAAATATCACTTAGTTCCTCAAAACTCCCACTTCTCTAAAATAAATATAAGAATAGCATCTTCCTCCTAGCTTACCTTGAGAGATTTTTAATATGCAATAAGGGCTCAAAACCTGTTTAGCTCTTGTCTAGAGTTCAGGAGGTCTCAATAAATAAAACTTTTTCTGTTTTTGTTCTGAACCTGCTGAAAATCCAGAGACCAACAACAAGGAGGTCAAACATCACCTTTATTACTGATAAAGCTGATAAAAGGCAATAGGGCTGTCCTCTGCAGGCAAGCCGGCCTCCCCGCTCGGAATCTGAGAAATGGCTAACTTGTCTGAGTCACAGAGAGCATGGGACCTCTGCAGACCCTACCCCCACCCCCACAGGCTTGTTTGTGTGAATTCCAGCACTTGAGGACAGAACCAAATGTCCGCTTGTGGGGCAGTAACAGGAGAAAGAGAAGACCAAGTTCTTCTCAATTCCAGTAAGATAGGTCACTTATCCTTCCTGTGGCAAAAGTTAGTGAGACAAGGAAATGACACCAGGGGTATTACTCTGAAAGAAACCACTCTATGTGGGAGGAAACGGGAAGGGAAACTTTGCTGTGTTCTCTTGGTTTAATTCAATTCCCTTGGTTTAGTTTAACTCTCTCAGTCTTAAACTGGAAGTTGCAGTCAACCAGAGGTGTGGCTACCTCTCAGAAGAGGATGTTCGCCAAATCTCCTGGCAGCTTTATTCCCAGCTTCTTAAACCTGTTCCCTCCAACAGCAGACTGACAAATCAGTCTGGATATATCTCCTGGATATATCTTCCCAGGACTTTGGGGCAAGAGACTGGATCTCCAGGTAGAGTATTATCCTGTGATACTGTACTATCTCTAATACTGTCCTTTCCCAGCTTGTGAATGCTTAACTTGCTTAAGGCCAGTGAGTCTGTATGAAACTGACCTGGGGCCCCACACTGTAAATCTCAGTAATCTGCCAAGGACAGGATACCACCCTGCTGAAGGTTCAAACTCCAAACAGAACTTTGAGGCGCTTGGCAAGTGGCATCCTTTGTCTCGGCCTGAGTTCTAAGGTAGTGAGAAATTACTAAGAGGACTCAAAAACGTTCCTTCAAAAAAAAGGTTTTTGCACACCTATGTTTATTGTACCTATTTACAAGATCCTGGACTGGAGCTATAGCCCAGCAAGTAGGGCGTTAGCCATACATGCAGCCGACCCCGGTTCAATTCCTCTGTCTCTCTCAGAGAGCCCAGCAAGCTACTGAGAGTATTTTGCCCGCACAACAGAGCCTGGCAAGCTACCCGTGGCGTATTCGATATGCCAAAAACAGTAACAACAAGTCTCACAATGGAAACATTACTGGTGCCTGCCTGAGCAAATTGATGAACAACAGGAGGACAGTGCTACAGTGCTACATTTACAAGATCCAAGATCTGGAAATAATCGAAGTGTCCAACATCTTTAATCAAGATAAGCAGGTAAGGGAAGTGTAGGGTATGGGACTGGAGAGAGCTCAAAGGCTGGAGACCCCCACATGGGGGTCTGCACTCCACATCCCAAGGGCCTCCGAGCACCACTGGGAGCAGGGTCAGGAATAGCCTCCACCCAAAAGAAAGAAACCATAGCATTTTTACACAGCAGAATATTTCTCAGCTATATGAAAATATTAAAACTTCCTTGAGGAGATAGAAGTGGGTCACAGTTTTGTGCTATTGAGAGTTTACTCCAGTTCTATACTTAGGGATAACGCTGAGCAGTGCCCAGAGGACCATGTGTGGGACTGGGGATAGAATCCAGGTTGACTGCTTGCAATACTAGCACTTAACCCCTGTACTCTTTCTCTATCTCCCATAAGATAAATTCTTGCAGCTTGGAGGGTCTGTTAGGTTAAACTAAGTGAATCTGAAGGAGCAATACAAGTACAAATACCAAATGATCTCATTAACATGTGGGACATAAAGAAATACAGTAAGAGAATGGACAATGAAAACAAACTCTGAGATTCTACCAACAGAATTAAATTTGCCGAGCCCATGTGAATGGGGAGTGGGGCGTGGGGGCAGGCAGTGGAGGAGAAGTGCCTTGGGTCAGTGGTGGAAAGATATTGGCATTGTGGTAGGGCTGGTACATTGTATGCCTACCACAAAGATTGTTGTAACATGAGACCTCGATTAATAAAAAATTTTAAGGCTGGGGCTGGAGCAATAACACAGCGGGTAGGGTGTTTGCCTTGCACACGGCCGACCTGGGTTCAATTCCCAGCATCCCATATGGTTCCCTGAGCACCACTAGGAGTAATTCCTGAGTGCAGAGCCAGGAGGTAACCCCTGTGCATTGCTGGATGTGACCCAAAAAGCAAAAAAAAAAAAAATTAAGGCAAAAATGAATCAATCTGTCACAATTTCTAGAAATAATATAATATAAAGTAGCTTAACTATCTCACCAAGTGGGCTTTCCAGAGTAGCCGTATTCTCTCCCCATAGGCAGCATTGCACGACCACAGCTCCCACTGTGGACACAGCCCCACCAGAGTGATCCCTGAGCTGAGAACCAGGAGTAAGTCCTGAGCAACAACAGCTGTGCCTTCACCCAAAAAAAGAAAAGAAAAGAAAAGAAAAGAAAAGAAAAGAAAAGAAAAGAAAAGAAAAGAAAAGAAAAGAAAAGGAGAAAAAAAATAAATTCACATTTCTCAGATCTAATTAGAGACCCACTGAACCAGAAGTAGGAGTGAACCATTTTAACCAGTCTTCCAGGTGTTTCTGAGACAGTTGAAAATTTACCAAAATAAAACAACATTTTATTCACCTTCCTGAAAGAGCTAGGTCTTTTGGGGAAAATAAGCTATCCCTTACCCATATGGCAGGGAGAACTGGAAGCAAAAGGAAAAGATGAATGACTATAAGAATGAGAGCAAAAGAGATCATAGGACCAGGAAGATGGCTCAAAGGACTAGAACACATGTGTGAGGTCCAGGGGCTGATCTTCAGCATCACATGGCCCCCCAGCACAATCATACGTGGCTTTGGGAGTCCCCAAGCACTGCTGGGCCAAATAGCACCACACAGTGTGGCCCAAGCACTGAAGGCCAAGGCAGGCCAAGATGAGTATTGCTGGGAGAGACACTGGTCTTCGAGCCTTCTTGGAAAGGCAAAAATACAGCAAAAATCTAACACTTATGCACATGTACACACACACACACACACACACACACAGCAAAAGGAAAGTAGGGAACCATGAAGGCTGACAGGAGAAATTTCCTTAAATTTTTTTTAGTGATAATGTTGGTCAAAGTATCCACTGGGAGAAATATTTATAGAACTCTGGAAATATCTCCATCCTCTGTTTACATTAAACTTCAAGGAATTTACGTGGCACATATTTGTAGTCATTCAATTATTTAGTAAACATGCGTTGAGTGGTTTCTTCGAGGGGGAGTATCAAGTGGTGGTTGAACAACCAGGTGGCCTGGGTTTCAACCCCATCCCCATCTCTAACCCTTCATGGCTGCGTAGCCTTGGGCACTCACTTCTCTGCTTAACACAGGGCTTGAATATAGAATGAATGCATTAATTTGTGGTATATTAAAAAAGTATATATAGTAGAAGAATATCCAAGGCCAGGGAAAACAGGTGTTAGGAAGACTGGTCAATGGTTGCAATTAACCACAAGTGTCAGGGGGGAGGGGGGAGCTGAGGGTAGTTAAGATAGAGAAGAGACCGCTATGACAATAATAGCTGGGAATGGTCATGTTGGATAACTTTCAGAATCAATATTGCAAACCATAGTGTCCAAAAGGAGAAAGACAGAGAGAGAGAGAGAGAGAGAGAGAGAGAGAGAGAGAGAGAAGAAAAAGAAAAGTGTCTGCCATAGAGGCAGGCAGGGGGTGGGGGGTGATGGGAGGGAACCTGGGGATACTGATGCTGGGAAATGAACACTGGTAGAGGTATGGGTGTAGGAATACTGTATTTATGAAATCCAATCATGAACAGCTTTGTAAAAATTAATTAATTTTATTAAAAATTAAAATAAACCTAAAAAAAATAGGGCTTGAAAATCACCGTGCCCTGTCTGTCACCAACATTCATTTTCCAATGAATATAAAAAGGAAGAGTAAAATGAAGGAATGAAGAAATAATCATAGAAATAATTCACTGGAGAGATTCGCCGTTCCACGTATTCAATGTTTGTCAGATCAGCCCCTAAGAGTTGTCTTTGCTTGGGGCGCGGCACTGCTAGCAGTGCTCAGGGTCACCACTAGGGGTAAGACAGACAGATTATGGGCACCAGGGCTGTGAGCCATCTCCCTGACCCAGCTCCTCATATTAAAATCATCACTCTGCATATAAGTGTATCAACATGGAAAGTATCATGCTAAGTGAAATGAGTCAGAAAGAGAGAGACAGACATAGAAAGATTGCACTCATCTGTGGAATATAAAATAAAATAACAGAATAGGAGACTAACACCCAAGAATAATAGAGATAAGTACCAGGAGGTTGGCTCCAAGTCTTGGATGCTGGCCCCACACACTGGAGGAAGGGGCAGCTCGCAAAGAGAAGGGAACACCAGGTAAAGTGTGGTTTGAGGACCCGCACGGGATGAGAGATGCGCGCTGAAAATAGAATATAGACCAAACACGATGGCCACGCAGTGCCTCTGTTGCAAACCACAACACTCAAAAGGAAAGAGAGAACAAAAGGGAATGCCCTGCCTCAGAGGTGGGGGGTGGGGGAGGGCAAGGAAGGATGGGGTGGGAGGGTGGGAGGGATACTGGGAACATTGGTGGAGGGGACTGGGCACTGGTGGAGGGATATAAACAAAATGCAAATGTGAAAGTTCATACATTTGTAACTGTAACTCATGGTAATTCACTAATAAAAAAAATTTAAAAAATTAAATAAAATCTCTAGAGTTCTCTAGTCAGACGAAAAGATCCTGCCTGACCTTTTGCTCCAAACTTGCTAACCATTGAGAGATTTGTTGGAATCAACAATAAGGAAGCTGTCCACAAAATAGAAGAAATAAACACCCTTGTACTTTTACCAAGACTTTTTGTCTTAACAAGAGCAGAATTGGCCCTCTGGGGTATTGGAGGGGACTTTGATCTAAAGTAGAACAAATGTCATTCTTTCTGATTAGCATAACTTTATTTTTCCAATGGAAAAATGAGAATTCTTCATATGTTACTTTGTTGTAATAATTAGAAAAAGATTGTGTAGCTGATTTTGCTTGCTACAATCTCTAGAATATTTGGTAGTTTTCCTCTAGATACCTTTGTAATGAGGACGTTTCAATACATTTCGTGTATGATTGAAGTCAATTATCTTTCTCAGCCAAAATTCCTCACAGATGGACATTAGCTCTGCTAGACAACTGAGCCAGTTCCTCCCATCACCCCTGGAATGGCTGGCCCAGTGTTGGGCAAGAGGAAAATAGGGCAAGAGAGGATGTCCGCGCTGCAGGGAGCTCCTAACCTCCTGGGACAACCAAACAGCGTCAAGCCTCCTGCGGGTGAGGCAGTATCCCAGGTTAGCACAAGTAGGCAGTCAAGTCAGGGAGAACTTCTGAAGATGAAGTCTTGGTTCCAGCCAGACCCTCTGGAACCCGTGTGCCTGGGTCTGCCTGCAGGACTAATTGAAATTTTTGTTATTAATAGTTTATGGAAAATGGTGCAACTGTGGGGATTGGGTCTGTCATTTCATGGTTCAGCGTGGGAGGTTACAAAGATGCATAGAGCTCATCAACAAACCTTTGGAATCTCCTGGAGGAAGTCGGCTCGTTTCAATGACAAAGGGTAGCAAAGTGATGACAGAAGCTTATTTTACTGTCAGCAGGGCTGTTCATAGAGGCGTTGTGAAAGTTTTTCTAGCATTTGGTTATACTCATTGTTCATAACTTCTGTCTCCTCATCAAAAAGGCCAAACTTTAAACTGGAAAGTGCTCAACTGGATGAGAGCAGGCTTTGCATGCAGAAGGTCTGGGTTCGCATTCCGCATTGCACGGTCGTCAGTGCACTTCCAGAAGTGATCCCTGAGCACCTATGTGGGAATAGATTCTGAGCACCAATGGGCCCAGAAAACAAAAACTCAAAAAGGTCAAACTTTTATATGGAAAGTTTATAAACACATCATTTCTGTTGTGTTTAAAAGATTTGGGTTGTCTATGTTCAAGTAAAATGTTTTTCTACTTCTTGACACAATTTTTTTTGCGGGGGGAGGGGGTCACACTCAGCGATGCTCAGGAGTGACTCCTGGCGGTGCTTTGGGGACTGACTATATGGGATACAGGGATTGAACCTAGATCAGCCGCATGCAAGGCAAATGCCCTACCCGCTGTACTATCACTCAGGGTCCCTTGACACAATTATTGATTAAAGAATTGTTGGAACTGCTGTTTGTATTTTTCATCCCCCAAAACAAAGTTTCCACTGAATAAGCATTCTTTGCTTTTATGTCACCCCATACCCACTTCTCCTGCCACCTTATTATTAGACTTTAAACTTGGGCTTTGGCTTAGGAGCCCATGAAGGAGATTAAATGTGGGTATAAGAATTTAATGCCGGGGGCTGAAGCAATAGCACAGCGGGTAGGGCATTTGCCTTGCACGTGGCCGACCTGGGTTCAATTCCCAGCATCCTATATGGTCCCCCAAGCACCGCTAGGAGTAATTCCTGAGTGCATGAGCCAGGAGTAACCCCTGTGCATTGCCGGTGTGACCCAAAAAGGAAAAAAAAAAAAAACAAGAACTTAATGCCAATGTTTTAGTCTCCTCCTCTTCATGGGGAATGAGGTTTCCAGCTGGAGCTGTTGATAGGTCTCGTTGCTCGAAGGAGAGCTGTCCCTCCATAGCAGGAGGCAGGCTCTGAGACGGCCCCTCACCCATCTCCACCTGCTGCCATTCACACCCTTCCCGGCCTCTACAATCCCTGCATCACCTACAGCACACGGCAGAAATGACGACCTGTTGTTTCCAGTGCAAGGTTCCAAGAAATTGTAAGAGACTCTGTTTTGCTGTCCCATTTTTGTTTTTTCTTCACCTGCTCTGGAAGCCAGCAGCCATGCCACAAGCACGCTGAGGAGACGTACATGTGTTGAGAAACTGAGGCAAACAGTTGTGTGACTAAACTTGGAAGTAGATCCTTCAGCATCAGATGACTTGACTTCAGCCCTAGTCAGCAGCCTGACACAATTTCATAAGAGATCCTGCACTAAACACCTGGCTAAAACTCATTTGGATTTCTGGTCCTCAGAGACTGTGATAATAGTCTTTTGCTAAGCTGCTTAATTTGGGCATAATTTGTTACACAGCAAACCCTAATACAACCTTTCTGTGTTAAATGGGGAGTCATAATTCACTTAAATATTAGAGTACTTAAAGATTTCAAACCTGGGTGGCTGGAGAACTAGTACAGTAGGTAGGGTCTTGTCCTGCACGAGGCCAACTCACCCAGAATCCCTACCTCTACATATAGTTTACAGTTACCTGAGCACTGCCAGTAATGATCCCTGGGCACAGAGTAGGTAGTAAGCCCTAAGCAATGCAGGATGTGTCTCCCAAAGAAAACAAATAAAACTCGGGAAGCCAGAATAATTCCTTAGCATCTGTTTAGAATAAAGAGCATTCATGAGAATGAGTTGAGCGTTAGTACTGTTTCTGATAGCTGGTAGGTCCACACCTCATAATGAGACAGAATCTAAAAGAAAAATTTTGACTTGTAGTCACTTGGATTCCAGACATTGAAACAGATGTTCCAGTGTTTTGAAGCTACATTTCTTCATGCTTTTACGTTTTAAACAATTTAAATCCTCCATTTGTCCCAAGCCTGAAGCAGCCCTTCTTAAATTTTATTATACAGAGAACCACTAGGGAATGTTATAAAAATGCAGATGCTGATTCAGTAGGTCCAACATTTCTAACAAGTCCTCAGGTGTTCCCGAATCTGTAGATCACAGAACCACACAGTGAGTTTCACACGAGGGAATCTGTAACAGTTCATCTTCTTCCAAATGCCAGTTCTATCCATCAACACTATTTCGTTTCCAAATCTTCCCTCCTAGAATGTTACTTTGCCAAGTAGCCTTCCAAACAAAATCTTACATGAAACATCTATTCTTTCTCCCAACTAGTTCTTCAAGTCTTTCTGAAGCTTTAGTAATTTGACTCCATCCCCACATGCCTTCTCTTTTTACCCAAAGGCTACCTATCCGCTAGCACATTTTTAAGTCCCCTTCCTTCAAACTCCTTCAAGCTGACATCTGCTATAGCTAGCTAATGCTAACCCAGGCCCTGTACTATGACTTTAATCTGTTATTATAATGTGAAGTGAGATAAATACTTGTATTAGCCATATCTGACAAAGAAATATTTGTTTAAAGGTATTGAATATACACCCTGAGGCTAAAGGAGGATCCCCACCCCCAAGTACAGAAAATTAAACTTATTTTTCTCTTTTTTGAAGATTCCTTCTGCTGTCAGCCCTGGTTCCACATAGCTAAACATGCAACTCCCATGGTCTCTTATTCCATCTCCTAATTTCAACGTAGAGTTAGTTAATTCTCATAGTTCTAACATCTCATTCCATTTCTATCTTGTAATTGTTGATGAAAATCAGGCATAGGTCCACAAAAGTATAGCTGAATTCAGTTAACCTATGTTGAGAATAAAAACCTCTATTGACCTCAGAGAGTTATTTTTTTTTTCTTTTTGGGTCACACCGGCGATGCTCAAGGGTCACTCCTGGCTCTGCACTCAGGAATTACTCCTGGCGGTGCTCGGGGGACCATACGGGATGCTGGGAATCAAATCCGGGTCGGCCGCATGCAGGACAAATGCCTACCCGCTGTGCTATCCCTCCAGCCCCTGACACTTAATTTTTAAGGTGTGTGTGTGTGTGTGTGTGTGTGTGTGTGTGTGTGTGTGTGGCTAATGAGAATAAAATATTTGGGAGAGGGGCTTTGAAGCCATGTCTCGTTGTACTCAGGGATCACTACTTCTAGAGCTTGGGCAACTATATATATAATATATATATTACATATATGTACATATATGCATGTAATAGGGTGGTGCCAGGAATTGAACCTGGGTCAGCCACATACAAGGCAAGCACTTTACTAGCTGTACTATCTCTCCAGCACCTCAATTTTTGTTTTGGCTTTGGTGTCACAGCTGGCAGTGCTCAGGGCTCAGTCATGGCAGTGCTTGGGGGATCACATGTGGTGCCAGGGATCAAACCCGGTGATTCATGTGCAGGGCAGGCACCTTACCAGCTGTACTCTCTCCAGTGAGAATGAAAATTTTAAATACTTAACAGTTCCAGAAGTGTTTGATTTCAAATGCAGCGAATTCTTCTGCCACATATGGTTCCCTAAGAAAGGTTCGATAACACTTGATTTTTACAAAAGACCTACTTTACAGTCTGTTTGAATCAGCTCAGACCAAGGCTCTGGCAGCAGCACCCACTCCCCACCACTCTAGCTACACAAAGGGCTCAACTCCACCGCTCAATGAATATTCTCTGCAGACATTTATTCCCTGAATTATCTCAGCACCGGTGCCAGACACCTTCTGCTGCCACTTTGACTCACCTGCTCAGACCATAGATCTGGAGGTGTCTGGACTACCTGGCAACATGTGTGGCCATGTGACACCTCTGGAAACCTGATAGTTTTGGGGCCATACCCGGCAATGCTCAGGGATTACTCCTGGCTCTGCACTCAGGAATTATTCCTGGCGGTGCTCAGGGGACCATATGGGATGCTGGCAATCGAACCTGGATCAGCCACGTGCAAGACCAGTACCCTACCTGCCATGCTATTGCTCAGGCTCTAAAGCTCAATAAATTCTTCGGTAAGGACTTATCACCCCTACAATGAGATATAACAATGTTCACATAGATTCATTTTCTAGATTTATTGATTTTAACATTGCAACTTTGTTCTCTAAGCAATTCTAATCCTAGAATTCTATCACCAGTTGCCGTTTTATATTTTCGGAGCTTGGGACCACACATGGCATTGCCCAAGGCTTACTCCTGGTTCTGTACTCAAGATTCATTCCTGCAAGGTTCAGTCAGCCAACCATATAGAATGCTGAAGAGTGAACCCAGTTTGGCTTCGAGCAAGGGCAAGTGACCTAACTCACTGTACTCTCTAACCTCAGAACTGAAATTTTAGTGGCTCATCGTTAGTGTGTAAAACAAGCTATAGGTTTGACTCCAACCTCATCCTATTTATGATTTAGTGTGATGGCTGTGACAGAAATGGTTAGCTATCCCCATTTTGTACTCTTTCCTCCTTCCTTATGAATCTCTGCTGTCCACATAGTCACAGGAAATGAAGACGACTTCCCAATTTCCCTTGCAGTGACCAAGTGTCTATGTTCTGAGCAATGCGGGGAAAGCAGATTTAATACTCCGCTGTGGGAAGCACTCAGGAGAGGTTTGCCCATATTCTTCCTTCCTGCTACAGAGCATGAACAAAGTGGGGTAGAAAAGCCCCTTAGCAGGACCACACCCAGATTATGCTTGAGCAATCAGGGAAAGCCCTCCCCACTGCACAGGAATTAGGGTCCTGTTCAACCCTTTGTGTGAATTAGAAAAAGGGCCCTTCTGCCAGGTGCCCAGCCAATACTCAAGAAGGCTTGATAAATTAATAATGGGCTTAATTTCAGCCCTTAATCTTTTAGAGAAATCTCCACTTCGGTCTGTTTTGATTTTTCGGTTAAATTAACATAAAGCTCACAGACCAGGTACAGGAAGCCCCAGATTTTACTCTAGGTTAGGTCACGTTCTTCCCACATGGTGCTCTCTGCCCATGTCCCCCACAAACTCCATCACATAGCTTTTGTTATCGTTCTGATTTTTTTTTTTTTTTGGTTCCTGGGCCCCACCTGTTGCAACTGGGGAACCATATGACGTGTTGGGTACTGTATCCAGGTTGACCAAGGCAAGAACCTTACTTTGCTGTATTCTCTCTGCCCACCCCCTGCCTCCTCTGCCCCTTTTGATCATTTGAGACAAGGATTTCTACCTTGTCCCTAATTTAGTAAGTTAGCCTAATTACAGTAAAAAGTAAAATCAATTCCCATCTCTTTAAGTAAACTCCTGAAGAGCTGTCTTCCAGCTTGGTATCACACAAACTTTATGCAGGTCCTCTTGCCTAGCTAGGTCATTCTATTCAGTCTGGGAGCGGGGCGGGGAGTAAGCTCCAACTGCCTGTCTGTACTGCTGTGCTCTCCCATAATCTCAGCAAATGTTGAAAATAGCTTGGATTACTAGTTCATCTCTGCACTCAAATAAGATCGAATGCTTTGAGTCCCATAAATAAAAGAAAACTGAGTCCTGAATTAAAGTCTTTATCCTGTTACACCACAAGAACTCTGCTAACAAGATAAAAAGCATCAAAATAGAAAATAGAAGCTGAGCAGACCAGACTTTTGATAGTAATTTCTTTTGACTTAACCCAAACACCATCAACTAATGGGTATTTTTACCCTTTTTGGCAGCAACACTAGGAATGAGTCACTTATTTTTTTTGTTTTTGTTTTTTTACAGAAATGAAGAACTTGACTTTTATTATTTTCTAACAATTCCCTTTGCCATTCTTTTACGTTTGTTGGAACAAGTAATATGAAATAAATTTATTATATGCCTGCAAAAGGGGTAGGCTTGAGTGAGGGAGGGAACCTGGGGACATTGGTGGACAGAAATGGGAATAATCTAGGAGGTAAATAGAATGAGATTATTTTTTTTTAATTTTTTATTAGAGAATCACTGTTATGTATAGTTACAAACTTATGAACTTTTGTGTTTGCATTTGAGTCACTTAATTTAAATGATAGTATGCTACAATGAATTTCTCAAAGTACGGACTCATTTTAGTAATAATAGGACCATAAGTTCCAATTCATGATTCGGTTAAAAAATTTTTAAATAAAACTAGTTTCAAGCATCCCTTCTCTCAAAATTTTAGAAAATGATCCCAAACTCAAGAAATTACTCATTTTTAAGAGACAATTTATTCCCTCTCAACAACTCTGACAGGGAGGAATGAACTGGGCTCAATGTTAGTGACTGGGCTAAATCTAACTTCCAGATCTTTTAGATAAATGTGCTTTTCTCATTACTCACATAGGTTCACACTCCTCTATTTCCTGAAACTATTTCTTTGTAGCTCTTTTCAACAAGCATGAAGTGCCAAATCTATCTGCAAGGCAGTCTCATAATCTTGAGGCTATAATGTGCCGAGTGTTTGTTTTAGCTTTGGCAGCAGATGTCCTGATTATCTCTATTAATGCAAATAGCTCACCAGTCCTCTAATTACTCTTCCTAATTGGTTCAGCTCCCCTAGGCTATCATTGCCTATCACTGTTTCATAAAAGTTACATCATTAGGTAGGAACATTTTCAAGATTTAATTTGCTTGATCAACCAAGCAGTATCATAAACCCACCTCTGATTTTGGCAGAGTCGATAATCAATCTTGAAGCTTTTAAATTATCAAGTGAAGGGCAAATGCAATATATTCTCTTCCAGAACAGCTGTGCAAATAGTTTTCATGTTTGGGTTTAGGCTTTTACTTAATTTCTAGATGCCCCTTGAAGAGTTCTGTTCATTTATATTTTGGGTGATCTCCAAAATGTATTAAAATCTTCGATAAAAGCATTCAATTATTCTATATTTGTGGCACAACTGACATTTTCTCAACATTCTATTTATATGTGTAGTAATTTACATAGTAAATTGTGTCTTTAAAAGAAATAAGACCCACCAACACTCATGACAAACTATTCCAGGAATTGATCAGAGATATCGATCTCAAGTTCGTACACCAAAGGGACCGCAAGAGAAAGGCTCTGTGGGTGGTGGTGGACTGGGGATGGAGGGCAAGGCAAATGTCCTTCGATGGTTCTCTACTGGCCTCCAAGTGAAGAACACCTTGCAAAAAAAAAGGGGGGGGGACTTTTCTTATGTAAATTCAGCTAGGAAATCTGGCTGGAAAACTTATGGCAGCTTTGAAAGATATAGAGCCAACTGGCAAAGTATGGAGGAAAAAAAAGGTGCAATTGAAGAAATGTTCCATAGACACATGGCTTTTATAGTTCTTATTCCAAAATGTTCTATATTTACTACTTATTTGCACCAAGGGGCAACAAAAAATTCACAGGCATAATACCCAAATCCAAAAGGTCATAAAGTTCTATTTGTTTCTTTATCCCTCGCTCTGTTCACACACACGTATGAAAGCTGAATTAAGGAAATTATGACTTATCTGTGGATACACGATGGCTCTAAGCGAGACTATTGAACCTGTTCTGTATTACAGCCACATGTTCCTCTTTTTCAGCAACCTTGAAAAACAAATATTTGAACTACAATCTTCAATCAAGTCCCTCCACATTTGTTGTCAGTCTTAATCACCTTTTGCTTGTCTGCTTAGGGCCTTTAGCTCTTAGAAGTTGCACCTGGAGATTCTTGCTTACTTTATGATGCAGGTTTATATGCTCTTTAATTGAAAGCAAACCGCCTTAGATAATCCAGTGACAACTGTGTTACAAGGTCCACTTTCCGTTAAAAGGCAAATAGAAATATTAGGTTGTTCTTTAAAATGAAGAAAAACATAAAAATACACTGAAATCGGCCATATCATTTTCTTTACCAGAAAGGCCCCCACAGGTTTAAAAAAGCCTCTTTTGTACATCTTCCCCATCTGGAGAGAAGGCATGGGCATAAAAGACTGCAGTCTCCATGACTTGTCTTTTTTCCAGTGTGTGACAATTCTCTGCCCAAAGGAAGAATCAGTGATGTAATGTTAAATATTATAGTGTAGTACCTATAATACATTAAACAACTTTAACCAAGTTTTAACATCCTAATTACTACATGTATTTAAAAATAATCAAAACTGAGAGATATGATCCGGAGCTGCGGCGCGAGAAATGGACCCTCTGCTCCTAAAGACTTTGATCAAGAGGTCTTCTAACCCATTTTGGCACTCAGAGCGGCTTCTTGCAGCTATGCATCTAGACTGTGAACTGAGCTACAACCTTGTGCCGCCCGGGGAGGGATTTTCCCTCTCTGCCCTGTTTTTCTGAATGAAAAATGGCAGCGGCGGCAACATCCACGCGGCCAAAGCCACCCTCTAAGACCCCCCAACCCAGAGGTAGGACTTTATAGTGACGTAGCCTGTAGGTGGTCCTGGGAGAGGGGGCATTACCGGCACGCCTTCCGCCCAGATATGATCCAGAGCTGTGGCGGGAGAAACGGACCCTCTGCTCCTAAAGACTTTGATCGAGAGGTCTTCTAACCCATTTTGGCACCCAGAGTGGCTTCTTGCAGCTATGCATCTAGACTGTGAACTGAGCTAAAATATCAGAAACCCAAAACCACGCAGCCGCGACGCTCAGAATCTTCACTGTCAGCAAGGAAAAGAAATTATTAAATGATACCTTTTCAGCAGGCCTGATAATTGGGGAAAAATTCCAAACAATAATTGTGAGTTCTCTATTGAAATATTGAATATATTCAAAGTATAGAGAGAATAAAGTGAAGATCATTAGCTACTTAGTTGAGGAGTGGGTGGTGAGAGGGGTATACTGGGGTTCTTGGTGGTGGAACCTGTGCACTGGTGAAGAGATGGGGTTTAATCAGTATATGACTGAGACTTAAAAAAAAGAAAAATAAAAAAAAATAAAAGTAATCAAAACAATAGATTCAGGATGAATGACCGAAACATAGGCAGAAGTTTCTGTATTTTCGTGGAGACTAATACAATTTTAAAGTGACATAAAGAGTAGCATAGAGCAGGAGTGACAGTACAGTGGGTAAGGCCTTGCATGGGGCAACTTGGGTTCTACCTCCAGGTCCCCTGAGCCCGCCGGGAGTGATCCCTGAGCACAAGAGTCAGGTATAAGCCAACCATTGCCAGTTGTGGCAAAGTTATTATAATGAGTGGCTTAAGAAAGTGTCTTTAATACAATTTCTGTAAGATAGCTTCATGATTTTAAGTAGCAATATCACAACTATGTTTTTACATAGAAAGAGCTGTTGGGGCTTCTGCCTACATTATCATGTGAAGAGCACAGTGTGTGTAGCTGGATCTTGGAGCTGCATGTCCAGTTCCAAGCCATTTCTGCATTCAGCATATACATCATACATGGTTGTCTCTTCCTAAAATGAGGTATTAGTTCCCATGGATGGAGTCTATCAGTACCATAAATATACGAAAGCCTGAATCTCAGCATGGTCTCCAAAATTCACTAAGACTTCTCAGCTCTTATGATAGGATTACCCTGGTGGAGGGAAAAAGGAACAAGAAAGGCAGACTGAAAATATCTAAGTACCTATAAATGATTTTTAGATAAAAGCTTTCCAGATTATATGTATATGGTGAAGGGAGATCCTCTAGACCCAATTTTCTTTTGGTTTTAAAACTCATTGGACGTTTTTTGGCTTAAAGACACGAGTTCCATTCTTGAATCAACCTCATATACTCTGAAACACATACTTCACAGCAGGCACAATGAAGGGCTTCAGATCCTAAATTAGCTTTGGGTGTTAGCGTGGGTATCTCTCAGCAGTATTGGGGACCGCGACAAGGCTATACCCGACAGTGTTTGGTAGGCATGCAACGCCAGAGCTGAAGCAGGGCCTGCCTCGGGCAGGCATGGACTCCAGCTCTTTGACATATTTCCCCAGCCCACAAAACTAAGGATTTTACAAATATACAAGTGACCAATTTGTCTGATGTCCACTCAAATGTCTACTGCTCTGCCTCTAATAGCTGAACTACATTTTAACTGTAAGAACAGGTTTCTGGCAGTCTGTGTGACATTAAAAAGTTTCCTAGTAGATGAAAAACTTGTGTAGGCTGAGAAGAAAAAAAAAAGCCCACAAACAAGTCTTTATATTTGATTATACAGAAATTCAACATTAAGACAGTATACTGGGCCTGGAGTGATAGCACAGAGGAAGGCTGACCCGGGCTTGATTCCCAGCATCCCATATGGTCTCCCGAGCACCGCCAGGAGTAATTCCTGAGTGCATGAGCCAGGAGTAACCCCCGTGCATTGCCAGGTGTGATGCATAAATACATAAATACATAAATAAATAAATAAATAAAAATTTAAAAAATAAAGACAGTATACTACTAGGTATACTTTGAAATCATTCAAAGATAACACCTGTGTCTTTAAAGTGAGAAATTTAAAGGAGTTCATCAAACCAATCTGTTCACTGTCCTTAAAATAAAACAGGTTTTGGGGTTGGAGCAATAGTACAGTGAGTAGGGCATTTGCTTTGCTCAAAGACTGACTCGGGTTCTATTCCCGGTATCCCATGTGGTTCACCGAGCACTGCCAGGAATAGTTCCTGAGTTCAAAGCCAGGAGTAATCCCTGTGCATCATCGGGTGTGACCCAAAAAAAGGAAAAAAAGATTTTAATAAATAAATAAAATTAAAAAATAAAACAGGTTTCATCTTATGAAGGAGAAAGTCACTGGAATTTGAGGTGGGGTATTTGGGCCATATCCGGCGGTTCTTGGGGTTACCCCTGATTCTCTGCTTGGGGGTTACTACTTGTAATATTTTGGGGGGGCTCTGTACTTGGAACATTTTCATGGGAAAGACATTCATGGTAAGAATATAATGATAGTATGAATACATGTATCTCCTACTTAAACCCTTCCCCACCAGTGTAAAAGTGAATAAACACAGCAACATTTTTAAAAAAAGTTAACTTATATTAAAAATACTGTTTATAAACAATTTTAATACCATAAAGTATTTCAATACAAAGCAGTTCAAATATTAACTGTTCTTTAAACTGTTAAACTTTATTATAAATTAAAATTTCTTTACAAAAAAATTGCACATAATATTTGACCACTCTTAGGTTCTGATGCACTGGCATTTGCAATAGTTTCTTTAATCTTCAAGTTAAACAGTCTCAGCAAGGAGTCCAGAACGTAGAAAGGGCAATAAACAACCCTGTTAGAGCATTCAAGTGCAACTAGCAGACTTGTGGCCATGGCAGTTACACTTTCCTTAAGATGGACTGCTTAAGTTTTAAATCCTGAAATGAAGAATCTCAAAAGATTTAAAAAGGTAGAACTAAAAGGGACTGCCTGCTTTTTTACTGTAAACACGGCCCTGGAAAATAAATCCCAAACGAGAATCTCTCAGGCATCAGAGAGTGTCAAGTGAGTCAGGAATAGCACAACGTAAGGGAAAGGGGAGAGGGGAGGGAGTAAAAAATAAAAACAAAACAAAGTAAAATTAAAATAAAAGTCAGTCACTTTGAGGAACTATACTTACGTACATGATGTTATGAGAATCTGGCAGGGCCTAGAAGCAGGCCAAACAGGAAGTTCATTTATCCAACCGAAGAAGGTCATGTTCATTTGCTTCCGGTTTTGAGGATAGAATATTGTAGGGGACTTGATATGATCAGTAATGCTTGTCTGCCTTACACAGACCTTAGCCAGGGATCAGCCTAATCTTGAAGGATCATTCAAATAATTTTGGCAATTATTTTAAAGGACTTAGGACTGACTGCACCCAGTGTTCAGTGATTCTTGCTTTCTGTTTTGTAACTGTTTAAATTTAAGAGCTCATTTAGGCTGACTCCAATCTCTTGGCACTTGGAAACTAGTTTTCTCAGGTTATCAGTTTTACCTCCTTCTGATGCTTCAAACAAGAGATGCTGCAAAAGACAGGGAAGCATAGAAGTAAGACTTGGCTAGATTTTGAGCATTACCACATCAATGGATATGGCACATGCAGAAAATTTTTACGAAAACTTCAAGATAAAAATAAAAGATAAAAAAGCATTACATCTTTCCACAGTGATGCACAAAGAGGTAACTTCTGTAAGGCTCTCTGATATAAACGGTGGACCTACAAGATAGATATACACACAATTCCATCAGGAAATATAAAAAAAACTTCATAATCCTAAAGACTCCTAATTCACAATACAGTAACATAAAAAAGTCAAAACGGTTACTTTCAGTTTTGGAGTTTCCAAATAGTTTAGTATTCTTATGATGTTAATTTCCTTGCTTTAATCCTTTTAAATTGAGAAGCTGACATAAGAAAAAGAATTGCTTTTTAAAAATGAACACTCATCTGATATTCAATCATGGCTTACCTCTCTTTGCCCCTTTAGAACAATCTCAGCAGCAATGGCTCTAAGAAAAAAAAAAGAGGAATATAGAAAAGGGAAAAGAAAAATTTATGTATCTCTGAACAAAAATAAGGTACTACCACTGGCAGAATACTGACTGTGGGAATCTGAGTACAAAACTTCCTGAAAGTAACAGGCTAAACTTCCAAGGAGGATAACCTATAGTGAAAAGAAAAATTCAACAATTTTTATCAACTTTACAAGAATAAAGTAGACCAGTGTTTTGAACATAAATAACGTTCAGAAAAAATATTCTTAAATACTAGTTTAAAAACAAAAAAATAAAAAACCTGACACTAGCAGAAGAAATAGGAGTATAGCAGGGGGAATGCCCCATATCTAAAAAATATACATGAACAGACTTATCCGTTTTGTAACAAGTACTATATCTAAATAGTCTCCTTCAACACTTGATCTTAGCCAAAAGGCCGAGAAGCAGTATTATAGTCTCCTTCAAAGACTGTTAAAACTATTTTGCTTCTAGTGTGTATTATTAAAGAATACTCCCTCACTCTTTTTATAAACTTCAGCAGGTGCCAAAAACAAATCTAAATTAGAGTAGAGATCTGTCCAGGGGGGTGAAAATGTCATTTCAGATTTACCTGTCTGGAGCAAACCTTATATATAAAAGCAATAGCTATAAAAACAGGTACATGATTGTTGCATTACATTTTCCAGGTGGCCAGGCATGTTGGAATATTATATGTAAACATCTTGGCTTGGAGTTTCAGAATCTGAACATTGCTTTCTTCCCATTCATGTTGAAGTAGCCTGTAAAATATATTCAGGAAAATGAACAAAGTACTACAAGTATAAAGGACACTAAGTGTCCTCTATCAGCAGACAGATGAGTCATTAATTTCTGGTCAGATTCCATGAAGGTTATTCAACAAGTATTTGTAGAAAGCCTCTTACAAAAAACGCCCTAGGATAGGAATGTGCAAAGCTCCAAGAAGTTGAGTCAAGGCCCATGCTCTCTTTGAAAAAATTAAAATAAGGCGCATTTATTCCAACATGATTCCAAAGCATCCTCTCCAAACCACACTCCACACATAACCCTCCCTCAAAGTTTCAAAATTAACTGTATGATATATTAAGACCATTTCCTGGTATCTTTCTTTTTAAAACACAAGAAATACTTAAGAGTAAGTGTACCTGAGCTAAAATGTGAGTACAGTGGCTAATTTATAAGTTCTCTACTCTCCTGAAAAAAAGGACAAGGATGACCACATGGAAGAAACAATACAGAAACAGCTTTACCAACAAAGCCAACAATTTGACATTTTGAAATTCAAGTTATACTAATAGAAACTATTAAAATAATGTACTTTATCATAGATAATATCTTATATTACAAATTTCTATACCTAGTTTTTGTAAATCAGCATGCTTATTGATCCTTATTACAAAACACTGACAATATTTTTGTCACAAATGAGTATTTTTCAGTCTGGTATACCATTTTCTCACATACATGATAAATGGAATATAATTACTTTAAAATGCAAGAAATATTTGATAAATATTTTAAGAACCTTTGTGTCTGAATATTTTTAAATTTCTTGGATTATAAGGTTCTTAAATGCAGTGAATCTAATGCAGTGAATCTAATGCAGTGAAAATGACTATGCACCTACAAGCCAAAGTGTTAGCTTGATGGTGCCTTTCTGTCTTTAAAAAAAAGCACAAGTCCTGAGAGTGAAGATGGGTCTACTGTATCAGAGATACCACATGTATCTTACAAATTTCCTTTAGAAATTTTAGAAACATTTTGAAATTTCCTTAAACTGAATGCATGAAATCCTCAGATGAATGTTTCTCAAATAAGGGCTCAAGCTTAGAAATCAGAATTGTTTTTTTCTTTGAAGGGCTGGAACCAACCATATCTGGAAGAGCTAGAAATGGGGGTAGTGCCACTCCTGGCTCTGCCTCAGGGGACAGTGTGGTGATAGGGACCAAAGTAGGCCATGATGAGGCAAGCACCTGCTTTCCTATATTTCTCTGGCCGAAATCTGCACTTTAAATTAACATCCCCAGAGATTCTAACATGTTATTTGAGAATAACTGATCTCTATGAAAACAAGTTCTAGTGAACAAAATATGTATAGCTGCCTGCAATCTCTTTAATACCTTAAACCCCAAAACACTTATTTGACATGTGAAACATTCCCATCATTCATAATGCCTGTACTCAGGTCTGTCTTTAGGCAACATAGATGAACTTGACTTAAATTATGTGCCCCTTCGTAAGCTGCAGTTCTCTGAATTTTATATTGTTTTTATATAAAAACAACATACTATTCACTAACTCAGATATTAATAATATGTCCCTAAATACCACTAGGCATGACCCAGAAAAAAACATAAATGAGAAAATATGAAAGGAACACATCAAGTTTTCAAGGACTTTACATGAAGAGACTATACACTATATTCAATTATATTAAGGAACTCAAAAGAATTTTATATTTTCTTACCTCAGTGCAAGTCCAGAATTAGTTGGCATAATTGAGCAAAACCGTTCCAAGGTTTTGGAATGCTGAGTCTTTGGAACACAGCTCAAATAAAAGAAAATAACCTGTAAAGGTTGAGGGGGAGGGGAAAATGAATGCAACCCAAAATGTGAAATACAATTATTACCTTATGTGTTTTACTGATAAAGTCTAAAAGGTCTTAAGACACGGATGCATAAATTAGAATTCATAATGCAGTAAGATTCCTACCAGTAATTATACTAGGGGCTTTCCAAATATGAATTAGGAAACAGTCTACTGATGAGAGCCATGGACTGAGATCCCTGGCAAGAAGCCAGGAGTCCAGGTTTTCATTCCTGAGTCTACTTTTTCTTGCTGTATAGCTGGGCAAGTCATAGGGCTAATAATACCTGCTACATCTTGCTCATGGTATGCCCGTGTGTAAATGACTTAATGTTCATAAAGTGGTTTGAGATCCTGGGATAAAGAATGGCATAGAAGTATAAAGCATAGTAATTGGTTAATCTGGTTAGCAACAAAACCATCCCACCCAAAACCAAAAAAGCCCATGTTTTAGTTTGCACTGAAGTAGTGGCTTTAAAGGATCTTTGAGCATAAACAAAAAAAGTTCTGTTTCACTGCTAATATCATCAAATTTCATGCTTAAAATTCTAAACAGTGCCTAATTTCATGCTCATTTTTTAATGCCCTATGTCTAGTTAGCTTCACTTGCTTTAAAGAGTAGCTATACGGTATAAGCCCATCCTTTTTTTGCTTTTCGGGTTACACTAGGTGATGCTCAGAGGTTATGCTTGGTTCTGCACTCAAGAATCACTCCCGGTGGTGCTCAGAGACCAAATGGAAAGTCAGAGACTGAAC
This sequence comes from Sorex araneus, assembly GCF_027595985.1. Taxonomy (NCBI): domain Eukaryota; kingdom Metazoa; phylum Chordata; class Mammalia; order Eulipotyphla; family Soricidae; genus Sorex; species Sorex araneus. The sequence goes on from NC_073311.1 coordinate 14,300,598, forward strand.
ATAGAAAACGCCCTTCTCACACTGTACTATTGCTGCGGCCCCTACGCCCACACTTCTTACGTTTTCATGTTATAGAATTTTTCTGAGTAAAACCTCCAGCTACTCAAGCAAAACACTAGATTACTGCAATGGAATCCTTTTGATGTTTCTTCTTTTCTATGTATTGAATCTTAACATCTCTTCTATTATGCTCCAATGATATATCCCCCCCTCCCAAAATAACAATCAATATGCACACCTTAACTGACCCTTAAAAATCTCTGTTCCTGGATTTTAAAGAGATAAGTAGGGGAAAATGATCAAAACAAACAGCAGCTGCTTGAAGGGTCCTTGGGATAGCTCTCCTTTTTAAGTTCTCTTAACATTATATAAACATTCAAAGGGGAAAAGTTTCAAATTCTTACCCTATTATGAAATTCATAGTTGGACCAGTAATCGGCACTGCTAAAAGGAATGGGGTATCGTACAGGGACTGTAACCAAACATCTATTTACTAAATCGGTAAAAAATTTGAATTCTTGGACTTTGTTTCTGGATCCAGCAGCTCTATTATTGGCAAACACAAGGTAACTGCCGAAAGGAAAAAAAAAAAAATGGAGTAATTCTGAATCACTAGTTTTCTTACCAAGAAAGCTGATCAACCCCCTACCCACCACATCTCCTTTATTCCAAATCCCATTCTTACTGAAAATAAGAACTGAACTTACTCCATCCAAATCTTCTGTACTATATCAGATCTCATAGTGACCCCTAATGCTGCCTCATATGACTCCACGGTCTCTTTAATACTTGACTGAAGAGGATGACAAAGGCTGATTTAAAAAAAGAAGAAAAATGATATGTCAACAGCTCAATTTTATTAACGAAAAAACAGTGAATTTAAGCACTATAAATATTATAATAAAATCATTTTTAAAATTTTGAGTTTGGCTAAAACTCAGCATCTCTTCAATTTTAATTTTGCTTCACTGATTTTAACATCAAGTTAGTTTCAACACATTGTAATTCAATAAAATAACAAAAGGTAGCCTAGTGGGAAGGATTTCTATCCACAGTAGATAATATCTCACCAGTAAATCAGCCACAAATAAGGAACTTGATGGTTAAACATCTCATCATCAAAGTTCTCTTTGCATAAATGGGCAGGAATGTCAAGTGGTCCTGGGATATTTAAGAGATACCTGAAAAATATGTTTGAAATTATATCTAGTACACATGAATTATTAATATTGACTTTAAAATTGTTTCCACTTAAATTTTCTTAGAATACAACATAAAAAAAGCAATTTCTTTTATTTTTTTGCTTTTTGGGTCACACCTGGTGATGCACAGGGGTTACTCTTGGCTCTGCATACTCAGGAACCACTCCTGGCGGTCCTCAGGGGACCATATGGGATGCTGGGAATAGAACCCAGGTCAGCTGCGTGCAAGGCAAACGCCTTACCCGCTGTGCTATCGCTCCAGCCCTGAGACTTTATTTCTATGTAGAGATCATAACCACTCTGGTTTTATCTTTAATTTCACATTTATTCTCAATTTTATTATTTTATAACTTCCCTTCTAAATGAAATTTTTACTCAATCCCCCAAATTTAACTAGATAATTATAATTAAATTATTTTAATTAACTAAACCTAATGAAATATTAACTAAGTCAACTAAATAACTAAAAAAAACTAATAAAAAATCAACTAAATCACCATAATCAACTAAACCTAATAAAAAGTAGACAATGAAACATGTATCAAATTTACCCATAAAATCTTTACTACCTTACCCCCCAGAAAGTCCAAAAATTACATATTTTCTACAACTTCTCAAACACACACATTCTTATCTCTAAGCTAAATTTTATATTCAACACACAAAGTACAATCTGTAACATATTGGTCATATGTGATAGATATATAACAAAGTGGGGTCTGTGGAGCTGGGGCTGGGCCTTAAGTCTACCAGATGCCTTCACATACCACATGCCCATCCCTCGGGCACTGTCAGGCATATCTTTGGTGGCCACTGGGAGAACCTTCTGAGAGAACCATGATTGAATAAGACTGGAAAATACTGCAAATTATAGTCCCCTCTGGAAAGTAGCAATACATATTAGGTATTAAAGGTTCTAAGAAGTTTAACCTTTGCCAAGATTGGTAAAGATACCCATTTGAATTTAACTAATTTAGTTCCTACCCAATATTTTCAAACTTGTATAATATTTACCAACATCTTTGAGAATAAAACTTCAAATACACTGACCTCAATAATGACAAGAGACAGAATGACTGCTTACCTTAACTTTTAAAAAACAAACAAAAGACACTGACAGTAAGTTTTAATGATCAGAGTGGCTGTAAGAAGACGGGGGATGAAGGGATGGGTGTTTGAGCATTGTATAACTGAGACTTTAACCTGAAAGCTTTGTAACTTTCCACATGGTAAATCAATAAAAGAATTAAAAAAAAAAAAAGACGGGGGAAGGGAAATCAGAAGAAAAGGAGGGAGAAATGAGATTTCTAGAAGTCAGATAATTAATTATACTGCTATATCAAGAGAAACCGTTGGGGCTGAAGAGAATACAACACGGAAGGTGCTGCCTTGAACATGGCTGACCCGAACTCAATCCTTGGCACCCCGTATATTCCCCTGGGCTGTCCAGAGTGATTACTGAGTAGAGGCCAGGAGGAACCCTGTTTCACTGTAGGTTGTGGCCCAACCCCCCTACCCAAGAAAAAAAAACCTTAAAAAAAAAAAAAGTTAAATCCATGAACTTCTGATTTTAGTTTGTGCAACTAAAAAATGAGGTAAGTCAGAAGAAGGATGACTTCAAATCTAATCCTAACTTCAGTAAATAAAATCCCAAAGCTAATGATTATCAATCTTCAGATTGACTAAAACACATAAAAATGATTTCATGTATTTATCTTTATACTAGTCACATAAAAATGAGAATTCAACTCCAGATAAACATTATCAATTCTAAGCATCTTGCTTAGAATATTTCACCTATTAATCCTTTCTAATAATTAACTCAAAATCTATTTCTTTTTGTTTTGTGGCCACACCCAGCAGTGCTCAGGGCTTACTCTTAACTCTGTACTCACAGGACTACTCCAGGGAACGTTGGGGAGCTATGTGGGCTGTCAAGGAATCGAACTTGGTCTGTTGAGTGAAAGGCAAGCATCCGACCTGCTGTACTATTGCTCCAGCCTCTTAAAATAGATTTCTTAAATAAGGGCTTTAGTATGATTTAAATACACTAATCACATAATATTTCTAATTTTTGATGAATTTAGAATTGTAATCATTCTTATGAAAGTAATTTATTTTTTAAATTTTATTTAATAAATTATTAAATTAATTTATTAAGCAAGACAGTTTAATAAACAATTGACATTTATTCTGCTTCATAAAGTTGGCATCAGAACAATCTGAAGATCTTTTATTAGTTACAATGGGCAGATACTGGCAGCATTATCTTTTAAGCTAAGCCAATTAATAGTTCCATGCCCAAGGGAAGACCAGAACCAACAAGTATGTTTGGCTCTGCCTTGGACTCGTCCTCAGCTTGAGTTTGAGAAGCTAAAGCAATAAAATTAAGAAAGAATGGGGAAGCAAAGCAATTCCTTTTACAATGGCTTAAACTATTACTCTGCATTTAAAATTACTATAATTATTAGAAGATAACACAAGTCAACACAATGTAAGTTATCTTATTTTTCTGAGTGTCAAATCTAGGGATCAAATCCAGGGCAGTCTACCACTGAAGTGTATCCCTGACCCCCTATGTGGTTTTGTTGTTTTTACACAACACTGCTGTAATCAGGAGATGGAAGGAGGACGGAACACCAAAGCACCAAAGAAAAAAAATTTGCAAGCACATTAGAATTACACAAATAAAGCCATTAATTTTTTATCTTTACGTAACAGTATTTTCCCTGAGAAAAATATTTTAGGAGTCATTTTTAAATTTAGGCCTTCCTCTTCAAATGTTTTCCGAATATTAAGTAGTATCAAAGAGGCCAGAGTTATAGTACAGCAAGTACAGGTTTGCCTCACATGTACCCAACCTGGGTTCAATCCATATGGTCCCCCAGCACCACCAGGAGTAATTCCTGAGCATCACTGGGGGTGACCCAAAAAAGAAAAAGAAAAGAAAAACACAAACAACAGTATCAAGATAAAATACTATACTACCTTCTGATTCTTTTTACTTAAAATTTCAAACTATGCCCTTTATAAAGTTTATTGGAATACAGTCATGTTTATTCACATATTTATGGCAGGTTTTTGCCACAATAGTGTAAGTTGTGACAGATGATTTATTAACTTGAAATACTCTAATAGTAAGCCTGAAATATCTGACAGTAAATATCTGATTTCTACAGAGGAGAGCCAGGGAAAAACCCCCCAAAAATCATTATCCATAACCTGCTCTGGTAGCCTGTAATGCCGCTACAACTCACAACACAGCAAATGAAGGCAGCAACTCTAGGACTCTACGCAAGTTACTGACAAAGTGATGGCTGAAAAACGAACCCTCGAACATAGTATTTCCCAACCTTTTTCTGTTGTGCCATCCTTCAAGTGTTGCTTCCTTCCTATACCCCTCCCATTACTTATTAGCCCCTATTCTCATGCTGTGCACCCCTCCCATTTGTGGAATTTTCACCTGTGGACCCTGTGGATTATCTTGGGAACCCACAATGGGCCACATGAACCCATATTAAACAACACTGCACTTCACAGTTAGATGAGGCGCACTGCCCCAAGGCTCCCCCAAAATAAACACTAGTGTTTATCAAAGTGGGAGATACCCCCCTTGAGCGCACTGAAAGGACAGAGGGAGGAAGGCAAGCGTAGCCATGATCATAATGTGTGGGGGTGGGGCAGTGGGGAGAGAGGCCCAGGTGCTTTCAATACTCTCACTGTGTGTGTGTGTGGGGGGGGCGGGTTGGACTTGTTTTTCTGAAGAAGGGGTGGTAGGCCAGTAAGTATGGGAACTTCTAAAGCCTCTTACTCAACAAAAAAGTAAAAAGTATACTGTTTTACATCTACTCTAGACCATCATTTAAATCATCTAAAACTCAACTCACTCTTTAATAAAAGCACTTAGATTGAGAATAATTCATCTCACAGTATAAAATGCTGAAATAAACAATATAGTAAAAGAAGCAGAATAAGTTACCACAGAGGAAGACACTCTTCCTGTAATACAGTAAGGAATATGTCACTTTACATCTTCATTTTTATTACGCTCCATTGCCCTCTTAACATTTCTGGAAAGAGGGTACTGAAGTATTTTTAAATTCTTTCTAAACGTAATCTACAAAAGTATGCGTACTCTTCCCATTAAACTATACTACAGCTGATTCCTTGACAAACCAAGAGTTCTACGAACTTACCGAAACAGATCCAAGTTACTATATTTCTCAAACCCAGGTTTAAAGAAGGATGCAATAAATTTCCGCAAAAATGGGAGAAGATTATCTCCTTGATTCTATTTTAAAAAAAGGGGAAGGGGGAGATACATTAGTGCTTTCAAAGGAGGTAAAGCTTTTTAAAAAATTCACTCATAAAGTTTCTTGAGCAGCTGAGGGTAGAGAAAACTTCTGCAATCTGATATTCAAATTAAACTCAACTAACCACTTAGCCACTTAATATCCAATGAACCACAGGCTGAAGTTTCATCCACCAATTACCTAGTAAGCTTCTATATTATATACTCAGCAGTGTGATAGATGTTGGAACGCCATATAGAACAAGATATTGTCTCTGCTCTCAAGTAGTACTTAGCATAGTAAATAAAGCAAATACTGACCCAATTCAAGGCAATGTAGGTAGTCTAATTGTAGAACTATGCACAGAGCATAACAGACTGGAAAGGGCAAAAGAACCATGAAAACTTACTGGAGCAGCTGACACCTAAAGTGTCTTAAAGGATGAATATAGAAACACAAAACACAAAAATTCCCTAAGAATGACTCCCTTTTATTTTACCTGTAAGATGAAGTATTTGCATGTATGATAAAAAACCTCTGCATTCTGAGGATTTTTTTCAAATGCAGCAAGCCACACTGCCCTGGCTTTATCAGGCTGATTTGTTTGCAAATATAAAGCAACAAGGGCTTCCAACAACTGGCAGTTCGTGGGACATGATTCCAATAAACATTTACAAAGCTCCACTGCAGCCTCATACCTTAACAAGGGGAAAAACAAATCTCAGTATGTGAGAAGACTTTTTAACACAAGGTTAACCATTTGGCAATTAACTTTTACCTCTCTAGGAGCTGGTGCAGAGCAATCATGTTTGTATACAGTGGAACACAGACCTCTATTCTTTCCTCGGTAGGAACACTCTCATCTGTGCAAGCTTTTACTGCATCTATTTAACAAATCACAAAGGGATGAATAAAACAAAGTATTACTCAAATAAGTTAAACTCCAGAGCATAAGAAAGATATCCCTTTACTCTGACCATTATCTTATGCTGATTGAACTTTATTAGCTATTCACACATATTTAGATAGCTCTAAACTCCTAAAATTAAATCCTATAAATCATACATCCTAGTATTTTCTGTGAGCACAGGCTATACACTGAAACAGTCATATGGCCTTTTATGTATTTAATAGTTATATCAAACATATTTTACCTTGAAGCAAAAAGATAGGAGATTTATAATTTATGAGTTCCTTAACTTACACTATTTGGAATACAGCAGCATAATCAAACTTAATAAGAAGATTATACTTACTTGAAAAGTTGTAATACTCTAAGTCTTCATCTTATTGTCTTAAAAAAAACTGATTCTGATTTAATCAACTCAGTTAATAAATGTAACCTGTAGTAATTATATACTTAGCAGATACCCTTTACCAAAAGCAGAACACAAATTACAGAATGATGAATAGTTCCCATCTTTCATAAACATCAATACTCATTTTTATCTAATTAAATCCTTCTCTTTCAAACTTACATATAAAACAGTGTGAAACTATAATTTGCAGTAAATAAAAATTTGTTCCCTGATTTGTGAAGAACTCCAAACAATCATAATTATTTGACATACTACATAATTCACAAATATTTATACTTACCTTCAAACAGTGCTAACAACATGTCAGGATTAGTTTTTACATCTTGAATTGCTTGCCATGGCATTACAAATGGTTCTGTGTTAACAATTCTTGAAGGATTGGCATTAGATGGATCATAAAATTTTGCAGGGAGAATGTTGAATTCAATTAAATGTATGTAGGCCAGCCATGCCAGACAACGATCACTTGTTTTAAGGTACTCGGCTACTATTCCATCATTAGCCAATTTCAATGCATTCTACGTTAAAAAAAAAAAATCCTAAGTATTTTGAATAATAATGCCCATTCTTAACAAGAATCAAATGTAAAGGCAGAAGCATTTAATGTTTTTATTTGAAATGGCTCTTTCAGTAACTGCAACAAAACTGAATCATCCTTCTAATTTAAAAAAAAAAAAGGTTCAATCCTGGGCTGGAGCGATAGCACAGTGGGTAGGGCGTTTGCCTTGCACGTGGCTGACCCAGGTTCGATTCCCAGCATCCCATATGGTCCCCTGAACACAGCCAGGAGTAGTTCCTGAGTGCAGAGCCACGAGTAACACTCCCGTGCCTCGCCAGGTGTGACCCAAAAAAGCAACAAGAACAACAAAAAAAGGTTCAATCTTATAAGATAAATAATTTTAACATAAAGATTAAGCTAGTTATATATTTTAAGTACCTTAACAGTTAAAATCCTGATAGTTAAAATAAAACTACATCGATATAGAAGATCTTCACTATGGGATACTTTTTTCTTTAAAGTTTGAATCTTGAGGATTAAACTGGCAGATAATATACATTATTTCAATTCAAACCTCATGAGCATTCCAACAATATCCCCAACTAAACAAATGAGAAAAGAATCATAAATTTACTCAACATCACAGGTGATTATTATATATGAAACAAGGATTCAGAACCTGTGCTCTTATCACTGAACAATGCTATTTTATTTTTTTTGGCTTTTTTCGGTCACACTCAGAGATGCACTGCACTCAGGAGTTACTCATGGTAGTGGGGGGAGGAAGAAGGGGGAACCATATGGGATGCTGGGGATCAAACCCAGGTTGGCAACGTACAAGGCAAACTCCCTACCCACTGTGCTATTGCTCCAGCCCCGAACAATGCTATTTATACATTTTGCTTTAGACCATTCACAAAATCACTATAAAATGTAATTAAATGTTACAGTAAATGTTTACCTGTAAAATTGCAAGTGCACTCTGGCATCTTCCGGTAAATATGTGCAGCTGAACTCTAAACAGAAGAGCCTCTAAAAGCTGAAAAGACAGAATATCTGATGCTTCCCGCTTGGCTGCTTTCATCAGAAATTCGACCATTCTCTCACATACGTAATCTTTTTCTTCAAAGGTGCTTTCTAGGTGTAGAAACTGCCCAAAAGGGTTCACATAATTAATCCTGCTTCATAAAAATAATTATAAAGCTACAGATCTTTTACTTTAAAGACTGTCCTATATTAAATCTTCAGTTTCTGTAAAAGAATAATTATAAAAATATATAAACTCATCTAGCTTCTCCTTCTGCGAGGAAGGGGGAGTTCAATTATCCTCAGAATTGCCACTGAAACAATAATTTCATCTCTTCCATCTTTCTTTAACAGATTAATGCCAGCAAGAGCACAATGCATCTCTGCAGGCTCACATGTTGGGACTAGGGATGTGGCACAGTGGCAAAGCACCTGCTTGCAGGTATGAGACCATGACTCTCTACCCCAGGACCCCGACATGCCCAGGCATGATGCCAGTGGCTCAACCATTTGTAATCCTTTGTGCCATAACAAAATTTAAGACATCCAGGGCACTATAGTCAAGTACATACAGCCTCTAGCAAGCAAGACAAGTAAATGGACAATATTTGCAATCAAAACAGAAAACACAAACAACAAAAAGAACTACAAAATTAGCTCAACAAGCTGGGCTATACGCATTATATGCAGGAGGCTCACGTTGAACTCTGTGCACTGCATGGTTCTCTGAGAACTAAGCCAGAAGTAGGCCCCAAACCACACACTCACACACCCACACACATCCTCCCTCAGACCCAACACACACACATATGGGAGGAAGTAAGATCAAAAACAAACTTAAAAAAAAAAACTCCACATATATGATTATATAAAATTTGTATTAGGCTAATGACTGTATTTATGAATACAGAAATACACAGCAATACAATTTTTAGAATCAAGAACTGAAAAGCCTTTGAAGATCAAAGTTAGAAAGTAAAGTGAAATTTATCAGTTACTCAGGTGGGGGTTGGGGGAGTGGGGGGGGAGGGATGGGAGGTATATTGGGGATTTTTTTGGTGGGCACTGGTGAAGGGATGGTTGTTTCACCATTGTATAATTGAGACTTAAACCTGAAAGCACTGTAATTTTCCACATGGTGATTCAATAAAAATAAACAAAATAAAATAAAGGTTGAACTAAAAAAAAAAGTTAAAGGAAAATATTGCATTTTTAAAATTCCAAACACATGAACTTTATGATGCTCCATTAGCTTCAACTATGCTGTATAGGCTCCAGGTGAAAAAATCATTAAAAATGATTAATTACTTAGCCAAAGTTTGAATATTTTCCCTATATATGAGAGACCCTGGGTGCAATCCCTAATACTCCAGGAGGGGTGAGCGGGGAGAATTCTCTAGCTATCTAGCTAAGTCTATGCTCAGGAGGTAGCTGGAAAGTTTAATAAGGGATATCATGTTTCTGGTTTTTAGGACCATTCCCAACAATGCTTGGGACTATGGGGTGCCAGGGATCAAACCTGGACCTCCAGCAGGCAAAGCATGTGATCTAACCCTTTGAGCTACATTATTCAAATAATGAAGTTATTAAAAATCTGTTCTGAATTTCAATGAGCAAATAAACAACAACAAACCAAACATGAACAGATGTATCTGAAAGCTTATCTAAATCTAATGGTTTCTGAGTTCTGGTAAAATTTCTTACTATTAATGATTATTTACTTTACAAGTCTGTTATTTTTAGTTTAAGCCTGGATAGGAAATATCCCACACTCAGGTTAACAAACCATCTGTTCCCCACAGAATTTTGTATCTTAACAAGTTTCTAAATTAGGATATTTCAACTTTGGGAGTGACCCAAATACTACTACTACTACTACTACTACTACTACTACTACTAATAATAATAATAATAAATTAACCCTGACCCAAAGAATATATTTTGAGATTACTAAACACCCTTTATTTGTGTGACTGTATGTGACTCTGTGCGTGAGTGTGCGTGTGCGTGTGTATTTGATGGGGGGTGCAGGAGTTTACTGGTGATCTCCTACTGAGTCATATCCCAAGTTACTAAACACTTTAAAGTTACTACAACTATATGCAGATAAATCATATGATTAAAACTGCAATGATGGAGGGAAGTGGGCAATCAGGTAGAGGGTAATTATTTTGGAATGTGGACACCTGAAGCCTCATCATGAACAGTAGTAAATCACAGTACTTCAAATAAATAAAATAAAACTCCCCTACTGATGAAAAAATAGTAATACATCAATATTTTCAATGATCTAAAGAATTAAGAACACACAGAGGGATATAGTAACTCTTTTCTACTCACCGTCCAAAAACTTTGATAATCAGGAGCATATTCAACAGCTGTTTCGCACATTTCCTGTACTTCCTCCTTGGTTCCTCTTTTCGAGAATAATCTGAGGTAATGACACCAAATTTCTGGATTGTCTTTGTTGTTTTCTAGAGCTCGAGCCAGAACATTTAAAGCAGAATCCAAGGATTCTGAACACAGCCTGTATGTTTAAAAGAAAAGCAGGAGCATCTTTTAAAAAATGCTTTAAAATATTTGTAAATAATCTCATTTTTCATTATTTAATGTCATTTACTGTTGAATCCTCTGAAGAAGTTTAAGTCACCTATAAATAAAGGATGATAGATTGAGATTTTTAATCATGTGTCTCCCCCCTGCCCCGAAACGATCCTTGATTCCCACAGACTCAATAATTTCTTTTTAAATAGATGTTCAATGAGCATTTATCAGATAAAAACACAGTGCTATAAAACTCTAGATTATAAAACAAAGGTTCAAATGTGCTTTATGTCCATAGCCAGCAATACCTTTTATGATTTATAGTGGTTCAGGAATTGGAAAAGTTTAACAACTCACTTTCAAGGCCGGCTATTGCCAGCACTAAATATCAAAGCATTCAATACAATAGTTCTTTTCAACAGTCAAGGGCTTGCTATCTCTTAGAGAAGATAATTGTCTCATGATTCTATTCATAAAATAATGTACAGTTCTTTTGGCTCTCACTCAGTAAATGAGTCAGAAGAGAAAACACTGTTATTTATTCCATTAACATGGAAATAACACACAAAGAAAGTTAAGTAATACCATACTAAAACATGTGAGGCATATACCATTTTGCACTGTCCCTTATTTTAATAAGGGATATCATGATTCATTCACAGTTTCTCATATAAAAACAAAAACATCCTGAATTATTTAATTGTTGTAACTTTAATAATAAAAATAAACAGCTGCTACTGATTTCTTACTTTCAAAAGGTAGGAACCAGGATATTCATATACAAAGGAGCTGCTTATTGTGATATAAATTACTGTTTATATTATTTGAATATGCAATATCACAGAAAACCTCAATTCATTAGGATTTAGTTCTTAGATGAATCTTCAAAATCAACATAAAATTTAAGCTGTTTTGTTACTTTAAGATACTTTTGAGATATTTACTTAACTTTTAAGAAATTATAATCCGAATGCCAACGTGAATTTATCATTTTTTACTAATCTTTGAAAGTCTACTGAAATGGAAAAAAAAAACTTTTAGCTAACTTATTACCCATATACTATGACATGAACGAAACTCAAGATCTAAAACTCTTTCTAATAGCTTTTAACAATAAAATTCTTCTCTTTGTAAAAAAAAAAAAAAAAACAAACACAAAGGCAAGGCTTCACTGATAATAAGAAAACCACAGGCAAAATGATATAATAACATTAATGAGCAACAGTTTACATAGGTTTGAAGTGGACGTACCCCTCATTCTGATTCAAATACTTGTATGCAAGCTTGAGCCACAGTTGTACGTGAGAAGGATTTTCAAGCACACTTGCTTCTAAATTAGCAATGTCATCCGTTTCATTTGTAAAATATCTGACATCATCTGGAGTGACAACAGTATCCAAAGCTGGTACATGTATTTGGTTCTCTGGCTGAAAGGCTATATGGGAAAGGTAGAATTAGCTTTATACTTTCTCTAAATTACATAAAGGCCCAATAAACAACTGACCTCATCTTTAAAAGAATCTTTAAATTCTAAGGGCATGAAGTAAAGTTCATAGTAGAGTAATCATATAATTTATTATTCAACCATGAATGACATTTCTACGAGTGAAAGAGTAAGCCGTTAAAAAATCATACCAGAACAAGTACAAAGACTCTGCTAGACAAACCGCAAGTATGATCTCCCTACTTTTAAAGGTAAGAGACATCACCTGTAATAAAGGGTTCCTTAAATTCTAAGAGAACATTACAATTAATGAACATGATTTAATCCACTAAATCTGAACTGAGAAAAAGTGTTCTATCAGTATAATCACCAGAATCTACACTAATTGGATATCTGCTAATTCCACAAATAGCAAACTATGTTATGTAAATTGAGGTTAAAATGCAAGCTGTACATGAAGACTTACTCTTTACCATTATTTTGTTCGTTAATACTTGAGCCTAACTTATGGCAGAAAAGACAGGCTCAAGGATGAATTAAAATAAAACACCTACCTCTCCACAAGAAGGATACAAGCTAGATAATGATCACCTTTGCTCCTCTCTCCTCAAATATTTAGCAATATTTATTTGTCTTTAGGGTCATGCCCAGCAGTGCTCAGGTTACTCCTGGCTCTGTACTTGGGAGATCAAACTACGGGTGGGGATCAAACTTGATTGGGCATCAAACTATGGCCTCCCAAAGGAATGTGCGTATTCTAGCCCATTAAACTAGCTCTCCAGCCCCTCCTTAGGAATATTTAAATCATCATATTTATTAAAGAGTGATCCTGTATTCACTGGGCAGAGACCATGACTATAAAATGTCCTGCAATGTTAGGGCAGTCACATAAAATAAACACTATTTCCTTAAATACCAAATGGCATCATGTTTTAAAAAATAGAAAAATGGGCTGGAGAGATAGTACAGGGGCAAGGTGCTTGCCTAGCACACAACTGACCTGAGTTTGATCCTGGCATCCCATTTGGTCCCGAGTACCTCCAGAAATGATGCCTGCATGCAGAACCAGGAGTAATCCCTGAGCATTTCTGAGTGTAGCCCAGAAACAAAATAGTAACAACGAAATAAAGAAAAACAACTAGCTTAGCTTGAAAATGAAAGAGATTACTGAAGAGTTGCTCAAAGATGGGGCTGGAGCCATGGTACAGCAGTTAGAGCAGCTTGCCTTACAGACAACAGAGCCAGGTTCAATCTCTGGCACCCGATATGGTTGCCTGCATCCCACCAGGAGTGATACCTGAGTACAGAGCCAGGAGTAAGCCCCGAGTAATACCAGGGTAGCCCAATAACAAACAAACAAACAAGTTACTCAAAGATGGAGCATCACAATTTGATTCTGGATCTTGTCAGTTTATTTTCTTTTACCGTATTTTATTGGTCCTGTAGACTGTTCATCATCACTACTGAAGCTATTTTCTGAAACAGGCTTTCTCCAAAACTTTGGTTTCCATTTTCTTTTATCTTTGTAGGTTGTAAATGGAGGTGCTAAAATAAACAGGATAGGACTGTTAGTTGATATGATTATCATCTACAAAATCGAGGAATACCCAAACAATACTTACAAAGAACTACATTAAGAAGCTCGGGGGGGGGGGGGGGCGGAGCGATAGCACAGCGGGTAGGGCGTTTGCCTTGCACGCGGCCGACCCGGGTTCGATCCCCGGCATCCCATATGGTCCCCCAAGCACTGCCAGGAGTAATTCCTGAGTGCAAAGCCAGGAGTAACCCCTGAGCATTGCTGGGTGTGACCCAAAAAGAAAAAAGAAAAAAAAAAAAAAAAAGAAGCTCGGGGATAACTTAGTGGGCAGAGTAAATGCCTTAGAAAGTGTGAGGATGGCATTCCATATGTTCCCCCAAGTACCGACAGGAGTAATTTCTGAGTGCAAGAGCCAGGAATAAACCCTGAGCATTGCCAGGTGTGACCCAAAAACATTAACAAAATAAAACAAGAAGCATAAGGCCAAGTAAACCATGAGTGCAATCCATGGCACTGCCCCATGATGCCTAAGTGTAAACCCATCAGCTCTGCTATTTTGGGGATTCCAGTGCCACAATGGTGTGCAGTCTCTAGCACACTATTCCACTGTAACCACAACTGGGTTTATCTGACCACCATGACTAAGATATACAGTCACTGGAAAGCATTACAAGCAAGTGAGTCTAAACCCCATCACTGCAACAACTACCAAGGAAAGAAAGGGAAGGGAGAAGTTAAAACTTAAAAGAAAAACTACAAAAACTCAATTTATTCTATATGATAGCCAGAAATCACACATTTTATAGAAAACATGATGCCAAACATTTGCAATCATAAACAAAAATGTCTGACTACATGTGTATTTTTAGAGGGAGGGAGAGAGAGAGAGAGAGAGAGACAGAGAGACAGACAAACAGACATATAGGACAGAGGGACAGATACTTACTATGGCCTTTACTTTCATTAATATTGCTAACAAGGAGAACAGCCATCTGGTCCATAGACATTCGATCTTTGTTTACACCAAAAAGTTTCTCAACATATTTTTCTGAAATTAGAGAAACAAATATTCGTTAAAAATATATAAAAGCAAGAATTACAGAGATGAGACTAAGAATTACGAAGTCAAGACCAGTTTAAGAAGGAAAGTAGATGGTATTAGACAAAAGCACTACAGTCTTTTCTTAGTGGGCAAAGACTACATCTTGCACCCAAATGAGGCTAGAAAAATTTGTTCAGAAACAAACTAAACAGTCAAATGAACAGTAAAGTCCTACATTGGAAATGGCTAGATTTAGTGACGTTATAATGATCTGAACTATGTTAGCTTTATCTGGATTGTGATAAATTCAGTAAACACAAGTAACTTATTTATGAAAGATGTACAATTTTTAGTTTACTATTAGACAAAATCTGGAGGAAAAATTATTTATTCACTATGTCTGACAGTAATCTATTATAGTGTCTAAGTATATGAAGTTCTTTTTATTTAATTGCATAATTTGAAGTCACTCTTAACTTCCAACCCTACTTTACTTTGAAAATAATAAACAAAATCAGAAGTTGATATTAAATTCATTTGTAATATTTCTATGCAACTATTAATATGTTACTCAAAATAAACCAAATTATTTAGATTGAGTTCCAATCTAACCTTTCCTGCAATAACCGAATTTATCTATACTGTCCTATTGGTGAAATGCACAAGTGGGTTTGAGCACTTGCAATGTGGCTAGTGTAATGGGGAAGAAATTTTAAATAAATCTAAATAGCAACATACCATTTATACTAAACAGGGTAGATTTAATAAAGTATCATATGTGAAGGTACTGAATTACTATAGCTGTTTAAATATACCAACATCACCTAAAAGTAAAATTTTCAAATAGTCTAAATTCAAACTTTCACTTGGGGAAAAACAAGAGGTATTTAAAAACCTGCTGCAGCAGCAATTTCTTCATCAGTGCTTGTCTCTGAACAACCAATCAAAGACAGATTATATGACAGAATGTCTTGGAAAAGCTGTTTTCGGCTAAGCGTATAGTCATGTGTATGCTGCCTAAAATAAAATGACAAAAAAAAAAAGAGACCATCATACACAGATCCAAAGCAACTAACCAAGACTAACTTATGACTTTTTCCTTTGGGGGCAAGAACTGGCAGCGGGCTCTGTGCTCACTCCCAGCTGCGTATCTGGAACCATACAGGCAGGATAAAATATGGGGTTCCACGTGAAAAGCATTGCTCCAGCACTTCGAGCACCACCCAACCTAAAACATACTGTTAAGTTACAAAATGTTCACATAAACTACTCACCACTGACAATCATCATCGTTACATGTTCCTGTTAAATCAAAACGGCAGAAACACTGATCCGGTTCGATCATATGACTGTAGGATACTGAGCTGAGGGGAAGTTTTTCCTTGGTTCTATAGTATGGACTAAATCTAAGGAGAAGAAAGACAGATACATTATGCTCCATAATCCTCAGATTTTTCATTTTCCCAATTATTTCTCACTGATATTTACCTAATTGTTTAATACCAAAATGAACAACAGTGACAGGAAAAGCTATTTTCAGTTTTCCTTTTTTTCCTTTCTCTTCTGGGCCTCCAAAGTGCTCAGGGGCCCAGTGTCACGAGGGACGCCTAGCAACGCTCAACCCAATGTGTGAGCCAGACTGTTCAATGTTCAGGCCGTCTTGCTTCGGTCCAGAAGTACTGGGGGTCACGGGGGCTACCGCCAAGCGGTGCTGGGAAGGCAGGATAACCTAAGTAATGCTGCGGCCTAAACACAGGGCTTCTGCATGGTAGGCGTGTGCTTCAGCACTCTAAGCCAATGCCTCAATCCAGAAAAGTACTTTTATACCCCAAACACAGGATCTGAAATGGGGGCCGAAGAGAATTAAGTATTCAGCAGGCAGGACGTTCGCCTTGAACAGTCGGAATCAGCCCTGAGTGAGCACTGCCAGGTAGAGGCCAAAAGCAAAGCAAAATAAAACAAAAAGATCTAAAATGGGAAAAAAAAATTATATGTCAAAGTGGCATTTTGACAGTATGTTAAAATGCTACATAATATTAATATTTCTTATGATTAGCAGCCAATACAAAAATAAGTAAAGCAAAGGAAAAAGTCTGTACTACCTTGTAGGAGCTTAATAATTAAATCACACATATTTAAGTCTCACAACTTCTAGAAACCTAAAACAAAGTTAATTATCTGTAAAAATATAAATTCATTTTTGAAAGCTGTCCAATGCATTGCTTAGACTGAGTAAGAGGATGAAAGAAAAACACCAAAACAAGACCAGGTTGGGGAGATAGCCCCAAGGGCTTGAGGGAGAACATGCTTTACATGTGGGAGCCCCAAGTTACATTCCCGGCACAGTACAGTCCCCTAAATGCAGCCAACAGCAACCCCAAGCACCAAGACAAGTGTAACCCAAAACACAAAACAAAGCAAAATTAAAAACAGAAGGATTCCTAAGACTCCAGTATTCTTGGGCTGGAGAGATAACACAGCAGGTAGGGTGCCTGCCTCGTACACAGTCAACAGGGGTTCAGTTCCTGGCATTCTATGTGGTCTCATGGCCAGCAAGGAGAGATCCCTGAGCATAGAGTCAAGAGTAAGCCTTGAGCACTGCTCGGTGTGACCCAAATAAAAAAATAAAAACAAAGAAACTCCAGTATCCTTCCAAGCAATCTTGACAGTACTGCAGAACACTACAAATTCCAACCGCCAGAAATTAGAATTACAATCAATAAACCCAAATATGAGCTATATACATAAGACAGAAAAAAAAAGCTTTCTTTTCCTGCCTTAATTCTGATAACATACTATAGACACCATTCCCTAAAAGAATAAGTTTAATTTTTTACTTACCACAAGGCAATGCTATTCATTATCATCAAATAATTAAGGTTAAAATAGTATTAAATAGTATTAAAAACAATGACTATTTATAAAATTCAAGATTGCAGACTTTTTTCCTCCTTGCAGTGCTAGGAACTGAACAAGGCTGTCTGCATACCAACAGATGAGCACAGCTCTGAGCCATATCCCAGCCTCCCAAGTTTATCGAATTTTTAATACCTGTAGGACCTGAAAACTAGAAGAGGACTATGGTACGGTCTAAATGGACAGGGCTTCACCTCTGTTGTTTTACTCTGTGCTATGACAAAATCCACATCCACAGAAATCTCCTACGAAATAAAAAAATAGTTTCCTAAGAAACATAGGCAAAGGTGAATTTCAGCTTTGAAGAACAGTATGAAAAGCTCAATTACCTGACCATGCAAAACATTTTCTGTACTGCCTGTGGTACTTTTTAAAATCAGTTGTTTTAAGCTATCAGCTTTTAAATATAAATTTTGCAATTCCCCAATTTTTAACCCTAGAAAAAGTTCTGGCTTTTCTACAGTATTCTTAGTAGGTTTGTTTAAGCATTCTTTGTTAGGCGTATCAGTATGCTTAAGATTAGGTTTAGTAAAAGAATTGGACTCTATAAAAGATCTTCTTCGTTCTCTGTTTGAACCAGATGAAATTTCATCATCAACATCATTTTCTTCTGTGTCTAGAGTTAATTTATCCTGTGTCAGATCATGAAGTGAGGGTTGAGGTAAAGAAAATTCAGGTTCTTCTTCTACAACTGGAGCAATATTTTGTTGTTCTTTTGCTTTAAGAGCTCGAGCTTCTTTTAACTTTTGAATTTTAAGGGCATATTCATATTCAAGCTTTTGTAATCGTCTTTTTTCCATAGCAATTAGCTCTGCTGAATGTTTTCTTGGACTTGATAATGGAGAACTGTCTAGTCTCATCATTTTGTTTGGCTGTAGAAAAAAAACATAATCCAAAGTAATTTTATATACAATTTTTGATAAGATAAGAAAGTTTTACAAATGTACAGTTTTGCTATTCAAAATCTGCCAAAAAACAAAGAAAAAATAAGCAAAAAAACAAGCTTCCCCAAAATGTGACTGTCATTGAAAAAATAGCCTTACTGTTATTCTTCTTTAATATGCAAGAGTGAACAATTTCATACATCTTAACCCCTGAAGAACCATAAGAACCTTCCACTTGTGAAAAAACAAAATATTTCTACAAACAACTTACTCCAAGGCGATCCTGTTCCAGTTTCCGTTTTCCTATTTCTTTACTAGCCACTGCTTTTGCCCGAGCAAGCTCTTCTCCATACTTAAGAGTCAAAGCTTTCTTAACTGTAACACGCTGTTGAACTCTGTGAATCTGAAAATATAGGATAATTTCAGAAAAATCCTGAAAATATAAATAAAAACCTTAGATCTTCTTCCTTCATACTTCTACAGTACTTACTTTGGAGGAGCCACAAAGGCCGTGTTCAGGGCTTACTCCTGACTCAGAGATCGTCCCTGGCTCCCTGGCGGGATGTTGGGGACGCCAGGAGGCTGGGGATCAAACTTGGGTTGGATAAGTGCAAAACAAGCACCCTTCCCACCGTGCTATCTCTCTACCCCCAAAGTCTGATTCTTAAACTATATTTAAGAGCAACAGCTTTAAGGAATTCACCCGAAAATTAAAATTTACCAACAAGTGTCTTAATGAAAAATAAGGCATACATATTTTGATAGCGTTAGTGTATTTTTAAAAATAGACCCTAAAATGCATAGTGAAAATAAGCAGCATTTTAATTTTTTAATTACTTGTTCTTGAAGCTTTTTCAAAAACATTCTATTGACAGTGAGAATTTTCTCTGTTGCTTGAAGCTGTTCTGTAAGCTTTGTAATCTTCGCTTCAGCATTTCGAACAGATTCTTTCTTCTTCGCTTCCTGTTGTATTAGATTCTTTAAAACAGATTCATCTTTCATCAAGAGAATCCTAATTGGAAAATAAATTTCTAATTAATACATGCCTAAACTAGTATATTAAACAATCAGAACTTTAAATGTATGTACAAAGTAGTTGCTCACTTAAAATATGTGCTAATAGATGAACATCAAAGCGAAAGAAAATTTCTGTCTTTGTTAGACACTCAGATATTCAAAATGCCACTGCTACACTGTATAAAATCAAAGTGGTCTGATGTTATTTTTTTAAACAAGCTACACCCTATGATGCTGGGATTGTACACACCCTAAAAACAAATCCAGGGCATTGAAGATATAAGGCAAGAGTTCTAGTTCTAGTTCTTGAGCCCTATCACTAACGCCAAAATCTGATTTTTACTTGGGGAGTAGAGGGAATAAGGGAATAAGGAGTTTGGTCTATACTCAGGGGCACTCAGGAGCTACTCCAGGCTCTGTGCTCAGGGGGTTACTCCTGATAATGCTTGAGAGACCATGTAGTGCCAGGAATCTGAGATCAAGGGAATGCAACATGTATCATAAGCCCTGCACTGTCTCACCAGCTCAACTTGATCTGTCAACAAATCAGAAGATTTACCTTGTACGAAGCTGACCTGGGTTTGATCTCTGGCACCCCATATAGTCCCTGAGCCCACTGGATGATCCCTGAACATAGAAGCCAGAATTAAGCCCTAGGTATAGCTGACTGTGACCCACAACCCAAACCATTAAAAAAAAAAAATCTTTTAAATCAAAAGAAATATGTAGTGGAAAATTACTAACAACAAATCTTTACTGATGGCTGACATTAACCCTATGGTTCCTAAAAATGTATTAAACAGAACATTGCTGTCCAGCTTCGTTTATGCTCGTCTTAATATACATATAGTTAAATGCCTAATAAACATAACCAGGTATATTTAATTAACTACAAGTCTCTTAATTCATTTTCTGAGTAAGAGCAAGGCAATAAAGGAGAAAATGAAGGCTAATTTTTAAATAATTACATAAATGCAAAGTTCAGGATTAAGTAAACAAAATGCAAATTTATTGATGCAAATTAACTTCTTTGCGACTACTAATTATTTGGTTAAAAAAAGAGAGGCAGGGCAATAGTACAAAGGTAGGGTGGTTGCCTTGCATGCGGCAGACTAGGTTTTATCCTCAGCATCCCATGAGATCCCCTGAGCTTTCCGGGAATGATTCTTGAGCATAGAGCAAAGAATGTATGCTGAGCACCACCTGGTGTGGCTCAAAAACCAAAAGATCATCTTTGGGCCAGGAAGGAAGTACACTGGTAAGGCGGTGCACCTTGCGTGCAGCCCACCCAGGCTGGATCCCCAGATCTCCTTATGGTCCCCAGAGCCCAACAGGAGTGATTACTGAGCTCAGAGCCAGGAGTAAGTACTGAGCACAGCCAGGTGTGTCCCCCAACAAAAAACTAAGCATTTGGGTACCCTGGAGGTGGGTGGGTCGGCGCAGCAGTACATGCCCAGACGAGAGCCCTGGCAACCAAAAGATCCCATACCCACAATCCCCACCATACTCCCGGAATGTTCCCACTGCTCAGGATAAGTCCCATCCAGAAATCAGTCTGCTAAAATACTCAGATGTGTGGATTTTATGGCTGAAATCTCCAGGCTTTCACAGATTCAGGGTGGGCTAGCTCCCCCCCAATATCTCCCTGTACTTCCAGAAGCCCTGGTAGCCACGCACATATCCCAAAGCTGCCACCCAGTTAAAAAACTTAACTGCAGCTGTATCACCACATTAAAAAAATTGCCTTCCTGGAGTGCGCAGCCGCATTTGCAGCTGTGCAACATCTCAAGCTCTACTGATAAACCAGTGGAAACATACCAGATTTAATAGGATATAATGTAGAAGGCAACCAGTCTCAATTAGCAAAATAGAAACACCTGCAACATCTTAGTCATCTCTGATACAAGGACTTAATGGTCCAAAGTGAGATTCAACAATCTTCACTAATTTTCTTCTAAGGACACATTTTTGGATCATTCTTTTAGCAAATTATTGATAACAATTTTAATAATATTAAAATATTATTGAGGGCCTAACATGGGGACAGGTTCAAGGCATGGTTGGGAAAATTGGAGACAATGGGGGAAAAAAGGTGTAACGGTGGTGGGATTGGTGTTGGAATACTGAATGCCTCTAACAAAGTGTTTACATAAAGTCTAAGGGAAAAAAATGGGGAAAAGCAATTTTTTTTTTAAGTGCGTTTTTTAGAATAACACAATTTCAACATTTTATCTTAAAATATGGTAGGATAGTCAAAACAACTGCTATTTTTGAATCATAAAGTCAGAAAATATGTAATGGGGGATTAGAAGCAAAAAGAGTATTTTTTTAAGTGCTATGAACATTTCTAGAGAATTAGAACTCAAATAAATGTATTTCAATATCTTTAATACACTACACAATACAATTTCCTACTGATAATTTTAGAGATATATAGTCTACTTACTAGATAACAGTGTTCATAAATGGAGACAGAACATATTCTGAACATTAAATATGAAAACTTAATTACTACTTTCCTCAAATATTCGTTCTTATGAAAAACACTTCAAATTACCTTCAATTCTCATGATTGGAAAAATAGACTACAAATCCTGCTAAAATGTTAAAAATGCGGGGCTGGAGTGATAACACAGCAGGTAGAATTCATCAGATAAGACCTTAGGACCTGGAACAGTTTAGCAAACTCATTCTGTGTGCACGTAATGCCTTGGCCATAAAGAAGGCATCAGATATATGTAGGAAGGGATCAGACAGAAGTAAATGCTGCAATTAAAGATAGTTTGAGGACCAGAGGAAATAGTACAGTGGATAGGGCACTTGCCTTACACCTGGTAGATCGGGGTTTGAAACGAGCATCCTATATGTTCCACCAAGCCCAGCAGGAGTGATCCCTGAGTGCAGAGCTGGGAGTAAGCCCCAGGCACTAGGTGTACCACCTCTGCCCCCCCCAAAAAATGTTCAAGAGAAAATTCTAGAAGTTCATATTGAGAGTTATAAAAAAATGGCCAAACAGTAACCATGCATGTTGTAAAGGTGACCAAGAGCCAAGACCACAGCCAGACATTGTCAGTTATAGATCAAAAGAACTGTACTATTTTTAGCAGGTGAGATGACCTTTCCACGTTTATGGACACACAATTAACTGAAGACTATGTGGTTTCCAAAAGTCAGTTTCTAATCTTGACAACCACCTATAGTCATAACCTCTCATCTAGGTCATATTTTCAAGCATGGAGATATTAAGTGTGTGATAAATGAAGGCATGACAATTTACTGGACACTGTGTAAAAGGGATGGCTGAGCAACACTGGGTCGGCAGTCTACAAGGAAAATACCCTAACCACTGTACTATATTTTTGACTCCCAGGTCAGCTGCATGCAGTACCAGCCGTACTATTTCTCTGCCCCTCCCCCCCTTTTTTTTAAATGTTTTTGAAAATTATTTCATTCATTAAGTTTTGGGGACACAAAATACTTTTATGATTGAACTTAATAGCCACATACTTTATTTCACAAAATGTATCGAATTTTTGATGTGGTTTTGTGTTTCTTTGGTTTGGGGCCACACCGAGCGATGTTCAGGGGTTACTCCTGGCTCTGTACTGAGAGGTGCTTGGGGAACCATACAACACAAGGAATCAAACCTAGATCAGCCACCTGCACAGCAAGCGCCCTACCTGCTATACTATCTCTCCAAGCCAAAACCAGAGGTTTTAAAGAAAAATTTTTACAAAGAAAGTTAGTTTCATCAATGTTTTCAAGCATATGTATATAAATCTGAAGAGAAAAACTTGTCTTTGAAGTCTTGATATTTTCACTTAAAAACTACTACTTATATAACTATAATAAAGTTAATTGGGGGCTGGAGCGATAGCACAGCAGGTACGGCATTTGCCTTGCATACAACCAATCCGGGTTTGATTCTGAGCATCCCATATGTTCTTCCGAGCATCACCAGGAGTAATTCCTGAGTGCATGAGCCAGGAGTAAGCCCTGTGCATCGTCAGTGTGACCCAAAGAGCAAAAAAAAAAACCAAAAAAAGTTAATTCACAAAATTTACAAAGTATGAAATAAATGTGCAATATACTTCTGAAATACATCACAAAAATAAATTCCACTAATATTTGACCAATTAGATAAAAGCAATATTAAATAACTCACCTATGTTTTTTAAGTTTTGCTTCAGCATCTGTAACCTGCTTAGTAACCATTGCTATTCTGCCAATCCCATCTATTTCCACATCAGAACTTGCAGGAGATGATGAACTTGTCTTCAGCTGGTCTGATTTAATTAAACGCTGTTTCTCTCGACTAAAATAATATGAAAATTAACTACATCAGAGAAGAAACTGCAATTTAAAGCTGTGCCACAGAATTTTAAAAAATACTGTCTTTTATTGCATAAGATAAAACTAAAGTCTGTATTAAAGTGAGTATGATGAAAACCAATAAGCAGGAACCAAGCTTATTGAACAATGAACAGTACTGCTCTCCTTTTCTTATTATATCTCAGTGCATCAATAAATTCAGCCCTGGACATGTTCACCTTTGTTTACGCTATAAAAACTAACTCTGGGGGCAGAGAGATAGTACAGCAAGTAAGGCCCTTACCTTACATACAACCAACAAAGTTCAAGCCACAGAGGGGCCTAGAGCCCCACCAGGAGTTCCTCGAGCACAGAGCTAAGAGTAAGCCCTGAGCACAACTGGTCATGTATGACCTCAAACTACTCCCTCCTAAAAACATTAACTCTGCCTAAGACCAAACCTTTACTCCCTGACAAATGCTAATGAACTGGTCATGTATGACCTCAAACTACTCCCTCCTAAAAACATTAACTCTGCCTAAGACCAAACCTTTACTCCCTGACAAATGCTAATGAGCTATATAGAAACCAACGTATGTTTTTTAATTCATATACCTGTAGAGCTCTAGTAAGGTACTATGACCTGTATAGCTAATTACAAAAATAACTTACTTGGCAATCTCTTCCTTTAACAATCTATATTCAATTTTCTTTTCTTCAGGCAATGCTTCAGGTGTACGCATGGGATCATTTTCTTTTTCAGATTTCGGTGGTACTTTTGGCTTTGAAGCCTGCTAGAAAACATGTGTAGCCAACCAAATTTATATCTTTCAATAATCTAACACTGATTTACACTATTACATTGCAGTTCAGTGCACATTTACATATTTCAAAATAACTGATAGCTTCCATCTTTTCTATTCTTATATTTAAAATAATGCCAACTATTAATCACCAAACTAGTTGTACTTAATTGTAAAAGTAGTCAAGACCTACAATTTAAAAGTCATGAAACTATTTGGCATCTATCCCCAAGACACAAATACGGACTGGAGAGATAGTACAGGAGGTAAGGAGCTTGCCTTACATGAAGCCAATCTTGGTTCAAATGTTCTGCAACACATATGGTCCCCTGTCAATCCTGAGCACAGAGCCAGGAATAGACCCTAAGCACTACCAGGCATAAACCAAAAACAAAAATAAAACACACAAAAAACATTAAGACATTAATTCAAAAGGATATGTGCACCCCTATTTCCACTATGTGCACCCCTATTTCCACTGTAGTTCTAAACACAGTAAGCCACAATATGGAAGCCACCAAATACCCAACAACAGATAAAACAGATTTTTAAAAAAAGGTTGTGGCAGATAGACGCAATGGGATACTATACAGCTGTATAAGAAAATCTTGCAGATTACTGCAACAGATGAAACAGGAGGACATCATGTTAAGGAAAATAAGTCAATGGGAGGACAAATACCAGATGATCTCAATCATCTGTGGCATAAATAGAACAACGGAACAGACAGTATCAGATGATGACAAACTCCCAGCACTGGATTACAAAACTGAGATTACAAAACGGTGGGGGTAGGAAATGGGAGAAAGGAAGCTAGAAGTAACATATGGACAGCAGCAGAAAGTCTTGGGCAGTTAGTTGATTGTGAAAGGCCAGAAATAGCACAGTGGTTAAAGTGTTTGCTTGCATGTAGCTGGCTGCATTTAGATTCCTGGCGCCTGATGGTCCCCCAACCATCACGAGAAACAGCCTTAGAGATCCCCCAAGCAGTAGGACGACAGTTCCAAAACTGAACTGTCAGTTCAGTTGACCAAGAATTTCCAAAAGGGGCCTCCATGCCGCTAAACACCACTTGGGGGAGCCAGAGACATAGTATAGTGGGTAGGGCATTTGTCTTGTCTTGCATCAACCCAGGTTCGATCCCTGGCATCCCATATGGTCCCCATGCACTGCCAGGAATAATTTCTGAATGCAGACCCAGAAGTAACCCCTGAGCATTTCCAGGTGTGACCCATAAAGCGAAAGATAAAACATTAAAAAAAACCACTTTGGAAGTGATAAAAACCCAACCCTGATGCTACTGTAATCAGATTGATACCCAAAGTACAATAATTTAAAAAATAGTGCTGGAAAGAACAGAAGTTGAGGTGCTTGCCTTACAGGCAGTGAATCCTATCCAATCTTCAGCACATTATCCGAGTACTAATTAATGAGAGTGAGCCATGAGCACAGCCGGGCACAGCCCCTAGAACTGTCATATGTGGCCCAAAAATCAAAACAAGAATTTTAAGTAAACCAAAAAATAAGCATTTATTAAAATCACATAGCTTCATCATATCTAAATAACTGTTACTATAGGTATAGGGATAATAGTTATATAAAATATTTTAATAAAACTATTTTTTGGGGGGCCAGAGCGATAGCACAGCGGGTAGGGCGTTTGCCTTGCACGCGACCAACCCGGGTTCGATCCCCGGCATCCCATATGGTCCCCCAAGCACTGCCAGGAATAATTCCTGAGTGCAAAGCCAGGAGTAACCCCTGGGCATCACTGGGTGTGACCCAAAAAGCAAAAAAAAAAAAAAAAACCAAAAAACTATTTTTTGGTATTGTAACAAACAATAAATTTCATGAGTAAAAAAAGACAGCAATTTCCTTAATTACATCCCATTAACTCCCCCTTTAAATTAATTTTTGTTAATTTTTATTTACCTCAGCAGTTCGTCTTGCTTCTTTAATCATGGACTCCAATCCACCAAAAACACTATTTGTTGACTTGGAAGCCTCTCCCTCAGATTCACTGTCATCTGAATCATTTAGCGTTACAACCACTGATTTATGTTTTGGAAGCTGCAAAGCAATATCTATTTATAACTCTTAAACATAAAGATATGTCTACTCTTAAAAAAATATATATGTCTTCTCTTGAACTGGCTCTACCTCAATTAACCACGTGCCCTTGAGTAAGTCACCTTGTTTCTCTGAATTTTGTTCTGTAATAAGAAGTTCCAGGAACTGGAGTAATAGTACAGTAGGTAGGGTGCTTGCCTTACACACAGCCAACTTGGCTTCAATCCCTGGCACCCCAGATGGGCCCCCAAGCCCTGCCAGGTGTGATTCCTAAAAGCAGAGCCAGAAGTAATCCCTGAGCACTGCCAGGCATGGCCAAATTCAAAATAATAATAACAAACTGCAAGCAGAATCTTAGAGTAATATACCTAACTTTGTCCCACCTTCACTAAAACTGATTTATATTTCAAAAATATACTTATTCTATTGTCCTTCTAGATAATACTATGTTTTACTTTCCCTTTCTCCAACTTTACAAAAAGTTGGTTTACCTAAATAAAGCAAGATTACAACATGATTTTGCTCCATTCTTTGTACGCCAAAGCCATTAAAAAACAAGATACTGTCTTTTTTATCTCCTTAGTAAACACCTAAATTCTTCCATTACAGCAGGGTGATAAATTTTTTTAAAATATTAGCTAAGTATAAATAAAGATGGGAGAAATAAAAAAATACAATTTACTTTGATTATAAGACAGAAAATTTAAATGGAATTAGAGAAATAAAAATTAAGGAAAGAGCAAAGAAGGGTATGTCACCATAATGAAAATAAAGCTTCACAAAAAAAAATACCACTAAATCCCACCAAATTTTCAAGAAAAGCTGTTCCCAGCTTAGATTATCTACAGGCAATATTATCAAAAGTAAATTCTATCTGCACATAAATCTATGTCTATACAAACAATCCAGGAAGTGGAAAACAAGACAACAAAACTTCAAACAAATATTTCACAGAAGTTTGAGTAATCACAGAGATTAAATATTTTATCTGTACCGATATTACAGTTCGTGGAAGGCGAGGTCCTCTGTGAAACTTTGGATTCTGTATTCTAGGCTGAGAAACTGTGTTAATACTGACAATAGATAGATTGCTTCTTGGCACAGGCTGTGAATTGTTCAGAACTGGAGGTGAGGGTGGGTCACTGTTACTGGATGTTTCCTACATAAGAGATACAAAACATCTTTAAAGAAAAGGAAACACCTGTCACATTTTAAAACAGGTTAGTCCGAACTTATCCCTACTTTACTGAAAGGTCCAATGAATCCCAAACAGTCAGTAAAAGAAAAGTGATCTAAAAATAATAATAATAAATAAGCTCAAGAGCACCACCTAGAGTTTCAAATATCTCAATTACCTCTGGCTTAAAAGCTCTTTTACTGGCTAGAGATTTAAGCAGCTCTTCTCGAAGCAGCATTTCTTCCTCCTCCTCCTCATCTGCAAAAGGTGGTTTCGGAGGCTGCTCGGGATCCTCGGGAGGGAGAGGCGGTAACGGTGGTGGAGGAGGTAGAGGCTCATGAGAAACGCACAGGCCTTCCACATAGGGCTGGCTCAAAGGAGGCATAGACTGGTAATTTTTAAAGAGAAATAAAAATTACAATGTAAATTTTACATGAAATCCAAATGTTTATCTCTGAAACAATAAAATTATAAAAGGTCAATTTTAGGTTTAAATTTTATTATAAATAAGTGCACTGTACATCTCAAAAAATTAACAGAACATTCAGTCAAGAAAAAAATTACAGGGGCTGGAGCGATAGCACAGCGGGTAGGGCGTTTGCCTTGCACACGGCCAACCCGGGTTCAAATCCCAGCATCCCATATGGTCCCCAAAAAGCAAAAAAAAAAAAAAATTTTACAATTTTGGAAAAAATACTTAAACCATTTATGAATTTCAAGGTAATAATCATTACAAACTTCCCACTTGGCTCTTCCTTAGCATTTTTTTTATTTATTTATTTTTGCTTTTTGGGTCACACCCGGCAATGCACAGGGGTCACTCTTGGCTCTGCACTCAGTAATTACTCCTGGTGGTGCTATAGGATACTGGGAATCGAACCCGGGTGAGTCTTGTGCAAGGCAAATACCCTACCTACTGGGCTATGGCTCTAGACTCTCACTTAGCATTTTAAAAGGTAAAGAATTCAAAGTTTATTTGGGCTTTCCCACTAAATGTGTAAAAATAGATACTGAAAACAAACACCTAATCTTTTTTTAAGTAAATAAAAATTATAAACAAGAGATTCTGGAGAATACTATAGAAAATTTTAAGAATTAAATGTCAAGGAACATGGGGCCGGAGCGATAGCACAGCGGGTAGGGCGTTTGCCTTGCACGCGGCCGACCCGGGTTCGATCCCCGGCATCCCATATGGTCCCCCAAGCACTGCCAGGAGTAATTCCTGAGTGCAAAACCAGGAGTAACCCCTGAGCATCGCTGGGTGTGACCCAAAAAGCAAAAAAAATAAAAAATAAAAAAAAATAAATGTCAAGGAACAGGAGCAATAGTCCAGTGGGTAGAGTTTGCACGTGGCCAACCAGGGTTTGATTCCTGACACCCAAACCTGCCAGGAATAAGTCCTGAGCACTACCAAGGGTGGCCCACTACTACTTCGTTAAATCCCTATAAATTACCTATTAGAGATTATCTATAAATAATCTAATCAATCCATAAGTTTAGATGTGTCTGCTTCAAAGACCTTGTATTTCTCATTTAGCTTATACATTCTCCCATTTCCCAGAGGAACACATTCCATGAAAGGAAAAACCTTCTTTCATCTCCAATAGTTTTCTTATCCTAAATTTCCTATAAGGGCACCTGTCTAGGAATTGTCAGAAAGCAAGGTCCTGCTAACCTACTGAGAGAGATTCCTGAATATGTCTCCAAGAATATGTCTTGGAGATTCAATCTAGAAATAATCCAGAACTTTTATTCTGTGATTCCACCACTTCCTTTTTTTTCCCTAAGAAATGGGGGTGACACATGTAAGGCACGAGCTCTAGCACTGACCCACACTCTCAGCCCTCCCTCCGTATTTTAAAGGTAGCTCTGAATGGAAACAAAATATGGGAGATAGGAAACAAAATATAGAAAGATACAGTTATCTTCCATCAGCCTATTTACTTCCAATGACAATGTTTTTTTTTTTTTTGCTTTTTGGGTCACACCTGGCTCTGCACAGGGGTCACTCCTGGCTCATGCACTCAGGAATTATCCCTGGCGGTGCTCAGGGGACCATATGGGATGCTGGGAATCGAACCCAGGTCAGCCGAGTGCAAGGCAAATGGCCTACCCGCTGTGCTATCGCTCCAGCCCCAACAATGCTCTTTTTGAGCTGAATTTTCAAATTAATATTAACTGTGTTAGGGCAAGGAATGCCTTAAATGCTTAGGGCTCTGAATTCTATCCTTAGCATGATGAATGTCCCCAGTCCCCAGGCACAGCCAGGAGAACAACCAGGAGTTGTTCAAAAGAGGAGAAAGTAAAGAATTTCTAGAAGCATCCTAAGATACTAATTCCAATTCCCAGAAAGGTAACCGAGAATAGTAGATAATCCTCACTCTGCTTTGGAATAAACCTTTTATATAACTACTGACAAGGAAAAAGAGTTCACTTTTCAAGCCTGTTTTTCCTTGAACACATATTTTGGTTGCTTGTCTCTGTCTAGTTCCTAGTCTTTTTAAGGGAGTGGGAGGAGGTTGGGGCCACACGTGGCGGTATTCCGAGATCACTCCTGGTGGGCTCAGAGGACTGTATGTGGTGCCAGGGATTGAACCAGGTCTGACACAGCAAAGCAAGTGCCCTAGCATGGTACTAGTGCTCCAGCTCCACATGACTGTCTGCTTTATCCACTCAGAGCCTATGCTCTCTCTTGAAAATGTACTTTCTCTCCCCTCAAATTTCAATAAAAACTATCTTGCTTCACAAACACACACACACAATAAATGAACACATTAAATACTGAAAACAGGAAGAAACTGAAAATTAGCTATCGATTTTGGCAGAAAAAAAAAATCTACCAAATAAAACAAACTCAAATAAATTTACTTCAAGTTCAGGGAGGTTCTCACAGGTCCAGAATGCAAGCTTTGACTGTGGAAACGCAGCAACACATGGTTCCCTGAGCCATCATGAGGAGTAACCCAAGCCAACAGCTGGGCATCATACCAACACCAACAACCCCCAGCCCTGAACCCCAACACCACTGGGGGTGGACCAATTGTCCCTCCCAAAATTATTCCTTTCACGGGAATTATTTTTACTAAATAATTCTGATTTGATAAGATCTTTTAATAGCATTATTCAATAGACAAGTCCGTTTTCAAAATAAATTAAAAAAGAAGAGCAACACCCTTTTCTCTGATATATTAATTCTCACTTACAGAAACCTGAGGTGGTGGAGGCAAAGAAATAGATGGTGCTGAAGAAAAATACCCCAATGAACATTCCGAGAAGAATGGTGGTTGCACCGGTGAAGGAGCTATAAAAAAACAAATTAGTTTAATAACAGAGAATTTTACAGGAATATGTTAAGCTTATGGATATTTTAAAGAAACATAGATCTAGATAGAGTACAGATTAATTTTATTCATCTCTATTAAAATCTTTATGCTCTATGAAACGATTTCCATGTACTTAAACTTGTCCTTGAGTCTTCATAAAATAAGTCTTCCACTTAAGCTGACAATTAGATTCTCAACCCTGTTCCCTTTTTCAAATGATTAACAAGTAACGGAGCAGAAAAGGCAAGAAGCATATTAAAAGAAAAAAAAAATCCTCTGAATCTAAGAAAAAGTTCTACCCAAAGGAAAATAATGCAGTGGCTTCCTCTCCTCAAAAGTGAAGAAAAAGACTATCATGTAGAAAGTAAGTAGAATAAAAATGAGATCTACTCAATTTGATCAATGAAATGTACATTCACATTTTAATATAACTCTGAATAGCTCTGATGCAAATCAGTTAAAACTATTAACACTTCTTTGATAGATGAAAATAACTATACATTTATTTTCAATCGTTTCTTAAGATGGTGAAATACAGCACATTCGAAGATTATTCTTGCTATCCAGTAACTATATACTTATTCAAGCTAAGATTTCTTCACTGTCCTAATAATCTCACAAGTCAGCAAAATATATTAACCACATTTTCTGACCCAAATAACACCATCTGAATATATATTGACCTTTAGAGTATTTTACCACCTCAAAATATAATTATTCAGGGGTAGGAGTGGTAGTAGAGTGGGTAGGGCGCTTGTCTTGCATGAGGCCAACCCAAGTTTTATCGCCAGCACTCCATATGATCCCCTGAGCCCTGCCAGAAGTGATACCTGAACACAGAGCCAGGAGTGAAATCTGAGCACTGTCAGATGTGGCCCCAAAACAAACAAACACATACACCACATACAGACACATACACCACATACACAGACACAAACACACACACTCACAATTATCCATAATAAATATGGCAAAAAAATTAAATGAGACAAAACTGAGTAAGGAGCATATTCTCCATACATTGAACTTTTTCATACATTAATTTTTTTCAAAATTCCTCAAGGATTTTTATAAGTACAGATCACAAAGTTATTTTCTGGAAATAAATATATAAAAAAATAAATATAGATAATAATACTATCAAAATTTGGAAACAAATAATTCATCTCCAAGAACATAAATATAACAAAATTCAAGATTAACCAAAACATTAAGTTATGAAATCAACATAAATAAGATTATCAAACATAAATTTAAAAGCAACAACCTGAAAATAGAAACCTAAATCATGAAAAGTTTACTTTTATTTATATTAGAAACACTGAAAATTGTTTCAAGTTCTAATCCAGCAGTCTAATCATAAGGAGAAATACACTCATCACGTAATCTCTCAAGTACAGCATTCCAGGTCCTGGAATACCAGCTGAACTCAGCTGTCTGCATCAACAGTGTATGTTTTAATTGACAGAACAGTTCCTCACTTCCAAGAGCACCTGATTATCCACTAAAGAAAACCTATCCCCTGGGGGGCGTTACCAGCACGCTCTCCGCCCAGATAAGATCCAGAGCTGCCAGCACAAAAGGAACCCTCTGCTCCTTAAAGACTATGATCCGAGAGGTCTTCTAATGCATTTTGGCACCCAGAGCAGCTTCTTACAGAAATTCAACTAGACTGAACTGAGCTAAAATATCAGAAACCCAAATGAAGAGCTCATGGAGACTTCATTCTCAGCAATGGAAAACAAATTATTAAATGATGACTTTTCAGCAGGCTTAATTATTGGGGGAAAATTCCAAATAATAATAGTGAGTTCTCTATTGAAATATTGAATGTATTCAAAGTATAGAGAGAATAAAGTAAAGATCATTAGCCTCTCAGGTGGGGGGTGGGAGGGGGGCATATTGGGGTTCTTGGTGGTGGAACATGTGCACTGATGAAGGAATGGGGGTTTAATCGTTATATGACTGAGACTTAAACCTGAAAGCTTTGTATTTTTTTCACAGTGATTCAATAAAATAAAATTAAAAAAAGAAAGAAAACCTATCCCCAAGGAGAGTTCACATCCTAGAATATGCAGTCTGACTGATGTCCAGTCCTCATCAATTCTGATGTGGCTTTCCAGAGAAGCTATTAGTATTCTCTTCACAACTCAAAATTCTAACAATATTTTCTCTACAAAGCAGATGGAAACTAAAAGTTATCTTCTTTTTGACTAAAGCAAAAAAATATCTTAGAAAAAAACAGGATCTTCTTTCACTACCTTCACTATTTAAATCAAATAGGGAGAAGTTTAAACACGTTTATTTAAACACTATCTGGTGTGTGCCGAAAGTAGACTGTAGACCGAACATGATGGCCACTCAATACCTCTATTGCAAACTGCAACACCCAAAAAAAGAGAGAACAAAAGGGAATGACCTATTGCAGAGGCAGGGTGGGGTGGTGGGGGATGGAGTGGGGGTGGCGGGAGGGATACTGGGAACATTGGTAGAGGAGAATGGGAACTGGTGGAGGGATGGGTAATCGATCTCTGTATGACTGAAATGCAAATACGGAAGCTCATAAGTTTGTAACTGTACTTTATGATGATTCACTAATAAAATAATAAAATAAAATAAAAAATAAACACTATCTGGAAACACAAGATACACTATAAATTTTATGTTCCTTCTCAAAAGTATTCACAGTAAGAAATGTCTGTAATTATACAATGCATCAGCCAATAGCACTCTCATTATGCATTTATTTGAAGGTTTGGGGTATCTTTATGAACATTTTTCTATTTAGTAATTGTGAATATGCAAATTTTTAAAGTTTTATTCATACCTGGAGAATTGGTTTCACTATCTGTATCCATAGCAACTTCTTCATAGTTATCATACTGATAAATCCCTCCTCCACTATCAGTAGGTTGCTTATCTAAGGATCGTCTTAGGTCAGGATCTGAAGACTAATCACACAACATTTTTTTTTTACATTTAAACCACCTTCTGTCTCCATTTATACTTAAGAAAAGACATTATAAAGCAGTATCTAACTTTTAGAAAATAGTATCAAAAATCATGGTGATGCTCACCTATCTCATCTGAGAAATCAAAGTACATGAAGAGTATAAAGTAATAGACAGTTTTAGTTATTAGCTGAAACGGGGCGGGGAGGGGGAGGGGGCCACACCCAATGCTCTACCAGGGGCCAGAGCAATCTTGCAGTACTAGAAGGGGCATGAAGTGCCAAAGATCAATCCCAGGGGCTCGAATATTCATGTCATGTGTCCAATGACTTGAGCCACATTCCCCAGGCTCTTTTAAACAAAAGTTAACCATAGACTATGCTAGACATAAAATACTCCAATCAGCTGAGACACTAAATTGATTTCTCTACAAAATAATCTGAATACTTGAACAGTCCTGAATACTTACAGCCTCTTTCTACATAAGAAAGCAAATTCGGATTTTTTTTCATGAAAGTTTCATTCACAGACATTAGTTTCATACTTAGCAAAACCTATCCAGATGGTTTTAAGAATAATAGAAGATATGACACTTTCATTGGTGGAGTGTGGAGGGGGGTGGGCAATATTCTACTAACGTGCTTTTGAAAATTCAATCAGTTATGCTTCTTGCTTAAGCAAAACCAACTCCCTATAATCAAGGAGAGGCCAGAGATAGTATACCAGGCAAGATAGTTGCCGGGTACACAGCTGACCTTGGGTTCGAACCCTCAACCACATTTGGTCCCCTAAGCTTGCCATCAGTGAGCCCTGAGCTCCGAGCCAGGAGTAAGCCCTGAGAACCACTGGGTGAGGGCCAAAAACCAACCAACCAACCAAAACACTCTTCAGTACACTCATTCTTTAAAACACTCAATCCTGTCATCTTCAAGTTCAGAATTATGGTGTCATTGATAATAGCACAAGATTAGCAGTTTTGGTTTTGGGGGTCATACCTGACAATGGTCAAGGGTTAATCCTACCTCTGCACTCAGGAATCACTTCTGGTGGTGCTTAGGAGACCATATGGAATGCTGGGAACCCAACCCAGGTCAGCTAGGTCAGCTATAAACAAGGCAAGTGTGCTGTACAATCTCTCCAGCCCAGCACAAACTTAATATTTGTTTTATTTCCTGACACCAATCCATAGAGAACAATGATTGATCTTTTTTTAAAGTAGTCCGTATCACCTAATCATGAACGATTTCAAGTTCTACATTACTAAACAAAAACATTACTAAGGAATTCTGCCCATGTTCTTAAGGAATAGTCATTTCTATTCCCTAAGAATGGTAGGACTTATAGAATATATAGAATATATACAATAAGAAGAAAGCAGGATTACTAACCATCCTTCCATTACTTAGTAATCCTAAGTAATCTAATATTTATAATTTTGTTTTTGTTTGGAGGCCACACCCAGAGGTACTCCTGTCTCTGCACTCAGGGATCACTCTTGATGGGTTCAGGGGACCACACAGGATTCCAGGAATCAAACCCAGATAAGTCTATGCAAGGAAGAGTTTTACCAGCTGTATTATGTTTCCAGACCCCTGCTTTCTTATTAATAAAAAGAAAGAAAAAAAGAAAGGAGGAAAGAAACAGGAAGAGGAAGGAAGGAAGGAAGGAAAGAAGGGAGGAAGGGAGGGAGGGAGGGAAGAAAAGAAGAGGGAGGGAAAGAGAAAGAAAAGAAAAAAGGAAAGAAACAATGAAAAGAAAGAAAGAAAGAAAGAAAGAAAGAAAGAAAGAAAGAAAGAAAGAAAGAAAGAAAGAAAGAAAGAAAGAAAGAGAGAGAGAGGGAGGGAGGGAGGGAGGGAGGGAAAGAAAAAGAAGAAAGAAAGAAAGAAAGAAAGAAAGAAAGAGAGAGAGAGAAAGAAAGAAAGAAAGAAAGAAAGAAAGAAAGAAAGAAAGAAAGAAAGAAAGAAAGAAAGAAAGAAAGAAAGAAAGAAAGAAAGAAAGAAAGAAAGAAAGAAAGAAAAAGGAAAGGAGGGAGGGAGGGAGGAAGGAAGGAAGGAAGGAAGGAAGGAAGGAAGGAAGGAAGGAAGGAAGGAAGGAAGGAAGGAAGGAAGGAAGGAAGGAAGGAAGGAAGGAAGGAAGAGCTAAGAACAGGCATCAAACTCAGGTCAGCCGTCTGCACGACAAGCACCTTACCTACCATACTATCTCTCCAGCCATGTATTCTTCTTAAAAATAAACAATAAATAATAATAATGATGATGATAATAATAATAAAAAGCAGCTAAAAGCAGGCATCAAACTCAGGTTAGTCATGTGCAAAGCAAGCACCTTTCCCACTGTACTATCTCTCCAGTCCCCTGCTTTCTTATTAAAATAATAAAAATGGAAAAGCTAAAAGCAGACACTTGCCAATAACATCTTTAGTCTTTGTGTCTCCTACTTCTAATATTTATAGCTATGAGAGATTCATTCTCAATTATAAGTACAATTGTAAGAGTTGTATAACAAACACAAAAACCTTAACCTCCTCTTAGCCAAATGACTTAATAAAAAGCATAAAGACATTTTGACCAATGCTTTATCATATTTTTGCTTTTCTTACTTTACTTCTTGATCTCCTCTTTCCACCAACTAATTTCATGAATCTATTATATTGCTCTTCCTGATTTGAAAGATCTCGAATTTTTCTGATTTCTTCTTCTCTTTTCCTCCGCTCTTCTTCTTCAGCTTGTTTCCTCTGATCCTCTTCTTTTTGTCTTTCCTGTTCTTTTTGTTGCTGCAATTTCTTCCAGGCTTTTGTTTGCTGTTTCCTCAATGCTTGCTTAGCTTTAAGTGGGAAAACACAAAAACATCAGTATCTATAGTGTTAGAATTTCCCAGAGGATTAAAAAAAAACCTTTAGAAAGTATTTTCATCACAAAGAAGCAATACTTAAGCTGCCTGACCCTGCACATGGACAAGCCCTGCTTCACCTCCAGCACTGCTAAGTCCACAAAGCACCCCTGGGAGTCACCCCAGCACAAAATGAGGAATAGTCCAAACACTGTCAAGTATGGCCCAAAAACCACCCTCCTCTCCGGAAAAAAAAAGGGGGGGGGGCTGGAGCAATAGCACAGCGGGTAGGGCGTTTGCCTTGCACACAACCGACACGGGTTCAATTCCCAGCATCCCATATGGTCTCCTGAGCACTGCCAGGAGTAGTTCCTGAGTGCAGAGCCAGGAGTAACCCCTGTGCATCGCCAGGTGAAACCCAAAAAAGAAAAAAAAAAGAAACCTCATTAAGTCATATATGCAGCCATTCCTCCAAACTGTTAATGTAATATTAGCCTCTAATCAGGTCCCTTTTATAGCCCAAAATAAACTTCCTGGATAAAAGTCTACAAGCTTGGGGCTGGAGCGATAGCACAGCGGGTAGGGCCTTTGCCTTGCACGCGGCCGACCCGGGTTCGAGTCCCAGCATCCCATATGGTCCCCCCAGCACCACCAAGAGTAATTCCTGAGTGCATGAGCCAGGAGTAAACCCTGTGCATTGCCAGGTGTGACCCAAAAAGCAAAAAAAAAAAAAAAGTCTACAAGCTAAACTAACATGTAGAATAAATAAAAGAATTTAACAGAAATCATCACCTGTAGTGCTAACTTTTTTGGCTGAATGCGTTTTTGTGCTAGTTTTAACTTTTTGCTGGACAGTTTTCATCTTCGTCAACTTTTCTTTGCTTTCTTTCATCACCTGCTGTTCTTTCTGTTGCCATTTTTTACTGGCTGACTGAAGAGCCAAAAGCCGAAGTTGTAGTTCAGATAGTTCCTCTTCATCTTCACCTAACGTCTTATTCAAAAAGAGAAAGAAATTGTTATACTTTTAAAATTCCAATACTTGACCTTAAAAAAGGTTTTTTTTTTTTTTTAAGGTCAAGTATTGACTTCAAAAAAAAAAAGTTTATCAAGAGACAAAGATATGGTTCAGTGGTAAATCACATAGCTTACATGCTAGGTGAGTCCTGAGCTCAATCCCTGAGAGTGAAAAGAGAAATTTTTCTACCAATTCAAATCTTTGAGATGAATTGAAACCTTTCAGTTTAAATGAGTTTTAAGGCAAATGTTCAAAAAGAACATAAAAATATTCTAAATCATTTACCACAATCCTATACCCTACTTGATCTGTGTATAGTTTACATTTATATAATTTAAATGTGTAGGGTTGGGGGAAGGGGAGAATAATAAAAATGATGATGCAAAAACTGGAAATTTAGACTTGCTATCTGCATTCACTGGTCTTCCCAAATGAGAGAATGAATAACTGATGGCATCAAATTCAATAAATCAACCCAGGAGACGAGAAATAAAGAATAAAGTGGTTCCATAACCACCTGCTAACCTCAGAACTGTGCTGCTTTCTACATCTCTACTAAAATATAACTACAAACACAAAGCAACCTAAGCAGACATTCTTAATTTGACTTCTTGGACTTGGGAGAGAGTTGGTGATGAAGTAAAGTGGCTCTCAGACCTCTTCAACTCTCAAAGTCTGCAAAGCTTTGTTTTTCCTCTCTATTGTGTGTAAAGGGAGAAAATGAATCTAAGTCTCAAAATGGTGTTGGCGTAATCTCTAATGAAATATTCTTAGGTAAGCTGTAATCAATTTTTCTAAAATCCAATCAAATTATTAAGCAAAAAGAGGCTAATAGATCATACTGAATTGTTTCACTTTAAAAGAAAAAAACAAAGAAAAGAAAAAACAAAGAAAAAAAAGAAAAAAAATGAATTGTTTCACTTTAACAACTGAACTACCATATGCTAGTGCTTTAGTTTGCCCAAACTATAACTACCCTTTCCACTACTGAAAAATATATGTAACAAATGACTTGAGAATTATGACGACTCTGGAGCAAAGAGCTAGTCCAGGCTAAAGCCATCTGCCCTGCATGTGGTCAACTCTGGTTCAATTCCCAGCATATGGTCTCCTGATCCTCACTGGGAGCACCCTAAGCACTGAGCTGGGAGTAGCCCCTGAGCAAAGCCAGGTGTGGTACCAAAATACAAACAAAAAATTAGTCATTCTTTTCCCCTCTACGTCTTTTAAATAAACTAAATTCTATCGCCTGATCATGTTCTAGAGTCCTACTCTATACAGTGGTATGAGCCATATGTAGTTATTTACATTTATTTGAATAAAAGGTTTAGTTTCTCATGGGGCAGAGCCATAGTACAAGAAGTACGGCACACCGTGCACACGGTAAACGTGGGTTCAATCCCAGGCACCCATACGGTCAGTCCCCTAAATCCCCAGGAGTGATTCCTGAGCTCAAAGCCAGGAGTAAGCCCTGAGCACTGCCAGGTGTGGCATGACAGTACAGCAGGTAGGGCATTTGTGTTGCACGTCACCAACCCTGGTTCTATCCCTGGCATCCCATTATGGTACCCCGAGTACCACCGGGAATAATTCCTGAGTACCAAGCCAGAAATAACCCCTAAGCATAACCAGTTGTGACCCAAAAAGGGAAAAAAAAAAAGTTTTAAGGTCATACTAACCACATTTCAAACGCTTGGTAATCAAGCTTTGATACTAAAGAGTACAGATACAAACCATTGCCACTACTACAGAAAATTCTAGAGCCAAGGAGAGAGCTTAAAGGGGTAGAGAGCATGCCTGGCATGCGGAAACCTTGGATTTAATGCCCAATACCATGTGTTTACTTAAAGTAACAACCAGGTCTCCCTTGGGGCCCTCAGAACTGCTGGGGCCAAGCAGTGCTCAACTGAGTATCATGGAGTAGCTTCCAGGCTCTCTGAGCACTGCTGGGTAAGCCTCCCTAATCCCCTCCAACCCCACAGACATTCCCAAATGCAGCAGATGAGGATTCCTTTCTCCCCACATCCCTGCAACACTGGTTGCTTTTTAATCTTTGAAGTGTATTCCAGTCTCATTGGTATGAGGCACCTCAAGGGCCCAAACACTCTATTCAGAAAAGATATCTGTACTCCTAAGATCATTGCAACACTAGCAGTGGCTACTGTGTTCATTCACAGAAGCCAAAATCTGCAAACAACCCAAGTGTCTGAGAACAGATGACAGGATAAAGACAAAACCATAAAATTTGTTGCCATGGGCGGAACTAGAGAGTATCATGCTGAGTGTTAGAAGTTAGAAGGATAGGGACAGATAAAGACAGATAGAGAGGGACAGATATAAATGATCTCGCTCAAGTGTGTGACATAGTAAGGAAACAACAAATACCCAAAGGCAACAAAAACTGAGCAGCGTGGGATGGAGGAGATGGGGGGAGAATAGGACACTGGGACAAAGGTAAAGGAAAGTTGATTCTGTGGCAGAGGGGGAGTATTAAAATATTTCATGCACAAAGCCCTGCCATTATCAGTACTGTAAATGAGTCTAAAATTTTTTTTTAAAAAAAGTAATACAAGGGGGCTAGAGCGATAGTACAGGGGTAGGGCGTTTGCTTTGCACTCGGCCGACCAGGGTTTGATTCCCAGCATCTTATATGGTCTCCTGAGCACCGCCAGGAGTAATTCCTTAGTGCAATGCCAGGAATAACCCCTGTGCATCATCAGGTGTGACCCAAAAATCGGGGGGGGGGGGGGACAACAACCAATAGAAATCTTCCTATGTAAATGTTAGTGCTACAGTAATTATGCTACCTAAACTCTTAAAAAATTTTTTAATTGCAATTATGTCAGCTCTCTATGTGAGCAAAAGCAGGCTTGCGCTAGTAAGCATAGTATATAATTCTATACACTAGCATCCTGGGTTTCCCAAAAACCTAACAACAAATTACTGAATGGGCTGAAGCACACACTCTGCACACAGGAGACCCGGGTTTCAAACCCAGCATCACAAAGTCTCCCAAGCATCTCTAAGAGTGATTCCAAAAACAGAGCCAGGAGTAATCCCTACAAACCTCAGTTTGTGACCCAAATAAACCTCCCACCCCTCTCAACACTGAGTCCAACAAAGGTTAAATAGCTTACTCAAGATCTTTCAGCTAAACGGAACTAGAATTTAATACTGTCTAAACCAAAAGACTTCCAATGCAGGATAATGCCCCTAAATTTAAAAAGAAAAAAAATTTATGGATAAAAATTTGAAGTTTGAGACAGAACAATAGCTCAACGAGTTGAGTATATGTTTTGATGTGAAAAGTCAGGATTTCATTCCAGTACCACATGGTACTCCAAGCACCACTGGAAATAGTCCCTGAGCATCATGGGTATGGCCTAAAACCAAACATAAAAAAAATGGTGGTGGGGGGGAGGGTTGTTCTAAAAGATCACCTGTAGATGTGTATCTACATATATATTTATATATATATATAAATATATTGTGTACGTGTATGTGCATACACTGGGTTCATGGAAATTATATTTAATTGAAACATTTTTAAACATATGCATAAATATAACATTTCAATTAAATATAATTTCCATGAACCCAGTGGAAAGATACTCTAAAACTTCTTTCCAGATTAAGAATTGTGTTCAAATGACAAAACAAAGTGAAAAGCAAGAATTTCCTTTTAAAAAGAACAGCATAAAGCAGCATAAGAGTCAATCTTACAGGATATCCCATCATATAAAGCCGAATCTTACCTTTTCAGATAGAATATCTGAGCTACTAACTCTTCTTGTTAAATGTTGTTCTTTATCTTCTAATCCTTTTAAAACAAAAAGCATACTTTGAATACTCCTTAGGATAGCAATAGTAACCAGTCTAAAATATAATAATTAGCAGTAATTATTTTAAAGGGTCTCATTTTTCTCACTCTCTCAACTAAAAAAATACAGCTAGGAAAATGAAAATCTGACTAAAGATCTTGCTATTAGTCTCCTTCTAGAAAAAATGTGCAAAAATGGTTCAAAATTATTGAATTAAAACTGTACTTTGGGGGTTGGAGCGATAGCACAGTGGGTAGGGCATTTGCCTTGCACGGGGCCAACCCGGGTTCAATTTCCAGCATCCCATATGGTCTCCTGAGCACCGCCAGGAGTAATTCCTGAGTGCAAAGCCAGGAGTAACCCCAGCGCATCGCCAGGTATGACCCAAAAAAAAAAAAATTAAAAGTCTACTTTGACAAAATCACTTCTGTATTACAACTATTTAAAACAAAACATGTGTAAACAGTTAAGAAGCAAGAGTTATTACAAAATAAATAATACACACTGATGAAATGATTAGTTTATACCTCTGAAGTTTAATTCAACATTTAGAAGTTATAATAGAAAAATGGCTCTACCACTTATTTAGAAAAGCGCCAGCAAAAATAGTTTAAATGTCAAAACAGG
Source organism: Sorex araneus (assembly GCF_027595985.1). Lineage (NCBI taxonomy): Eukaryota > Metazoa > Chordata > Mammalia > Eulipotyphla > Soricidae > Sorex > Sorex araneus. The sequence goes on from NC_073311.1 coordinate 14,343,247, forward strand.
GTTGGAGAGATAGAATAGCAAGTAGGGAGCTGTCTTTGCACACAGTAGATCCAGGTTTAATCCCCAGCACCCAGTATGGTTCCCTGAGCCCAAAAGGAATGATTCCTGAGCCCAGAGTCAAGAGAAAGCTCTAAGCACTGCCAAGTGTTGCCCAAAACAAAACAAAAATCAACGTAAAATCATCCACATATATTACCTACTAAAAACCTAGAGCCCAAATTTCTGAAAGTAATTTACAAAATCTTATATATAAAAATCTAAGAGAACCTGAGGCCAGAAAGACAGTGCAGAGATTAAAGTTCCTGCCTTGCATGTAGTACATCCCAATTTTATCCCTGTCATCACTTGGTCCCCCAAGCACCATCAGTAACAACCCAAAGAGTACACGCTTGCATGTGGAAGCTCCAGGTTTAATCCCTAGCATGGTCATGGACCACCACTTGGGTGTGACCTAAAAAAAGAAAGTTGAAAAGCTAAGGCACAAACTAAGCTTAAACCTCAAACCAAGTTTATTTTATTTATATTACATCTTTCTATGCTACAAATACCCGAGTTTGACTGCTCAAGCTGACCTCTTATAAACTTATTCAATAGAGAAATTACTAGAAATATTCTAGACAAAATATATAAAACCACCACCAGTTTTTTATTTAGATCAGTAAGGCTTATTCTGAATGTGACTTAGCTGAAACATGATTGACAAATTAGAAAATAGCTTCAGCATAACATAATTTTAATGTTTGCTTATGAGCAATTCAGCTCTAAGAAATACTAAATAAATGCAGAATGGGCACCAAGGGCATCTATCTGTGCCATTCACACTTTGAGCATCTATTAGCTACTTCAGTACGTGGTGATGAAGTTACATCATACTATCCAATTTCAGATAATCTTCCCTTTTAAGCTTCAATCTTCCATACATCGACTTCCCACACACTTGCTCTTCTTCAAGCAAAATTACTATAATATATTGAGCATTTTTATGAAATTCCCTCCTCCCTTCTTTTTTTTTTGTCATCGCAGTAACGAAGGTCACACACTTTAATTGTGGTGTCTGCACATACTTGGTTGTGGAAATCAGATCCAATGTTGATCATACTGGAGTCATGTGGGATATTACCCCAATTCAAACTTGTGGTTTCTTGTTTACACACGTGTTTGCTGCTGAATCTTAACTCATCCCAGAATTTTTAAAAACTTACAAAGCTGCACGACTTATTGGTAGTAAGTTCCTTTTTTTGCTTTCAGCAGCTTTTGAGCTATATACGCTTCAGTGCCAGAGATCCAATAGGAGCCAGCTGCCTATAAGACAAGCACCTTCTCCCTAGTACTATCTCTTCAGCTCCCATGTGTCTTTTTTATTTTTTATATGCCAATGACAAAGTTTTTGAGTGTCTTATTTCCCTAACTCCATTTCCCCCAGAAGCCCTATAGTTTTATACTGTGAAATACTGTGGAATGTATTTTTAGGAATGCTTATGACATTGAAGAAAAACTGCTCACAGTTCAAAGAACACCAAATAGTAACTATCAGGAAAAAACAATTTAAGACAAATAAACTTCAAATACTAAGTTCAGAAAAGGTTAAACATCTCTCTCTGATCTGAAACCTGAGTTTTAGTAGGGCATTAAACGTCTATCATTTGAAGATTTCTTAGATATAAAAGGCGGGAGCACTGCTCTGAGGTAGCAGAGACCAGGATCGATTAAGCAGGCAGGTACATGAGGAGCATAACACTACTTTAAAAATAAGCAATAACCACACATTACAGATAATGCAGTTTATATAGATCATGAAATATCTATAACTACCCAAACATGTAGATTTAGGTAAGCACTGTTCTCCCATAGATCTCTATAATAAAATTACTTAAATGTTTCTTTTTTGTAGGGGGTCTTGCAGTTCGGTAAACACCAGCAGTGACTAGGGACTTCTTACATCTTGGTACCAGGGAGTCCTTGGAGCTCTATTGGAGGACTGAAGTTCAAGCTACAGGGATTGAACTTGGGACTCTCGTATGCAAAGCATGCATCCAGGCCCTCTGAGTCATCTCTCAACTCTTCTTTACCCTGGGGTGGGGGGAGAAAAACTACTCCCCTGCAGTGCTCAGAAGACCCGCAGACACTCCAGCAATACTCAGACCATCTGATGCTAGGCCTGACAGGTGCTCAGGCCAACAGTTCTGGCTGGACTCAGTGATACTTGGAGCCACCAGGGTCACACTCCATGGAGCTTGGGAGACATATGATGCTGTGACTCAAACTCAGAGCCTGACACATGCAGTTTAAATGCTCCAAAACATTCTGAGGCAACACTTAAAAACCGGTCTTGTGCGGTGATGAAAAAATTTTAAATTACCCAAAATTCTAGACTGCTGGTTGGTCATCAGGATATAGGTGACTGTGAAAATTGTAATTAGAAATGGAAAGAGAATGGAAGACTAAGGGCATAAATAGTAAAGAAATCATAAAGTATTTTTAAATGAAAATCAGTTATAATAAAACCCACACATGAAGCTGAAGAGACAGCTCAGTGGGTAGGGTGCTTGCCTTGCACACGGCAGACCCAAGTTTATACCACATATGATCCCCCAAACACCACCAGGAGTAATTCCTGAGTGCAGAACCAGGAATAATCCCTGAACACCAATGGGTGTGGCCCGAAAAATAAACAACACCTTCCCCAGCCTCCAAAACATAAGTATTGTTTAAAAAATCATATACACTATATATCAGTGCTGGGGATATAGCTCAGTGGTAAAATACAGATCTCACACGTAAAAAACCCACAGCAGAAATCCTCAAAATTTCAATCCTGAGTCAAAATTAATTAAACAAATACATAAAATAGCCTACCTACAGCTTAAAGAAAACCTGAATTCCTCTGCAAAACATTCAAGGCTCTTAGGAATCCAATCAGTACTGCACTTTTTAATTTGTACTCGGTCATTCCCAGAAACATACCATTTACACTAGGTTACACTTTTCCCATCTGCTTGCCGGGAGTCACGGTGCTGAATTAAAGAGGAAAAACCCTCCCTGAGAATGTGTAACTAGAGTCAGTCACCACTCAGGTTAGACACTGGTACCACTTGAGTGGTTCTGCAGCACTACAAATATAAAGTATTCCCTGGGCAAGACGCTCCTCAGCAGCTTGGCAGCTGCAAAAACAAATCTGCTCTGCAGATTCCACCTTTGTCCTAAGACTCGACCAATTCCAAGGAAAAAAATTGAAAAGGAAAATGAGCATGACAAGAAAAAATTAAGTCAGTCACTAAATATTTAAGAAAATAATATTAAAATGTCAAAAATATCAAATCACCTCACGGTGATCCACAGATATTGGGAGGAACAAAATATCTAAGGTTAACATGAAGGGGGGTTTTCTTTGTTTTGTTTCGCTTACTCCCAGCAGTGCTCGGGAGACCGTATGGGGTGCCTGGTGCTGAAGGCGACTGGCCACGTGTAAGGTAAGCATACAACCCGCTACTCTATTGCTCTGGCCAATGTTAACATGCCTGAAGAAATAAAATTAAATCTAAAAGTGTGAAGCAGGGTTCGGAGTGATTACACAGTAAGGAGTTTGCCTTGATGCCGCCAACAGGGGTCCAATCCCCAGCATCCCATATGGTCACCAAGCAATGCCAGGAATAATTCCTGAGTGCAGAACCAGGATTTACCCCTCAGCATTGTCGGGTGTGCCCCCCTCAAAAAAAAAAAGAAAGCCTAAATAAAGAGTAAAGCAAAAAAATTTATTTAAATGATTTGAAAACAAAATAAAACTATTGTTTTAACAGCTTTGCATTAAAGCTGGGGGACTGGAGTGATAATACAGTAGGTAGGGCATTTGCCTTGCACTCTGCAACCCATATGATCCCGAGCACCACCAGAAATAATTCCTGAGTACAGAGCCAGGAGCAACCCTGAGCACTGCCCGGTGTGGCCACCACTGAGTGTGACCCAAAAAGACTAAATAAATAAATAAATAAAACTGGGGCGGGGGGGGGGGTGGCAGAGAGTACAGGGCTTAAGACACTTGCCTGGGCATGAGGCTGACCTGGTTTGACCCCAGCTCAATTCCTGGCTCTGTATGTCTTCTGAGCACATCCAGGAGTGATCCCTGAGCACAGAGCCAGAGAAAAAGCCCTGAGTGCCAACAAGTGTTCAAATAAGTGCATGAAAAAGTAAAATGATAAAAAACTGTACACTGCATCCTTGGGCGTGATTAGCTGAGAACTGCTTGGGGCCCCAGGCCCCTTGCAGCTCCCCCCCCAAAAATATATATATACATAAACTGCTAACTGAATTTTTAAGACATAATCAGTAGGCTGGAGAGATAAAGTAGCAGTTCAAGTTCTTGCCTTGCATGCTGCCAATACAGGTTTGATCCCCAGCACCACATAGGTCCCCTGAGCATTACCAAAAAGAAGCTCTGAGCAGACAGGTGTGGCCCAAAAGTTAACAGCAACAAGATAAAAATAATTGATGAGCTTATGCACATTAGACACAGCTAAAGAATCGATGACCTGAAAAATGCCACATAAGAAACTTGTTTTCAAAGAATACAAAGTTACAAGAAGCTAGAAAGTTTAAATAGAAGATAAACTGAGAAAATTTAATATAGCATACATCTATAGTTTCAGAAGGTAAAATATTACTTTATCATTGATTTCTCAAAATTAACAAAAAGTACTGCAAACTCAACTCCATGCTAGTAAGCAAAAAACTATAATCAACACAGCCTGGTAAAAGGCAAATTTAACAAACTCAGTAAAATACTGAGCTGTTTGTTAAAAAGGCGGCTGGAGTGAAAGTATAGTGGTAATGTGCTTTGCCTTGCACATGGCTGACCCAGGTTAAATCACAGCCACTGCATATGGCACGCCAAGCCCTGTCTGGAGTGATCCCTGAGCATAGAACCAAAAGCAAACCCTGAGCACACCAGGTATGACAAGGAAGGAAGGAAGGAAGGAAGGAAAGAAGGGAGGGAGGGAGGGAGGGAGGGAGGAAGGAAGGAAGGAAGGAAGGAAGGAAGGAAGGAAGGAAGGAAGGAAGGAAGGAAGGAAGGAAGGAAGGAAGGAAGGAAGGGAGGGAGGGAGGGAGGGAGGGAGGGAGGGAGGGAGAGAGAGAGGAAGAGAGAAGGAAAGAGAAAGAAAGGAGGAGAGAGGGAGAGAGAAAGAAAAAGAGAGGAAAGAAAGAAAGAAAGAAAGAAAGAAAGAAAGAAAGAAAGAAAGAAAGAAAGAAAGAAAGAAAGAAAGAAAGAAAGAAAGAAAGAAAGAAAGAAAGAAAGAAAGAAAACAGACTGGAGATATGGCCCAAAAAAGGTGGAGTGCACACCTTTACATGACAGGCACTGTGCTCAACTTCTAGCCTGGCATGATCCCACACAAGAGTAGATCAGCTGTAGCCTGGTAACCCCCACTGGGCTCAATCAGCAGAGCAGTGAGCCTCAACACTGGACCAAACTTCACTGGAACTGATCTGTTTCCACCCAACCCCACCAAATGAAGATCATGAAAATTTAAAACAAACGATCTAATAATCTACACATTCATTTCAAAGCATAGAACAGAAAGACTGATCACCTACAAGACCAGCCAAAAATTCCACAAATATTTAAAAGGTTAGTATCCTTTTGTGGTGAGAGTTGATACAATGGATAGGGCACTTGCCTTGACATGGAACCTGGGTCCATCCCTGGCACCACATATGGCTGTACCTTCCTACCCCCAAGCCCTGCCAGAGGCGACCCCTGACTGCAGAGCTAGGTACCCCTGGGTGAGGCCCCAAAAGCAAAAGAAAAAAAGAAACAGATTGGTATCCTTTAGATCTCATTCTCTAACAATATCATTGACTTAGAAATCTTTTTGTTTTTAAAGAAAAATATAGATAGAAAATCCATATTTGGGAGTTAAGAGACACTTTCAAATGGCCTACAAACAAGTAAAACTAAAAATACATAGAATAAAAGACACTTTACACATCAAAGTGATGTAGTTAAAGTGAAATTCGTATAGCCCTAAAAGATATGAAAGGCAAAAAGAGTTAATGATTTTTAAATGCTATTATGCATTTATTTCTAAGGAAACTTTTGGTAGGGAAGGCACTAAACCTGGAACTAATTTCATGGGGCAAAAAGGAATTGACTAATAAATGATATAGATGATAGAATTAGGGGGAAAAAACTTATTTTGCTTGATTTGGGGCCACATTGGGCTGTGCTTGGGGATCACTCCAGATGTTGCCAGGGTTCAAACCCAGGTTGGCCATATGCAAGAAAAGCGCCTTACCTGCCCTACAATCTGCCCCCAGATTGTATACTTAGAGACAATGAATAAACAAGATAAATACATTTTACCCAAAATACACTACCCAGAATTTGAAAGGAACAAGTAATTTAAAACCTTCCAGAAAAAAACTATATCCAGGTTTTCACCAATAAGCTGTAAGATGTACCAAGAATGATTCCAATCTCACTATTACAGAGGATAGAAAGGAAACCACTCAAAAATACATTTTGAGTATCACATCCTTGTATTAAAACTAGGCAAAAATGAAAACCAGCTCGAGAGAGATAGTACAGGCGCTGAGAGAAAGGGATGGACTTATGGTGCTTGCCTTGCCAACCCTGTTCCATTCATGGCACTGAATATGGTTTTCTTCCCCCACACCCCTACCCTCAATACCACCAGGAGTGATCTCCGAGCACAACTAGGAGTAAGCACCTCCAGATTAGCACCCCCTGCCCCACTCCCCCAAAAAGAACAGCCACTGAGGTGCAGAGAGAGCTCAAGGGCTGGGTTCAGTCCCCAGCACCGCATGTTCCTCCCTGCACTCAGCTGGAAGAGACCCCATCACTCTACGCACAGCTCCTCAGAGCACTGCCAAGATTACACACGCATTACATGCACCTAGATGAAGATCCTTAAAAGAACATCAGCAAAATTTTACTTAAAATCACACCAAACTGGAAAAACCTATGATGATGATGATGATGATCACCAAATAAGCTAAAGGTTAGGAAAGGGAGGAACTGGCCATCATAGAGCGGTAGGTAGGGTTCTGAGAATTGATGAAATTGTTGTCCATCTTTATGTGCTATTTCTATAACCTAGGAAATTAGGCAAAACATTCATTGTACCACCTAATTATACCTCTAGCTCTTGTTTCTCTTTCGTAACTGGGCGGCAGGTGACATCTATACAACTGTTTGGTCAAAAGAACTAGGGGCCAGAGCAATAGTACAGCGGGTAAGCCTTTCACACAGTCAACCCGATTCCCCAAGATGGTTCCCGGAACACCACCAGAGTGATCTCTGAGCACAGAGCCAGAAGAAAGCCCTGGGCATGCCTGGGTCTGACCCAAACACCAGAAAGTTAAAAAAAATTTTTTTTTAAACTCAAAGACCTATAATAACTAAATGGGGTAAGTTTTACTGTACATAAATTATGCCTTCAGAAAAATAATTAAATCTAATCCATTAACTTAAAACAAATCATAAAATCCATTATGGTAATAAATTATAGATGAAAAATTAAATGCCCTTCTCAGTTATGAAGAAAATAGATTTACTAAATTTCAGCATCTATTCATGATGAAAATTGCAAACAAAAAATACTGGGCAAAACTCCATTAAATAAATTTTTTTAAAAAGTTTAAAATATCTCTCTCCCCTCCGGGAGAAGGCGTGGTGTCCGACATTTTGTGGGTCCGTTGAGAAGGTACGAACTTGGTGGCGCGGGGGGAAAAAAAAAAAAAAAAAAAAATGTGTGCTTTGAACTTGAAACAGCCGCAGGATACAGAGCCAGCCCTAGTCGGGCCCGTGCTCGGCTCCGGCCGGCCGGGTTTTCGGCCCGGGCGCCCATGCCCCTGCAGAGCCGGTGGATGTGGAACAAGCGGGAACCAGAGACAGCTTTAGGAACTGGTTTCTGGCAGAATTTTCCCAGGACTTTATACAGAAATCCAAAACCGCGCGGACGCGTCAGCGTCCGCGCGACTTAACATTTATAATTGTCATCAATGTGAAACCGTTCCATTTGAACAGGTCAGACTTGGGGGGGAAACTCCAAATAATAACAGTAAGTTTTTGTTGAAATATTGAAGATTCTTAATGTAACAGCCACCTCTGGACTATGAGCTAAGCAAAAGCCCCACGCTGGCCAACGTGGCGTGGAGTACACCATACTATGAGGCGCAGGAAGGGGGATGAGGGGGAAAAATTAAAAAAAAAAATGGAAAAGGAAAAAGAGAAAAAAAAAGAGAGAGAGAGAGTTATGTCAACTATAGTGAGTTTTGTGTTGAATTATGGAATGTAATCAAGGTAAAGAAAAAATGAAGTGAAATTCATTAGTTATACAGTAGGGGGTAGGGGGTGGGGGCGGGGGGTAAACTGGGGTTTCTGGTGGTGGAATTTGGGCACTGGTGAAGGGATGGGTGTTTGAATATTGTATAACTGACATATAAACCTGAGAACTTTGTAACTTTCCACATGGTGATTTAATAAAAATTAAAAAAAAAAAAAAAAAAAGTTTAAAATAACTGTCAAGGAGCCAGAGAGATAATACAGAGGATAAGCCATTTGCATTGCATGCTGCAGGCCTGGCTTCAATCTCCTGTACCTCATTTGGTCGCCTGAGCATGCCAAGAGTGATCCCTGGGCAAAGAGCCAGGGGTAAGCTCTGAGCACCATCAGGAGTGGCACAAAAACCAAAAATATATATATATAAATGTCAAAATACCTTTAAGTTAGGTAACAAAGATATTCATTATCATTTAAATTTGGAAACAAAACTTGTCAATATTCAATGACTGTCTACATAAAAAAAAATTTCACAATTAAAATAAGTTAATGAAATATACTAACAAAACGAGTTACCCCTAGAATTTTATAACTAATTTAAATCTCTAATTCCATTACCTTGGCTCGATTCTGTAGTGTCCGGTTTCAGGGAAAGCTGTTTTGTTCCATCTTTAACTTTTTTCAACCGGTTCTTATCTCCTGGTAAAGTTAATTTTTGCCTGAGTGGTTTTAATTCAAATGCCTGAAAAGTTTTGACTTGGGTTTTCTCCTCAGGAGCTACTTCCTTACTTGAGTCCTTTGTAATACTGACAGTATCAGTGCTAGTTTGGTCCTCACAGTTCAATGTTTTAGGATCTTCCTGCACACTCTCTTCTTTGCTACTCAAAGCTAGTTTTTCATCCTTATTGATACACTCTAGTTCCAACTGTATTTGTTTATACTTCAAAAGTAAATCTTCAAAAGTTTCTTCCCCACAGTTCTCACTTTTTGATGAGTAGCTCTGTTTTCTTGATGGGGATCTTCCAAAACTTTTGGCTGAACAGCACATTAAGGAAATCAGTGTCCAAAAATTTTCCAGTTACTTTAACAAAAACACAGTAAGTTACAGATGAATTATTTCCCTTTCTAATTTGCTTTTCAATAAAAATTGACATTTTTAATCAGATTCCATTTAACATGTGCAATTAGTGACCATTTTCACTAATGTGACTATACTTCAAAATTTAATAGGTATACATATAAACACCTTGCTTACAAAACCAATTAGTAATTAGCTACAGTATCCAAAAGTATCCCCGCTTATTTAAGTTATAGCATCTTTCCTTTTTAGATACCAGGAAGGCTTATAACAAGCTGGATATTACAAGATTTTCTCCTGAAGGAAGAGGGAGAAGGTGAATGGCTTGTCACCAATGTGGGTAATTTTCTTCTTTTAAATTTCTTCTCATGTTTCAAATTGGAAAAAAAATAAAGGTTAAAAAGACGACACTGACAAAACTTATTTACAAACAAGAAGCATTTTCTTAAAAACCTAATCATAACAATCATAACTCACAAACTAACATTCCACACATGACAAACAATGAACAGTTATATAATTTTTAAAAGTCTTTTTAACAAGGACTTAAAGATTTTTCATCACTTTTCTTCTCTAACATAGAGGAACAGCAACAGGATTTCTTCCTTGGGAATGGCTACAATATTTTTAATTATAATTTTTAGACAAAATAAATTACTTAAATCATTTATGAGATTTGTTACATCATTTTCCAGCCCCAAAATTACCAAGTAAAAGCACTTTAGAAAGTTTTCACACAACTTGTCATTTAGCGACTTGTAGACCAATTCCCAGTAGGCTAGAATAGTATAGTTCCCTAAATATACTTCTCTTTATGACAATTTACAAGAACAATTTGTGAAGATCTCGAACTTCCCTAATTCAAGAATGTAAATCACCAGCAAATACTACAGAAACTGTTCACTGCAACTGAAAATCTGTTAAGTCTACAATGAAACTTCTAGAAAAGTTTTGGTTCTCTGAGCTCATCTATTTCCAAAGAAGTTTCTTGAGATTAGTTTCTGATTACCTATCCTACTCTTGAACCAAATATAATCTGGCTTCTGCTGGTATTATTCACCAGGCTTCCTAAACCTTATTCCACCTGCTAATCTCTGCTGCACTGAATACTAAATCACTTGCCTTGGCTTCCTTACCACTTTGTTTTTTCTTTAAGTCTTTATGATTCCTCCAACTGCTGCAATAATGGTGCTCTCCAGGGAGCTTAATTTAGCTAACACTTCTCTCTTTTTCAATTTTATTTTAGGCATCATGATTTACAATAGTGTTAATGGTAGGGGGTTCGTACACAAAACATTCCAGCATCACACCATCCACCAGTGCATCCTGCATTCCTATACTTTGTCTCTTCATTTTGAGCAATTATAAGTATTTCCAATAGTTAGACACACAACAACTTGTTTTTGAAAGACATGGAATTCTGCCTTCCACAAACCCGTTCCCTCATATTTGTAACTAATCTTTCTGGTATATAAATCTGATCAGATAACTTCCATTGTTTAAATCTAAGAGCCCAAAATCCTTAAATCGCATAAAATGACTTACTTCAGGGTTTGACCTATACTTCTTTTCTAATCTCAGTTTCCTTTTCATTAAAGTATAGTTTTATGTTAGATTTTTCTGCTCTTCAAATTGACTCAATCCAAATTTCACCACTTAAAGAAGAGGATTACTTGCTTCCCTCATTCCACTGTTATGTACACTTGCATATTAATTGTGTAAATAACCAGCATTTATCTTTTAGTGGAGCTATCTAAAGTCACAACCCACAGGAACTAAAGAAAAGAACCAAAGTCTTCCAGAAAAGTTTGTAAAGGCAAGAGTAAATACACCAACAAAAAGGGGAAGATGAATGTAACTGAGTTGTGCCTACAACTTATTTACTTCAAGGTTAAATAAATTTTATTACTGACAATATAAAACAGCTAGGATGAAACTAACCCTCAAAAGATTTGCTTTTAAGCTGTAATTTCTAATTGAAACCTGGTTTTAAAAACAGCTATTTGACCTTTACAGCTGTAGGTCAAACCTGAAGGATTTTCTACTGATGAGATGCTGGCATAATTGTCAGTTCTTATCAGACTTAGAAGTTTAAAACAGCAGTCCATTCAAAAGTTAAAATAGATTAACAAACATCTTTTGCTATGAAAAAGTAAGAAAATAGAAAATAGGAACTGGGGTAGAATCTTTTCTTCAATAGCTTTAGTTTTATCCATGTACATTATTACAGAAGAAAAAAGCTTAAAGAGTAAAATAATTCACTGAGGCAGGGAAATAATTCCAAGGGCTAATCACTCGCTTCGCATGCTGGAGGCTAGAATTTTATTGGAACATGTTCCCCAAGCACTGAGAGGCAAACCCTAAGCACCTGAGCTTGCAATAGCTTCAGTACCTGGATGTGGTGGGGGGTAGGGGGAACCACACCAACTACCTGTACTAATGTACTTCACACTGTTAGAAATGAGCCACAGAGTAACTCTTATTCACTCTTTTTTTTTTTTTTTTTTTTTTTTTTTTTGCTTTTTGGGTCACACCCAGCGATGCACAGGGGTTACTCCTGGTTCTACACTCAGGAATTACCCCTGGCGGTGCTCAGGGGACCATATGGGATGCTGGGATTCGAACCTGGGTCAGCCTGGGTTGGCCGCGTGCAAGGCAAGCGCCCTACCCGCTGTGCTATTGCTCCAGCCCCTCTCTTATTCACTCTTTATGCAATGTTTGTAAAACAATATTATAATAAGCATACAGTAGACATGACTATAAGTGAGTATGATTGATTTTGAAAGAATTTGTATTACAAATTTTGTTTGCTCACATTACACAAAGTGTCTGGTAACTAAGCTTTCCTTCACAAATTCTTACAAAGAATACCACCTCAAGGATGGATTACTGATACTTCATAAGGAAAACAATGGGCAGAGGATCAAAATAAGCATCCTTAATTCTTAAGTGCAGCACCTGTGAAAAGAAAAACAGCAAACAGCTCATTCTGAACAGTTACTATAGCAATTAAACTTAATATTTTCCAGTACTTGTTTCACAGTATAAGCCTGTTTCTGTGTAATCTTAATAAACTAATACAGCAGAGGCCAAATTGATAATATATTAATGGACGAAATAAGACTGCATTATAAGCAAACCAACTCATGAACTCCCTTCTCTAACGAGTAAATAAAAAAAATGATTTCTTACATGGCTCAATTTAAATTTGTTGTATTCAACTCGAATTTCTTTCTGCTCCAATACAAATTAAAAGTCTGGGGGTGCTCAAAGTAATAGCACAGTAAGATCCTTGCCTTGACACCACAGACCAGGGTTCCAAGCACCAGGGGCAGTTATCTCTCAAAGCAGAGCCAGCAATAAGACCTGAGCAAAGCTGGGTGTGGCCCAAAACAAGTTTAAGCTTTGCATTAAAAAATACACATATGTATGTGCTTAAATAGCCCTTCTGCTTTCAGACTCAAGAATACTCGCTTTAAAAACAATCCTGGGTCTAAGTTTCATAACTTGATGGGCCAGGGCAACAGTACAGCGGGTAAGGCATTTGCGTTGAACTCAGCCGACTTGGGTTCAATCTTCGGCATCCCATATGGTCCCCCCCAAGCACCGCCAGGAGTGATCCTGAGTGCCAAGCCGGCCGTAACCCCTGAACATCGGTGGTAGTGGCCCAAAAGCCAAAAACTAAATAAATAAAATTGTTGTCCAACCGTTCTCTTCCCGCCCCACACTGTTCAGCACTTCAGAGTTGCAAAAAAGATAACTTCAGGAATAGGGAGGCTAAGGAGCGTCAGGTTTCCCAAAAGGACAAGAATTTAAAAGCTCAATGTTACTAAGAGCCAGCCTGAGACACAAAAAGAAACAGGCTTACACAGAATGAAGCTTCACAGTTTTCAATGCCAGACGGCAACACAATACAGGAACAGGATTCCCAAACGTCTGATGATTACACATCCCGGTTTAAACCAAGTTCACGTAAAAGCGAAGTTCCAGACCCGCAAAACCAAGAACTGCGATCTGGACTTCAGAACCAGATCTCCGTTTGGGCCCCCCTAAATTTAAGCCCAATCCGTAATACTTGGGGGGTGAGAGGGAGAGAGACAGACAGAGAAAAAGGGGGGAGGGGGAAGCATCGTATCCAAACCAAGTCATCAGCAGGCACCACCCCACAACGTGCGCCGCGGAGAACACGGAGAATAACTCACTTTCTGCTGACACTGCCAAACCAGCGGTTCGGGCGGTTCAGAATAGTGACTTGTCCCCGGGACCTAGGAATGACGCTACGGGGAACTTTAGCAAGTGACACACCCAGGGCGGCCCGCCACGTTAAGGATACAACTCTTCCGAGGCGGAGAGGGCTCTCGCCAGTTCTGGCCGCCGCCGAATCCGGATCCCGCTCCTCCTCCCAGCGGAGGTCGGCCCCCGGGCTTGCCTCCGCGCTCCACCCCGCCGCGCCCCCGACTCCAGCGACTCCCACCGCGGTAAGGCCGGCCGCGAAAGCGGAAACGGTCCAAGGCGAGGTGGCTCCGCTCCCAGAAGGACGGCCGGGGGCTGCTCTCGGACAGCGAGTTCGAAGGCATCCGCACCGCGGGCGGGTGAGACCGGAACGGCTCTTTGGGTCGGTAGCTGCTGTGTCCCCTGAGGTGGCCCCGCTCCGACGCGTGCCGCGAGCGTGAGAAATTTCTCAGCTGCTGCTGCTGCTGCTGTTGCTGCTGCTGCTGCTGCTGCTGTTGCTGCTGTTGCTGCTGCTGCTGCTGCTGCTGCTGCTGCGAGGAGGACGACGACGAGGAGGAGCCACCGCCTCCGCCCGATCCACCGCCCCGGGCCGGGTGTGGCGGCCTTCGGCGCGGGTACGGTAACAGCCCGCCGCCGCCGCTGCTGCTGCTGCTGCTCCGGCTCCGGATCTGACTGTTATTATCGTCGTCGCTGATCTCCCCATCTTCCAGCTCCCCTTCTTCCTTAGGCGACAGGCCGCTGGAGGCGGGGACCGGAGGGTCCGCGGTCGCCATCCGGGGAGCAGCGCCTGGCACTCAACCTTAGCCCTCCGTCCGGGGATCCGCCCGACAATTGCCTCCCTCCCTGGTTCCCTTCTTTTCTAACGGACCCGGTCAGTGCGGCCTTACCCTATTTTCGGATACCCAGCGGGCTCTGCTCCCCAACTTCCCCGCACCCCAGCTCTTTCTCGCCGGGCCGTCGCAACCCAGTTCCTTTCCCTAGCGCCCCCTTGCTCCTCCGCGATCGGGGCTCTTCCGCCTCGCGAGAAAGGGGCTCCGAAAGTGGCCTGTCCAAGGCGTCACTTCCGGCGGCTCGCCGGAAATAAGGCTCCCAGTTCTCGCGATAACATCGGGATAGCGTGATGTTGTCTGGGAATTGCAGTCTCTCTCTCTCGCTCTTCCCTCGCTCCCCGAGGCGCCCCTTTCCAGCCTATCGCCGACGTCCGCTGCGGGGCCCGGCCCGGACATTGGCGAAGCGGGGCTCGGCGGGCGGGGCTTACTCTGAATCTCCGCCTCTTGGGAGTTTCGTAGTAATCGAAGTCGGGAGTGGGGGAGGCCTCTTTTTAATTGCTCGGAGGGCCGCGGCCGAAGAAGCGCGGGTGTGCCCTCCCTCTCCGAGGGGCCGGGGAAGGGGCGGGCTGTGTCCGCCATGTTGGTGAAGGGAAACGTAGGCGTCTGGGGCTCTAGCGGTGTCGGCTCTGCTGGCCCGAATCCGCCATATTAATAAAGAGAAAGCAGGTTGACGTCCACACACACACACACACACACACACACACACACACACACTCACTCACACTCACACACACATACACGACCCCTCCTTCCCACCCTGTCCCCCCGACTCAGCTCGGTAGGTGCCCCCCGCCGGCCCCCTCACGCCCTTCTTGCCCCTCTGCCCGAAGGAACGGTAGCAGGCTGCGCCGAATGAGGGGGCGAGGGAAATGCCGACCAATTGCGCCGCGGCGGGCTGTGCCACCACCTACAACAAGCATATTAACATCAGCTTCCACAGGTAACGCGGGCAGGGCGGCGGGCGGGGGCGCGGGGGCTGCTGCGGGGCGGCGGGGCCGGGGGCGCCCGCCCGGCTGCCCAGCCCGGAGACGCGCTCGCCCTTTGTGTGTTTCTCAGTCTGTCCGGTCTCTCCTTGCCTCCGGGGACGCTTCCTCGCTTTCTGAAAGAAACCCAAGCCCTGTTCCGTGGTGTTTCTCCCCTAACCAGGGAAGGTGACTGGAGGATGCTCTAATTTTTTCCCTTTTTACTCCTCTCTATTAGACCGAGTCTTGACATTAATTATGCCATAAGAGGAAGAGAGGCGTTCCTGTGCACGTCAGCAATCGTCTTTAGAGCCTGCTGTGTTCCCGTTAAACTTAGCAGATGCTCACTAGCTGAATTTACGTGGGAAGTGTTTGAATTTTTTTTAACAGGCACGGTAACTCGGATAAAATGTCACTAGTAGCCATGGGATTAAGCGATATTAAGGCAGATGACAAGCTTTCTAGTACAAGAGTAATGGGATTTGTTTTGTTGTTCCTTTGTTTGCTGGAAAAGCAATTAAAATTCTGTAGTTCTGTCAAAGCATACTTCTTGAAAGCACTTTGATCACTACAAGTAAATGTGCGTCTTCTCTGCAATTACCTGCCGTGTACCTGAAGAAAAGAAGCAATAATTTAAATGAAAACAGTTCTGGTTTATATACCTCTCAATTTAAGGAAATTACATCCTTGACCTTTTCCCCACTTCGTTATATCCCCATATTAAAATCTGCCTCTTTAAAGCAAACACAACAACTTGTGATGTTTCTGTTTTTCAGCTGCTCCATGCAAATGTAGTGCTTCATCCATCCATCAAAAGTCTACAGATTATTGCCTGACTTTGTGTTAGGGATCCAGAAAGTCCTTAGCCTCCTGGTGTTTAGTGTTAATGGGAAAGAAAGACATAATTACTGTGAAGTGTCAGAGAAGAGACATTCAGGGAGATATAAAGTGACCTTGGAAAGTCAAAGAACAATTTACTTCTCAAAGATGTGAAATGTCAAATGGGTTGAAAGGTTGACACATTTGCTCCTTTATGCTACTTTGAATGGTTTTCTATTTTATATGAGTATTGAGAAGCTTTCAAAGAAGTTTTTTCAAAACTGGTCTTTTTCGATGTACATGTTTTTTAAAAAACTGACTGCCAGTACAGCAATAGTACAGTGGGTAGGATGCTTGCCTGTGGCTGACTCAGGTTCTATCTCTGGCACCCCATATGGTCCCAAGATGGCCAGAAGTGATCCCTGAGCACAGAGCCAGGATTGAGCCTTGAGCACTGCCGGATGTGGCCCAAAAACTAAAAATAAGTTAAAATAAATTAAAAACTGTTTGCATTATACACAATTATTGTGCTAAAATGTTGGTCAGGCATCATGGAGAGGATGAGTCTGATGAGAAAGATTATTACAGAATGATAATTTACCTATTTTCTCCTTCACAGAGAACTCCCACTACAGTGTCAGCAGAACTAAACAGTGTATTAAGTTGCTGGCACAACTAATTTAGAAGATGTGACAGTTGATAAAGGAAAAAAAAGTTAGAAATACATGAAAACCAGTGAGTTTTCATATGGGAGAAGGAGTCAATATTAAATCTTTAAAAGAGGGGCTGGAGCGATGTACAACATGTAGGGCATTTGCCTTGTACATGGCCGACCCAGGTTCAATCCCCGACATCCCATATGGTCCCCCAAGCACCGCCAGGAGTAATAATTGAGCACTCTGCCAGTAGTAACCCCTGAGCATCGCTGGGTATGACCCAAAAAGCAAAAAATAAATTTTTAAAAATAAATTTAAAAGATGCATAGTGTATACCTTTATGTACTTGACTGTTTACTTAATATGAAATTAATTTTTTCATGTGAAGCCCCTGCAACATTTAAAAATTTTATAATAAAAATGCATTCCTATCTCATAAACACACCTAACTTTTCTCCCAGGACATTAGTAGACTTATTTATTCCTACATGCAAGTTGTGTTGCCTAAGTTTACTGTCACCCTTTTTCTTCTTACCTAGACCAGTCCAGTATAAATCTTGTTAGTTATCTGAAATTGCTCTTGTTAAGATGAGTTGTTGCTCTGAATTCACTTTCATAGCATAGCATGTGAACATTTTTCCTTGAAATACTCTCTACTTTCATATTATTTGAACCATTGGCTATAACCTCTCCACTCTCCTTTGCTAGCCCTTCTCCCTATATCCTGACCTAGGTCTGTCATCAAAGAATTGCATCGGTTCCTCTGGTTTCACTATCCACTTGCCTATGTCTCCCAAGTAATTCTTCAAGTAATTCTTCAGAAATTCCCAAACTTATATGTCCTACCGCCCCTTAAAAAAAGTTCAAATATGAAGGATTAATGTCCTCCTGGAAATCTGCCATCTTTTTTTTTTTTCTTTTTGGGTCACACCTGGCTATGCACAGGGGTTACTCCTGGCTCTACACTCAGGAATTACTCCTGGCAGTGCTCGGGGGACCATATGGGATGCTGGGAATCGAACTCGGGTCGGCCGCGTGCAAGGCAAATGCCCTACCCGCTGTGCTATTGCTCCAGCCCCAAAATCTGTCATCTTTAAATAAAGTGCACATCAATTGCACTGGTGTCTTCTACTAACACCCACCTGGATCATGTCAGTACTTACTCACCCCTGCCCCAAGTGGTACGCCTACTTTGGGGCACACTGCACTGACAGGTTTTTCATTAGTTCCTCACTTTCACCAAATCAACACTGTTAGTGAGGGACAGAGACTGAGGCTCAAACCATAGGGCATATGCCTTGCATCTGCGGCCCTACATTAAAATCCCCACTTCTAGCACCTCAGTAACAAAATTATGTACTTATTAATCTTCCAAGCCTGCTCCACTTCCTATATGCCTATTCTCTGTAGATGAAATCACACAGAAATTTGAAGGTCAGTTTCCCTTCTTACAATTCCCAATAATTGTTTGGGGTTTGTTTTGTTTTGTTTTGTTTTTTAATTTTAGTGAATCACTGTGAGATAGTTACAAGTTTTCATGTTTGGGTTACAATCTCACAATGATCAAACACCCATCCCTCAACCAGTGCACATTCCCCACCACCAATATCCCGGGTATACCCCCCCTCCCACCCTCCCCCTGCCTCTAAGGCAGACAATATTCCCCATACTCTCTCTCTACTTTTGGGCATTATATCTTGCAACACAGACACTGAAAAGTCATCATGTTTGTTTCATTATCTACTTTCGGCATGCATCTCCCATCCCAACTGATTCCTCCAGCCATCATTTTCTTAGTGATCCCTTCTCTATTCCATCTGCCTTCTCCCCTCCGCTCATGAAGCAGTCTTCCAGCTATGGAGCAATCCCCCTGACCATTGTATCTACCGTCCTTGGGTGTCAGCCTCATGTGATGCTACCCCACACTCCACAAATGAGTGCAGTCCCTCTAGGTCTGTCCCTCTCTTTCTGACTCACTTCACTTAGCATGATACTCTCCATGTTTATCCATTTATAAGCAAATTTCATAACTTCATCTCTTCTAACAGCTGCATAGCATTCCATTGTGTAGATGTACCAAAGTTTCTTCAACCAGTCATCTGTTTTAGGGCACTCGGGTTGTTTCCATATTTTAGCTATTGTGAACAGTGCTGCAATGAATTATATAGGTACAGATGTCATTTTTATTGTCATTACCCAGATGTCATTACCTATCTGATAAGGGATTAATATCCAGGTTATACAAGATACTTGTAGAACTGTAAGAAAAAAAAACCTCCACCCCCATCAAAAAATGGGGAGAAGAAATGAACAGAAGTTTCTTCAAAAAAGAAATACAAATGGCCAAAAGGCACATGAAAAAATGCTCCACATCACTAGTCATCAGGGAGATGCAAATCAAAATAACAATGAGATATTATCTCACACCACAGAGACTTGCATACATTCAAAAGAACAAAAGCAACCAATGCTGGTGTGGATGTGGGGAAAAAGGGATGCTCCTTCACTGTTGGTGGGAATGCTGACTGGTCCAGCCTTTCTGGAAAACAATATGGACAGTCCTTCAAAAACTAGAAATTGAGCTTCCATATGATCCCGCAATACCGCTTCTGGGAATATATCCTGAGGATTCAAAAGAACACAGTAGAAATGACATCTGTATCTATATATCGCAATGATTGTTGATTGGATTACTGCCTTTTTAACGATACCGTTCTGTTCATGCACTGCTTTGCAACTTTTTCGCAATGAGCAGTGTGTTGCTAAATGTTTAACAGCTAGATCTCCAGGAAAGAGGAAAAGTCCTGATTTGTAATGAATGTTTAGCCAGTTTTCATGATATAACTGATTTTCAGGATACCAACATGACACTGATGGTGAATTTAGGAAGAAATGTACAAACTAGTCTATAGTGTTTACAGCATACAGTTATAGTAGACATAATCTTAAAAGTAGAAGCAACAATAAAGAAATAGGGTTTTATTATCCTTGTTTTTAGCATTTTGTATTTACGTAATTTAATTTAAAAATGGCTGTGTTTAGCAACCACTTAAAACATTTTTTGTTGACTGTCGGCTTTCTAAATTTGGTCTTTCAACAGCTTACCAGTGTCATTTTGGATAAACTTCAAAATTACTCAGCAACTTAGAAAGCCCTCCAACATAATTCTGTGTCATTCTTCTGGGTCTATAGGATACCAGGCACTTTACTACTCCTAATTTTGTTTCCCTAGTTCCTGCTCCCTTAACACCTTTCTAGATTAGACTTTCTGTTTTATGGTTCTATGTGACCCTATACATACTAATTTGTAACACGCATGACACTTGTAATTATTTAATATCAAATAACATGTCACTATCATTTACTGTGCATTGGGCTAAGAATTCACTTGCTTTCAATTCAAAACTTTGAGCCACACTAGAAATCATTATTATCTACTTTATAGGTGACAAAACTGAGATCTAAAATCATTCAGCCAGATTACCATGTGGTTTTACTCCAGACACTTTTCTTAGACAATTTTCTACTCCATCAGATATTCAGTTCTGTACCTTTTATATAGTATAATAGGAAAGGTTCAGAAGTAGACAGTAAGTATACTTCCTATAGTTTACTACTATACACAGTAAAGTATAAGAAAGTAGACACTGTAAAGAGTTTAGTATGAGAAGGTAGGCTCTGTAAAGAGAGATTAGTTTTCTTTATCACTATATCTTCAGCCCTTAGGAGAGTAAGACCCAAGCAAAATAGCATTGTTTAAACTGGCAGATTTTCCAAAGCTTTTAATGTTCTGAAAGTCTGGTTCTAATATTGTATAACCATCTGTTACCACCATGTCAATTTTGCAGTTTTGCACAGGATGATTTTTTTATTGAAGTCGGCTTATCAAGTATATCACCCTTTGAAAGTGCCAATAAAATCTGAATAACATGCAAAAATGACTATTGTTAAAACTATTCAAATCAAATTACAAAATTAACTGGGTATTCCAATATAGATCATCTAAACATTATTAATATCAAGCCCCATTGGTTTTTCCATTCATTCATTGAGAAATATTCATTGAGTACTTACTTCATAGGATAAAGTATTGAAAACAAGAGCTCCTACATAGGAGAAATTTACCACTTAGTCACAGAGACAGAGAAAGTAGTGATTATAATACAATACATTTAGTTCTATGTGATATAAGAACATCTAAAGTAGTCTTCTGATAATTAAACACTTGGTTTGGAAAGTGAAATTTCCAAACTAAAGGGTTTTATGGGGGGAGGGGCTCTTAGGTGGTACTCAGGGTGCCTGGGGCACTTCCAACAATTCGTGACCAATTGCCAGATGGTTGAATGTTAAGGGCTTTGGATGCAGTGCTGCTCAGAAGGATGCTCAGGGCTATACCAGAAGTGTTGCAAGGGCCTCATGGTGCTGAGGATAAACTGGGATCCAGTACACGCAAGGCATTTGTACTCACCTTTTTTTTTTTTTTTTTTTTTTGGCTTTTTGGGTCGCACCTGGCAATGCACAGGGATTACTCCTGGCTGTGCACTCAGGAACCACCCCTGGCGGTGCTTAGGGGACCATATGGGATGCTGGGATTCAAACCCGGGTCAGCCGCATGCAAGGCAAATGCCTTACCCACTGTGCTATCACTCCAGCCCCTAGAAGCTTGATTTTTAAGCTCTTACTAAGGCTTATGAAAATTTTCCAACCTATTAAATATTGAAAGATATCTTTGAAATGAGAATACTTGACTATTAATAGTAAGAACTAAGCAAATAGATAATTCACTTTAAGGGGACTATAATGAAATAGAAATCCATATGAATTGTGGAATGACAGGCAAATGTTAATATCTTCAGATCACAGTGAGTTTGCAGTTGGAAGGCTAGGAATAGAAAGGTTGAATTCCCAGTACCCGATATGGTTCTCCTAGCCCCTCCAGCAGTGATCCAAGAGTGCAGAGTCAGGAATAAACTCTGAGCATCACTAAGTATGACCCAAAAAAGAAAGGAAGATGTTTACCAATAGATCTGGACTTCCATTTCTTTGTGTCCATGTAACTCTGTGAGTTAAGCAAACCTATCGTATTGGATATACCTGAAGCTGATACCTGCTGAGCTACATGATCTTCTAACATGAATGTTTCTTTTCAAACCCTAGTCAGTACAAAATTTATTCTTCAAAGAAAACTGTTGACTGAGGAAGTGGCTTAATGGGCTTATACATGCTTTGCATTGCAGAATCCTGGGTTCATTCACTGACACCACTTGGTTTTCTCTCACCACCCCCCACAATCCCACACACAGCATGTGATATGACAAAAAAAATACTAAAAAGTTAAACAGTACATGTTAATGATTCTCACACTGCCAGATCAGTCAACACTCTTAACCACTAGCATTTTCAGACAGCCTTTATTTGTCTCAACAGGTATACAGGGGCTATAAAACAGTGTGTTCTTCATTTGAAGTAAATATGAAAGGAAAAACATTTCTTCTGTATTCGTCAGCATTTTACTTTTTGTAATAACTACACTTTCTACTGTACTGTGTAACTTGAGGGTGGTGGGGGGGATGAAATGCTGAACTAATTTCAGCCACATGAAAAACAAGCACCTTAGCCCTTGTACTATTTTTCTGGCCCAGCTGGAATTTCTTTCTTTGTTTTTCCCCTTTTTTGTTTGTTTGTTGTTGTTGTTTATGAGGCACGCTCTACAGACTTGGGGCTTACTCCTAGCTCTGCTAAGCGATCACTCCTGGTGGACTTTGGGGTCCATGTGGGGTGCCAGAGATTGAACCCGGGTTGGCCACATGCAAGGCAAACAGAGTCCCCAGTTACACTGAAGTATAGAGTAATTTAATAGTCTACATGCATAGTACCAAATCTTTCTAAGACTGCTAAGAGTTAAATATGTGAAAACAAAATAATCCCTTGTTTTGTAAAAGCAAAATCATGTATTTCACTGGATACTTAATAAAATTATAAAACAGTGGTATCATAACAGGAACACAGGAAGGAATTTCAGAATCTTCCTCTAGGCTTTTCTTGATAAAATTTAGTCTGTAGATAATCTGATTAATAATCTGGATATTGTGGTTTTATAATGGTTTCTTTACATTTTATTTTATTATGTTTGATGTCAATGAGAAACACTTAGTTAGCACCTTTTAAATTTTTAGGTGCAATCAGTGTGCTATCTGAAATTTAAGTTGCCTTTTTTTTTTTTGGTAAAGGTTTCCTTTGGATCCTAAAAGAAGAAAAGAATGGATTCGTTTAGTCAGACGCAAAAATTTTGTACCAGGAAAACACACTTTTCTTTGTTCAAAGCACTTTGAAGCCTCCTGTTTTGACCTAACGGGACAAACTAGACGACTTAAAATGGATGCTGTTCCAACCATTTTTGATTTCTGTACTCATATAAAGTCTATGGTAGGTGGTGTTACTTTATATACTAATCTTTATCAGTTTTAAACTCTGACCCCTTTTTCTTTTTTTTTTCTTTTTCCCCCCTACCCCCTGACTCTTTTTTTCTTTATAAAGTGGAATAATTTTGCATGCATTAAAATTGATATATAATCATCTACCTCGCAGAAGATGCAAAATTTCATTTGTGAAGTGAAAGTACAGTCTAGAATTAGTGTGCGGGTCTCCTGACTTTTATTCTTTCACCAAGGCAAATTATTTTATTATAATGATACTTTTCACTACTATCAGTTATTATCAACAGTTGAACTGTGGTTTTAAAAAAAAGAATAATGAAACCTCTGACATTACTCTGATTTTGAGAAGATCTGAAGGTCATTTGTGCTTCTGTACTTGGAAAATTTGGTCATTTACTGATTCAACAAATATTTACTAAACTTTACATTATGTCAGCATAATGTAAATTAGATTCTAGAGTATGTTGTACTGTAGTACTGTAGTCCTGTTCATCGATTTGCTCGAGCGGGCACCAGAAAAGTCTAAGGAGATATAATGAACAAAAATAGAAGGTTCGCGCGACCTTTTCTAAAAACTGAAAACATACAATCTTTTAATGAAAAACTAATTATCAAATGCTTCCTTGGTAGTAGGGCTGTCTTTCTTGGGGGGAAACTCCAACAACAATAGTGAGTTTTGTGTTGAAATATGGAACGTAATCAAGGTAAAGAGAAAGTGAAGTGAAATTCATCAGTTATACAGTTGGGGGCGAGGGGGTGGGGGTGGGGGGTATACTGGGGTTTTTGGTGGTGGAATATGGGCACTGGTGAAGGGATGGGTGTTTGAATATTGTATAACTGAGACATAAACCTGAGAACTTTGTAACTTTCCACATGGTGATTCAATAAAAATTAAAAAAAAAAAAAATAGAGGGTTTTACACTGAAGAGGAGGACAGGATCCTTTCTCAGAGGAAAAACCACTACTTGAATTATTTGTTACAGTTAAATTTTAAATTCATTAGTAACAACTTGGGAAGGTTGTGTAAACTAGTTACCACAGATTCTGAAAGTTTCTAACAAGGCAACATTGTCTTTTTGATGTCTGAGAACCTCCTGTACTGATTAATACCTACAGTACCCTGTTGAAATTGACCTATACCTATTTTTGACAGGAAAGTGGAAAATTTGGTCATTTACTGATTCAACAAATATTTACTAAACTTTACATTATGTCAGCATCTAAATTAGATTCTAGAGTATGTAGCACTGTAGCACCAGTAATGTCTCCATTGTGAGACTTGTTGTTACTGTCTTTTGCATATCAAATACACCACAAGTAGTTTGCCAAGCTCTGTGGTGTGGGCGGGATACTCTCAATAGCTTGCCAGGCTCTCCCAAGAGGGACAAAGGAATTGAACCCGAGTCGGCCACGTGCAAGGCAAATGCCCTACCCACTGTGCTATCACTCCAGTCCATTCTAGACTATAAAGATCAAAAAAGAGTGTCTGCCCTTTCGGCCAAGTAGAAGCAATACCATTTGTAGGTTTCATGAGCACAAGAACCATATTTGTCTTAACTCTTCACCATTGTATCCCTAGGAATTCATAAGTGAATTCCTATATGTTTCAAAAACAACAGATGTTTTCAAAACAATAAATGTTTATTGACTTAAAAATAAAGCATGAGGGGCTGGAGTGATAGCACAGCGGGTAGGGCGTTTGCCTTGCACGCGGCCGACCCGGGTTCGATTCCCAGCATCCCATATGGTCCCCTGAGCACCGCCAGGGGTAATTCCTGAGTGCAGAGCCAGGAGTGACCCTTGTGCATCGCCAGGTGTGACCCAAAAAGCAAAAAAAAAAAAAAAAAAAAAAAAATAAAGCATGAGGTTATAATATAGTCTGGAAACTAAACACAGTTTTAGTATTGCTGAATATAATTCAAGGTAATAAATGGTCAAATAAGATAAGGTACTAAATGGCTTAGTCTGATGGGGGAGGGGACATTTTCTCTTGATAATGAAGTGCAAAGAGAAAGTTTTCAAGTGTAGAAGCATCAAATCTGTTAGAAAAATTATTCTCATGGCAGAATAGGGATAGTTGGGAATCAGAGTGAAGCAAAGATCAGTAAAGTTTTTAAAAACATATTAAAGCTAGATATGATATGGGCCTGATGCGGCACTGACATGAAGAATAATGCAGAGGCCAGACAGATGGTACAGTTGAGTCCACTTGCCTTGCCTGAGCTGACCTGGCTTCTGTAGCCAGCACCACATATCCAGCACCTGAGCCCCACTTAAAAGTGTTCCTGAACTTAGTACCAGAAGTAAGCCCAGAACACAGCTGGTAGTGACACAAAAATGATGGAGTATGTTAGGGACGTAATTCAGTGGTAGCATATATCTTACATGACTGAGGTTTTAGAGGTGGAGGGGAAAAATCCATGCTACAGATATTCAGGAGGTAGAATTAATGGAAATTTGACAACTAGTTGAAAGAGTTAAAGGGAAGCCATTTCCTAAGGTTTCTGATTGGTGGAGGAGGACTGGAAGAAGTAACTGAACAATTAGTAAAATTCATTCAGGAATTTAGTATACTGGGAGTATTTTTTATTAAGCAAAACTCCTGGCATGAAATATAAGTAAAACTGAGAGAGTTGCATTTGCTTAAGAGAAAACTTAAACCAGTATTACAGATATACACAAGATGTATAAATACATCTTATATTGGACTGAGTGAGAACATTGCAAAAAAGTTTTAAAGACGCCACAGAAGTATACTCAGTAATCTGGAAGAGACCTAATATGTCCACTGTCTTATTTCAAAATTAGTGTTTTTATCTCTGAGAGGAAATGGACAAAAATAAACATAACTAAATATTAATTTATCTAGTTGAGAAATATTAATCCATGAAAGCATGAGATAGGCTTCTGAGGTTTTCTCTCAAACTTTGATTTTTTTTAAGATAAGTTTAATTACTATTATCCAGAAGTGGACAAATTTACTTTTTGGGTATATTTCATAATTTATGTTCAACCCTCTAATTTTATTTGGCTCAGAAACTGAAGTCAAGGAATCTTCTGAAGAAAAGCAACAGTTGTGTTCCAACTGGACCATCTAATTTAAAATCAAACGTTAGTAATCAGCAAGTACTGCTTGAACATAGTTATGCCTTTAGGAATCCTACAGAGGCGAAAAAGAGAATAATTAAGCTGGAAAAAGAAATAGCAAGCTTAAGAAGAAAAATGAAAACTTGTCTACAAAAAGAACGTAGAGCAACTAGAAGATGGATCAAAGCCACTTGCTTGGTGAAGAATCTTGAAGCAAATAATTTATTACCTAAGGGCACATCAGAACACATTCTTCCAACTGCCTTAAGCAATCTTCCTGTGGAAGGTTTTAAGATTCTTGAACAAGATCAGCAAAATAAAATACTACCAATTCTTTAGGACCAAGTACCTTCATTAAACATTACTTTACATAGAACTTGATGCCCGTTCTTCATTTTATTCAAAAGAAAAAATATTTAAGAAAATTATGTCAAAATTGGGTATTTAATAAAGTTTTACTTGAAGCTACACTATTACTGTATAGTTTATGAAGACTTGAATACAAAATAAAAAGGAACTTTTGGTGAAATTTACATTTGAAAAGGAATGAAAGTGCCTTATATAGGAATTATGAGTTTAAATTTTTTCTACAAAATTGTGCGTTTACAAAGTGTTTTGTGTTTCTGTCTTTTAAAAATACTTATACGGGATAATCTATGACAAGTAATGTGTTTAGCTTATTTTAGAAAAAAAATCTCTACATACCAAAGTTGGCATATTACATTCTAAATAAGATGCTAAGTAGGAGTTAACCAACATTAAATATGATTGTAAAATCACTGGATTTTATGCTAATTATTATTGGAACTATGATTTGGAAATTTACTTAAAATTCTGAGGTTTACAGAAAGTTCTCTTATTTAAAATTTTTGTACTTTTTTTTAATCAGTAAGAGTGGCCTCCAAATATTAGCTTTTAAGAAACATTATAAAATAGTTTGACCTAACAGTTATAAAAATATATAAAATATCCTTCAGTCATCCAAGCTAAGTAAGGCATCAAGTAAATCTGGTAGCTGAATATATACACTATCTCAGATAGCACATTGTGTTAATATAAAGATTGTGATCTATCTTTAAACTTAATGAACAGTTAGATAAATATATGCTAACCTTTATCTCATAAAAATACATTTTCAGTTTCAAAATTGATGCATTAGGAGCAGACACCCCATATTAAAAATTAGTCCAACCCCTTTCTACTCTCATATTGATACCAAAACTCTAGCTTTTTTCCCCAAAAAATTTCATGGGCAGAATTTAGTCACAGAAAATCACTTACAGTATTTTATCTTCACAACTTACAACTTAAAATGGAACCACTTTATCTTACACATAACTTGCTTCTGACTCCTTTTTTAGAAAAAGTAAAATAGAACAGCTGGAGTGCATAAGAGAAATAAAAAACAGTTCTCTAAAAATACATGTGTCTGTGATTAAGCTATGCAAGTGCTAATTATTTTACAAAGCAGTTTATTACAATTATTCTTGCAGCTGTTACTTAAACAAGTAAAGGCTTTCCCTTTTCACTAGATAAACATTTAGTGGAATTCCGTTCCTTCAAACACTAAGTCAAATCATGTAAAAATGAGTACACGTGGGGCAGACCAGTGTACAGTAGGTAGGGCGATTGCCTTGCGTGCAGCTGATCTGACTTGCATCCTCAAATCCCATATGGTTCACTGAGCACCATGAGAATTCCTGAATGCAGAGCCACAAGTGACCCTTGAGCATCGCTGGGTGTGCCTTCCCCACCCCCACCCCCTGTCAAGAATTTTTTAAATGAGTACCTGCAAAAAAAAATTTTTTAATGAGTGCATGCAAAATTAAGTAATTTGGTCCTCCTGATTGGAGCTTCTGACTCATTGATATGAAAATATAACAATATGTAAATTGTCACAAATTTTTCCTGTAAATTAATGGTTACTTTAATGATTTTTTTTTCTTTTTGGGGTCACACCTGGCGATGCACAGGGGTTACTCCTGGCTCTGCACTCAGGAATTACCCCTGGCCGTGCTCAGGGGACCATATGGGATGCTGGGATTTGAACCCGGGTCGGCCGTGTGCAAGGCAAATGCCCTACCCGCTGTGCTATCTCTCCAGCCCCTACTTTAATGATTTTAGAGTTGTTGGTTTATTTTTTGCCTAAACCCAGGACTTCACATGTGCAGGGCAAGTGCTTTCACACTCACCTGCAAAATTAAATCATTGACCCTTGTTTTTGTTTTTGCCAACTATTTAAATTGCTGTGGTTTTTTATTCTTTAAATGAATATTTGCTTGGATCCTGAAATGATCTTCTTACAATAGTAGCACCCATTCTTTTAGTAAGGAATACCTTCTGTGCAACTAGATTTTGCAAAAGCAAAAGAAATCTGTTTTAGTTTTCAGACACTTAAGATAACTATTAAAATCTTTTTATGCATACCTTGTTAGTCATTTTATATTTGTCTTAATTTTTGAATATACTACCTTGAAATTGATTTTTTTTCTAGTATCTTCTTTGGGGTTGACTTTGTTTTTTGGGTTCTTGAGACACACCCAATGGTGCTTGGGGCTGCTCCCAGCTCAGTGCACAGGGGTCATTCCTGACAGTCCTCAGGAGACCATGCAGTGCAGGAGATTGAACCTGAGTCTTCTACGTGCAGTGTATGTGCTGCAGCTCATCCAGCTATCTCTCTGGCCTGTTTCAAATATCTTTGCACTAGTATATAATCACCAGCACACTAATTATTTCTACTTCATAACTGAAAATATTTAGTAAAATAATCATTTGACTATAAAGTATGTTTTCCAAGTATAATTTCCATGTAGTTCAACATCCTTCCCCAATACAAAATAAAAGATTAATATCACTGGTTTCTACCTTCAGTAAGTAATAGCTTGCCACTATAACATTATAGTTTTATTTGGGGGGAGTCAAACCCCACGATGCTTGGGGGACCATGTGGTTCCAGGGATCAAACCTCTGGCTCCTGCAGTCAAAAAAGCAAGTGCTCCAACCTGCTGAGCCACATCCAAAGTCTGTCAACATTTGAAAAATCACAAAAGTAAGACATAGTAAAATACATAAGCCTTGATGCTTAATCATCATGAATTATAAAACTATTAAATACACTGGCACTCCGCAATTTGGATTTGGGAGGGCCAGACCTGATGGTCCTCAGGGTCTGTTCCCAGCCAGTGCTCGGGGGACTGTGCAGTCCTACCTACTGAATCCAGACCTCCTACACACAGATCTCCGTCCCACTGAGCGAGCTCTCCAGCCCTACATTCAGTCATTTTTATATTTTTCTTTTGATTTGTTCATACTATTTTCATGTTACTGACCTAATAACATGTTCCAAATTTTCTCTGCATGAAATTGTTTTTTTATGAGCATAAACTGTCTCTACCTCTGTTCATTCTGTGTTTGGTCATTCTTTCCTTATGTACTAGGTATTAATCTCAAAGACCCAGTCCAAGGCAAAGACTTGATAAAAAGGTGACAATGACACGATTTTATGCTTTTCAGTTGCCCTAAATTCCTGAGAAGCATTTTAATTTTAAATGTAATTTTTTAAATGTTGTAAAGAAACTAATGAGAAGTAAATGGTGTTAAATTGGAAATTAATGAGAACATACAGGCTTTAGATTTTCTAATAAGTCGTTTCTTTAAAACAAACAAAAAAAAAAACAAACAGATTTTGGGAGCCCAGAGCAGTAGTACAGTGGGTAGAGTGTATGTTTTTTTTATTTGTTTGTTTTATTTGCTTTTTGGGTCACACCTGGCGATGCACAGGGGTTACTCCTGGCTTTGTACTCAGAAATTACTCCTGGCGGTACTCAGAGGACCATATGGGATGCTGGGAATTGAACCCAGGTCGGCCGAGGTGCAAGACAAATGCCCTACACACTGTGTTATTGCTCCAGCTTCTAGAGTGTATGTTTTGATGTGACTGATCCGAGTTTGATCCCTGGTATCCCATATGGTTCCCAGAGCACCACTGGGTGTGGCCCCAAAAATGAACTAAACAGGTTTTATGAATGCCTTACCAAAGAATGTAAAAGACATTGATGACATCTGAATTACAGTGTTCACTAAAATTGGTTGTAAGGTAATTTTCCCTCTAAGATGTACATAAATTTTTTCTTAATATCTATCTTTATTGAAGGAAATTGTAACTGAAAAATTACACTAAAACAAAGGAATTGAGTTTGATATTTTGTACAAAATAACCCTACTAACACAGGTTTTTTATAGGGTTTTTGTTTGTTTGTTTGTTTGTTGGTTGGTTTGCTTGCTTTTTGGGTCACACCAGCCATGCTCAGGGGTTACTCCTGGCTCTACTCTCAGGATTTACTCCTAGTGGTGTTCGGGAGACCATATGGTATGCTGGGAATCGAACCTGGGTAGGCCGTGTGCAAGGCAAACTCACTACCCGCTATGCTATCGCTCCAACCCCTATAAAGATTTTTTAACAGCACTGTGGAACCTACATGTTCTCGTTCTTTACAAATATTCTCTGTGTTAAATGATATTAGCTTTAATTTACAGATGTGAAAATTCTCTTAATGAGTAATTTACTCATTCAGATATTTACTATGTACCAAATGGCTGCAAGAAGAGAAATGCCAATAATATAAGAAGTTTTATATTTAACAAATGTTCATGCTCCAAATTTCCTCATTTGCTCTCAAAATTGTAACCCTTTGTTAAACAAATTATCATTATTTAGTAGGACAAGTAGATATATAAAATAAATTAAGAACCAGATCACTCAACAGAATGGAGCATATGGTTTGCATGAAGGAAGCCCAGGTACAACCCCTGACATCTCATGGTTCCCCATGCACTGCTAGCAGTCCCTGAGCATAGAACCTGCAATACCTCCTGAGCACTGCTGGGTGTCACCCAGAAGCAAAACAGAAAAACTGTAAAAGATAGTCTGTGAAGTCATTTTTGATGTCTAGGTAGGTGTAATGATGTTTTGTCTCATTCCTCAATGTTAGAACATGGGTAAATCTTCATTTTGGTATAACAGAAATAGGTTCATTTCTATGCCACAATATGGAGTTCTTTGGGTATTAGAACAGTTGAAACTCGCTAAAAGTTATTTTATAATGTGTGTTTGAAAATTGAATATTGTGTTTACAAAACATTCCAAGTATGTTGATATTAAAGATTTTTTTCTAAGAAAATTTCTGTCATGCCTGTTATTTTCAAAATATGTACATAAACATCTCTGTGGAAACTCTATTCATAAATTGAACCCCTAAAATACGTGAGTAGATATCTACCTAAACTGAATCACCAGCAGTGCAGTCCCCAAAGCTCTCTAGGAGTTTCCAAACCCCCACTACACCCCCACCAAGCAACAGGCCATGAGCAGCCCTGAGCACTCCGGGTATAGCCCAAGTAACAAAAAGAAAGAAAAATTCTTCCTAAAGTGAAGCAAGTGTAAATGAAACAAAGATGGGAGCCTGAAGAGGCATTTTTTGTCTGTGTGTGTGTGTTTGTGTGTGTGTGAGTGTGTGTGTTGTTTGGGGGTCACATCTGTCAGTGCTCATGGGCTACTTCTGGCATAGTCCTTGGGAGTCATTTCCAGTCGTGTTCAGGGGATCAAACCCAGGCTTCCTGCATGTAGATCATGTGCTTAGCCTCCCGAGCTATCTCTTCAGGCTCTAGTTTTGTGTTTGTGTATATTTGTTTTTTATAGGCTAGGTGGGAAATACATAGAGAAATAACTACTATCCAGTCATCTCTCCCAGCCCCTGTCTTACTGTCCCCAAGTTTAATTACCAGAACAGGGTAATTACCAGAACAGTCCTGAACTATGCTCAACACCTTGGTTAATTTTTATTTTTATTGTCTGTTATGTACATAAACGGGCTAGAGCAATAGCAGAGCGGGTAGGGCATTTGCCTTGCATGCAGCCGGCCCAGGTTCAATTCCTCCATCCCTCTCAGAGAGTCAGCAAGCTACCGAGAGTATCCCGCCTGCACGGCAGAGCCTGGCAAGCTACCAGTGGTGTATTTGATATGCCAAAAACAGTAACAATAAGTCTCACAATGAGATGCATGCTGAAAGTTGACTAAAGACTGAACAGGATGACCACTCAAAACCCCTATTGCAAATCACAACACCCAAAAAGAAAGAGAAATATCAAATTGGAATGCCCCACTACAGAGGCGGGGTGGGGTGGGGGGATGGGATTGAGGGGGTGGGAGGGATACTGGGTTCATTGGTGGTGGAGAATGGACACTGATGGAGGGATGGGCTCTCAAACATTGCACAAGGGAAAAACAAGCACAAAAATGTGTGAATCTGTAACTGTACCCTCACTGTGACTCACTAATTAATAAATAAATAAATTTTTAAAAAAACAATAAGTCTCACAATGAAGACGTTATTGGTGCCTGCTCGAGCAAATCAATGAGCAACAAGATGAGAGTGACAGTGACAGTGATGTACATAAATGTATTTATTTGTGCTATTTTAGATACTGTTTATATCTGAGGGATGAACAACTAGAAAAATATTTGTTCTGACAGTAATTTGAGGCTCACACAAAGATTTATTTGTAGGTCAGATTATCAAAGTGTTTTAATAAATTACAAAATATACATAAGATGTGACTGTTATAATTATAAAACATTGTCTTGAAAATTGGGGGCTGGAGAGCTAGTACAATGGGTAGGATGCTTGCTTGCCTTGCACGTGGATGATGTAGGTTTGATCCTGGCATCCCATATGGTGCCTAATTATCATTTTTGCTTGTTAAAAGAAATTGTCACCCAAAAAAGAGAAAGGCATCTTATAGTAAGGAGTGTCAGAGGTGAAATTATTGAACTGAAAATTCACCTAAGACAGAAGCTCAGTGATCCCTGAGCACAGAGTCAGGAGTAGGCCCTAAATACTGCTGGGTGTGGCCCCCAAACAAAAACAGATTCAAAAATCACATTGAAAACTTCTCTGAGAAAAGTTTACAGCAAAATGCCAGTTATTTTCATAACTTCAAATCATATATTTATTCCCAAATTACTCCATGATTGCACAGTCTGAATAGGTGTAAAGATAAGCATAATATTCTTATCATTTTGGTCAGCGGCTATATTACTTCTAGAATTTTCCTTCATTTGGAGTTCTGCATCTCCGCCCTACTCACATGCTTCTCAGTATGCCAGTCGCAATCTGCAGGGCAAGGGGTGGTTGGCATCTACTGTAGAGGCCTTGGTAGCTTTAACCGCTCTGGAAATGATGAAAGATGTTTCTGATATATAGCTGAATATAATGTTTAAAAGCCTTTTTGATCTGGTATCTAACCTCAGGTATAAGAATAAAGGTATCAAGAGATAATAAAGGATTATTCATGTATTCTGGAAAGTTTAGCTTGTTAGAACCTCAATTTAAATTGCTTTTAGTTGAGAAGCCAGGAAGACAGGTGAAAGGGCTGGAATGCACTTTTGAACATGGGAGGCCCAGGTTTGATTCCTGTGACCATGAGAACTTAGGTTTGATCCCTGCACTGTAGAGAAGATCTTTGAGATGAAAGTCAAGAAACTAGACATATGCTTCCATCTCAGATGAATTTTCAGTTGAATAGTTTTGAACTTGGCTCTGACACTTCCTACTACGTGACACTTTCTTCTCTTTTTGTGACACTTTAACAAACCAAAATAACAAGTACTTTTCTCCTTGAGTTCTATTTTATACATAATTTGGATTAAATCACCATTTACTGTGTAATTTTCTACATACATATTTTCATCCATATTCCTTCAATGTTATGATTGTGTTGGTGAGGAAAGATCATTTTTATTGAAACCACATAGAAAAATGTGAGGAGAGAGTGGGAGGGAGAAGTGTGTGTTCAAGAGAGAATTTCTCTAGAGTAGGAATAAAAAGGAAACAAGAAAGTAAGGTACATGTCCAAGGGATAACAGGGGCTTGAAGAGCAAGCCAATGCCTGGATCTATTTTTTCTATTGGTGCCTCAAGGATCTAACAAATATACCTTAGACATTAAAATATTAGATTCTAGAAAGTCAAAACATTTCTTTGTCATAGATTTAAAGGAATCAAATGGAGTCTTCAGATATTTGCCATGTTTTTCTAGCAATGGAAAGTGTTTTTGTCATTGGGTTTCTTTTTACAATTATGTTAAATGCCAAATGTCTATGCCAGAAAAATTCAAATTTGGAGGCTGGAGTACAGTGGGTAGGGTACTTGGACCCAGGTTCCATCCATGGTATTCCATGTGGACCCCAGCACTGCCAGAAGTGATCCCTGAGCACAGAACCAGCAGTAAATCTTGAACACTGCTGGGTATGGTCTAAAAGCAAACCAAATAAATACAAACTCATTTATATTAAAGAACAATTAAACCTGAATGGTATACCTATTGTAAAATTAATTAAAGATTACTAATGTTAACAACACTTGTCAGTAGAAATTCTTTAGTTCATGATTTCTCAAATAGAAATCTGATTGAACTGCTGCAAAGAGTTAAACAAAGGTGTTTATGTTCCTTGACTTTTTGGAGCCTTTTTAATGCACTCACAGTTTTATGAAGATGAAATTTCCCTCCTTCCTTCCTTCCTTCCTTCCTCTTTCCTTCCCTCCTCCCCTCCCTCCCTCTCTAACTTCCTTCCTGGGGGTGGAACACATGGCAATATGATTCCCTGCTTGATGAGGAATAAAATAACTATATATTAAGGAATATCATTTAGGAGATGCTTAATCAGAAATTCTAAGTTGCTAGGAATTAGTTTTAAGGAGAGAAATTCTTTGGTCAGGAAGAGGCTGAAAGTGCTCTGTATGTAGAAGCCAGTTTGGACCCCCAAACAATGCTAGGTATGGCCAACTCCAAAAACTAAATTGATAAAGTAGAGAAATACTTGAAATTTCCTTTCCTTGGAGTCAGAGAGTGTGGGAGTTTTAGAATCAAGGCCCTTGCTCGGCACATAGCCAACCCCAGGTTGACTCCCACCCCACCCCAACTCCATACTTCATGTGGTTGCCTAAGCACTCCAGGAGTAATTCCTGAGCACAAAGACAGAAGTAAGCCCTGAACACCATTAGGCTGGCAGCCCCTTAACTCATTCCCTTTTCCTTTTCCTTTTCCTTTTTTTTTTTTTTTTTGATGTGGTGTTGGGGATAGAATCAGGGCCTGACATCTGCAAGGCAAGGCAAGTGCTCTACTGCTAAGCTATACCCTTGGTGCTGTTGAAAATTTTTTAAATTTTTGTTTGTTTATTTTGGGGTCACAGCCAGAGGTGCTCAGAGCTTGCTCTTAGCTCTGCACTCAGGGATCACTCCTGGGAGCCTCAGGCACTATATGAGGTGCCAGAGATTGAACCTAGGTCTGCCATGTGCAAGGCAAGTGCCTTATCACTATACTATCATCCAGTTGAATTTTTGTTTTGTTTTGTTTTGTTTGTTTTGGGGACACACCCAGAGATCCTCAAGGGTTAGTCCTGTCTCTTGCCCCCAAGGAATCACCCCTCGTGGTGCTTGGGGGACCATATGGATTGCTAGGGATCAAACATGGGTCAGCCAAGGCAAGTGCCTTATGTGCCATATTATCTCTCCAGGCCCCCTGTTGAAATTTTTTAAGATCATCAGTCACTGTCACTGTCATCCCATTGCTCATCAATTTGCTCAAGCGGGCACCAGTAGCTTTCCACTGTGAGACTTTTTGCTACTGTTTTTGGCATATCAAATATGCCATGGGTAGCTTGCCAGGCTCTGCTGTGCAGGTGAGATACTCTCGGTAGCTTGCCAGGCTCTCTGAGAGGGGCAGAGGAATCAAACCTGGGTCAGCTGCGTGCAAAGTGAAGGCCCTACCCGCTGCACTATGGCTCGAGTCAAGATCATCAGAGTCTGTGAAAATATCAAACCAGGGCTAGAGAGAGACCTTGATAGACTTAGTGAATGCTTTGCATGAGGGAAGCCTGGATGTGTATCCCAGCATTGCATAATCTCAACCTTAAGCACAGAGCTGGTAGTAACTCCTGAACTCTGATGAGCTTGCCCCAAAATGAAATAAACGAAGACAAAAAAAAAATACCTCAAACATTAGGGACCAGAAAGATGCACAAAAAGATCTAAAGAGCGAATGCTCAAGTCCCAACTTCTATCCTCATGATCACATGATCCTCTGAGCTTGGCCTAGGGTGATCCCTGAGCCAGGAGTAGCCCCTGAGTCACACCCGGCGATGCACAGGGGTTACTTCTGGTTCTATACTCAGGAATTACTCTTGCCGGTGCTCAGAGGACCATATGGGATGCTGGGATTCGAACCTGGGTCGGCGGCGTGCAAGGCAAACGCCCTACCCGCTGTGCTATCACTCCAGCCCCAAATCCACAGGGATTTTTATAGCAATCTTTTACTACTAATGCAGACACTAAAGCAGTATCTACAATATTTTTAATATGGATAAAATACTTCACTTTTATATGCCTACTCAGATTTTACCCGTTACATTTCCTTAATTCTTTTCACTAACTAAATTTTACATTTGCAGGTTTTGTGCATTTAGTGCTTACGTATTTCACGTAAGCACTAAAATACCTTAGCATAGAAATTTTCATTTTAAGCTTTGCTTATGACAGGGAAAACATGTAATTACCATGATAAGAACCACATACAAAATTAAATGGAATGCAATATATTTTAGATGCCAGAGTTGGAAACTTATCTCTGTAAATGAGAATAGGGTTTATATTCTATTGTATGATCTTTAATTACACGGCTTAAAAATTACAAAACAATCATCAAAAACCGACTTTTAAGAATATCTTCTGACAAAAAAGTACAATCGAAACAACATCTGCACATGTATGTTCATCGCAGCACTGTTTACAATAGCCAGAATCTGGAAAAAACCCGAATGCCCCAGAACGGATGACTGGTTGAGGAAACTTTGGTACATCTATACAATGGAATACTATGCAGCTGTTAGAAAAAAGGAGGTCAAGAATTTTGTAGTCAAGTGGATGGGCATGAAAAGTTTCATGCTGAGTGAAATGAGTCAGAAAGAGAGAGACAGACATAGAAAGATTGCACTCATCTATGGTATATAGAATAACAGAGTGGGAGACTAACACCCAAGAACTGTAGAAATAAGTACCAGGAGGTTGACTCCATGGCTTCGAGGCTGGCCTCACGTTCCGGGGAAAGGTCAACTCAGAGAAGCGATCACCAACTACATTGTAGTCGAAGGCCATGTGGGGGAAGGGAGTTGCGGGCTGAATGAGGGCTAGAGACTGAGCACAGCGGCCACTCAACACCTTTATTGCAAACCACAACAGCTAATTAGAGAGAGAAAACAGAAGGGAATGCCTTGCCACAGTGGCAGGGTGGGGTGGGGGGGAGATGGGATTGGGGAGGGTGGGAGGGACACTGGGTTTACGGGTGGTGGAGAATGGGCACTGGTGAAGGGATGGGTTCCAAACTTTGTATGAGGGAAGTATAAGCACAAAAGTGTATAAATCTGTAACTGTACCCTCACGGTGATTCTCTAATTAAAAATAAATAAATTTAAAAAAAAAATATCTTCTGATTATTCCCTTTGCCATTTCCTTACGTTTTGCTGGAGCAAGCGACACTGAAATTAATTTGCCAAGGGAGCAGGGTGGGGGTGGGAGGGAACCTGGGGACATTGATGCATGGAACCGAACTGGTGATGGGACTATTGAATGCCTGAAACCAGTCTATTATGAACAACTTTGTAAATCACGGTGGCTACTAAGAATAAACTTATGAAATTTTAAACGAACAGACCTCTGTGCCCTAGATGAGCCAACCCCGACCGCCTGCCCTTGGGGCCGCCCTTTAAGCGCTCACGTGAGCGACGTGGGCGGGCCACTACGGCGCATGCGCGTCGGGGCTGCGCCGCCCGGCGAGGTGATCAGGGCCGCGGGGGGCCGGCGGCCGAGACTTGGACACTGTGACCTGAGCCGGGCGGTCGTGGGCGGCGACGTGACGGTACTCCGCCGCGCCAGATTCGCGGCCAGGGGTCACCTGGATCTCGCTTACCACCCAGCCCCTGGCCAGCGAGCGGCCCGCAGT
This sequence comes from Sorex araneus, assembly GCF_027595985.1. Lineage (NCBI taxonomy): Eukaryota > Metazoa > Chordata > Mammalia > Eulipotyphla > Soricidae > Sorex > Sorex araneus. Next base: position 14,381,702 of record NC_073311.1, read on the forward strand.
CGGCGGTCCCGGGGCGGCGGGGGCGGAGCTCGGCCTGCGCCGACAGCCCATTGGCTGCCTCCGTTTCCCCTTCGGCTTCCTGCGGCGGCGTTCAGGTGTGGGCTGGAGCCGCCGGGTGCGCGCCGTCTGGGTATTCGGGATGCTGCCGAGCGCTCGCGGGAGGCTGTGAGTCTCGCCTCGACCACTTAGTGCTCCACCCGCAGCCGTGTCCAGGAATAGTTTGACTCCATCGCTACTTTGTATCAGTCCTTGGAAGATGGCACAGTTTGTGTACGGCACTTATGTTCCAGTGGTTTGCCGGCGGCGTAAATCGATTTTATTTATTTGATTCTCTCAGAAACGCCTTGTGTTTTCTCCCCCAGGTGCTTGTAATCCTTGATTTCCATGGCCAATATTGACGACGGCATATGCAAAAAATACATAAAGATGATAACTAATATTGTTATATTGAGCCTGATCATTTGCATTTCCTTAGCGTTCTGGATTATGTCCATGACTGCAAGCACCTATTATGGTAAGTCTTAGTGTTCACGATAGATTTTTTTTTTTAATATCCTAATAGGTGAAACTCCAATTTGTACAATTGTGACATTTGGAATTCACAACCTTTAAATAGTTAGGAAGTGTTATGCTCACAATCTGAATTTAATTTACCAATTAGAAAGTCGAATCAGTACCTGGAACATTGTAAACCATTCCTCAATCTGTGTGGTTTTGTTTGGTCCGTCTTTTTGTTTTTTGTTGTGTTAAGGTTGGAACCCAGGCACTCTTCTCCTTCACAGCCCTGGCGCACCACCGTATATGTCTTAAACCAATTCCAAAATTAAAGTAATTCCTAGTGATTACATCTCCCTTGGTTAAAAATAAGGTGAACAAGTCTTGAAATGCAACTGCAGTGGTACTTTTTAATGAAGTTTTAATCGCGTAGTTTATCAATGTCAAAAAAAACTGAAAATAAAATGTGGTATGATATTTATATTGGGAGATGTGGAGTATTTGTCTGCTTTTCAGTTAACTGAACAGGCTAGTTTTTGCATATATATAAAGTATTAAAACACTGTGTCTTCAAATCTTTAAGGTTTTGAAGCTGCATCAGGATGTAAGTATGCCAGGACTAGAGCAATATAGTATATATATTATATAGTATATATCAATATAGGATAGGGGATCAGGCCCTTGCTTTGTATGGGTGCGACCCAGGTTTTATCCTGGCACCCCGTATGGTCTCCCCAGCCTGCCAGGAGTGATCCTGCCAGGAGTGATCCCTGTGTGCAGAGCCAGGAGTCAGCTCTGAACACTCCCCTTTAGCAAGCAAACAAAACAAAAAAGTTATTCAGGGTGCTTTTGCCAGACTTCCCTGCTACTTTATAGTAGTTTTGTTCAGCTTACAGGAAAAATGTGAAAAGTAAACAGAGAAACTTCTTACATGTGGTTATGTGATAAATGATTACCATTTCAGATCTTAGTCCTTTGGCCAAGAGCCATATGAACAATCTAGTGGTTGTTCTCCAGTGTTCAAAAGCTTCCTGAATCGTTCGTGATGAGTAACAGTAGGGGATGAAGTTTTGAGGTGGAGAGGTATGAGAGTAGATTACCTTTAATTCCAGTTTATCTAAGACTCGAACTAAATCAAACTCAGTATTTGTCAACTGAAATGTTTCTCGGGGCTCAGAGTCTTAGTGCAGTGAACTAAGGCACCCAGCTGTGTCTATTAAAGCACGTGGAATAATATTCACTACTAGAAACAGAATTTTCCCCTTTTGTTGTTGTTGTTGAACATTAGGCCCTCTTTGTTTTATATTTCACCATTTTTTCACAAACACCAGCACAAACTATAGTTTCCCTTCCCACCCGCCCACTCAGCTATAAACATTCAGGCTGAGTAACTTTATTTTTTAATTTTTTTGGCTTTTGGTCACACCTAGTGATGCTCAGGGGTTAATCATGGCTCTGTACTTAGGAATTACTTCTGTTGATGATCCAGAGATCATTAGGCATCAAACCCAGGTCCCCCGTGTGCAAGGCAAATGCCCTACCTACTGTACTATGGCTCCTACCCCAGGCTGAGTGGCTTTTTTTTTTCCCTATTTTCTTTTTTGGGTCACACCCGGTAATGCACAGGAGTTAATCCTGCCTCTGCACTCAGGAATTGTTCCTGGTAGTGCTCAGGTGACCATATGGCAATTACTCCTGGTAGTGCTCAGGAGACCATATGGGATTCGAACCCGGGTTGGCTGTGTGCAAGGCAAACACCCTACCCACTGTGCTAGCGCTGCAGCCCTTTAAGTGGGAAATCTACACTCTGTATAAAGGAATCAGTCTGTCTTCAGAAGTTCTACCATGTGGCCTGAGCTCCCCGTCTTCAAAGCAGACACCAAGAATGTGATTTTTTTTAAATATCTCCTAATCTTGAGATAGTGACTCAAATAATTTGAAAACTTTTGCTAGCCAGAGTGTCTCTGAACAGGAGTGCCATTGTTTTATTTATGGGGAGAATCAGTTGCTAAAATATTGACTTTGTTTTTTTTTCTTTTTGGGTCACACCCGGCAATGTACAGGGGTTACTCCTGGCTCTGCACTCAGGAATTACTACTGGCAGTGCTTGGGGGACCTTATGGGATGCTGGGATTCGAACCTGGGTCGGCCGCATGCAAGGCAAACACCCTACCCTCTGTGCTATTGCTCCAGCCCCAACATTGAATCTTAAGATGTGTTGCCAGTAAGAATAGTTATTTAAATTAAAAAAAAAAATCTCAGACTGGGGCTAGTGGTAGAGCACTTACCTTGCATGTGTGAGACCCTGGTTCCATTCCTGTCACCACATGGTCCAAAAACAAAGGCAAAGAGTTGTAGTTAGAGTCTACTAAGAAAGGAGTTTTCTGTAGTTGTTAGGATTAAATGTCTGACTCTTGAAAAACAGTGGAAAGTGTTAGAACATAGAGGAGGCACCTGGCCTGTGCCACCAACCTTGGTGCTTCATGCGGTCTCCCAACACCTCTAGGAGTGAGTCCTGAGCTCCGAGCCAAGAGTAGCCCTGAGCATCGCCTTGTGTGGCCCCCAAACTCCCAAAATAATAATAACCAGAAATTCATTTCATATCTCTAAATATGTATGAAAACCCATTATTATAGTTATACATACTTTCCAAGTTAACTTTGGTTACTTTTTGTTGTTTATGACAGTACTTTAATCCAGAATACACTTATCAGGTCTGAGGATCAAGATTAGCTTAAGCAGGATTGAGACAATTAATGTTCTGCTTTTGTAACTTCCCAGGTAACTTACGACCTATTTCTCCCTGGCGATGGCTCTTTTCTGTTGTTGTTCCTGTTTTGATCACCCTCAATGGCTTTAAAAAGAAAAGTCTCGATCACAGTGGGGCTTTAGGAGGTATGTTATATTTTGAATATTTAACCATGTAAGTGCTTTCGTATATGATAGAAACTCATGTTTCTATCATATACTCTGGATATGACTATAAATCATGATTAGTAATTAAACATAAACAATGCACTTACTATTCAGCATTTATGCGTCAATGTTTCAGATGCTTAATGAATCTCTTAGTGTAATCTACAAATGTAACTAGTAAACGTAAATCAAATTCAATTGATAGCAAGTAGAAAAATAGATATATGAGAACCTTGCTAATGTTGCACCTTTAGTTAAATAGTCTGCCAGCAGAAATATTGGAGAATTCCTCCTAGTAGATGAAACTTTGGACAAAATAGACCTTGGAAATTGCTAGTAGAAGTCTCAAGAAGATTAGTCTAAACATTGTTACAGTTCATTTCTCAGGGCTTAGTTGGGGGTCATTATTCTGGCTACAGATATTTTTGAGTACTTACTGTGTTTACACTTCCTAAAAGCATTCTTCCTTTCTTCCTTTGGTATCTCAAGCAAGAAACAGGTTCGAGCAAGAAACAGGTTTCAGGGTTTTTTCATTTTGTTTTGTTTTGGCTTGTGGGTCACACATAGCGATGCTTAGGGTTTACTCCTGGCTTTGCACTCAAGAGTTACTCCTGGCAGTGCTTGGATGACCATATGGGATGCCAGGGATCTAACCCAGTTCAGCCGTGTGCAAGGCTGAACCCTATCCGCTGTACTATCGCCCTGACAGAGCATAAGACTCATGTGACCAAAAAGTAGTGAAAGGAAAATCTAATGAAGTATGGAAGGGCTAGGTAGTATGGAGGTTTGTGAGACACAAGATAAAGATTCTTCCAATCTGGGTGGAATCCATCAGCCTCAAAGCTGGAGAATGGTTTGACCCAATTTGACACTGGGATTTTCATGTTCTACCAGTGCTAAGGGACAAAGACATAAGAACAGAGTGGATGAAAGTCCACTATAGAGAACTCATATATCTAGGGAGCGAAAGTGTGCTAAAGCAGAGCTTCTTGAAGCATTTAATTCCTAGAAGGAGGTGCTGTAAGTGCAGAACAAAGAAGTATTAGGGGAAAAAGTGATTGTGTTCTATGTGGACTTACAGAGGAGTTCTTAACTCTCTCTCTCTTTTTTTTTTTTTTTTTTTTGCTTTATGGGTCACACCCAGCGATGCTCAGGGGTTACTCCTGGCTCTGCAATCAGGAATTACTCCTGGCAGTGCTCGGAGGACCATATGGGATGCTGGGATTTGAACTCGGGTCAGCTGCATGCAAGGCAAACGCCCTACCCGCTGTGCTATCACTCCAGCCCCTGTCTTTAACTTTTCTCATAAAACTTCATCATGACGTGAAAAGCTTTATATAATCTATTTATTCATTGTATGCCTGTCCTAATAAAAAGCACATAGAAACTGAAACCGGTTTCTTGCTCAGAGCTATCTGAACAACAACAACAAAAATATTTACAGGGAAAGTGAAACATAATCATACTCAATAAATATCTGTAGTTAGGTATCCAGAGTTGATCAGAGACAAGAAAACTGATTCATATGATGCTTATTATCCCAAGGTTCTGACCTATGTGCTGGAATATCACTTTTAAAAAACCGAATAATAGAAAGTAGAAGGCCGGTTGGAATACAAATATCACTGTTCAGACACACCCTCTCTTCCTGTGCTCAGGAGGTTGCTTTGGTCAAAACAAAGTGAGAAGTAGTACCGTGAACTCACAGATTAGGTCTCCTCCCTTCTACAGTGTTTGACAAGTCTCCCAGTATTTCATTCTTTGGCCTTCAGGTTTTATATTTTGATTCCACACTTTTTCTCTTGGCTAATTTAATATGAAGCAGTTGATTAGATTTGAGTTTATTAAATTATAAATTGACACTTCTGCCTCCCAGAGAATAGACCCAGGTTACACTGGTGGAAATTTGGGATGTAATTCCATTCCCACCATAGAGACATTTGTAAACAGTGGTGTTTCACTTCTCCAATGGTATCTATTAGGTACAGAATTGACCAGCTTTAAATTCAGGGGCCAGAGTGATAGTATAGCAGGTAGGGCTCTTGCCTTGTACAGGGCTGACCCAGCTTTGATCTCTGGCACCCTATTTGGTCCCCCGAGCACTACCAGGATGGATCCCTGAGTGCAGAGCTAGGAGTAAGCCCTGAGCACTGCCAGGTGTGGCCTCAAGCCCCCACGCCCCCCCCGCCCCCCCAATTAGTACTCACTTTATTATTAGAAACTCATGCATTTGGGTCCCACACCCAGTGTCACTCAAGAAGTGCTCATGGTGTGGCTGCCCACATGTGCTGAATGTATCCTGGCTACTCTTCTGTGTGTGCCTGGCACCACAAGCCATTTTCAGCTGCACCATGGGCAGGTGCGTGCAAGTACCGCAACTGAAATGCAGTTCCCTTGGCAAGCACTGAAACTCAAGAGATGAGCCAGCACCATGGCCAGGAATATGGACTCCAGGCAAGCACCAGAGCTGATAAAAGAGTGTCACCTGCAGTGAACATATGTGCATGTATCACAAGTAAAGGAGTGCAGCCCCAGTACAGAACCATAGCAAAGTGTGCCAGCACTACAGTCTGATGTGTGACACCTCCCCCCCAGCAGCACGCAGTCAGACGTGTATGCGGCCCTCAGTCGCCCCAGTATCATGAGTGGGGCAGCGGGGAGGGAGGGGAAATAAATAAAAGCAATGTAATTGGGCTATCAGAATACAAATTAAGGTTATATCTGGGAGCCAGAGAGATCACTCAAAACGCTGGGCCAGACGGTGCAGGCAGGAAGCCCAGGTTTTAACTCCCCAATGCTGTGTGCTGCCCTGTGCACCACCAGGAGCCACTCCCATGAGGCATGACACGAAAACAGAAACATGTTCCTTCATGAGACAGGAAGCTTTGCTATATGAGAATTGGCAAGTTTTTCCTTGAAGTTAGTTCTTCAAGTGGTTTCTCCGCCCCCTTCTCCCCCTCTCCTCTGGGACTCCCAGATGCAGTTGATTCCATTGAAGATTATCTCCCAGGACCCTAATGCTTTGCTCAATTTTTTCTTTACCTTTTTCTTTCCATTTTTAGACTCAGTGATTTTCATTGTCATGAAGTCAAGTTTGCTAGTTCTTCTGTCTCTTCAAATATGCATTTAAATCTATTAAATTTTTGAATCTCTAGTGAAATCTTCATTTCAGTTACTCTACTTTTCAGCTCCATTTCTTACCATTATGGATGACACTTCCTATTAGGGTTTTTTCATTAGTGTCCTGGTTTTGTGTACTTTTTTCACTTCCTCTTTTAGTTCTTTGAACATCTCTAAGACAGTTGTTAAAATGTTGAAGTAGGTCTGCCATCTGGCTTTTCTCAGTATTTATTTACTTGACCCCCCCCCCCTTTGGGTCTTGTATTTTTCTGTTTCTTGTATCCTTTGTGACATTTTAGTTAAAACTAGGCATTCAAATTTAGTACCAGGATAACTGTGACAATCAGATTCTTCACTGATTTGCATGTTTTCGTTTTGTGATTCTCACAGGCTATCTCTCCGAAGGGTCGTCCCAAGGGTATGAGGTTTCTCAGCCTTTTCTGAGTTCACACTTCTCCTGGCTATACGCATTTTCCCCAGGATATGCAATTGTTTAAGTATTACTTTTTTTTGTTTTTTTGTTTTTGTTTTTGTTTTTTTGTTTTTTTTGCTTTTTGGGTCACACCCAGCGATGCTCAGGGGTTACTCCTGGCTTTGCACTCAGGAATTATTCCTGGCGGTGCTTGGGGGACCATATGGGATGCCGGGGATTGAACCCGGGTCAGCCGAGTGCAAGGCAAACACCTTACCCGCTGTGCTATCGCTCCGGCCCTTTAAGTATTACTTTTGTTCTTATTGTCTTGCCCCCAAATATTTAACACATTTCTCATGAAAGGGGGTTGGGGCCAGCCCATAAATCCTCTGGAAGCTGCTTCAGCCAGACCGGGAGGGCCTGGCAGCCGAGGGGTGGAGTGGCACAGGGGCTTCAGTCTGTCTCGAAGCAGCAACCACGGAACAGAGCACAGACCCTGTGGTTTGGAAGCCGAGGTGCCTCCCACCTGAGAAGCTGAAACAGACCTTGTCAAGTACTGTCTTCCCTTCCAGCGCCCCGTGCAGAGGCAGGCCTGGGTTCTAGAAGGCCAGCTGGAATGCTGTTAGACCAGGCGGGCGCTGCCTGTGCCTGAGCAGATGGGTTCACGGTGCTTCTTACTCCTCCAGCGCCTCGAGTCCTCATTCATCCCCCCGCTTTCTTTCCCTCGGTTGTTTCTGTGACTCCGGAGGGCTCCCTGCACTGAGTTGTGCTGATTGCACACGTCTTGTGTGCTCACCATGGGTTGCGCACATACTTGCAGGGCTCACACACACTTGGTTGTGGGGTGGTGAAACCACACCCCCTGGGGTTGTAGCACTGGGGAGCCCAGACAGCAGGTCCGCTGGGATTAGCCGTAATCGCCCTTGCCAGGGAGGTTCTTCACTATTGAGCTGTAACTGGACTCCTCTGATTCATTTTTGTTGGGTTCGCTTACCACTGTGGTAATGGGAATAAGAGTATTTTATTTTTGGCACAGTGGGGCGGTGGGGTGAGTATCCGTACCCAGCAGTGCTCGGCGACAGCTACTAGCTCTGTTGCTCAGGGTTCATTCCCTCAGTGCTTAGGGGATCAAACCCGGGTCAGCTGCCTGCAAGGCAAGCACCTTAATTACTATCTCTCTGGTACCCCTTATGTCTTTATTTACACCATCAAGTTTTATTCATTTTAGATTTTTATAGTAAAAAGCCTTTGAAGATTATCTGGGTGATTTAAAAAGCCACTTCCAACATCTGTTTGCACTTTCCCTTGGCTTTATAACATAAGTAACCTACAGTTCTCTAAGTCCCAAGCATGTCTCACTTAGCATTTGATTACATTATCCTCTTACTGCTGTGATATCAATAGAACAACACCCCCACCCCACCCCTCAGTCTCACATCCACAGTGTTCAGGGATTACTCCTGGCTCTGTGCTTAGAGGTCACAAAAGGTGGGGCTTCAGGGACCATATAGGGTACCAAGGATCAAACCGGGTTGGCTGCATGCAATTCAAGTGCCCAACCTGTTGTACTATTGCTTTAGTCCTCTTTCCCTCTCATATCATGAAATGTAAGAGTCTATATTTGTTTCCTTCTACATTTGAAGGTGTGATAAACTTTCCTTGAAATTGGTCATTCTTATAAAAATAGAGGATATGTCCTTCTTTGTTTTACCAGACAAAGGAAAGAGAAATCTGAAAATCTAAAATTACATAAAAAGACATATTATGGGGGCTGGAGCAATAGCACAGTGGGTAGGGCGTTTGCCTTGCACGTGGTCAACCTGGGTTCGATTCCCAGCATCCTATATGGTCCCCTGAGCACCACCAGGAGTAATTCCTGAGTGCAGAGCCAGGAGTAACCCCTGTGCATCACCAGGTGTGATCCAAAAAGCAAAAAAAAAAAAAAAGACATATTCTGTTTTTAGCTCATTGTGAAATCTAATTATTTTTATAGATTAGTGTACAAAAACTTATGTACTATGTAACTAATCTGTGAGGGTCAGGAAGAGAGTACCTGAGAGGTCATTGAAAAGAAAAATAATTTGCCATTTGGGGCCAGAGCTATAGTATAGCAAGTAGGGCATTTGTGTTCATGCAGCCAACCCAGGTTCAGTTCCGGGCACCCCATAGAGTCCTCTGACCACTTTCAGGAGTGCTCCCTGAGCACAGAGCCAGGAGTAAGCACTGAGCACCATCAGGTATGGTCCCCTCCGAAAACAAAAAATGAAATAACTTGTCTTTTAATTTTCATAATAGAGCAGGTAAAGCTATAATGGGGTTGGGATGGACATGGGAGAAAAAATGTGAGAAACTATAATCTTGCCTCCCTGAGAGAGCTACACTTTGTTTGAAAGTAGACTGTCTACCCAAATATAACAGTGCATACCTCTTGATGATAAAATTCATTGTATTCTACAGTTTTATTATTTTAAAATATCTCTAAAATGAGACATATCTAAAATGAGACAAATCTGAAATTTGATTATTTTAAAATGTGTCTCTAAAATGAGGTCAGAATCTGCATCTCAGTTTAATGAGACTCACATTCAGTTTACTGTTTCGTTAAAAAAGTAAAATGTACATTTTTTGGTAATAGTATGTCAACTTTAAATTTTCATTCCTTTTTCATAGAGTTGGTGTATGAAATAATTATAATTATATCTGTATGTGTTTCTTTCAGGGCTAGTGGTTGGATTTATCTTAAGCATCGCAAATTTCAGCTTTTTTACGTCTTTGCTTACATTTTTTCTTTCTTCTTCAAAACTCACTAAATGGAAAGGAGAAAAAAAGAAACGTCTAGATTCAGAATATAAGGAAGGTAAATTGAAGTATGTTTGATATGACCTCAAATAATAGCCTTTATTTCATCCTAATATACAAGTTTTAATATCATAGTTATAATATTAACACTGTTAAAACAGATTCCTATGAGTACTACCTTATGTAGTCATCTAACTTACTATTGCTTCATCATAACAGCAGATAACAGCAGAATTTGAGCAGCATAATCCTGCCATTAACCTGTTGCTGTCAGCCTGTATCACTGGTGGCTCACACTTGAGTATAAATTGCAGCACAGATATCACTGTGTTAATGATTATGAAACACTGAACGTGGGAGCCAAAGCAATAGTACAGTGGATAGGGCACTTGCCTTGCATGTGACATTTCAGGGTTCAGTCCCGGCAGCCCATATGGTCCCGAAAGTACTGCCAGGAGTGAATTCTGAGCACAGAGCCAGGAATAAGCTCTGAGCACCGCTGGGTCCAGCCCAAAACAAAACAGACAAACAAAAGTACCATATCACTTCCAGATATTTAAGGACATTTTTAGTGATTTTTCTCTTCTGACACTTTGAAATAGACATTCCTATGACTGCATGAGTTTTCTTCTGAGACAGAGTTCATGTGCCTTTACTGAGTTTGCTGTTCCTAGGTGGGCAGAGAAACTGGCTTCAGGTGTTCTGTAATGGCGCTGTGCCCACAGAGCTGGCCTTGCTCTACATGATCGAGAATGGGCCCGGGGAAATCCCCATCGACTTCTCCAAGCACCATACGGCCTCCTGGATGTGCCTCTCTCTCCTGGCCGCCCTGGCCTGCTCTGCCGGAGACACGTGGGCTTCAGAAGTTGGCACCGTTCTTAGCAAAAGCCCACCAAGGCTGATAACAACCTGGGAGAAAGTTCCAGTGGGTGAGTCTTCGGTTGAGATTCTTGAAAAGACAAAAGTAAGAAAACTCTCGACTTACTGTGTAGCTTGCTTAAGAGCCTTTTAAGAATTTTAAGCAGTCTTGGGGCTGAAGCAGTAGAACAGCAGGTAGGGCATTTGCCTTGCACGTGGACGACCCAGAATCCCATATGGTCCCCTGAGCACTGCCAGGGGTAATTCCTGAGTGCAGAACTAGGAGTGACCCCTGTGCATCGCCGAGTGTGACCCAAAAAGCAAAAAACAAAAAACAAACAAAGAATCTTAAGTAGTCATAATTGGAAAATTGCCATAAGATATTAAGTTGATGATATTTTGTGTGTATATATATATGTATATATATGTATATATATATATATATGTTAGCAAATTCTAGGTCAACAGCATAGAACATAGAGATTGACTTAGAGTCTGGCCATACCACCCTAAACACGCCAGATCTTATCTGATCTTGGAAGCTAAGCAGGGTCAGGCTTGCTTAGTACTTGGATGGGAGATTCACCTAGAAACGTGTCAAAAAAGGAAAAGGAATGCAGTACTAAAGTCATAAGATACTATTTCTTGTGAGCCTATTAATGTGGTTAGGACTTTAACATATCTGAATTCCCTCTTTCCATTATTATTTTTTTCCCGATTTTATTTATTTATTTATTTTATTTATTTATTTATTTATTTTTAATTTTTTTTAAAGTTTTTATTTTATTGAATCACCGTGAAAAAAATTACAAAGCTTTCAGGTTTATGTCTCAGTCATATAATGATTAAACCCCCATCCCTTCACCAGTGCACATGTTCCACCACCAAGAACCCCAATATACCCACCTCCCATCCACCCCCCACCTAAGTAGCTAATGATCTTCACTTTATTCTCTCTATACTTTGAATACATTCAATATTTCAATAGAGAACTCACTATTATTTGGAATTTTCCCCCAACAATCAGGCCTGCTGAAAAGGTATCATTCAATAATTTCTTTTCACTGCTGAGAGTGTCACGGCCGCACGGTTTTGGGCTTCTGATATTTTAGCTCAGTTCACAGTCTAGATGCATAGCTGCAAGAAGCCGCTCTGGGTGCCAAAATGGGTTAGAAGACCTCTCGATCAAAGTCTTTAGGAGCAGAGTCTTTCCATTATTATTGACCACTTTTGGGTTATGTTTGTTTGTTTTGGACCCCAGTAGTGCTAGTAAGGTGCTGGGGTTCAAAACCAGGCCTCTCCCATGCAGAGGATACACTCCAGCCCTGTTCCTCCTACCTCACTTTCCTTCCTGGTTTTCCTCTTTTCATTTTTTTCTTGTTTTCACCCTATTTGTTTTCACCTTTTATACCTCCTTTCTTTTTCTTCCTCTGCTTCATTATTGTGAAGCATATTCCAATGCTTCATTACCATCTTAACTGCTAACATATCTGAGTACCTACTATATACAAAGCACTGGCGTTGGGGTGTGAGAGGGTGTTCTGTTTGTTTGGTTTTGTTTTGGGCCATACCCAGTGGTGGTCAGGGCTCTGCACTCAAGGGTCACTCTTGGCAATGTCAGTGCTAAGGGGACCGTATAAGGTGCTGAGGATAGAACTCCAGTCAACAACATGCAAGGCAAGCATTCTACCCACCATTTTATTTACCTAGTACTATACTGTTTTAAGTGTTTTATATAGACTATCCTTTTGTATGCACCATGGTCATCATAATCACGTGAATTTGGTCTTTTTGTTATTTTCATCTTACAAAAAAGGAAAACTGAGCCATAGAGAGGTTAGGTACATTTTTGACAGAAGCAGCATGGAAATAGTAGAGCTAAGCTTGGAACAAAGAAGTATATCCCCATTTATCTCATCTTTTCTACTTAGAATGTCAGAAGTTTTTCAGCATTAAAGATTTCTTTCAAAGTGGACTGTGGTCTTTGGCTTGCATCAAAGGCAGCCTTCTTTTTTAAATTGTTCTGGGTTACATAAGTACCAAATTGCTTTTTTGGGAAAGGCCCATACCTGGCAGTACTCAGAGGTTACTCCTGGCAGTGCTCAGGGGACCATATGGGATGCCAGGGATCGAACCCAGGTCAGCCGCATGCAAGGCAAGCATCCTACCTGCTTGTACTATTGCTCTGGCTCCAGAACAAGTCCCAAAATGTTTTGCTTGCTTTGACTTCTTGTGTTTTTTGATTGTTCACCAGGTTGTTTTGCCCGTGTTTGTTTTCTAGGGACCAATGGAGGGGTGACAGTGGTGGGCCTGGCCTCAAGTCTCCTTGGCGGCACTTTCGTCGGCATTGCTTACTTCCTCGCACAGTTGGTCTTTGTTAATGATTTGGACCTATCTGCTCCCCAGTGGCCAATTATTGCATTTGGGGGTCTGGCTGGATTACTCGGATCAATTGTGGACTCATATTTAGGAGCTACGATGCAATTTACTGGTAAGAGTATCTTATAGCAACTTATTGGCATTGTCTTAAAGAAATGGGAAGGAAAAGATAAAAAGATATCACAATAAAAATTGCTCCTTTTAAGGCATAGGAAATTGAATGATCAAGAATGATAGGACAAAGTTTCTCTTATGTGTGTATGTTTGTGTGTTTGTGTGTTTCTCCTCTGACTCATTCCATGAAGAGGCCGGGGGTGTGGAGAAAGATTCCTCACATAGAGCATTTCCAGGTCATTCATTCCCCAAGAGCGTATATTTTGACATCCCCTCCTCCACCCTCTCATCAGTCTCTATGCTTTGTCATTCTCATATAAGGAGGAAGGGCAATGAGAAAATCTGAATTTAGTACATACTAAAGGATCAGTAACTCTGTACACTATTTAATGTCCCTGTGTTTTTGGTATATGTTGAACTAAAAGTGCCAATGTGATAGATAAAATTATTGTTTGTTTAAATCAGCTGTAGAGACAGATGTGATAAACATTTATAAATGCTTCTTGCCAGGTGAAATAGCCAAGTATTTTACAGTTTTAAAAAATAATTAAGTGTTTTACTCCATGAAATAAAAGAGGACATGAGGAAATGGAAACATATTTCTTGCTCATGGATAGGGAGAATCAACATTGTCAAAATGGCAATACTCCCCAAAGCATTATACAGATTCAACGCAATCCCTATAAGGATACCCATGACATACTTTAAAGAAATGGATCAAGCAATCTTGAAATTCATATGGAACAATAAACGCCCACGGATAGCTAAAACAATTCTGGGGAAAAAGATGATGGGAGGTATCACCCTCCCCAACCTAAATGTTTACTACAAAGCAGTAACAATTAAAACAACATGGTACTGGAACAAAGGCAGAGCCTCAGACCAATGGAACAGAGTGGAATAGCCCAACACACAACCCCAAATGTATGATCATCTAATCTTTGATAATGGGGCAAGAAAAGTGAAGTGGAGCAAGGAAAGCCTCTTCAACAAATGGTGCTGGCATAACTGGACAACCACATGCAAAAGAATGGGCTTAGACCTCGATTTGACACCATGCACAAAAATCAGATCAAAATGGATTAAAGACCTCAACATCAGACCACAATCCATAAGGTACATCGAAGGCAAGGTCGGCAAAACCCTTCACGATATTGAAGCTAAAGGTATCTTCAAAGATGACACGGAACTAAGCAATCAAGTAAAAACAGAGATAAACAAATGGGACTACATTAAACTAAGAAATTTCTGCACCGCAAAAGACACAGGGACCAGAATACAAAGGCAATCTACAGAGTGGGAAAGGATATTCACCCAATACCCATCCGATAAAGGATTGATATCAAGAGTATACAAAGCACTAGTTGAACTCTACAAGAAGAAATCATCCAACCCCATCAGAAAATGGGATGAAGAAATGAACAGAAACTTTTCCAAGAAAGAGATACGAATGGCTTAAAGGTACATGGAAAAAATGCTCTGCATCACTAATCATCAGGGAGATGCAGATCAAAACAACTATGAGATACCACCTCACACCACAGAGAATGGCACACATACAAAAGAACAAAAGCAACCGCTGTTGGAGAGGATGTGGAGGAAAAGGGACCCTTCTGCACTGCTGGTGGGAATGCCGACTGGTCCAGCCCCTTTGGAAAACAATATGGACACTTCTCAAAAAATTAGAAATTGAGCTTCCATTTGACCCAGCAATACCACTTCTGGGAATATATCCTGGAGAGGCAAAAAAGTACAGTCGAAATGACATCTGCACTTGTATGTTCATCGCGGCACTGTTTACAATAGCCAGAATCTGGAAAGAACCCGAGTGCCCAAGAACAGATGACTGGTTAAAGAAACTTTGGTACATCTATACAATGGAATAGTAAGCAGCTGTTAGAAAAAATGAAGTCATGAACTTTGCACATAAGTGGATTAACATGGAAAGTATCATGCTAAGTGAAATGAGCCAGAAAGAGAGACATAGAAAGATTGCACTCATCTGTGGAATATAAAATGGCAGAGTAGGAAACTGATACCCAAGAATAGTAGTATATAATACCAGGAGGTTGGCTCCATGGCTTGGAAGCTAGCCTAACACGCTGGGGGAAAGTCATCCCAGATAGAGAAGGGAACACCAAGTAAAATGTGATTGGAAATCCCGAGCAGGGAGGGAGATGCACGCTGAAAGTAGACTAGAGACTAAACATGATGGCCACTCAATACCCCTATTGCAAACCACAACACCCAAAAGGAGAGAGAACAAGTTGGAGTACTCTGCCACAGAGGCGGAGTGAGGTGGGGGTGGATAGGATGGGGAGTGGGAGAGATACTGGGTTCATAAGTGGTGGAGAATGGACACTGGTGGAGGGATGGGCTCTCGAAGATTGCATGAGAGAAAAACAAGCACCAAAATGTGTGAATCTGTAACTGTACCCTCACTGTGACTCACTAATTAAAAAATAAATAAATTATTTAAAAAAATAATTAAGTGTTTATTATAGCTTAGGTAATATGGGTATAGTCTTAACGTGTGGTTTTGGTGTACAAAGTGACTGCACCTTCATGACTCCGAAGGTGCCCAAGACCCTCTGTCCTTAGGTTACTTATAGTTCACTTCTTCCTATCCCCAGTGCTTGAAAATCTTAGTTTTATAATCTGGAGCCAGGGTTTGTCATTGTTTAATACCGTCTATTCCTTTGTTTTGTTTCTCCCTGTAGCACAAATGAGTGAGATGATTCTGTATTTATCCTTTTCCCTCTATCTTACCTTGCTTAATAGGGTACCCTTCAGTTCTATCAAAGTTGCAGCAACTTTGTAACTGTAGTATTGTAACTGTGTAGTTTTCAATGTGTACAAGTAACTCAGCTCTAAATCATTGTATCCATTGTTGGACATTTGTATTGTTTCCATATCCTGACTATCTTCTTAGAGTTGCAGTGAAGGAATGTTAACATGTAACCTTTTTGAGTTGTTTCTGTCACTTTTTTTTTTTAATCAAAGAGCCTAGTTTTTGTTCAAAACTGAGTTGAACTGAGGAAACTTCTGATCATATTGAGTGAGGTCCCGTGCCAGGAGCTAACTGCCAGCCCCAAACCAGGAGTAGTCCCCGCCAAAGGAGAGAACACGGTACTACAGCATACTGAGGGCCATGTATTCAAGAGGCCTCTTAGAATCAAGAGACCACAATGGTTTATGCTTCACCATCTCTCTCACTATGTGGATAATACATTAAAGTCATTTATTGTTTCTTTAGAAGGTGCAGAGTGGTGGGAGGGCTGGCGTGGAAGGGCTTCAAAAGTTAATTTTATAGGTAGTTGTGAATCTTTCAGAGATGATCCTCTTTGGAGGAGAAAATCTAATTGTTTTCAGTTTGTTCAGATTTCCCATCTCACTCTCTTCTTTTCCACTCCAGGTTTGGATGAAAGCACGGGCATGGTGGTCAACATCCCGACCCAGGAGGTGAAACACATCTCTGGGAAACCCATTCTCGACAACAATGCAGTGAACCTGTTTTCCTCTGTTCTTATTGCGCTCCTGCTCCCAACAGCTGCTTGGGGCTTCTGGCCCAGGGAGTGAACTGTATTTCCTTTCCAGCAGCCCTGCTAAATTTACCGTTCTTTGTTCCATCCCAAGAAGAATGATAATGACTAAGAGGAAAGGCCAGCTCCTGTCACCTTCCATTGTGATGGAATTCCACAATTTTCCTGCCATCAGTTCCTTGGAAATAATCTTTCTTGGACGTGTAAGAGTACTGATCAACTTATTTGCTCTGCTAAATGTGACTTCTTAAGCAATGAAGCTGTATAATTTTTCTTTCTTTTGGTATATATTGAACTGAGAGTTCCAACATGATAGATATAAATGTTATTGAAGTTAGTTGTAGAGGCAAATGTGAGAAAAATTTGTAAATGGTTCTTGCCAAGGAAATAGACAAAGTAGTAGAGCACCTGGCTCGCCTGTTCATGGCCCTGAGTTCCACCCATGCAGCCCTTTCCCCACCAAGAAAAGCGAAAGAGAAATGGTTCTCAGTTCGTGGAGAGAAATACTTTTGTGTCTGTCACCCAAATGTTATGTCCGTTTTAAGTGATTTAAATTGGTGTGTTTGAAATCTTCCTTGTTGTGTCCTGGATTTTTCCATGACTTTGCATTTGCTGGTGTCAAAAGTGTGCAGTCTGGTGCCTCCTGAACTATGAGGACTATTCCACATTTGTTCTTCCTTCCTCAGGGCTAGTGATTAAAAAAAGTAAATGTGTTTTTTGCATATGGCCATTAGAAAAGCATAAAAAAGTTATTTCTATGTGAAAACAAAAGATTTCTTTTGTATTTAAAAATTCTGCACCTTTCTGTACATTTTAGTTGATCTTCAAACATAAACTATCTCTGATTTAATGTTTTTAAAATCTTTTCTGGTTTTCTTTGGAATTTGAAAGAACTTTGTTAACAGGAACTTTGTTTACTTTTAATATCCCAAATAGTTAAAAATTCACTGGAAAATTATTGTAGTTTTTAATTTATTATTCTAGAATTCACTGAAAGGTGCTCCACTTTACATTATAAAATATAATTATTGTATTTACATTATAATCTAAACTAATGTGAATTCTCCTTTTTCAGTTTTGTTCTTCACCATGCTTTCCTGTGTGCTAAAAGAGTTTGATGTGGTGTGAACTGTTTTGCAGAAGGAATTTTAAATATTTCTCAAGTGAATTCCCTGCCCTTTAGGCATCCTTGGAGAAATTGGGGTGAGGGGTGGGAGGTGGAGAAATTGAATTATTAGGCCTGAGGGATAAAGAGGTTTGAGATTTCATCAGGGATAACGCTTGGGATTCTTAGAATCTGAGATTTCATCAGAGTGAGGAATTAAAGAATTCAAATGCTGTACAACTGTCTTGATTTAGAGAGGAAAAGGCGTGAAACAGTTCATAAGACAAGTGACAAGCAGCTCTATAGGTCTGTTATTTCTTTACACCTTGAAATACCTCAGAATCACCTCCACATCTTTTAAAAAAAAATTGTATCTATGCTTTATCCACAAAGATTCTCACTTACCTGGTTTCACGTGGGGAGTTTTAAAAAACACTGTCGCCAACATTCCTGAGAGATAGCGCAGTGAGTAGGGTGCTTGCTTGCATCTGGGTTTGATCCTCGCATGCCATATGGTTCCGGAGTGCAGAGACCGGAGTTACCTCTGAGCACCATTGGGTACATGCCCATAGCAAAAAAAAAATAACAAAAATAAAGTAAAATATTCTACTTAAACTCCAAAGAATTTAGGGTGGCGCCCCTCTTCAATCACACTAATATGTCTGTGGCAAAATTTAAATAGTTTAATCGCAGCTGACCTGGGTTTGAATTCTCCGTCCCTCTCAGAGAGCCTGGCAAGCTACCAAGAGTATCCTGCCCGTATGGCAGAGTCTGACTGACAACTACCTGTGACGTATTCGATATGCCAAAAACAGTAACAACAAGTCTCACAATGGAGATGTTACTGGTGCCCGCTCGAGCAAATTGGTGAACAGCAGGATGACTGAGACTGTACAAAGAGCTTCATGTCAGGTCACTGTCACTGTCATCCCGTTGCTCATTGATTTGCTCGAGTGGGCACCAGTAACGTCTCCATTTTGAGACTTGTTACTGTTTTTGGCATATCGAATACATCACGGGTAGCTTGCCCAACTCTGCTGTGTGGGTGAGATACTCAGTAATGTCAGGTCAGGTGACATTTTTATCACCCAATTTAGAAACCTGTTTTCAAGCTTTGTTGAGTATAAAAAAAGATGACATATTGTGACTTTTAAAAAAATCTCATGTAGGGGGCCGGGGGGATAGAACAGAAGGGAAGGCACTTGCATGCAGCCGACAGTGGTTCCATCTCCAGCACTTCATATAATCCCTGAGCTTCACCAGGAGTGATCCCTGAGCACAGAGCCAAGAGTACGTCTCAAGCCCACTGGGTATATCCCCCAAACAAAAAGGAGATTCATGTGATTTGATAGTAATGTTACCATCAACAGCCACACCTGCTGGCTCTCTGGGGCTACTCCCCGACTCTGGAGGGCCTCATTATTCCAGGCTGCACAGTCAGCCACCTGAGCTCTTTCTCTGGCCAAGTCCACAAGATCGAATCTGCACATGTGATCCCTCTGGAAGTGCCATGTGTCAGGGTTGTCCTTCACAACAAGCAGTACCCAGCCTCACCCCAGCCAAGTGTGTGTGAGCACAGCAAGTGGCAAGGGTGTCGCTCTCAGGGAGCCCCTCTGCTCAAAAGAAATGGGAGCACTGTGACTAGGAGTGTGACTGCAGGAAGACATAGGTGTGGGTACTGAGCATCATCTGGTGAGCACTAGAGCCTGATTGTGTGGGTCAATATCACAACTTAGTGAGTAGGAACCCTCACCAGTACTCAGCTAAATGTGTGAGCACTGCAAGCAGTTGTGTGTATGTGTGTGTGTGTGTGTGTGTGATCCCCGCTCATTACAACAGGAAGGGGGAGGGGAATTAAAAAAACCAAAACTTCACCGAAAGGGCTCATTGTAATGGTATAATATGTGTGGTCTCCCGAGGCATGCTGAAGATGTTGATACCATCTCTTACTGTGCCACACGGTAGAGAAGAGCAAGGTACATATGTCTCCTGTAAACTCCAGAAGGAGACCTGCAGGCTTGGAGGAGTAGGGTTGAAAGTTGCATCAAACTGGGGCCGGAGCAATAGTCCAGCGGGAAGGGTGTTTGCCTTGCACGTGGTCGACCTTGGGTTTGATCCCTGGCATCCCATCTGGTCCCTTGAGCACTGCCAGGAGTGATTCCTGAGTGCAGAGCCAAGAGTAACCCCTGAACATCACAGGGTGTGACCTGAAAAGCCAAAAAGAAAAAAAAATGGCATCAAATAAAGAATAGTTCACTGGAACAGGTCTTTCTATTCTTTGTGTCTATTCTTTGTTGTTGATGTTGATGTTGATGTTGATGTTGTTGTTGGGGGGGTTAAGGAGGGGGAAAGTTGATACCTGGTGATGCTCAGGGCTTTCTCCTATCTCTGTACTCAGGAATTACTCCAGGTGGTGTTCTACGGACTGTATGGCATGCTGGGATATCTAACCCAGGTTGGCGGTGTGCAATGCAAATGCCCTACCTGCTGTACTGTCTCTCCAGCCCTAGGTCTTTGTATTCTTAACCTTTCTCATGAAGCTTATTTAGCCTTAGCTAAAGTGCTCACATCCCTATCTCATTTCTAGCTGCTGTATATAAAGTAGTACTCTGGCTCAGAAATAAGCTGTCACATTTCTATTATTGGGCAAAGGCCTAGCACGGGGAAAATCCTGTGAGGTTAGGTACTGTAAACTTTATCCCCTATATTCAGTAGAAAGAGTGCTGCCTATGAGGCACAGTGCACATACTGTTCTGATATTTTATTTATTTTTAAAATTTTTTTATTAGTGAATCACCATGAGGTACAGTTACAAACTTATGAACTTTCATGTTTGCATTTCAGTCATAGAGTGATCGTTTACATCCCTCCACCAATGCCCATTCTCCTCCACCAGTGATCCCAGTATCCCTCCCATCACCCTCACCCCAACTCCCACCACCCCACCCTGCCTCTGTGGTAGGACATTCCCTTTTGTTCTCTCTCCTTTTGTGTGTTGTAGTTTGCAATAGAGGTATTGAGTGGCCATCATGTTTGATCTATAGTCTACTTTTGGCATGCATCTTTCAACCCAAATGGGTCCTCCCAACATCCTCTACATGGTGTTCCCTTCTTAGAAAGACCTCACTCATCTGTGGAATATAAAGTAACAGAATGGGAGACTAACACCCAAGAGTAGTAGAGATAAGAACTAGGAGGTCTGCCCCACAGCTTGGAAACTAGCCCCACAGGCTGGGGGAAATGGTAGCTGTTCTGATATTTTAGCAACTGTTCCTAACGCCTTCACAAAGGACAAAAACCCACTAGAGAGATAGTACAGTGGTTGGGGTGATTGCTTTGTATGTGATCAAGGAAGGGAGAGGGAGAGAGAAAGAATGAAAGAAAGAAAAAGGGAAAGAAAAAAAAGGAAAGAGAGGAAAGGGGAAAAAAGAGATGAGAAAGATAGTACAGGAGGTCAGGCCCATAATTGACCCAGGTTTGATCCCCTGCACCCCGCACAGTCCTTTGAGCATCGTAGCACAGCAGGTAGGACGTTTGCCTTGCACATGGCCAACCTGGGTTCAAACCCCCCATATGGTCCCCTGAGCACTGCCAGGAGTAATTCCTGAGTGCAAAGCCAGGAGTAATTTCTGAGCATCGCTGGGTGTGACCCAAAAAGAAAAAAAAAAAAAGAGTGATGGAGAGCTTGCTCGGGATGGGAGATGCATGCTGAAAGTAGACTGTAGACCATACATGATGGCCACTTAATACCTGTATTGCAAACCATAACACCCCAAAGGAGAGAGAGAGTAAAAGGAATGCACCAGCCGCAGAGGTGGGGGTGGGGGAAATGGCGTGCAGGTGGGGAGAGGAATACTGGGAACACTGGTGGTGAATGGACACTGGTGGAGGTACTGAATCATTGATAACTGAAACATAAGCACGAAAGTTTGTAAGTCTGAAACTGTACCTCACAGTTATACATTAAAAAAAAATGTGATCCTTGAGTGCAGAGCCAGAAGTTGTCCTAGTTGAGCCATGTGTTATTGTTTTGTTTACTGAGTTTAGTTGTCTTCTCTGTTACTTTCCCCTTTTTTTCAGTGTGCTCTTCTTTTCTTTCTTTTCTTTCTTTCTTTCTTTCTTTCTTTCTTTCTTTCTTTCTTTCTTTCTTTCTTTCTTTCTTTTGAAGGGGAGATGTTTGGGTTACATCTGGCTCTATGCTCAAGGGTCACTCCTGGTGATGCTGGGGGGCACCAGATGACGTGCCAGAGATTGAACCGGGAGCAGCTGCTTGCAAGGCAAACTCCTTAACTTTTCTGTTTTGTTTGGGGCCATCCTCGTGTTCAGGAGAGGCTCTAGATCCCATCTGGGGTGCTGGGAACTGAACATGGGTCAGCCTCATGCAAAGCCAGCACCTTACACAGTTTACTATCTCTCCAGCCCCAAACTCCTTAACTTGCATATTTATTTCATCTTTCATCTGAATGGTAGTGTGATTTTGTTTTGTTTGGGGGCCACACCTAGTGATGCTCAAGGCTTACCCTGGCTCTGTTCTCAGGGATCACTCCTCATCCTCACACATGCAAGTCAAGGGTCCTACCCTCTGTAATTCCACTTCAGCCCATGTAGTGATTTTTATTTTCACATGCTTGGCTCACACTGCGTTTACAGATTAACCCCTTTTATTCTTAATACTATGATGAAGGCATTTTCTCTTTACATTAAAAAAATTTTTTGAGGGGCTGGCATGATAGCACAGCGGGTAGGGCGTTTGCCTTGCACGTGGCCAACCCGGGTTTGATTCCCAGCATCCCATATGGTCCCCCAAGTACTGCCAGGAGTAATTCCTGAGTGCAGAGCCAGGAGTAACCCCTGGGCAATGCTGGGTGTGACACCCCCAAATTTTTTTGAGTAGATTTTGAATAGCTTGGTCCTATTCCAATTTAGAGAGCACTACACTTCAGCTTAATTAATGTTATAATTTGTATGAGAGGTTTACTTTTTCCAAAACGTGTGAATAGGGGCACAGCCGGTAAGACATTTGCCTTGCACATGGCCAACCCGAGTTCGAATCCCAGCATCCCATATGGTTCCCTGAGCACTGCCAAGAGTAATTCCTGAGTGCAGAGCCAGGAGTAACACCTGTGTATCACTAGGTGTGACCCAAAAAGAAAAAAAATAGTGTCAATAAAATAACATTGTGATGACTCGTATGTAACTCAGTGGTAGAGCACATGCTTAAATCTATCATTCCCAGGTTTGATCCTGATCCTAGCACAAAAATGACAGAAAAATAGCAAGCAGCACTATGATAATAGTTTTGTGGAATCCTGTGATTGCTTTGTGGAATTATTGAGTCAAAGGCCACAAAGAGCATTGCCTGATCGCTCTGTGGAAAGATATTAACTGCTGTAGCTTTAACATAGTATATGTGTGACTGCTGGTCCATTGCAAAGCCAGTGGCACTGTCCTTGGTTCCTTAATATTTTATTTTTAAAGTAGTATCTGATTATTTTAGGGGGGAAAAGTCATTCAGAAGGACCACCACACACAGTGCTTGAAAGGAGAAAAGGTACAAGAAAAATGCCTGCCATGGAGGCAGACTGGGGGCAAGAGGGGAACTGGGAGCATTGGCGGAGGGAAGTGGACACCGGTGAAGGGATGGATACTTGAACACTGTTTTCCTGAAATTCATTCGTGAACCACTTTGTGACTGTGTATCTCACAGTGATTCGATTAAAAAAATGAAAGGACGACCTCATAGTCTATGTGTGGGTGCCAGGGATTGACCCAGGGTCTCACACATGCAAGGTGTGAGCTCACCACAGAGCAACGCTCTCAGCTCCAAAAGTTCTCTCTCTCTTTTTTTTTTTCAGGGGAAACACTCCCAGCAGTGCTCAGGACCATATGGTATATCAAGATTTGAACCTGAGTCGAAAACCCAGGGCCTCACTGTGTGATATTTCTGTGATATGTTACTTTTCCACTTTTCAGTTCCTTTAATTTACAAGCCCACTTGAAAGAGAGCTTTGCAGGTAGTTGTGAGCTATTATAAAGAAATATACATGTGTACTATCTTAGCAGTACTCAGCTTAAAAGGACATGTTAGAGCAACCTAAAATAATCTATTTGAAATACCTCTTTGTATTACCCAATTCCTAGTGTAGGACTGGTTGCAAAAATTATCAGGCAAGTTTTACAATTTTAATGTTTTGACTTTCCCCTTCATCTTAGTTATAACTTTGTGGCTTTCTCTAAATTCATATAACTTTCTATAACAATATTACAATAGTACTTGTAGCTTTCTACAACTTAATATAACTCTCTATAACTTAATATTATAATAGTACTGGTTTCTTCAGTATTTCCCTGTTGGATTTTGTGAAACAAAAGCTTTAGGCCAAAGTGGAAGAAAGGTCACATATTTCAAGCATAAACATATGGGGTTCCAAAAGATTTCTATCTCTGTATTTGAACTTGACTATTTTTTTTCATTTTTTTTCTTTTTGAGTCACATCCAGCTATGCACAGGGGTCACTCCTGGCTCTGCACTCAGGAATTACTCCTGGCAGTGCTCAGGGGACCATATGGGATGCTGGGATTTGAACCTGGGTTGGCTGCATACAAGGCAAATGCCCTACCCGCTGTGCTATCACTCCAGCCCCTTGACTATTTTTTAAAATCTTTTTATTTTATAAAGTATTTCACAACATTTTATTACATTTAATATTCAAACACCAATCCCACCACTATTATACCTTCCACCACCATATTTCAGATGTTTCCATCCCAAACCCCAACCCCCTGCCCCAAAGCAGAACCAAAATAATATATTTTGTATTGTTTGTTATGAAAAACTACTGAAAATGCTACCAAAAAAGTATCCTTAGAGGAAAGAATGTGGAGGTTGTTGTATTTCACCCAGGGGCTATTAAGCCCTTATATAAGAGATCACTTACATGTTGTTAAAGGTTGAGCCTTGTGTGCTTTATATGTGTGTGTGTGTGATGTATGTATGTATATACATATATATGTAAAATATATATATTTCCCTCTAAGATTGGTTGCCTCCTGCTTTGAACCCTATCAAATGTAGTACGGTACTCTTGGAATATGAGTAGGGTATGTGGATTGAAGTATTGTGCAGTCCAGAAATAGATTCACTCTTGGGTGATGCTCGGCCTGAACATATGGAGAGTGGCCATGGGCATGGTGGCAACTGGGTTATGGAGGCTTTCAGCTGCCAGGGTTGGGTCTTTTGGGGCAGGGAGGGGTCTCACCCATCCCCCCTTTGGGGCGCCCCGAGTAAAACAGCAGGTGCGGGGTCTGGTGGCATGGTTATGGCAAGCAGTCATGCTATGCTCCCTCTGGGAGAGATGGACAGACATGCGATCTGGTTGGTGGCCGGTGATGAGATTATCTGGCGCCAGCCAGAGGCAGTTTATGGGTGTGACTGCTGAGTCAGGGGGGTGTGGGCAGAGGATATCCATTTTTTTCATCCTGTTGAACCCAGTGTTCTCAGAAACTTAACTATTCTTGTGCCTATTTCACGTTTAGCAATGAAATTTTACTTAGGCAGCCAATATGCATTCTGGTGTAATTCATGACTCTCGTGCACAACAGCTGACATTGATACTAGTATTATTATTCAGTTCTATGTGCTAGAACTCCTTTTGTTGTTGAAGATGTGAATAAAATGTTGAATTCAGTTTGGTGTCATTTTTTCAGTTTTATTTTATTTTGTAAATAAAATAGTTTTACACAGCCTCTCAGCAAAACGCCTAGTGACCTGGAGAGATAGTACCGCAAGGAGAGTGCACACATGCTGCTGGCCCAGATTCTGTCCTAGCACCCGATATGGTTCCTGAGTCCCACCACGAATGGTCCCAGAGCACAGAGCCAGGAGTAATCCCTGAGCACCTCTCCATGTCTTCTCTGCCTAGGGAACTGTGACAGAGCTCAGTGGGCTAGAGTGTATGTTTTACACATGGAGCCATGGGCCCCTGAGCACTGTCAGGACAATGTCTGAGCAACTAAGCTGGGAGAAGCCTCCTAGCAGCATCGGAAGTGACCCTGAAACTGAACAATAAAACCAAACCAGAAAAATGTGACTGGGATGATTTTCTCACTGTCCACTTTCCTCTACCAGATGTTTATGTGGAGCTTATCTCATAATGAAGCCTTCAAAGGATATGAACGTGCTTATAGTTAGAACTGTAAAGGAAGAAAAGACAAACTTGCAAAGAAAGCAATCGGATGCTTTTTCACAAAAGTTTGGTTTCATCATTTAACCTTTTACTTGGAAATAGTCAAACACATACCAAGTAAATAATTACATAAGGACATGGGTAATTCAGATTCAACAATGACTGATGTTCTGACATTGCTATTTATTCTATACTACCAACATCCATGATCTCCACTTGATTATCATCATCATTATCATTATAAATTTGATTTTGTGGTCATATGCAGTGGTTCTTGGGGGCTATTCCTGGCTCTATGCTCAGGAGTTGCTCCCTACAGTGCTCAAGATACCATGTGGTGCCAAGGATTGAACCCAGACCTCCCACAACCAGTTGAACTATTTCTCCAGTCCCTTACTAAATTATTTTATTTTTATGGTTCTATTTTTGTAGGTAAGTTAGCCTACATTCCAATACTATAAATATTTACAAATATTGTAAATTGTACAGCTTTGGTGGGGCAAGGGAAATGAATTCAAAGGGCAAGAGAATGTGCTTTGTAGGTGGGAGGGTCAAATTAGGTCTCTGGCACCACCCAGAAAAACTCCCAAGCACTTCAGGTGTGCCCCCCATAAACCAAAACCAAATCCAAAACCAATGAAATGAAATCGCACAACTCTCACAAATTGATATGACACCTCTCTCAAGATGAGAATATTTCTGGGGCCAGAGCAATAGTACAGCAGAGAGGATGTTTCCCTTGCTTGTGGCTGGCCCAGGTTCTATCCCAACACTCAATCTGGTCCCCTGAGCCCGACCAAAAGTTTCCCTAAGCACAGAGCCTGGAGTAAGCCTTGAGCAGCTCAGAGCATGCCCCATAACCCAAAAAAAATTTTTCCTGTCTGATTCATAGACCAGTTTTACCTGTTCTAGCACATCACTTAAACAGACAATATGTTCCTTTTTTTTTTTTTTTTGCTTTTTTGGGGTCACACCTGGCAATGCACAGGGATTACTCCTGGCTCTGCACTCAGGAATTACTCCTGGTGGTGCTCAGGAAACCATATGGGATGCTGGGAACCGAACCTGGATCGGCTGTATGCAGGGCAAATGCCCTACCTGCTGTGCTATTGTTCCAGCCCCTGTTCCATTTTTTTATGACTGTTTGTTTGGGGCTCATATCTGGCTCAGGACTTGGATTTACTTCTAATTCTGTGTTCAGGGTCCCAGCTGGCAATGTTCCAGAGACTATATATTGTGCCAGGGTTGACCACCACAAGACAAATGCTTAATTTCATTCTATCTCTGTAGCCTCCTACTCAAAGATTAGCTTTACCTGTCTTAGCATGCTATGCAAATGAAAGTATACAATGTATTCTCTTATTATATTTTTTCTAAAATTTCTATCTGGAGCAACCCCCAAATCAAACTAGGAGTAATCCCTGAGCACTGCAATGTATAGCCCCCAAACAAATTATTATATTATAATTTAATCTATAGGGGCTGGAGCGGTAGCACAGTGGTTGGGCGTTTGCCTTTCACGAGGCCGACCCGAGTTTGATTCCTCCTCCCCTCTCGGAGAGCCCGGCAAGCTACCGAGAGTATCAAGCCCTTGCGGCAGAGCCTGGCAAGCTACCCGTGCATATTGGATATGCCAAAAACAGTAACAATAAGTCTCTCAATGAGAGACATTACTGGTGCCCGCTCGAACAAATTGATGAGCAATGGGATGACAGTGACAGTGAATTTAGTCTATATGGTTGCATTAAAAGTAATTTTAAAAAAGTGTTTGGGTCACACTCAGCGATGCTCAAAGGAATCACTCAGGAATCACTCAGGTGGTGCTCAGGGGATTATATGAGATGCTGGGGGTTGAACCCGGGTCTGCTGCATGCAAGGCAAGTGCCTACTTGCTATACTATCACTCCAGTCCCTAAGAGTAATTTCTTACTGCATCATGTTGTAAATGACCTGATTTAGACCTCTAACATTTTTAATAGTTCTGAATCGTGTTACCAAAAGAAAGAATATCGAGGAAATAATGGTTTATATATTTTGAGGCTAGAAAGGCCATTATAGTTTTCACCTCGCTTCTCTTGGCTCATATATTCTGGATAAAGCCAACTACCATTTTTCATGAAAACATTTCAGCAACCAGTGGAGAGGTCCTCAAGGGGGAGAAAAATGGGGTTATTTGCCAACAACCAGCATGTTGTAGCTGGTTGTAGCTCCTGCAACCCTTGTTACGCCATTATCCTGGACAAATTCTGTAATGCAACCATCAGGACTCCAAGACTGAGCCACCAAATTAAGCTACTCCTGAATTCCTGACCCACTGAACAAAGTTCATGAGAGATACTCACTTTATTTCATATAATATCTTTCACTGGCTGGTGTTAGGGTATTGCTTGCCTCAGAGGGGGTCAGAATATTAGTCCCTGCTATTTCTCCTTCCCAGCCCTCGCACACACACTTTTTTGTTTGTCTGTTTGTTTTTGTTTTGGGGCCAGATCCAGCCGTGCTCAGGGCTTACTTTTTGACTCTGAGGTCAGGTCTCACGGGGATATATGTGGTGCCAACAATTGAACCGCCGTCAGTTACTTGCAAGGCAAACTCCTTAAACCCTGTATTATCCCTCCAGCCCTCCTTTAACTTTAAACTGAAAAAAAAATCTTTCCCCTTTTCGTGGGGGCTCAGGGAGATCTTCTTCCAAGCAGTGGTCAAGGAACCCAATGACACAACGTTGCTCCAACCCAACAGTGCCAGAAACCACCAACACCATCCCAGTGCTGCTTAGGGAGATCTCCGAAATTAGTAGGACCCATACGAAAACCACCTCACCAGCAAACCCAGTACTCTCTGCATTAAAAGGTTGTTCATTATTAATTTAATTTTTGTGAAAAAAAATACTTAGGTGGGGTACCCCTGGTTCTGAGCTCACAGTCACGACTGGTTATGCTCAGGATCCACTCCTGGTGGTGCTCAGGGAACCATATGCAGTGCCAGGAACTGAACCACAGTGGACTGCATGCAAGGCAGGGGCATTATCCCCTGTTCTAGCTCTCTGGGCCTAATTTTAATTTCCTTGGTAAATAGCCTTGTTATAGAGGATGCCACCTGGGTCTGGTGGATTGCATCGACTTGTGTACAGACTTTGGTGATACCACTCTCACAATTGAGAGCTCTTCATTGTACAGCTTAAACAGGTCACTTCCACCTCAAGGATGGCAACCTGGATTGCAACTACTGCTAGCCTCTACTCTCTTTCTTGGCCCTCCCTGTTTTGCCATCTCTATGGTCTGTGCTGAGGTCTTACTGCACTGTCTGCTCACACTGCCTGTCTGGTCTGAGGTCCGCTGCTTCTGTCTGCTGGTGCTCACTGCCCAGTTGCTCTTTTTTTTGCCCTTAGGCGTGTGAGAGGGAGCGTGACCTACCCAATATCCTGCACTAAGATCCTACTTATCCCCCGCCTTAGGCGTTTCTGTTATCTGACTGGATAGATTCCAAGCAAGTGTGATTTTAAATGACCAATGTGGTCGTCTACACTGGCCCCTTGCTCTACTTCCCTCACGTCATATGAGAAGTTATTTTCACTCCTTATGTGATTTTTCATAAATTGTGTCTTTCAAAGACTCAGTTCATTCCAAGTCATAAAATTAATAGGAAGAAGATTGTTTATATTTTTAAATCATCCTTTTCATGTCCATGAGATTAGCAGTGATGGAATCTCTTTTTCTTTTGGATCTCAGCAAACTGTATCTTTTTTTCTCTTTTTCTTTCTGTCTTTTATTTTTGGTGCTGGGGGTCAAATCCAGAGCCTCATACAATCAAGAACCATTGAGCTATAGCCTCCGCCTGTCATTTTATTTATTTATTTATTTATCTATCTATTTATTTATTTATTTTAACCTAGCACTGTAGCAAAGTCATCCCGTTGTTCATCGATTTGCTCGAGCGGACATCAGTAATGTCTCTATTGTGAGACTTGTTACTGTTTTCGGCATATCGAATGCACCACGGGTAGCTTGCCAGGCTCTGCTGTGTGGGCGGTATACTCTCAGTAGCTTGCCGGGCTTTCCGAGTCGGATGGAGGAATTGAACCCCGGTCGGCTGCATGCAAGGTAAATGCCCTACCTGCTGTGCTATCGCTCCAGCCCTATTTTAATCTACGGGATTTTTTTTCCTCTTTACTTTTTTCAAAGGATGAACTTTGGCTTTTAAATTCCTTCCATTGTCCATTTTTCTGTTTTATGTCTTTTATGTCTGACTTGCTGCTTCTTGGTGTTCTGTTGTTGTTGTTGTTGTTGTTAATTGAATCTCTCTGATATATACAATTACAAAGTTTTTGTGCCCTTCTGCTCCATCCCCACATCCCCACCCTACAGCCTGCCTCTGTGGTAGATACGTCTCCCTCTCTCTCTCCCTCTCTCTCCCTCTCTCTCTCTCTCCCTCTCTCTCTCTCTCTCTCTCTCTCTCTCTTAATTTACTTTTAGGCACTTTGGTTTGCAATACTTTTACTGAAGATTTATCACGCACATCACTTTACCACCTTTTAGCATTCAGTTCTTATCCCAAGTGATCATTTCCAACTATCACTGTGGTCCCTTCTCTGTCCAACCTGCACTCCCCCTCCCCCTTTCTGGCGAGTTCCCTACCATGGACCAGTCCTCCTGTCCCTTGTTTCTGTTGTCTTTGGGTATTATTCTCCCACTCTGTTTCTTTTTATATCTCTCAGATCATCAGATGAGTGCAATCATTCTATGTTTATCTCTCTCACTCTGACTCATTTCACTTAGCATGATACACTTCATGTCCATCCATGTCCAAGAAAATTTCACGACTTCATTTTTTCTAGCCTCTATGTAGTGCTCCATTGTGTACCCATACTATAGTTTCTTTTTTTTCGGGGGGGAGTCACACCTGGAGATGCACAGGAATTACTCCTGGCTCTGCACTCAGGAATTACTCCTGGCAGTGCTCAGGGGAGCATGTGGGATGCTGGGAATTAAACCCAGGTCAGCCGCGTGCAAGACAAACACCCTACCCACTGTGCTATTGCTCCAGCCCTGCCATAGATTCTTACAGCTATGGAATGCTTCATAAATTTGCATGTCCTCGTTGCACAGGGGGAATGCTAAACTTCTCTGAATCATACTTCTCTAAATCTTAGTATATGTGCTGCCAAAGCAAGCACTAATGCTATCTTGATTTTCTTGTGATGCTGAGAACTGAATCCAGGGCCCCAAACATGCAAAGCCTGTGTGCTACTACTGAGTTCTATTTTGCTTTTAGGATTACATTTCTTCTGCTTTAACTTGCTTTTGATTTAGTTTTTTTCTTTTTCTAGTTTTCCTAAATTAGATGATTAGATAATCAATTTATCTTCTTCCTTCCTTCCTTTCTTCTTTTTCCTTTCCTTCTGTTAGCAGGTAGGTAGTTGTAGGAAAGATTTTGGCAATGATTTTTTTTTGGAAGTAATGAAACTAAGCTGTCATTTAAAGAAGTTGCCTGTCACTCATCCTAAGGAAGCCCAAAGGCACAAAGGCACAACCCCTTTGGGTATAGTGAAGCAGGACTGATCAGACTAACTGGGAATATCCAAAGAAGAGTGAGCCCCCTCAAGGTTAAACTTCATGAGAAACAAAAGCCTGTAATAATAAAAGAAAGATCATCACAACTCAAGGCTTGAGACAGGAAAGTGATCAAGAGTTGTCACACTTGGTTTTTCTAGTTCTAACTTATTTTTGTGGTATCTATTCATGTCCACAGTCCAGCATAGCCAAGGTCAGGGACCACCACATGTATTCAAACCCCTTCACCCACTCATTCTGAGCCTGGGGAGATCCAGAGGCAAAATGACACTTTACAGATGTGATGGTTCCTCTGTGTAACTTTATAGTTAAACACTCCTTGAAGCAAGTCCCCTACTCCTGGCCTCTCTGCTTTTGTACCAGGATTGACTTCTCAGATATCCCCTGAGGGAGAAGCCTGGAAAGGAGGAAAAGGAGAAAAAGTGTGTAATGCCTATGTCCCAGGAAATATTGGCATTCAAGGATGTGGCCATAGAGAAGGGGTCATCACGACCATAATAGTTGGAAACGATCATTCTGGACAAGAACTGGGTGCTGAAAGAGGCCAAAAGAATATATGTGACAACTTGTTGGTACCTGTACTGCCAACCATAATGCCCCAAAGGAAAAAAAGAGAGAGTGTGGGCTGGCTGGTTAGAGGGAGAGGCAGGCTGCTGGGGCGGGGACTGCATTGGTGAGTGCATCAGTGGGAGGTAAACATTGGTAGTGGGAAATGTACACGGGTGAGAGGGTGGGTGTTTGAACATTGTATGCCAGAAACACAATCATGAACAATTTTGTGACTGTGTATCTCATGGTGATTCAATTAAAAAAAAAAGATCTAACCACAGAGTTCTTCTCAGAAGGAGAGAATAGATGTGCTCAGCACCCCACTCCATCCCCACAACCCCCCCCAAAAAAAAGAAAAGAGAAAGAAAATAATGCCCAGAACTGTCTGTTTCTAATAAGGCCGCCCCATCACAAAAACTATTTTATCAGTCTAACTGGGGTTTTGCCAAAGCTTCACACACCCGAGGGACAGAAGACACTCCTCTCTAGCCTTGTCGAGACTGCCACTGTCGCTGTCACTGTCATCCCGTTGCTCATCGATTTGTTCAAGCGGGCACCAGTAACGTCTCTCACTGTGAGACTTACTGTTACTGTTTTGGCATATCCAATATGCCACAGGTAGCTTGCCAGGCTCTGCCGTGCGTGCTGTGCCACAAGGAAAAGGAAATTCGCAGCTCAAACTGACTGAAACCCTAAGAATTAATTATAGGATTAAGGATCACTCCTCCCATGCCTTGGGC
This sequence comes from Sorex araneus, assembly GCF_027595985.1. Lineage (NCBI taxonomy): Eukaryota > Metazoa > Chordata > Mammalia > Eulipotyphla > Soricidae > Sorex > Sorex araneus. Next base: position 14,414,487 of record NC_073311.1, read on the forward strand.
ACCACTCCAAAGGGCTCCCGCAAAACAAGGGGACTGTAGCACTGTAGCACTGGGTTCCATCAATTTGCTCCAGCAGGCACCAGTAACGTCTCCATTGTGAGACTTGTTACTGTTTTTGGCATAGCGAATGTGCCACGGGTAGCTTGCCAGGCTTTGCCGTGCGTGCGGACGGGATACTCTCGGTAGCTTGCCGGGCTCTCCGAGAGGGGCAGAGGAATCGAACACAGGTTGAGCACGTGAAAGGCAAACGCCCTACCGCTGTGCTATCGCTCCAGCCCAAGTGGACTGTAGTTCCAGGAAACTGCAATTCTCAACCCTATTCTTAAATTCCACTCTAGACAAGGGAGAAAAAAACCAAGAGCTCAGGGGCTGGGGGTAATAGGGCGGTTGGGTGTTTGTGGCCCACCTGGGTTTGATTCCCCAGCATCACAGATAGTCCCCCGAGCTTACCAGGAGTTAATTCCTGAGCTTAGAAGCAGAGTTAACACTGAGTGTGGTCCAAAAACCAAACCCCTCCGCCCCCACCACCCCAACAAAAATTAAAAAGGAGGAAATTTTAGCCGCTGACATCACAGCAAATCACACTTTAAACACAGCCTGGCTTTCAGCCACGTAAGTAGAAATCCTATACTAAAACTGAAACCTGGCCCATGTCCTCCACCCCCCCCCCATCACATTTAGTGCTCTAGAAAACAAAACCAAACAAAAACCCCACAAAGCCCTGCTGAAAGGCAAAACACCAGTCTGAAGTGACAAAGTAAGCACCTAACTGGGCCGAGATAAGGTAGAAATTTTGGAATTTGCAACTTCTGTAGCACTGTCGCCCCACTGTTCATCAATTTGCTCAAGCGGGCACCAGTAATATCTCCATTGTGAGACTTATTATTGTTTTTGGCATATCAAATACGCCACAAGTAGCTTGCCAGGCTCTGCTGTGCAGGCAGGATACTCTCAATAACTTGCCGGGCTCTCAGAGAGGGATGGAGGAGTTGAACCCAGGTCAGCCACGTGCAAGGCAAACACCCTACCGATGTGCTATCGCTTCTGGTCATACCCAGCAATGTTCAGGGGTTACTCCAGGCTCTGCAATTTAGGAATTACTTCTGGTGGTGCTGGGGGACCCTATGGGATGCTGGGGATTGAACCCAGGCCCGCCGCAGGCAAGGCAAGCGCCCTCCCCACAGTACTTACTACTCGGCCTCAGATTGGAAATTTAAAATAGAACAAGGATGTTTACCACCCTTATTGCCTTTTGTTCTTTCCTTGAACATGGTAAATGACCCATTTAAAACAGTGAAAACTGTTCAGCGCCCAAGAACGGAGAGGCTGAGCCAAATGCTTCAAAAGGGAAGGAGGGAGGCGCTCACTTCTTATTAGCTTTTTAAGTTTCCACCCCTGGGAGGTTTTACTATAAAAATAAGTCCACAGGTTCAGTAGGTGGGAGGTCCTGAGGACACCCAGACTGGGTTTATCTTGTCTCCCCCTAGTGCAGTCAGCAGTCCCGGGTCTCCGGAAGGGTGAGCCCATACAAAATTATGCTAATTTTGTAGAACTTGTAAAACCTTAGGCCGGCATGAAGAACATACTGAGCATTCCTGTGTGCCTGGTGACAGTCCTCCTTTTAGCGCACAGTTAGAAACTGTCTCAGAGGTCACAAAGGCTTTAATAACAAAGGTGAGTGGCAGGGAAAACAGACGCACAAGCACAATGTAAATAGAGTTGGAAGCTCTTAGGAAAGAATGAAGAGGAATGGCCAGAGGGACCGGGGCACGTGGGGAGACCCGGATTCAATCCTTGCACATGGTCCCCTGAGCACTGCCACGAGTGATCACAGAATACGGGTGAGGGGTAGCTTCACTGAGCAGCATCACACCCTCCCAAAACCACACCAAAGGAAAACAAAATTTAAGATGAAACAAAATAAGTCACAAGGGCCTGGAGCGATTGCAGAGCGGGTATGGCGTTTGCCTTGCACGCGGCCGATCCGGGTTCGATTCCCAGCATCCCACATGGAGTTATTCCTGAGTGCAGAGCCAGGAGTTAACCCCTGTGCATCGCTGGGTGTGACCCAAAAAGTAAACAAAACAAACAACAAAAAGTTACAAAAATTTGTGGGTTTCAGTGTACGTACAGAAACAGTGCCTGGGAGAACCGGTTAAGGCACTTGCTGTGCCGAGGCGAAGTTCAAATCCCAGCACTACCTATGGTCCCCTGAGCACCTCTAAGACAGATTGCTGAGGACAGGTGGGAGTAAGCGCTGAGTACTGCTGGGTGCAGCTCTCTAAAAAGGAAATACACTTTTTTTCTGCGGGGTGTGGGTGGGTTGCGGGGGTCACACCTGGCTATGCTCAGGGATTATTCCTGTGCTCTGCACTCCAGAATTACTGTTGGAATCTCCCCGGCCATTTGACACTATGAGATGGAAACCACTAGGTGTGGCCACCAAAACAAAAATAAAGCAAACCAAATTCAAATGAATTAGACAATCAAAAATCTCTATTATGACTAAATTTCAATATCCTTATCACTGATTAAATTTAAGAATGACAAGATGTAATTTATTATTAAAATGATGGCTAGAGGAACCAGTTGGGATGGGAGATGCATGCCGAAAGTAGATAATGGACCAAGCATGATGACCTCTCAGTGTCTCTGTTGCAAGCTAAATGCCCAAAAGTAGAGAGAGAGTATGGGGAATATTGTCTGCCATGGAGGCAGGGGGAGGGTGGGAAAGGGGGGGTATACCAGGGATATTGGTGGTGGGGAATGTGCACTGGTGGAGGGATGGGTGTTTGATCATTGTGAGATTGTAACCCAAACATGAAAACTTGTAACTATCTCACAGTGATTCAATAAAATTTAAAAAATTAAAAAATTAAAAAATTTTAAAAAATAATTTATTAACTATTCATTAGCTATTGCATATATTGTACCATCAGGGATAATGCATTGAGATAGGTAATAGAACAATAAATATAATGTTTGCAAGCCTAAATAGGAATTAGGTGGGGCTGGAACGATAGTATAGCGGGTAGGGCGTTTGCCTTGCACGAGGCTGACCTGGGTCTGAGTTCCAGCATCTCATATGGTCCCCTGAGCACTGCCAGGAGTAATTCCTGAGTGCAGAGTCAGGAGTAACTTCTGTGCATAGCCGGGTGTGACCCAAAAAGCAAAAAAAAAAGAAAAGGAGTTAGGCAACAATCCAATAGCCACAGAAGCAAATAAATAATTACATATGGGAATAGTGTGTAGGAAAACCACAGTGTTAAGTCCAGGGATGTAGCTTGGTGGCAAAATACTTGCATTGTAATCCTTGTAAGAGACCCTGGACTTCAAAACTAAACTAACATATGTATAAGCAACACTTTTAAAAGTCACTGTGGGTGAACAGTGGAAACTAAAGAGGATGGATTTTATTGGGAAACCAAGAAATATTCTTGGTTTTGCTTTTGAGTCACACCTGTCAATGCTCAGGGTTGCTCCTGGCTTTTCATTCAGGAATTACTGCTGGAGGTGCTCAGGGGAACAGATGGGATGGGGATGGAAACCCGATCAGCCAGAACCCAGGTTGACTACGTGCAAGGCAAACAACCTCCCCACTGTACTATCACTCTGGCCCCAAGATGATTTTTTTTCTGGAGAACGTACTTCTTTGTTTTAGGCAATGGCCAGGAAAAGAAAGGGCAGGGAGTTGAGGGCATCCTCATAGATAGAAATTTCCAGCAGAAAATCTTTGAGGCAGGAAATATCTTGTCAGTAAAATTCACTGGCAAGGCTGAAGTCTGGAGACACAGGTCAGCTGGCTCCTACCTCTCTTGCCAAATGCTGCAGGTGGCAAAATGGGGAGCACAGAGAGGAGTATCCTCAACAGAGTGCTGCTGACTTTCCACCTGGCCCTCCCAGTCTCCCTGGAAAATGCCTGGGGAGGTATTACACTGGTAAAGTGTGCCATGAGCACGTATGTGACATGGACACTGGCATCCAGTCTGCCCTACTGGGCAGTTGTCAACCCGTGCCTGAGGCCTACTGGATCAACGAGGTGTGGGAACTCGTCCAAACCTGAGTTCTCAGGGAGCTGTGACCTCAGACTAGAGTGAGGCATAAAACAAAGTCAACCTGACCTCCATCCCAGGTTTCAGGTCCAGCATCTGCCCTCACAAAAAAGAACTGCAGAAGGAGACAAGAGTGAGGTCAGGTGGTTTTAGTTAGGTAAATACCTGGTGGGATGGAGGGGAGAGTGAGAGTCACTTTCAAGAGAGAATACAGCTTCCCCCTCACAGCCTATGAGGGGCCCCAGAACTAAGAGAAAGGAGTTACACATCTCAAGTTGACATGTTGGTGATCCAGAATAACAATGCCCATTACTTACCTTTGCAAAGATAATTTTTTTTTGCTTTTTGGGTCACACCTGGCAATGTACAGGGGTTACTCCTGGCTCTTCACTCAGGAATTACTCCTGGCGGTGCTCAGGGGACCATATGGGATGCTGGGAATCGAACCCGGGTTGGTCACGTGCAAGGCAAACACCCTACCCGCTATGCTATCACTGCAGCCCCTGCAAAGATAATTTTACAGGACTTTTCCTAACTATCCCTAAGTGGTTCTTTCTATGCAGGACAAAATTCTGCTGCTAGGGCATCGTCAAGGAGGAAAACTTTGCAAATTTGATGGTTCTCAAATGTACTTTTTTACAGCCTTTCAAAAAAATCTTGAAATTTCTGTTTTTGAAGGCACCTGCCCTTCTTTAGGTGGGGCAGGTTTCTGCATCTCCAAAGGAGTGCGTAAGGACTGGTTTCTAGTACTACTGAGAAATCTGATTATTGCTAAGAGCCCCCGTTTGCCATGCTGAGTCACAGTGAGCCGTGAGAAGAATGGGGATAAGAAACTGGGTGGAATGGCTAGACCCGCAGGCAGCACAGTGGGTCCACAAAGAGCCTTCCCTGGCCAGAGAGTCTGCAAAGTGCACTGAAAAATGGCTGCAAAGTGTTTCCATATTTCCTCAGATCTGAGGTTCAGTGTCACTAGCTGCAGCTCTCCTTCAGATCTGCATTCGGTGGCCCCAGTGATAGTACAGAAGGTAGGACACTTGTTTTGCCTGCGGCTGAGCCAGGTTTGATCCTGACAACCCATAGGATATCCTGAGCACCACCTGGAGTGGTTCCTGAGTCCAGAGCCAAGAGTAAGCTCTGGACATCACCAGGTGTGGCTCAAAAACAAAACAAATAAACAAAACTGATTTGTATTCTACAAAGATAAAACCATACACACACCTGAGGAAACTTATCTGCAAAGACTAGTGTAAGAATAGACAAGCTGGCAAGCACCGGGTTTTCTTGAATGTAGGAGTGAACACAGCGCTTCTCACTGCTGGCTGCAGAGTAGAATCTCCCGGGAAGGTCTGAAACGCCTTCTCCCCTGTCTCCCCTCTAGAGAGATTTGGTCTGTGGACTAGCTACAGAATTTCTAAAAATTTCAGATGAGCAGCCCAAATTGAGAACCACTGAGAGAGAAAGCTAGACAGCTAAAGTTTTAACAGAGAGATAGTAGAGTGAGTAAGGTGTTTGCCTTGCACAGAGCTGACCTGGATTCGAGCCCCAGCACCATATATACCCCACGCCTCCCAAGAGGCACCAGGAATGATCTCGGAATACAGAGTCAGGAGTAAGCCTTGAGCACAGTCAAATATGGCCCCCCAAACGGAAAACAAAACAAAACCTTATGCCTGCAGGAACTTTTCTCAGTACTTCATAAAGGTAGGTGCTTTATAATTTTCACTAGAAACACCCCACAAGAATACTCTCATTCATTTCCCAATAGAATAAATAATGGAATTGAGACGTGCAGTGTGAGTCATTTGCCAAGGCCACAGCACTAGTAAATAGCAGCATTGGCATCTGAACTGAAGCAGTCTGACTTCAAAGTCCTCAATCATATTGACTTTGCTATGTGATCTCTACTTCCAAAAGAGGTGACAACCTCCTGCTTTCTGCATTGTCAGTGAAAGAGGTAGGACATGGTTTTGGGGGCTCTGAGAGATGGTACAAAGGCTAAGGTGTATGCCTGGCATATGGTCTATCTAATTTGCTCCCAATGACCACATGGTCTCTCCAGCATTGCTGGGTGCAACCTTGGAGGCCCCCAAGTACCTGAGCACAACTTGGGAGACTCCCTTCCCCACCCCTTCATACACATGAAACAAATGTATTTTTAGATTTCAGGTCCTTCAAAACAAAAGGAAACTAAGCAAAACAAAAACAAAGGCCAGGATCAGAGAGACGGCTCAAAGGGCTGAGCTCATACTATGCAAGTGATTTCCCTGTGTCCAATCCCTAGCATCACGTGGTCCTTTGAGCGCCCCTTGACTGAGTCTCCAGCACTGAGTTGGAAGTAGCCCACAAAAGAGCCAGCTGTGTTGGGGGCTGGAGCAATAGCACAGCGGGTAGGGCATTTGCCTTGTACACGCCGACCCGGGTTCGATTCCCAGCATCCCATATGGTCCCCCAGCACCACCAGGAGTAATTCCTGAGTGCATGAGCCAGGAATAACCCCTTTGCATCGCCGGGTATGAACCCCCCCCCCAAAACAAACAAACAAACAAAAAAAGCCAGCTGTGATCTAAAGGCAAATAATGTAGTTCAAAATGGTCTGAAAGATGCTATAGGTAAACCATGGTGTTTATCTTGCATGCGGGTGATGCTGCCTTAATTCCTGGCAACACATATGGTCTCCCCTGCCCCCCATCCATATATTCACGCACGCACGCGCGCGCACACACACACACACACACACGCATGTGCACACACACACCACGCGCACACACACACACATCACTGCCAGGAGTGATCCCTGATCATAAAACCAGAAATAGCCTCTGAGCATGCAAAGTGTACTCCAAACACATCCTCTTCCCTCCCAAAAATAAAAAACAGCCCCCAAACAACAGCAACAACAAAAAAAGCAGAACAAAATAAATCAGAATGAGTCATAATAAAGAGTAAAAAGAAAAGAAAAATACACTTTATACCTATCTATCTGTATGTATACATATGTATACAGTAACAACAAGTCTCACAATGGAGATGTTACTGGTGCCCTCTCGAGCAAATCGCTGAGCAATGGGATAACAGTGACAGTAACACATATGTAATGTGGAGTGTGAATAGAATGTTGGGAGGTGAAATAATTACAAACTGTAAACAATCTCTAACCAAGGAGAGTAATTTAAATAGTCTGATTTTATTTTGGAAGGGGGTTTTAGGGTCACACCCTACAGTACCAACGGGCCACTCTCTGCCCTGTGCTCAGTGCCTGGGGAGACCATGCAGCATTGGGTTCAAGTCAGAGTCAGCCACACACAAACTGTATCTCCAGCCCCTCCTTGTGGTTCTACAGTGCATTTTTCTAATGACTTTTCATTAGGGTATTTTCTATCGCTCAGTTTATATTGTTATAAATGTTGTAGTGGTTCTTATGTAATTTGGATGCCAATTCTTCATCGAATACCTAAATTATCATGAATATTTTATTGGTGCTCTATCATAAAATTACTGAGTATTTTTTTTGGGGGGGGAGGCAGGATTATCTAAAAAATCTGCTTAAAAGCAAGGTAAAGAGTTTTCCCCCTATGTTTTAATCTAAAAGTTTGGTATTAGCTTCTATACTATAGTCTCAGTTTTAAGATCATTTGGAATATGGTGTGAAGTGGTGTCGAGAAACATTTTATTTGGGGCTGGAGCAATAGAATAGTGGGTAGGTAGTTTGCCTTGCACGTGGCCAGCCCAGGTTCAATCCCTGGGATCCATATGGTCCCCCAAGCACCGCCAAAAGTAATTCTTGAGTGCAGAGCCAGGAATAACCCATAAGCAATACTGGGTGTGACCCAAAAAGCAAATAAGATAAAATAAATTAAAATTATTCCCATTAGGCATTAAAAAAAGAAACACCTTATTTTATATGAATATTCAGTTGTTATAACATTAATGTTGAAGAGACTCTTTCCCCCTTGCTTTCACACCCTTATCAAAGTTTATAAAATATGTGTCTGTATCCATCTCTGACCCCAATTCTATATTATGGCTAAGTAAAAATACAGATAACACAACTCTTTACTGCAATGTGTTGATTACTAATGCTTCAATTTCTGAAATCAAGAAGATCAAGTCATCGAATATATTGTTCTTTATTTTTTTTAATTGTTTCTTCTACTTAGCTTATTTTCACTTCCATGAAATGTCAGATTATCTTGTCAATTAGAAATTGTCAGATTATCTTGTCAATAGAAATTCTATTGGAGTTTTTGTTGAAATTCTGCTTAACTTACATAGCAATTTGAAAAATGGTATCACATCAATTAGTGTTTTAGGGGCATACTGGGGATATTGGTGGTAGAAAATGTACACTGATGGAGGGATGGGTGTTCGATCATTGTATGACTGAAACTCAAACATGAAAGCTTTGTAACTGTATCTCAGGGTAATTCAATAAAAAAAGAGAAAAGAAAAAATAATGTTTTAACCTTCAACATGCTATATCTCTGAGTTAATATTCTTTATATGTATACATATATATGTATATAACTGTATCACTGTCATCCCATTGTTCATCGATTTACTTGAGCGGGTGCTGATAACATCTCCATTTGTCCCAGCCTGAGATTTTAGCAGCCTCTTCTTACTCGTCTTCCCTAACACTGCCATATTTCAGGCTCTTTCAGGGTCAGGGGAATGAGACCTGTTATTGTTTTTTGTTTTTGTTTTTTTTGCTTTTTGGGTCACACCCGGCGATGCACAGGGGTTACTCCTGGCTCTGCACTCAGGAATTACCCCTGGCCATGCTCAGGGGACCATATGGGATGCTGGGATTTGAACCCGGGTCGGCCGCGTGCAAGGCAAACGCCCTACCCGCTGTGCTATCTCTCCAGCCCCAAGAGACCTGTTATTGTTTTTTGCATATCAAATATGCCATGGGTAGTTTGGCAGGCTCTGCTGTGTGGGTGGGATACTCTTGGTAGTTTGTCAGGCTCTCTGAGATATATATGCATATATATATTTATTTCCCTCTTTGATTTGTTGCTTACTGTCTGAACCCCATCAAATATGGTCTGGCAATTTTAGGAAAATAGGTAGGGAGTGTCTTGTGATATATATATATATATGTATATATATATATATATATACACACACACACATAAACACACTCACAACATTATTTCATGAGACAATTGATTCACTTTTGGTCTTTTCCTTCTGTGTATTATTACTTTGAGCAATTTCTTTCCTTTTTTGGAGGGAGCACAACCGGCTGTGCTCAGGGCTGACTCCTGGCTCTGTGCCCAGGAATCACTCCTGGCAGGACAGGGGGAAGAAGGTGCTTGGAATTCATCCCTGTTCAGACACAGGCAAGACAAGTGTCCCGCCCAGTGTACTCTCTCTCTGGCCACCTGGACAGTTTCTATTGCTTGCCAAAGTCCAGCGGCAGCAAAGGTTCAGGACACCTGAAGGTGGGCTGGTGGCATTGGTGAAAGAACATGAACAAACTTTTTCAGGTGTTGAAGGAGATCTCTGCTTTATTCCACTTTGTACATATATTTATATTCATTTTCTACGTATACATCTGACTTATGACTTCATTACAGCAGGAGGTTAGGCAAGAAGCTTTCTGTCTCACTTCTTGTGGTTGCACAGAATTGAAAATAAGTTGTGAAAGCAGGGTTCACAAATACAACTCATAAATTATGTCAACACAAAGAGCTAATTAGACATTGATTTCTATCTAACTATATTTTCAATAATATTTTGTTCTTTTAAGGCTTTCAGGATATTCGGGTCCCTTCATTCTTTCTCGTTAAACTGTAACCAACTCTTTCCCCACCAATGATTCCAGGTTCTAATTTTCCCGCTAAGATCAACCTTTTGTTTTATATTTAACAAACACCACAATGGCCTGCTGCACTTTATTCTTTGCCACAGGTTCAATGTGTCATATATATAGTCATTTTGGTGGGCACTATACACCTCCTAATTTGGGGCTGGTCGGGGGCTTTTTAGTTCTTATTTTATCTTCCACTCTCTAAGTGCCTAACGTATTATCAGGTGTTTGTGTAAATGTTAATTCCCATTTTTGTAAGCCACTCATAGGTTTCCTCACAGACCCATCTAGTTTGTATCCCATCACGTATTTTGCAAGGGCTGAGTTCCCAATCATCAGTTTTCTGAAACTCCCAGGACTAAACATATAGATCAACCACAATGCACGTATGTAAGTACATGGACTCCAAGAATTGGGGGCAGAGGGGGCAGGGAGCAGGCCTTTGTCTTGTTCCAGGAAGAAACATTCCTTGAATGTCCTTCCACCATGCATGGACCTTGTCACACTGCAGGGCTGGTAGATGTGGCAATTGCTATGTGTTCAATTTCACTGGCCATTTCTTCCAGGGTACCAAATCAGCTATAAATCTGACAAAGTGTGGAGAGGTTTTTCCATTTGGGATTTCTGTCTTCTGTTGCTTTGCTGCTTTTTGTTGTTTTAGGAACCACACTGGGCAGTGAGGGGGCCGGCACGTGATGCCAGGGATCAAACCCAAGACCTCACACACATGTGAGAATATGCTCTACAACTTGAGTCACATTTTTATCCACATCCAGGATTTTGTATTTCTTAATTCTTTTTATTTGTTTTTTCGGCCACACCCAGCAGTGCTCAGAGTTTATGTCTGGTTCTGTACTCAGCATCATTCCTGTAGTGCTCAGGGGACTAAATGGGATGCTGGAGATTAAACCTATGTCAGTTGCACAGAAGACAGGCACCCACCTTTGTACTATCTCTTTGATCCTTTCAGGTCTTGTTTTGTTTTTTTTTTAAACTTCTTTGTCACCCCTGGCAACACTTGGAGATCACTCCCAGTTCTTTGCTCTCAGGAATTGCTGCAGATCAAGCCATAAAGATATATATACATATATATAAACAATTTAATAGTTGAACATATTTTAAAATATTTATAGTAGCTATTTTAATGTCTCTGGCTGCTAATTGTAGCTTCTCTCTAATTTTTGTTCCTATTGTATCGACTGAATTTTCTACTACTTACGGGTCCTATTTTCTGCTTTTTGCATGTGTGGGAAGTTTTTCATTTGCATTTTTTGGAAGAGTATTGAATTTACTTTTAATGCTCAGTTAAATCTAGTTAAGGAAGAGTTTAATCCATTTGAGGCTTATTATTAAGCTTTGTGTGGCATGTCCAGAGAAGTATTTGCTCTGGGCTCCTAAGCTATATTAAATCATCTCCTCTACTGAGGCCTGACTTTCAAAAGCTGCACTCAATCTTTATGTATCACGAGGTCTCTCTGCTTTGGTAAGAACACTAATAATTCTCTGCCCTCTATAAATTCTAGGGATTACTCTGCTTCCTATCTCCCGGTGCCTATGTCCAAGTTTCCTTTCATAAATGTGCAAATGCACTTCAGTCAAATATTTGCGGTGTGCCTCTACATTTCTCCAATGTCTCTCTGCATACTGCTTTGCTCTTTAGCTCTCTATTTCACAGTTGTAGCCATTTCAATCTCCTTGAGCTCTAACTTCAGCCTCCATAATGTTTTATTCTCCTTGCCTCCCTTCATTATCATTGCTGTGAAGATGGAGAGTCATCCACACGTAACAGTGGTGCCCGCGTATTTTATTTATATTGTTGGCCTGGGCTAACACACTTTAGTTATGTAGCTTTCCCATATTGGGCTACATCACACTTAGAAATCATTTGCAACTCTAGAAATCTCAAACAGCAGAGGTACTGGACTGCACTCAGTGCCTGTAACAGCATCAGCCTTAAATTTGCAAGGCAGATGCTCTAACTGAACTCTCCCTTGGGCCTTCCTGCCTCCACAGCATTTTTTAAAAATTATTTTTATTAAAACACCATCATATATAATTTTTTATAATACAGTTATTTCAGGTATTCAATGTTCCAATTTAAGCAAGTGCTTAAAAAGTTTACTCCCCATTGCTTGCTCCAACAAAACTTAAAGGCATGACAAATGGAATTATCAGAAAATAAATATTTTATGTATTTAAAAAATGTAAATTTGCAATTATTGTAATATGGTTTTAACCTTTGTAAAGAATCTAGGTCATTTAATACAAAATAGCATAATGAATGCCCATTTTCATTTACATAAGTAAGGTTTCAACGCTGACATCTAAAATATATTGCATTAATTTTTTAGTTTGTACTTTGGTCTCTTTCCACAGCATTATGTCATGTTACGTGTTTTTTGCAGTATTTAATTATTTATTGGTTTTGTCCACACTTGGTGGTGCTCATTGCTTATTCCTGTTCTGTGCTCAAGGATCACTCCTGATGATGTTTGAGTGACCATATGCGATTTTAGAGATTGGATCTTGGTTGGCTGCATGTAAGGTAAACACTCTGACTGCTTTATTATCTCTGTGATCCCTGAAATATTTCTTTAAAGGGTATTATATTTTGTTCTGGTAAGTAGTTAAGTTACTCTTCCACAACATTCATCAAAAAGATCTGAAATTGGGATGGGGCAAAGAAGAGAAAGGTAGCAAAGAAGATGTCCTGTGAGATCCCACTGGTCTAAACTGTCACAAAACACAGAAACCTCTACAGAATCCAATGTGGTTCCATAGAGGAAGTTAGCAAAGAACTCTGGGAGAACCTTTCCATGAGAAACTTAACGCAGAAAGGATCTCAACTTGGTGGCCCCAGGGTTGGGGAAGGTTCAAAGCGAAGATGAGTTTGAGCAGGGGAAAGAAACCAGGGGCTGGAAATCTATCAGCAGCCTCTGGAATTTCCTCTTACAAAAGACCTTAGGGGGAGGTCAGCCTGGCCTTCTCATGGTCTTTTCATGCCAACCTTTGCAGTGCACTGCACAAACTATGGTCCCAATCAGGGAGACAGTTCTGCCAAACTCCCGGGCTGATAGGCAGGTGGTAGGCAAACGACCTTCTGTGCTTGGTGGAGAATAAGGCACTCACCTCCTCCACAGTACTGGATGCAGGCATTCATTCAGAATCAGATGGGAGTCTGGATCCAAACATCAACGAAGCTGGTTCTGCATGCACAGCTGCCAAAACTCAAGGACTGAGGAACAGGGCCAGGGTGAAGCACAAGAAACAATGATCACATGGAGGTAATGGTAGTTTGTACTGCAGAGTATAAACAGGAGGCAGAGGCAACACAAACTCAGCCCCGAATATTTTGTGGAATAGGTGAACATAAATACTCAATTGCGATAGAACGATGTGCCACAGAGATGCGTCCAGACCCTGCTCCAGGCTGTCTTATCCAGGGCAACTCGGGTGGGGCGAGTGAGTTTCCTTCCTCACCCAAAACCTTCAGAACTCAATCCCCACCACGCTCATGCCCACTCTCCACAGGCTCGGATGAGCCTCACCCATGAGTGAATCTGCTGTATAATCATTCTAATTTTTTTTAAATTTTATTTTGGCTTTTTGGGTCACACCTGGCTATGCAAAGAGATTACTCCTGGCTCTGCACTCAGAAATTACTCCTGGCAGTGCTCAGGGGACCGTATTGGATGCTGAGATTCGAACCCGAGTCGGCTGCGTGCAAGGCAAACGCCCTGCGCACTGTGCTATGGCTCCAGCTCCAGCCCCTCATTCTAAATTTTAGAGTTCCTGGAGCATGTGGCTGCATTTTCAACTGGGCAACTTCTCATTCTCTACATCACTGATGTGCCAAGAGTATCACACAACATCACAACATTTGATGGGGGTTTAAAGACGCAACCAATCTCACAGGGCATATATATATAATACATATATGTATATGCATATATACATATATATGCACACAAGGCCCCAACTTTAACAAACATGTTAGCAATCTCTTTTTTTCTAATTTTTATTTACTTATTTTGCTTTTTTGGGTTACTCCCAGCGATGCTCAGGGGTTATTCCTGGCTCTGCACTCAGGAGTTAACTCCTGGCCATGCTTGGGGGACCATATGGGATGACGGGGATTGAATTCAGGTTGTTCTCATGCAAGGCAAATGCCCTACCCACTGTACTATCACTCTGGCCCATTGGTAATCTCTTATACAAGGGGTTAATGGCTCCAGGATAAAATACAACAATCTTCACACACTTTACTCCAAGGAAACATTATTAGACCATTTTTAGCAGATTATTCATAACAATCAATGCAAAATTGTTTCAGTTCTGCTTTGGGGGGCATGGTTTGGGATTTGGGGTGGAAACATTCAAAATATGATGGTGGGAAGGTGCAATGGTGGTGGGACTGGTGTTTGAATATTAAATGCAATGAATTATTATAAACAACTTTATAAAAATTAAATTAAAAAAATACTCAACTGCTAACCAAGCCCGCATAAAACCAACTCCTCACAACTAGCCCTCAGAGCACATGAGACCCAATGAGGAGTGAGGAATCTACCCATATTTGTGGGTGAGAACAAAAAGTCATAAAGGTCCCCAGGCTTCCAGGAGCTCTCACCTCTCACATGAGGATTTCAAAGTGAATGGTTTAAGAATGGTAAACAAGGGGCTGGAGCGATAGTACAGTGGGTAGGGCATTTGCCCTGCACGCGGCCAACCTGGGTTTGATTCCCAGCATCCCATATGGCCCCCCGCACCAGCACCACCAGGAGTGATTCCTGAGTGCAGAGCCAGGAGTCAGCCCCGAGCATCGCCAGGTGTGGCCCAAAAAGCCAAAAAAAAAAAAAAAAGCAAACAAAATTGAGAAAAACAATAGGGCAAGCCTTCAAAGAGAAACAGAATGTATGAGAGAATGAGAAAACGGCAGTCATGATCACTAAACGCTCACTGACATAGATCTAATCCTTGGCTATGAGACAAATTTGAAGAATGAAAACCATGTATTACATTATCAATTAATTGCAAGTAAATTATAAATAACAACAGAGAGAGAGCTAGCAAATCCTCAAATATTTGGACAGTAAATAACATTCATAAATACTTCTTTGCACTTAGGTAGTCCCAGCATCTCATGATCTTCCAAGCACCACCAGGAGCAACCCGCCCCCAACACAAAGTCAGGAAGAACAGCCCTTTCAAGACCTCTGGATGTGGCCCTAAAAATCTATATGCAAACAAATTGGGAAAAGTAGAAGCAATTAAACCCAAACAAGAATCAATAAAGAGTAGGAATCAATAAAATTGAAATAAAATTGAGGAAAGCAAGTGAGAATCAATGACACCAAAAACAATTCCTTGATAAGCAAATAAATAAAACTTACAAATATCTAGCCATACTAAATAAAATAGAAAGAATACATAGTAACTAATATCACCACTAAAATGAATAAGGTTGCAGCAGACCCAAGACATTAAAGAATAGTAAGAGAGGGGGCTGGAGCAATAGCACAGCAGGTAGGGTGTTTGCCTTGCACGCGGCCGACTCGGGTTTGATTACCAGCATCCATACGGTCCCTGGAGCATTGCCAGGAGTAATTCCTAAGTGCAAAGCCAGAATAACCCCTGTGCATCACGGGGTGTGACCCTCCCAAAAAACGAATAACAGGAGAATAATAAAGGAATATTATGAACAACTCTGTTGATGATAAAGAAGGGAACAAAGACAAGTGAGTAGAACAGATGACTAAATTTGTACTGATATATAAAATATTAGTTACTTACAGAATTTTTCTGGAAGTTTAAAGGTTAGTGATGCAGAGAAATTGTAAAGATTTAAGAGAATCAAAAATGCAGGTAGACAACTACATTGTAGTCGAAGGCCATGTGGGGGAAGGGAGTTGCGGGCTGAATGAGGGCTAGAGACTGAGCACAGCGGCCACTCAACACCTTTATTGCAAACCACAACAGCTAATTAGAGAGAGAAAACAGAAGGGAATGCCTTGCCACAGTGGCAGGGTGGGGTGGGGGGGAGATGGGATTGGGGAGGGTGGGAGGGACACTGGGTTTACGGGTGGTGGAGAATGGGCACTGGTGAAGGGATGGGTTCCCAAACTTTGTATGAGGGAAGTATAAGCACAAAAGTGTATAAATCTGTAACTGTACCCTCACGGTGATTCTCTAATTAAAAATAAATAAATTTAAATAAAAAAAAAGAAATAAGTATAAAAAAAATGCAGGTAGAGAGGCTGGAGCAACAGTACAGCGGGTAGGGTGTTTGCCTTGCACACAGTCGAACCCGAGTTCGATTCCCAGCATCCCATATGGTCCCCTGAGCACTGCCAGGATTAATTCCTGAGTGCAGAGCCAGGAATAAGCCCTGTGCATTTCCAGGTGTGACCCAAAAAGAAAAAAATTCAGGTAGAAGAGAGTTTAGCTTCTCAATATGAACTCCAAGATTCAATTTAGATTAGGTTTGGGGTGTGAGAGATCTAATGGCAGAGGGGTGGACATTATAGCAAGGGCTCATAGATGGATGATGGATGGGTGTGCCATTTCTGTCTTACAGCTTCTTTGTAAAGGTTCTTTTCTCAGCAATTCTTCCATCCTTTACACACATCAGAGATGCAGTCTAACAGATGCCAAGGAAGGACCACCTATACAAATGAAATTCCAAGGTTTGTACAAAAGAGAAAAGAATTATGGGAAATGAAGGCATCAGAGAGCTGATATTTAGGAGGTTTGATCATTTTGTTTTATGTCTACCTTTTTTTAGATATGGTTGTGAATACAATGTGAAAGTGAATAAATGGCTGGCTGTACTTGACTGACACAGAGTTTGCAACTTGAGTAGTAAAGAGGGAAGTGTAATATTCCATGATAACAGGTAGGGTGTACTTAGGTAGTGTTACAGGACAGATTTTAAATAAGACATTACCAACTAAGAATGAACAGAAATAGGAAAAATAAAACACTCAAACAAGTAGAACTTAATGCATAATCCTTATCTTTTTGGTCTGTATTTGCAGAATTCCTATTAGACTATCCACACCTATCAAGATACTCTTCAATTTCAGCATCATATTTCCTTTAAGAATTCTCAGTCAAATTACTTGACCAGGGAAAAAATAACTTCTCTGTTAAGGAGCTTTTCCATGTTCTACTCAGATTTCTTTCTTTTTTTTTTTTTAATTTTATTTTTATTTTTTTGCTTTTTGTTTGGGTTCTCACTCGGCAATGCACAGGGGTTACTCCTGGCTTTTCACTCAGGAGTTACTCCTGGCGGTGCTCAGGGGACCATATGGGATGCTGGGGATCGAACCTGGGTCGGCCACATGCAAGGCAAACGCCCTACCCGCTGTGCTATCGCTCCAGCCCAGATTTATTTCTTAAGAACATGGGAAAATACAGTCATCCAGGTCGAATTTAAGTAGAAAAATGTGTTTCAAATTTTTAGTTCTTTATAGTCACTAACCTCTAGTTTTAAAAAATAAGCAGGCAACAAGCCAGAGTGCATACTTCACATGCAGATGGGCCTGGATTTGGATCCTCAGCACTGCGTGGTCCCCTAGCATTGCTGAGAGCAACCACCAGGCACTGAGCCAAGAGTACCCGTGACACTGCCTGATATACCCCCAGAAGAAAAAGAAAGAAAAAAAGCAGACCCCATTAACTAACTCAGTGAAATTCTGCCATTCTGCCATTAGAGATTACTAAATAAACACAGAAGGAAATTGATGGTGCACAATTCTAATGCCAGTCATGTCAAATTTTCTTTTCCACCTAATACAACCTCAGCATGGGTTATTTCAAAATATAATTTACAGGGGCTGGAGCGATAGCACAGCGGGTAGGACGTTTGCCTTGCACGCGGCCGACCCGGGTTCGATTCCCAGCATCCCATATGGTCCCCTGAGCACCGCCAGGGAATGATTCCTGAGTGCAGAGTCAGGAGTAACCCCTGTGCACCACCAGGTGTGACCCAAAAAGCAAAAAAACAAAAAAAATATAATTTATAGGGCCGGGGTAACAGCAGATAGGATGCTTGCTTTGTATGTAGCCAAACCAGGTTCCATCCCTGGCACCTCATTATTGTCCCCCAAGCCCTGACAGGAGTAATCCTTGAGTACAGAGCCAGGAATAAGCCTGAACCCCACTTGGTGTGCCACCCAAAGCAAAAAAAATTGAATTTATAAATGGAAAATAAATATTACAATTAAACAATGTATTTAGCTTCTTATCCTTTCATTTTAACTCTTGAAATTATATATACAAATATTAATTGAAATTTATGAGAATCTAAAAGTTTGGTCTAAATGCCTTTTTGAATAAAAATGTGCAGTTTCTTAGGGCCAAGGCAACAGTACACAGGTAGGGTATTTGCCTTGCATTTGACTAAACTGACTTTGACCCCCTAGTACGCCATATAGTCCCCTAAGCACTGCCAGGAATAATTACTGAGTGCAGAGAAAGGAGTAACCCCTGAGCATTGCTGGGTTGGTTACTTCTGTCAAAACAACAATAACAACAACAGAAATATTTAAATTTTTAAATATTTTTTGTTAACATTGCTACCTTAAGGATATATAACTTAGGAAATTTCTCTCTTCCTTCCTCCTCAAACCCATGTTTTTTGAAATATTCTTAGTTTCTACAACTCAAAGGAAATCTCCCAATTGCTTCCTTCTTGTTCAAGTTGAAGGGCTTCTGAAATTTTGAAGGTAAGCGGGTAAACCTGATAAATTTCATTGATCTGCTTGTGCCCCTTTGTGGCAGATGCTTATAATTACAGCCTACTTTTATTTGCCAATAAGAAGCATTTAAACTGTTGTGTTAGTTCAGTGAACAAATACAGACATCTAAAAGCTGCAAAGACCCACAGAGAGATGAGATCAAAACCAACTGGACTCTGAGCATTTATGGATTTGTATAGGAGAGAGTGCAAATACCTGAGCATAGAACCAGGCTTTGATTAAAAGGAGAAGGAGATGTGAACTGCCAAGCTAGCATCAAACATGAGCCATAATACATTGTAATTATTGGGGGCCAGAATGATAGTACAGTGGGTGGGGCATTTGCTTTGCACGCTACTAACCTGAGTTGATCTCCAGCATCCCATATGGTCTCCCGAGCACTTCCAGGAGTCATTCCTGAGTGCAGAGCCAGGAGTAACCACTGAGCATTGCTAGATGTGACCCAAAAAGCAATAAACAAACAAACAAACATTGTAATTATTGTCTCCCACATTAGAACATGAGCTGTGTGAAGGCAGAGACATCTCGCTTGATTCTCGTAAAGGTTAAGGAATCACTGAACAAATAAAGGAATAAACTTTAGTTTCAACAAAGCTTAAAATTGATGGCAGCTATTATTGTTTCCTATTGTTCTTATTAGATGATTATAACGGAAAATGTTCCAACAATTTTCTTTGACAAAGTCCCATGTCTAAGAGCACTTCTCAAATATTAGTATCTTATAGGATGAGCTGCATCCACTCATTTGTTTTCATTAATATTATTATTATTAAATTTTTTGTAATGTAGGAGCATTGCTATTCAGCCATTGATTAAACTGATTGAATTGGGCATGAACTCCACATTACCTTTTTTATTAATTTTTTTTTTAATTTTTGGGTCACACCCGACGATACACAGGGGTTACTCCTGGCTCGTGCACTCAGGAATTACTTCTGGCGGTGCTCAGGGGACCATATGGGATGCTGGGAATCGAACCTGGGTCGGCTGCATACAAGGCAAATGTCCTACCTGCTGTGCTATCACTCCAGCCCCCTTTTAAAATTTTTTTAATTTTATAAGTTAGTTCACAATGTTTGATTACATTTAATATTCAAACACCAATCCCACCACCATTACACCTTCGCACCACCAAATTTGAGATGTTTCCATTCCAAACCCCAATCCCTGTCCAAAACTCAACCGAAAGAATATATTTTGTATTGTCTATTATGAAGAACTGCTGAACCATGTTTACAAAAAAGTGCTCATATAGGAAACGGTGTGAAGGTTGTTCTACTTTGGCAGGAGCCATTAAGACATGCTATAGAATACTAACAAGTTGCTAAAGTTGTATGATGTGAGCTTTGATATATATCAATAAAATATATATATTTCAGATATATATCTGAAAAAATATATGCATATATATATTTCCCTCTATGATTTATTGCCTACTATGTGAACCCCATCAAATGTGGCATGGTCATTATGGAGAATGGGTAGGGAATGCTTTATGATGTGTTGCGTGGCCGTGCAGTCCAGGAATATGTTTACTCATGTGTAAGACTTGGCCTGAGTGCATGGGAAGCAGCCTTGAGCATGGTGGCAGCTGGGTTGTGGAGGGTTTTGGCTGCCGGAGCTGGGTCCCTTGGGGCAGGGAGGGCTCTGACCCACCTCGCTCTGGGGCGCCCCAGTGAGGACAGCCTGGTGCGGGGTCCGTACTCTCAGAAGTGTTTTTTTTTTTATTTTTATTTTTGGGTCACACCTGGCGATGACGCACCCAGGAATTACCCCTGTCGGTGCTCAGGGGACCATATAGGATGCTGGGAATCGAACCCAGGTCGGCTGCATACAAGGCAAACGCCCTACCCGCTGTGCTATCACTCCAGCCCTTCTTTTGGAAGTTTTAGTTTATAGTCCCTGGGTCTTGGCCATTGATGAGATTACATGGCGCCTGGGGCAGTTTGTGGGTGTGACTGCCAAGCTACTGGAAAACTGGGGACATGCAGGTAGGAGGCTCAGTCCCAATCCAAGTGGGCCTGGAGCTCTCAGACATGGGTTCCAGTGTACCTCTGCACTACAGGCCCTAACTGCGTCTTTTGATCTCATTTGAGATTTATGGGTCTCTGAAATAAGGCCTATAAATGAGCTTGTACAGCTGAGCCTGAGGTGGTTTGTGGGTGTGTCTCCCATATACCTAACTTTTGGCCGTTTAATTTCTTGGTAAGTTTGGCCCCAAGTTGTTGGGGTCTGGCCAAAGGCACAGCAGCAATTTTGGAGTATCAGAAAGCCTGAAGACACCATCAGGCTGCTGATGCCCTCGCCCCACAGGTACAGGTTGACGTGCTGGTGGCACCATACCCCCATTAATATTATTTGTGCGCTACATTTCAGGATCTAGAGATACAGAAATGTAGGGGGTGGGAAAGAATCCCTATCTTGCTGCCCAAATTTCAGCTCCCTTCACTTTGGAAGAAGCAAGAGTAATATCTGTAATTTTGTTACATTTCATTTAAGTTCATTATCTCTCATCTAGTCCTGTTTTTTTTTTCTCTATTTGATCTCTTACTACACAGTCCATTTTTTTTCTTCAAATCATTGCATTTTACTCTATCTTAAACCCAAATGTCTAGAATTTGTAGAAAAACATTGCAGAAACAGCACATTCATTTTTTGTTTATTTGTTTGTTTTGGGGTCACACCTCATGGTGCTCAAGAATCACTCCTGGAGATCACTACTTAGGGTCCTATGGAAGTCATGAAATTTGCATATAAGTGGATCAATATGGAAAGTATCATGTTAAGTGAAATGAGTCAGAAAGAGAGACAGACATAGAAAGATTGCACTCATCTGTGGGAATATAAAATAACAGAGTGGGAGACTAACACCCAAGAGTTGTAGAGATAAGGACCAGGAGGTTTGCCCCACAGCTTGGAAACTGGCCTCACATGCTAGGGGAAAAGGCAGCTGAGATAGAGAAGGGAACACGAAGTAGAGAATGTTGGGAGGACCCATTCAGTTTGGAAGATGTGAAATGAAAGTAGACTGTAGACTGAACATGAAGGCCACTTGATAACTCTATTGCAAACTACAACACCCAAAAGGAGAGACAACAAAAGGGAATGCCCTGCCACAGAGGCAGGGTGAGGTGGTGGGGGATGGGGTGGTGGTGGTGAGAGGGATACTGGGATCATTGGTGGAAGTGAATGGGCACTGGTGGAGGGATGGGTAAACGATCACTACATGAGTGAAATGCAAACACAAAAGTTCATAAGTTTGTAACTGTACATCACAATGATTCTCTAATAAAATTTTTTTTAAAATTTTTAAAAAGAAGGTTTTTTAAAAACCTTCTCACAGGAGATTGAACCTGGGTCGTGTGCAAGGCAAAACCCTACCCACTGTAAATCTCTCCAGTCCTAGAAACAACATATCTGTATGAGAGTTTCTGTAAGTAGTTACAAAGGCTGTCAGAAGAGACAATGGGCAATAAACAATGTTGACTTATGCCAATCACCAAACTGAAATGTAATATTTAGCAGTGTTTTAGCCACTCTCAGGAACCTTAAGTCTGTCATCTGGAGTTGTTTGGCCAGTACTATTGAGATAATCTCTCTAAGAGACTCCTGCTTTGACATGGTTCCCTGAGAATCACCAGGAGCTGCCACCGTCCAAGCACCTAGCTGGGAGCAGTCACTCCACATCCCACCCCCATCACAACCCCAGCATCCCATCCCATCACATCCCCAGCACAAACAAAAGCTTTTCTTTTGTACAGCTCCTTGGAGTACTACATTTTACTCAGGTGAGTAAAGGTTAGGTACTACATTTTACTCTGTTGACTTTGCTTTACTTTTTCTGAGGGGCACACCAGGTGGTGAAAGTTGGGGGGGGTCTGGGGGTCACACCTGATGGTGCCCAAAAGCTGCTTCTGACAACTTTGCTTGAGGCATCTTTCTCAGAGGTGCTAAAGGATCTTGTGATGTCAGATATCTAACTGAAGGCAGCTGCATGCAAGACAAATGTTTTTACCCTTATACTCTATCTCTATATGAGTCTGACTTTTTAAAAAATGTTTTCAGTGGAAGGTTGCCATACCTGGCGTTGCTCAGGGATTACTCTTGGGTCTATACTCAAGTATCACTCTTGGAGGAGCTTGGGGACCATATGCAGTACTACGAATAGAACCTGAGTGGACTGCATGCAAGACAAGAAACTTGCTGTACTATCTCTCTGGCCCCTGAATTTTTTTTTGTTTTTTTTGGGGGGTCACACTCAGTGATGCTCAGGGGTCACTCTTGGCTCTGCACTCAGGAATTACCCCTGGCTGTGCTCAGGGGACCATATGAGATGCTGGGAATCGAACCCGGGGTCGGCCACGTGCAAGGCATATGCCCTACCTGCTGTGCTATCACTCCAGCCCCTGAATTTTGTTTTTTAATGAGGTATTCTCAAACATTTCTGTCCCTAAGGAGAAGCTTAATTAAAATAAGAATATTTCCTGTAACAGTTGCTAAAAGAAATCAATGTTCAGTGGAGGATATAAATGCCTACACAGAGAACCGGAGCTAAGCAAATACTTGAACGATTAATTGAAAGACATACATGAGGGTTGGAGCAACAGTCCAGTGGGGAGGGTGTTTACCTTGCAGGCGCCCACCTCAGGTTCAATCCCTAGCATCCCATATGGTCCTTCGAGCATCGCAGGCTTCAAAATCAGGTGCATGTAAGGCAAACTCTTTACTCCTGTACTATCTTTCTGGCCCTCTGTTGTATCATATACAAACAAGAATATAGAAGAGAAAGAAAAAATTAAACATTCTACTTAACACGATGTTAAAGACTCAAATATCTAAAAAATTATTATTTTTTTTTATTTTGCTTTTTTTGGGTCACACCCAGCAATGCTCAGGTGTTCAGTCCTGGCTCTGCACTCAGGAATTACTCCTGGTGGTGCTCGGAGGACCATATGGGGTGTCTCGGATTGAACCCAGGTCAGCCACATGCAAGGCAAAAAAGCCCTACTTGCTGAACTGTTACTCTGGCTCCTCTAAAAATTAGTTTAACAAAGGAGGTTGAAAGACTAATTTTGTGAAAATTATAAATCTCTCTGAAAGAAATAATGAAAGACAGGGAAGTGGAAATATTTCATAATTAAGGATAGGAAGAATCATCAGAGTTAAAGTGACCATATTACATAATCTATAGGTGTAGTTCTTATCAAAATTCCTGCTACATTTTCTTCACGAACATAGTTGCACTACCATATTCTCAAATCCATCAGATCTCAATCATTGCTGAAGTCTCCTGCAGTCTCCAAGCTTTCAGACACATGTATTCTCTTTGTTCAAACAACAAATTCTCCAAGTTACCAATAGCCTCATTTGCCTAGGAATGAGGGGGTTTCCAGAATGTGAGAATTTCAGTATTCATCTGGGAAAGTCTCAGGTAAGCAGATAATTTGTCCTTTATCTCCAAGTCAAGCTCTTTTTCATCTTTACCAATATTCCAATATAACTTGTAAAAAAAATTTTCAGGACTCTCAGCATGGGCATTGAAGAAACTTTCTAATTTTATTTTAAAGTTTCTGTCTAGGGGCCGGAGCTATAGCACAGCGGGTAGGGCGTTTGCCTTGCACGCGGCCAACCCGGGTTCGATCCCCGGCATCCCATATGGTCCCCCAAGCACCGCCAGGAGTAATTCCTGAGTGCAAAGCCAGGAGTAACCCCTGAGCATCGCTGGGTGTGACCCCCCCCAAAAAAAAGCAAAAAAAAAAAAAGTTTCTGTCTAGATCCCCTGCATTTATCCCTGAACGTTCCTCATCAATCTTAGATACAAATGAACTTCACAAATCTTGTACCTTCTTGGACTTCCTTGAGGAAACCCTAAACATAAATCTTTGTTTTCTTTGGTCTTGAGTTTCTGAAATCAAAATAATCTGAGATTGTATCATTACAGATATATTAGCCTGGAAATAAGAGACAATCATACTATAGTGGATTATATATGTTATATGTTTTTATTAGCCAATATAAAATCCAGGATTAGGATACCTTTATTCTCAAGACTTCTAGCTTCCTGCTTTGCCATCAGCAATGCATAAATTTGATTTTTATAATTTTAGTATCACTGTATCACTGTCATCCCATTGCTTATTGATTTGCTTGAGTGGGTACCAGTAACGTCTCCATTGTGAGACTGCTGTTACTGTTTTTGGCATATCAAATATGCCAGGGGTAGCTTGTCAGGCTCTGCTGTGTGGGCAGGATACTCTCGGTAGCTTGCAGGGCTCTCCAAGAGGGGCAGAGGAATTGAACCCAGGTCAGGCGCATGCAAGGCAAACACCCTACCCACTGTGCTATCGCTCCAGCCCTCAGTATGATTATTATAATTCCAAGTTCTTGAATTAAGTTGTTTTGCTTTTCAACTCTACAGCAGAGGAAGGTAAAGAAGGGCTTGGGATGTTTGAGGATCCTCTAACATGTGGTCAAAGGAATCACTTTTATCAGTGTCTTACTCTTTTACTTTTCTTCTAACTCTCTTGAATAATATTTTAGTAAAGCAGTTACTTTGTTTATGTATTTTATAAAATCCATGTTTTATGTATAAAGTGACTTTAAATTTAGTGGCTGGGCCAGAAGACAGTTCAATAGATTGAGCACATGATTTGCCTGCAGGAGACACAGATAGGATCACCAACATCACATGGTTCCCTAATCATTTCTTGGATCAACCCCAAATGCAGAGGCAGAAGTAATCCCTGAGAACTCTGGGTTGTGACCCCAAAGACACCCAAATAAATAAATAAATAAATACTGGTGGCTTAGGCTTCTGAAGATCTAAATCTCCAAAGTAAAACCCTTGGTTGAATTTTTCCTATTCAACTATTTATACTATTTACATTTACATTCACACTTGGACGAGCCTCAAGTATGAAGGGACCGGCAGAGGAACCCAGGTATGCGGGACCCAGGGCTGAGATCTCCAAGCCTGCTCAGATTGGGACTGGGCCTTCTCAAGCCAGACCCCCCCATTTTCTATTAGCTTGGCAGCCACACCCACAAATTGCCTCTGGTGCCGTGTAATCCCACCAACGGCCAACATCCAGAGACCATAAAACCGAGCTCTTGGAGGAGAGCGGTGCAGAGTCTCTTGCCCCCCCTTCCCCCAGTCTGTCTTCACCTAGGCCCCTCAGAGGGGATAGGTTGCCTTTGCCTCCCTGCCCCAAGCAGAGCCTTGACAGTTGAAGATCTCCAGAACCCAGCCACAGCTAGGACGAGCCTCAAGCATGAAGGGACCGGCAAAGGAACCCAGGTGTGTGGGACCCTGGGCTGAGATCTCTAAGCCTTCTCGGATTGGGATTGGGCTTTCTCCAGCCAGAACCCCCCATTTTCCAGTAGCTTGGCAACCACACCCACAAATTGCCCTCAGCGTGGCGCGACATGTAATAGCCTTGTTCTCCTTCTTGGAGAACCTGACAAGCTACCAAGAGTCTATTGCCTTCATGGGAGGCGTATTCATATCTCAAAATACAGTAAAAGATATACGCATACCTCTCAGAGAGCACAGTAAGCTACCGAGAGTATTATACGCGCAAGGCAGAGCCTGGCAAGCTACCTGTGGCGTATTCCGTATGCCAAAAACAGTAACGATAGGTCTCATTCCCCTGACCCTGAAAGAGCCTCCAATCGTTGGGAAAGATAAGTAAGGAGAGGCTGCTAAAATCTTAGGGCTAAGTGTAATAGAGACGTTACTGGTGCCTGCTCGAATATATCAATGAACAAAGGGATGACAGTGATACATTTACACTGGGTATTTTGTGGTCCATGGAAATTTTAGGAAAAAATACTCATTGATCAAACATATAATAATATTATTATCCCACAATTCATGCACAAAATATCTTTTGTGTGAATGTTTTATGCTGGGTGCAGTGTAAGGCCCCAGAGACTCAACAGACTATCAGACATTGAATTCTGTTTTGTTGTTGTTGTTGGGCTTTTTGGGTCACACCCTGCGATGCACAGGGGTTACTCCTGGCTCATGCACTCAGGTATTACCCCTGGTGGTGCTTGGGGGAGCATATGGGATGCTGGGAATCTATCCCTGGTTGGCCGCGTGCAAGGCAAATGCCCTACCCGCTGTGCTATCATTCCAGCCCTCCTGAATTCTGTTTTTGACTGATAAAGATGAAGCAAATAAATGTTAGGGTCTGACAAAAAATATATAAAGAAACAGGTATAATAGAAAATAGAGTGAAAGTAGCCTCCTTGGCCATGCGGGAGAAGGGTGAAGCGTGCTCAATGTAGACTAGAGACTGAATACAATGGCCACTCAACACCTTTATTGCAAATCACAACACCTAATTAGAGAGAGAGAACAAAAGGGAAGACCCTGCCACAGTGGCAGGGGGGGTGGGATATGGGATTGGGGGGGTGGTAGGGATGCTGGGTTTATTGGTGGTGGAGAATGGGCACTGGTGAAGGGATGGGTTCTCGAACTTTGTATGAGGGAAACATGAGCACGAAAATGTATAAATCTGTAACTGTACCCTCACTGTGACTCACTAATAAATCAATTAAAAAAAAGAAAAAAGAAAGAAAAAAGACAGAGACTTATCTCAATAAATACAAGTATCTTTAAAAAAAAAAAAGAAAGTAGCATCCTTAAAAAGGTGATAATTGGGGGCTGGAGCGATAGCACAGCGGCTCTGCCCCTCTCGGACGGAGAGCCTGGCAAGCTACCAAGAATATCTCGCCCGCACGGCAGAGCCTGGCAAGCTACCCATGGCGTATTCAATGTGCCAAAAAGAGTAACAAGAAGTCTCAAAATGGAGATGTTACTGGTGGCCGCTCGAGCAAATCGATGAGCAACGGGATGACAGTGACAGTGACATGATTTGCATGCAGGACACCTGAGATCAATTCTCAGCACGCATGGTCCTCTAAGCACTACTGGGAACAATCCCTGAACTCAAAATCCCTAAGCACTACCTCATGTGGTCCCTGCAAAACACAAAAACAGGGGCCAGCGAGATAGGGGTAAGTAAAGGAGTTTGTCTCACATGTGTTGTAGATGACTTATGTGAAGTGGGGAGAACATAGGTAGTAGCCTCAAGAAGGCAATTTACTGATTTCTGCCTTTCCCTCCTCAGTGCCCTGGGGAGTGCCTGGGAGGGTCAGGACTGAAATGGTCTGCCATAAGCACCAATGTGATGTGGACACCATCATCCCACTAGCTCCACTTAGCAATCAATAGATGGTGCCTGAGTCCCATTTAATCAACATGGTGTCTGAATTAATCCCACCAGGTGATTCCTTGGTGGAGTTGTGGGACCCAGGCTGGAGCAAGAAATTGCTCTGTGTGTGAAAAGAAAAATTAACTCTAAACTCTGTCTAGGGTCTTCTCTGGTCTGCTATCTTCTGGAAAAAAAAATAATTTCAGGAGGAGATGAATAGGGAAGTTTTATTTCAGAGATCATAAGGAGGGAGAGAGTGATGTGTTTAAGAGAGAATGTCGGCAGGGGAACTGGCGAGGAGATCCAAGGGTAACCTCAAAGCAAAAGAAAGGAGTTACCCTTCCTGAGGTGGGATGTAGGTGACCCCCAGAATGGTGAAGCACCCCACTTGCCTTTGTAAAGCTGATTTTACAGGTCTTTTCTCAAACTGATCCCACATGGGGCTTTCTATGGGCTCAAGAGTCCTTGTGAGGACACTGTCAAGGGAAGGGCCTGAACTTTGGGTGGTCCAGCTTCATGTTCTTTTTTTTTTTTTTTTTTTGCTTTTTGGGTCACACTGGCGATGCACAGGGATTACTCCTGGCTCTGCACTCAGGAATTACTCCTGACAGTGCTCAGGGGACCATATGGGATGCTGGGATTCGAACCTGAGTTGGCCGCGTGCAAGGCAAACACCCTACCCGCTGTGCTATCACTCCAGCCCCACCATCTTCATATTCTTATCAGTCACTTGTTCCTCTGCAGTTTCCCTCTGGAAGTGGGGCAACCTTCTCTGGGATGGTGCTGGCACTAGTGTCTTATCTGCCTCGGTTCCTATGTCCAAAAAGTGGGTCCAGTCTTCATGTTTTTTTTTTTTTTTGGTGGGGGAGGGGAATGATACTTTAGGGCTAGTAACAGAATGGCTTCTTTGAATCTTGAAAAGCAACTTGGTTTTAATTCCTTACCAAAACTCATTGCTAGCACCATTATTCCCATTTGTGTGTCTGAACCACACGCAGCTGACCCCACCTTGATCCCTGGCACCACATAATCTCTTGACAAGCAAACAAAACTAAAAATAAATTATTTAACCAAAAAAAGGTTAAAAATTAATAGCTAAGAGGCTGGAGTGATAGCACAGCGGGTACGGCATTTGTCTTGCATGTGGCCGACCAGGGTTTGATTCCCAGCATCCCATATGGTCCCCTGAGCACCGCCAGGAGTAATTCCTGAGTGCAGAGCCAGGAATAACCCCTGTGCATTGCCAGTGTGACCCAAAAAGAAAAAAAAATTAATAGCTAAAACAATATTTTAAACTAACATATCAATCAAACTGGGAATTAAAGTGTTATGAATAAAAGAAGAATAAAAATAAAGGACAAAATCAAATCTTTTTTTGTTTTTGCTTTTGGGGTCACACTCGACGAAGCTCAGGGGTTACTCCTGGCTCTGCATTCAGGAATCACTCTTGGTGTTCTTCAGGGGACCATATGGGATGCTGAGAATTGAACCCGGGTCAATTGTGTACCAGGCAAATGCCCTAACCGCTGTACTATCACTCCGGCATCCACAAAATCAAATCTTATATTAGTGTCTTTGATGAAAATCACTTGGTGGGCTGAAGAGACATTCAATAGGCTGAACACATGGTTTGTATGTGGGAGGCCTGGGTTTGATCCCAGCAGCACCAGGTCCCCCAAGTACAGAGGAAGAAGTAGCCCTGAGACCCTACAGACATTCTCCCAAATCAAGCAAGGGCCCATTGATTGACCTTTGACCTCTGATTTCCTGCCGGTCTCTTCCACTCCCCATTTCTCTCTGTGTTACTTTTGTGTTTTGTTTTGGTTTTGGTCTATCCCCGGCAGATGCAGGTGGGGTTGGGAGAGGGATAATATAGCCCTGGGAGTCAAAATTGAACTCCAGCCTACTGAGCTGTACCCTCAGCTCCTGTCTCTCTCTGCATTTTTAAGAGATTATTTATTTTTAAAAATATGATGTGGAAGCACACCTGGCAGTGCTCAGGGCTTATTACTAGTTCTTTGTTCAAAGATCAGTCCAACAGTGCTTGGGAAACCGTAGGTGGTGTCAGGGTTCAAACCAGGGTCAGCTGAATCCAAAGCAAATGGCTCAACCACTGTACTCAACCACTAGTTCTCTCTGCATTCAGTTTTGGTCATTGTTGGTTGGGGGTGGGGAGAGATGGGCCACACCTGGTGGTGCTGTCCTGGCTCTGCTGCTCCTGCCTAATTTGATTGTTGGGACATACTATTCTGCCTGCAAAGCTCTTCTTCCTCCTTGCTTAGATATTTCTGTCCTAAGGTGACATCCTCCTGGAAGGCTTCTCCTGTATGCTAAATCAGTGAGGTCCCCATAAACTTCTGCCAAATACTTTTTATCAAGAGGAAAACATTCATCCTATCTGTCTGTATCTGACTGTATCTGTCTTCCATGCCAAAATGATATAACATTGTATTTTTTTAAACATTGTATCTTGATGACATAAACATTGTATCTCATTTGGCTCAGCGGGACTATGTTGGTAGCTTCAAATATTTATTGATTCAATGAATTATCTATTTTGAAGTTGAAAAAGTTTGATGATAAAGAACAATGATGGAAAAGAACAATATTTGCCTCACTAACATCAAATTTATTATTGCACGGTACCAAAAGCACCAGTATAGTTTCTTGGAAGAATATATTTCATGAATGAAAGGGGAAGTTGATGAAGAAAAATAAGCAATCATCAAATGAATCAGATCTTTCAAAGCGGGGTCAGCCAAGAGAGATCGCTGAAGGGGCAGAGCACATGACAAGCATTTGTGCAGCTGTCCCTGGCACTTTGTCCCCGGAACCTTTGTGGTCATCCAGCATCTAGTACTCCAGATCTCACCAGTCTCGCTGTAATGCTCCTGAACAGCGCAGCAGCGCCAGCTAACATGCACCGGTATTGCAGAGAGTGACCGGCACCCAGGCCCTCCACCCTAGCTCCGCTGGGTGTGGCCCCTGGGGTAATAAAAAAGGTGGGTCAAAATGGCAATAATGTCAGAAGCTTCCGGTGATACAGAAAGTTAGGAGAACCCAGCCATAATGGCTTAAGACCTACCCCTTTGTCCTGTTTTCTTTATCATGCATTCCCAATAGAACTACACAACGCCTGGTACTCGGAGTCAGAAATTCAAAGGTGGACAAGGCTCGAACCCAGGTAAGGACAACTCAGGTCGTTGCCACAGCTACATTGCGATAAAGTAATTGGCCAAGTGGTGTTCGGATGAAGTGTGCCAAGGATCCTGCGTCAGGAAATCACCTAAGTTGCAAGGTGGGGGAGGAGGGGTGGTCAGGGCAGCCTTTCCGGTTCCAGCCGGGAACCTGAAGGAGGAGGAGGCGGCCCGGGGGTGTGGGAAACGCAGAGAAGTTCCACAGCTCTGGTGATCCCCTCGAATACAGCAGCGAGAGATCGGAGGGCACCCGGGCCGCGTGGCTTGGAGATCCCGGATGGGAGAGGCCAGGCGCTTGGGGAGCGAGCGTTCCCGGGGTGAGAACCAGCAAGTCCCGCGGGAGCCGGGTCCGAGTCAGCTCGCCGATTCCGGCTTCCAACCGGCCCCGCCCCCGCGGCCCAGAAGCCCCGCCCCGCAGCCCATATGCCCCGCCCCGCCACCTAGAAGCCCCGCCCTCGCCCAGCGCCCTCTCTCCGCGCAGTCCCCGAGCCGGCGGGCCGCGGCGGCCACGTGACCCGGAGCGTGACGTAGGAGGAAGGAGACGCCATTAGAGGGAGGCGGAGAAGGCCGCGCTCTCGGCCTTTCCCCGCGGCGCGCCCGACGTGCCGGCGTTTCCGGGGCTCGCGCCGCGGGGCTGAGGGGAGCGAGCGCGGCGCGCGGCGAGGCGCGGGCGGCCCGGCAGCGCCGGGATGGCGGCGGCGGGCGGGGGCGGCGGCGGGGGCGGCGCGGCGGCGGCGGCGGGCCGAGCCTACTCCTTCAAGGTGGTGCTGCTCGGCGAGGGCTGCGTGGGGAAGACGTCGCTGGTGCTGCGCTACTGCGAGAACAAGTTCAACGACAAGCACATCACCACGCTGCAGGTGCGGCGCCCGGGCGCCCCGCGCCCCTCGGGCCTGAGCCCGCCCCGGGGGCCGCGCGCCGGGGCTTCGCCGGGGCGGGGCTCCCTCCCCCTCCCCGGAGCCACCCGCTTCCGCCCGGCCGGCCCGTGGGGCCGCCCCGCCCCCTCCCCCGCTCTCCCTCTCCCCCGTCTGTCCCTGTCTCCTTCTCTCCTTTCCTCCCTCTCCCTCTCTCCCTCTCTCCTTTCCTCCCTCTCCCTCTCCCCCCTCTATCCCTCTCTCCCTCTCTCCTTTCCTCCCTCTCCCTCCCTCTCCCCCCTCTATCCCTCTCTCCCTCTCTCCTTTCCTCCCTCTCCCTCCCTCGCCCCTCCATCTCCCTCTTCCCCCTCCTCTCTCTTTCCTCTCCTCTTTTCCTCTCTCCTCCCTTCTCTCCCTCTTCTCTCCTCTCTCTTCACCCTTCTCTCCTCTCTCTTCTTTCACTCCTCTGTCCCTTCTCTCCTCTCTCTCTCCCCCTCTCTTCTCCTGTCTTCCTCTCCTGTCTTGTCTCTCTCCCCCCTTCTCCCCCTTTCTCCTTCTTTCCCTCTCTCCCCCTCTCTCTCCCCCCTCTATTCACCCCTTTCTCTCTTTCTCTCTCCCCCTTTCTCTCTCTCCCTCTCTCCTCTCTCTCTTTCTCTCCCCATCTCTCCCCCTTTTCTCTCTCCCTCCTCTCTCCCCTCTCTCTCTCCCTCTCGCCCCTCTCTCTCCTCTCTCCCCTCTCTCTCTCTCCCTCTCTCCCTCCCCCTTTTACCCCCTCTTCTTCTCTCCCTCCCTCCCTCTCTATCTGCGGCGGATTTGGCGGATTTGGTGTTTTGCGAACTCGGTGGTTGGTAACTTGCAGCGCTGACGGGTGACTCAGTGTTTGTGCAAGTTCCCCTCGTCCCTGTCGTCGTCCCTGTCGCCGTCCCTGTCGCCGTCCCTGTCGTCGTCCCTGTCGCCGAGGCCCGCGCGGGCCGGAGGGGCGTGTGGGCCCGGGGAGGTTGCCCTGGCCGTGCTGGGTTACGCCCTGGGGATGCTGCGCGCGGGCTCTGGGGCTGCGGGGCTGGCGCGGGGCCTTTCGGGTGCGCGGGGGAGCCTGGTGTGGGTGCCTGCCAGCATCTGGGCCCCCAGACGGGACTGCTGCGGCGGGTGTCCTGTTGTTCCTGTTGTCCGTATTAGAGGCCCGACTCCCACCCGCAGCGCCTGCCCTTGCGCTGTCATTATTCGGAAAGTGCTCAGCCATGACCCAGGATCAAGATGAAACCGGGCATTTGTTTGTGGCCTTTGGCCGTCTACCCCAAGGCAGCGTTTTAAGCACACAACATTAAAAGGAAATATCCTAACTTGGTCCATTTAGTGCCGAGGGCAGTGAAGTCTAGTGAACTTTTGAGCTCTGTCTGTAGTTTCACCTCCCTTGCATCCGATTATGAGCCCTGTGATCTTAACAGGCTCATTGATGTGTCTCTGCCCAGGTTTCTTCCTGTGTGCAGGGGGCCATAAAAATAGTGTCTGGCTCTCGGATTCGGCAAGATAAATACACACTTAGGACCTATGTAAACTTTGCATCTTCACTCTTACAGCCCCAAATTGCAGAATCTGAGTGATTCTAAATTATTAAATCTTAGTGATTACATCTTAGGATATAAGAACACGAACACAATTTAAAATAGGGCAGAGTATCCTCATTGTTGTGACATTTGATGTGTGGTGCTATTATTAAACTCTGAGTAGAATTTACCAAGATGTTCTGGGTGTGATTCCCTATTCTATTTTTATTCCTCTGTTTTTACTCTTCCTACATAAGGCATAATATCTGGATAATAAATGTTAAGTAAGCATGTATTTTGTCTTCCATCCTGTACAAGAGTACTTATTAGGTACAATTCTTTTTACCTGTTTTGCTTATTCTGCAGTGCTCAGAACTACTTCCCTACTGAACTACTCCCAATTCAGTGCTCAGTACTCAGAGAACCCTGAGTCAGACCCAACTCAGACCTGGGCCTCCCTGCATGCAGAGCATGTGCTCAGTCCTTCGAACGTCTCTCCCTTCCTAGAGATAATTTTGGGTGGATTAGGGGTGTGGGCCTTCCCCAGTGGTACTTGAGGAGGAGTGATACTCCTCCTAGCTTTGTGCTGGGGGGGGTCCTTGCCATCAGTGCTCAGGTGACTATTCAGTGTTCTCCAAGTTGAGGCTTTTTTGTGTATCAATGTATGGGATCATGCAAGGCAAATGACAACCTCTGTACTGTCTCAGCCCCCTCCGTAGAATTTTTATTGAACCTCCATGATGAATTACAAAGTAATTCATGACTGAGTTTTCAGTAGTAACAATGTTCCAAGACTAGGCCCTTCACCAGCTCCCTCAGCTTTCCTCCAGTGCCCCGGTTGGTGCACTGAGTTATTGGTGCACGTGAGATCAAGAAATTTCATGGTGTAAATGTGAGCATTTGGAAATTTAGAAATTCATTTAGGTAAAGCTGTAATAAAAACTAACATTTAGTGAGTTATTTACTGTGCTGAGTACTTTTGTTCTTTACTGCTTATTGCAGCCTATGAGGTAATTGTTTTTTTTTTTTCTTTTTGGGTCACACCTGGCGATGCACAGGGGTTATTCCTGGCTCTGCACTCAGAAACCACTCTTGGCGGTGCTCAGGGGACCATATGGGATGCTGGGAATCGAACCCGGGTTGGCCACGTGCAAGGCAAACGCCCTACCAGCTGTGCTATTGCTCCAGCCCCAATTTTTTTAATTTTTGGCTCATACCCAGCATACTCAGGGGTTACTCCTGGCTTTTCACTCAGAAGTTACTCCTGGCAGTGCTCGGGCGACCATATGGGATGTTAGGAATCGAACCTGGATTGGCCATGTGCAAGGCTAATGCCCTACCCGCTGTGCTATCACTCCAGCCCCCCCTCCTCGTGAATAGTTTTATTAGTTCTATTTTAAAGGTGAGGAAACAGGCTTTGTTGAATAATTTGCTGCCTTTCATATTGCTACAAATAATACCCAAGTTGAAATTTAAACTCAGGTATGACTTCATATTTTGTAGTTAGATCATACTATCTCTGTACGTAGGCAAAGTTTTGTATGTAAATATAAAAATATATTATAAATATAAAATTGCATGATTTTTTGAAAATGTTTATCTTTTCAGCCCCAGAATTACATAGTCCCAAAACTTTCTTGAATCTAAAAATAGGCTAAAGAGTTTTAAGTATTGGAAAAAACATTGTGGTCTATTAAGAGGATGAAATATGGTAGCTCTCCAGGATCAGAAGCATGGCGGTCCTGGTTTTATTTTGTTTTTTCCCTCTTAGGGCTAAATAGGACAGTTCTTAGCAGCCTGGAGGCCATTCTTTTCAGGGGACCAGCCATGCAGTGCCAGGATCAAATCCAAGACTCCGACCCTTTGAACTATCTCTAGACTGAGTTTTATTATTTTTCTAACGCATCACAATTTCAGAATTATATTACTAGATTGAAGGTTTTTTTTGGGGTATATTATTATATGAAGGAAGCACTGATATGATCTTTTCCTGTTAGATATAATTTCATCTCAGCATTTTTTTCAGACATTTAACTAGCATGTGACCATAAGAAATAACTTCATATGCTTTTAATTTCCAAATGAAGAGAGAGATCATGCATCAAAGAAATGAGGTTCTACTTTTTTTTTGGTTCCACTTTTTTCTTGTGAAAAAATATTTCATCTTGTTTTGTGAAGTATACTCTCAAGAATTCATATTTTAAAGTGATGTAACTGAGAGGTACTTAAGATAGTTTGTAGCTCACTGTTTTCAACCTCTTGTGTAGTACTCTGGGTCAGACGTATCTCAGTGGTAGAGTTCTTGCCTTGTATGCGGGAGGTACTGGATTTGATTCCTGGCACCAGCCAATCTCCCTTCCCCCCAAAAAAAACAATTCAGTCAAGTGACTTCATCTATCTTGGTAGAGAGATGATCTGATAAAGTGAAGAACCTATGCCCTAAGGTGCCTATTTAGTTTTGGATTTTAGTGTTATTGTTTTGTATTTGTTTCCTGGTTATATACCCCTGGTGGATCTTGGTGGATGCTCTCAGCTCTGAGGTCACTCCAGTAGTGCTGGGATGCTAGATGGAATCTGGACAGGGCCTCCTGCATGCATTCAGCATTCTGAGCTATCTCTCTCACCCCTATTGAAGTTTTGGATAGGTGTAATTTCCAGTAAGTTTTTCAGTGTATAAAGCCAAAATCTGTTTCCCTGTCATTTCTGGTTCTGCCATCTGAGTTTTTATCGCATGTGGTACCCCTTCAGATAGTTGAAGATTAAATCCCCTAGAGTCTTTCTTTGCTTATGTAAAAAAATAGCTCTTTCTTTTCACTGGATGTCTTACATTGTTAAACTTTTACTGTAGAAACTTACTAATTGTTATCCTCTTTCAGTAAAATGTCATGTCTTCAGGGGTCAGAAATAATAGCTCAGTGTAGAGTCCCTGCTTGTCCTGCCTGTGTGATACTCCAGGTTCAATACTCACAATGCCGAAAAGCCAAACCAAACAAATGTAATGCCATAAGCTGTAGAAATGGTTTCAGATGTAGTTTAAATCGAGTGGGGATGTGCAGGCTGTCATTTCTAATACAAATTCTTTTGTAATTGAAGAAAGAGTGTGCGTTTTCAGGACAGCTGTCATGTAGATTGGCATTGGGCTTGCTGTCTTTTTGGTGGAGGACAGGTTTCCCAAGTAGTGCTCAGGAAGCCTGGAGGATTCTGTAGTATGGGGATTACTTGCTTGGGGCTGTCTCCCAGGCCTTCAGAACTGTACTCAGCAATGCTCAGAGGACCATGTGGTGGTGGGGATCTAACCTGGGTCTGTAGTACTCAAGGCAGCTGCCTTAACTCTTGTATTGTTTCTCTGTCCTGGTCTTGTTTGGAAAGTGTCACATTCTTCAGATTTTTTTTATTTTAAGAAAACATTTGTTGGCCTCTGATATATTTGACCTATTAAGTTCACTTTAATAGATTTGCTCCAATGTTTCAATCTGGTAATATCTTTACAATGTTCCATTTCACATTCAGGCATCAGTGATTGACACTGGGGAGTCAAATATTGGTTGGGTAGAAGAGTAAGACCTGCTCCCTACTATCTGGATTAGCTAATCATTTAGTAGAGATTTAGGGAAAATGGCATCAGTGCTCACTAATGGAAACTTTTGACCAAAATGAGGTGTGTGTGTGTGGGGGGGGGGGGGGCGTGGTTGGTATAGACAAAGGGCTAAGTACCAAGCTCTGCAGGGTCTCACTCTTTTGAGTCCCATAAAGATGTGTGAATGTGTTTCTCTTAGACATGCAGAATCTTAGAGTGGAGCTTTTTCAAGACTGCCTGGGTCACGGTCCTCCTCTTTTGAGAAACAGTTACTGCATAGTGACACATAGTCTTTCATGAAAATAGCAACTCTGGCATTACAAAGCTTAATTTTTTTCCCCTCCTGGCATATCCGCTTTACCCCAGGGGGTGTCATGAGATGCTTTGTGGAAGACAAGATACACTGTTTCTATATCAGGAAGCCAAAGGATTCAGAAAGAGAAAGGACATTTGAAGGCAAGACGGGTTGAATTTTAGCTCCTGTTTTCACTTTATAGCCATCAATGAATTTGACAGATCTTTATAATTTTTTTTTACTTTTTTGGGTACATCCGGCAATGATCAGGGGTTACTCTTGTCTCCCACTCAGGAATTACACCCTGTAGTGCTTGGGGGGACCATGTAGGATGCCAGGGATCCAACCCCAGTTGACTGCTTGCAAGGCAAAACCTCCTCCCTGCTATACTATTGCTCCAGCCCCCATTATAGTATTAAAAAAAATCAATTTATTGAATCACCGTGAGATATACAGGACTGTTCAGTCATAACAATGTTCCAATGCTCATCTCTCTACCAGTGTATATTTTTTACCACTACCACATAATGTTCCTACTTTCCCTTCCTCAATCCCCCTAAGCCTCCCTCTTTGGCAGACACTTTTCTTCTTTCTCCCTCTTCTTTTGAGCATTATGATTTGTGGTACAGGTACTGAAAGGTCATTGTGCTTGTTCCTTTACCTACTTTCAGCTCTCAGCTCTTACCCAGTGATCATTTCTAACTCATTGTCTAGTGGTCCCTTCTGTCTTCCAGCTGCTTTCTCCCCAACACTCAAGGCATGCTTCCAGTCATGGACCTTTAAATTGTTGTATCTCATCACAAAGACATTAAGCCCTTGTATGAGAGATTACTAAGATGTTGTTACAGGTTTAGCCTTCGGTGTTTGTTTTGTTAATCGAGATTGGTTGCCTTCTACCATTTGGTGTGCTGCTGTAAGTTTATCGGTGTTGTAGCATTGAAGATATCAAGATTTTGGATTTTTTTATTTTTTAGATTCAGTATTCTTAATGGGAAGGTACAGCTGTAGTAGATTTTTAACTGGGTAGCAGCTTTGGGGTGTGGACAGAACTTGCCGGGGCTTTTGGAAGTACAGAAAAGTGGGGAGAGGCAGTCCATCCAGACTTGGAGAAAGCCTAGAGGTTTCAGACACAAATCCTGAGTGCCTGAATTTTCATCAGGTTAATTTCTCAGTGAGATCATTCCCAGGGGCACCACTTTTCCTGATGAAGGCAAGTATCCTGGTCCAGGGGCTAGGGAAGGGGGCGGGGCATGGCAGCTATTTTATATTGTGGGAGTAGGTGGTGCTGTTTCGGTGGCCACTGGCCTATCCCGCCCTCCTCCTATGTGCCCAGGATGATTCTCAGCATGCACGGGTCCGGATAGACATTTTTATGAGTCTCTGGAGCAGGGCCCGTAAATGAGCTTGCATGGCAGCGGGTGGTTCGTGGGCGTGGCTCCCACATACCTAAATTGTGGCAGTTTAATTTATTGTAAAGCTTGTTCTAGAGTTGGATTCCGGCTGAAGCATGTGGCTATTTGGGGTGTCAGAAAGCAGGAGGACTGATGACAGCAGCGAATCCAGGTTGACTCTGTGGCTGGTGTGTACTTTGCCTTCTGGGCCCCAGCAGTAGTGGGGCCACAGGCAGGACTGGGGCTGCGGCTGCGACCTTGCTTGGACGCTCTGCAGGCGGCAGCGGCGATGCCACTTTGGACTGGAGAAGCACTATTCCTTACAGAGAGTCTGTGAGCAGAGTGGTCCCGCTGTTTAGAGCGCCAGAGCTGCTGCTGCTGCTCCGCCAGCCTGGCGCCGCCGCCTTCCCCATTACAGCGTTTGAAAGCGCTGCTCTTTGTTTACAGAGATGTTGGACAACACCTGGCGGTGCTCAGGCGCGTTCCTAGCAGTGCTTGGGGGATCAGACTGTAAAGCTGACTCTACAACAGGAGACTCATGAGCATGAGATTTTATGTACACTGAATATCGAGTCAGCATATGCAATGACACTAGTACGGTGTAAATCTTTGCACTTGAATGATTTATATTATGCTTTGTGTTGGTTTCTTTCATGGGATTAGTTTGACATGAATTATTTTGAAACCTCTGCTTTCTCTGAAGGAGCATTGCATTTTATAAGTTGTATATATAGATTTTTGAGTGTGTACATATGTAGAAAAATGTATATGTAGATATACTGTTGTGTGCGTACATATATATAATATATACTACACAATTTTTATTATCTGTTCTAGAGTTTGGACTGGGATTGACATTTCAAAATTTCAGTTTTGAAAATTGTGACATTTTCCATGCGTTGGGTTTTACTGTTGCTTTCTTTTTTAGAGCTCCTTCTAGGTTGTTGCTTGTTTTGAAGTGATTCTGTGAGTTCTAGCAACTTTTGCCTAGTCTAAGAAGCTTGTTTGTTTTGATATATAGTTCTCAAGATCTCAGGTGGATTTTCTTGCTGATTGGAGCCTTTGATAAGTGTGACTGAGACAACTGGAGTGAGGGAGTTAGGATTTTTTCCCCCTGGAATTTATTAAGGCTATGTGCTAAACCTAAGCAGTTAACAAAATGGGCCAGATAGTACAAAATTAAAGCAGGCGCCTTGCATGCTGCCAACCCCAGTTCAATCCTTGGCACTGCATATGGTCTCTGCCCCCTTTCCGTCCCCACCTGTTCCTTTCAGTGCTACCAGCCACCATGTGTGGCCTCCAAAACAAACCAAAAATTAACATTCATTCTTGTTGTATGTCATATACTGTGCTTGCTGGGGAATATAAAGATGAGCAAGTTATTTTCACCAAGTCATTGGCTTTAAAAATAATTTTTTCCTGGTTTTTGGGCCAAACCAGGTAGTGTTCTGGGGTCCCTCCTCACCCCCACTTCTCTTTTTGCCATGGGCTGTTATTTTCATTTTGGCCTCCTAAGCAGGGACTCTCTGCCTGCCACCTCCCCCTCCAACTCTTTCCCTTTCCCCTTTTGGGCATTATGGCTTACAATACAGATACTGAAAGGTTATCAGGTATATCCCTTTACTTACTTTCAATGCTCAATACCTGTCCAAAAGCCAAATTGATCACTTCCAGCTATTATTGTCATAATTGTCATACTGGTCCCTTCTCTATTCTAACTGCCCTTTGCCCCTCATACACTTGTGGCAAGCTTCCAACCATTGACCAGTTTTCCTGGCTCTTGTTTCTTCTGGCTTTGGATATTAGTCTCATACTGGGGAAGTTGGTGGTGGGAAAAGTACACTAGTGAAGGAAAGTGTTGGAACATTATATGACTGAAATCCAATCACGAACAACTTTGTAAATGTGTATCTCACTGTGATTCAATTAAAAAAAAAAAACCCAAGAAACAAAGTGTGATTCTTGGCTGACTTGGTAAGTGGTTCAATGTATGGGCCCCAGAAAGTATTTTCTCATGCTGGGAATTACCTGGAGCCTCCAGGGCTGCATCTGGTGATTCTTGGGAAATCATTTGGTACCTAGGATTAAACAGAGGTTCACTGCCTGCAAGGCATGTGCCCCAACTCCAGTATTATCTTTCTGGCCCAAGGCTTTTTTTCTTAGCAATGCTTACTCTGCTTTTGTTGTCAATCCTTTAAC
The DNA here is from genome assembly GCF_027595985.1 of Sorex araneus. Lineage (NCBI taxonomy): Eukaryota > Metazoa > Chordata > Mammalia > Eulipotyphla > Soricidae > Sorex > Sorex araneus. Next base: position 14,455,391 of record NC_073311.1, read on the forward strand.
CTCCCCACCAACATTTGGCATCTGGGTTTTTTATACTTGGCATCAAAATCTCTAATCTTGTGATCTTGATTTCCTTGTTTGTAGGATTAATATTTTGAATGTCTAGAATAACTTTCAAATAGTTCTAATAGTCAACTCTTTTGACTTGAGCCGTTCTATTTACAGTATCTTTAAAAAAAAATAGTTGAAGTCTTTCCACCCCCTAGTATTACATTGCTTACTTGAAGGCTGGGCTGGAGCGATAGCACAGCAGTAGGGCATTTGCCTTGCACGCCGCCGACCCAGGTTTGATTCCTCCACCCCTCTTGGAGAGCCTGGCAAGCTACTGAGAGTGTCTCGCCCGCACAGCAGAGCCTGGCAAGCTACCCGTGGCGTATTTGATATGCAAAAACAGTAACAAGAAGTCTCAAGATGGAGACGTTACTGGTTCCCACTCGAGCAAATCAATGAGCAATGGGATGACAGTGACTTGAAGGCCATGAAAGATTGGGTTACTTTTGGGGGTATTAGGGGTGGTTCACACCCAGTAATGCTCTGGGCTCTCCGCTACTACTCACAGGACTACTCCCAGCTCTGTACTTAAGGGGTCATGCCTGGTGTAGCCAGGGCATCATGCAGTGTTGGGGACCAAATCTTGGTGTGTGCTCTGCCCATTGAACCTTCTCTTTGGATTTGGGTGTTTGAGGGGGAGGGGGGACACAAACTTGGATCCTGGGTGCCTGGGGTGCCCACCCCTGGCCCTGCTCAGGGGTTGTTTCCAGCCTTGCTTGAGGGACCCTGTAATGATGGGGTCATGCACCTTAACCTCTGCTAACTGGCTTCTGTACTTTCTTTGACCCTGATTTTTATTTTTGTTGTTCATGTTTTTGGGCCATACCTGTGCTCAGGGCTTATTCTTGGCTCTGCACTTTTGATGGGGCTGGGATTGAATGGACTACCTCCGGATGGAACCTGGGTCAGTCACTTGCACTTGTCGGTCACCCTACCCATTATACTATTGCCCCAAACTAGTGATTTTTTTAAAATAAAACTCTTTTGATTTTTTTCTAGTAATTTTAAAAAAAAACTCTTGAAACTCTGGCTTTGAATTTTTTATATATAAGCATTCCATATCTTACTTCTGCTTCACATTTTGTGCTTAGGGAGTTGGAGCGATAGATAGTACAGCGTGTAGGGCACATGCACCTTGCACCTTGCACATGGCCGGCCCAGGTTCGATTCCCAGCATCCCATATGGTTTCCCGAGCACTCCCAGGGGTAATTCCTGAGTGCAAAGCCAGGAGTAACCCCTGTGCATTGCCAGGTGTGACCCAAAAAGCAAAAAAAAAAAAATAATAATAATAATAATAAAAATCCTTTTAGTATTGGGAAGAGTTCTGTGGGAGGCCTGGATGAACATTGAGCTGAGCACTTCCAGGTGTGGCCTTCCAAACAAAAGAAAAACAAAGCCTTTTCAGACGTGACTTTCTGTTTTAAAGTATTGAACTCCAAATTGATTATAATGTTTTTACAAATCAAAACCAAGAAATTTTAAGTGTTTTGTATTTCACATTTATTAATTTCCCTTTTTTTTTAAGGGAAGGGGTCTTGTTTTACTTACACCTGGGTTGCTGTCAGATCTGCTCCTGGATAGAGCTGGAAGAGGGGGTCACTTCCAGTGGTACTGGGGAGATCATGTGCCAGGGATTGACTTGGGGGAGGGGGGAGGGGGGACACAAACTTGGATCCTGGGTGCCTGGGGTGCCCACTTAAGCAGTTGACCTCAGCCCTATCAGTTATCCATCCCCACCCTCAGGTCCCCTGTTTGTTTTCTTGGTTGCTTGTTTTTAATTGCTTTGCAATATTCTGCCAGAATTCTTTTATGTCTTTTTGTTGTTGTTGTTTTGGGGACCATACCCAGTGATGCTCAGGTGTTACTTCTGCCTCTACACTCAGGAATTATTCCTAGCTATGGGATGCCAGGGATTGAACCTAGGTTGGCTGTGTGCAAGGCAAGTGCCCTGCCTGCTGTACTATCTTTTTTCATATCTTAAGTTTGAAAGTGGTAGGTGATACTTGAACTGCTTAAGCGTGAAACATAGTACTGAAGCAAAAATAATGTAGTTGTTTGGTTATGTATTCATTTTTCTCTCCTCTCCCTCCCTCCTTTCCTCCCTCTCTCTCTCATCATGCCCTTGGAGTCACACCCAGATACTGGCTTTGTGTTGTTTCCTAGGGTTCATGGGGGACCAGGTAGTGCTGGGGATCAAACCTGGGCCTCCGGCATGCAAAACATGCTTTCTAGCCTGTTGAGACATCTCACTGGCCCTTCCACTCCACACCCTCCACCCATTTTCTCTATGCCATCAATGAAAGTCTGTTGAATATTTTAAATTTGGGGTCTTTTTGGGGGGGTGTCTTATCTGGCAATGTGAAGAGGCTGCCCCCACACAGATCTTCATGTAGAGCATGCACTTAGCCTGTTGAGCTAGTTCTCCAGCCTAAGTCAGCTGAATTTTAAGAGATTTATAAAGAGTGGGATCAGGGATGTTATTCATTGGGAGAACCTTACTATGCATATGGGCTGATAACCTCCCAATAACGTTAAATAACGGAGGAAGGAGGGAGGAGAAGGAGAGAGAAATTTACTCATAAGTCTGTAGCTATGTAACTTTAGATATTTTGCTTTGCCTGTGTTTAGGCGAAGGGAGTAGAATGTTCTAACAAAAAGCCCATACGTTTGTTCACAGGTTATGTAAAAAGAAAATACTTTTGTTTGGCAGATATAATTTATTCCTATTATTTCTCTCCTTTCTTTTAGATAAGATTAAAAATAATTGCCCGCCATGATTTTGGATAGATGTCAGGTAAAAAAAAATCTTCAGGTACAAATGACAGTTGTCATTGTGAGCTAATAAGAGTAATAATACTCCTGACATTTTGAGACATGACATAATTGGAATTAGAAGTAGTGGTACCACAACTTGAGATTTGGAGGAATAAGATGTGAAACACACACTTTCTTTGACGCATGTTGTTCTGTGCCTAGCAAATATTTTGGGAGATGGATGAAACACTAAGGCTCTTAGTGTCTTTTGGGGGGTGCATCTAAGAGTGTGTATAAAGGCCAGAGAGCAGGTGACCACGATAAGTAAAATGAGCTGGAAGGAAAAGACAAATGTCAGATGATTTTCCTCATAGGACGGGTGTAGAGACGTGAAGCAAGTGAGTAGACAACGTTTAAGGAAACAAGCCTGCTTCGGGCTCTCTTTGCCGGGGATCCCTGTGGTGTTGGGGGACCATGCAGTCTGGGTGATTGAACCAGGGTCAACTATCAAAGTTGTGCCTTACCCCCTGTTCGGTCTTGCTAGCCCTTCTTCTCTATATTTCTTCTGTTAAATTTTTTTGTTACCCTTTTCTGTATAATCCAGTTTATTTAATAAAAACATCAAGCAAGAGCCTTACCCACTGTACAATCATTTTCTTCCCCCCCCCACCCCTTTGTGTTTCTTTTTTTTTTTTTTTTTTTTTTTTTTTGCTTTTTGGGTCACACCCAGTGATGCACAGGGGACACTCCTGGCTCTGCACTCAGGAATTACCCCTGGCCGTGCTAGGGGACCATATGGAATGCTGGGAATCGAACCCGGGTTGGCCGCGTGCAAGGCAAATGCCCTACCTGCTGTGCTATTACTCCAGCCCAACCCTTTGTGTTTCTTAACTATTATTTTTATTTTTGTTTTGTTTTGTTTTGTTTTTTGCTTTTTGGGTCACTCCTGGCAATGCACAAGGTTTACTCTTGGTTCTGCATTCAGGAACCACTCCTGGTGGTGCTCAGCGGACCATAAAGTGCAAATTAGCTATTTCTGTATGGAAAGGAGGGAGGTCAAGTGAGCTTGTAAAATGCATGTATAAATGCAATTAGCCAGTCTTCCTTCATACAAGTTATTATTGTTATTATTTTTGCCACACTGGTGATGCTTAGGGCTTACTCCTGGTTTTTTGTTCAAGGATCACTCCTGATGGGCTGGGGACTATATGGGGTGCTAGGTTGGCTGCATGCAAGGCAGTCTCCTACCCACTGTACTATCACTCCTGCCCCACAGGTTCTTAGTATACTATTGTGATTGTGGCCACAGTTTACATACCAAAATGAAGCTTTTGTTGCATATATATAGTAGTTCTCCCTTTAGTGAGAGAGAATCATTTCAAGTCCCTTTAGTGGATCTGAAACTTCAGCTTTCATTGAACCCTCTATACTGTAATTGCCATCAAAATATTGCTAGTTTCTTAAAATCACAACCCTAAGTGAAACAGTGTATAATGAGAGCAAGTCCTGGCATTACAGTGATAGCTTGGTGGGTTGAGCACTTGCCTAGCATGTGGGAGGCACAGAATCGATCCCCCATGCTGCATGGTTCCTCAAGCACTCCCTGAATGCTGTGAGCACAGACTGGGGAATAGCCCCCAGCTATTCTGGGTGTGGCTTAAAAACACCCCCCCACTCCAACCAAAAAATTTAAATAAAATTAAAAAAAGACAGGTCTTCCAATGCATCATTCATTGTTGGCCGGGATTTTTCCCCCATCTATCAGTGTTAAAGCTAAATGATAGAAACTAAACTGGTGTTAATTCACTCATTTAATTGTGGTGCCATCACATACCTGAGTGCGGTGTGCCATAGGTCACACACTCTATTTTGGGACTGGGACTCTCACACTGCAGTGTTTCTATTGTTTGCTAATTCTACTAACAATAGAGTACACCAACTTACTGTTATATACATTTTACTGTAATAAGATTTATGTGCATATAGTATTTCTTATTCTCTCTCAAAACATACTTGTTTTATTCTTGGGTACAGCCAGCTGTGCTCAGGGGCTATTCCTGGCTCTGTGTCTAGGAGCGATCCCTGACACAGTGCTTGGGGACCCAAATGCAGGGAATTTGAATCTAGGTTGGCTGCATGCAATGCCTTATACCTAACCTCCTTTACTATTTTTCTGGCCTCTGAAATATTTCATATCATATTCCACACTTTGGTTGACCACATGCGACTGAAACTATAGAAGGGAAATTCACAGGAAATCACAGATACCACGATTATAGTTTCACGGAATCACTCTATCATTGTCATCCCATTGATCATCGATTTGCTCGAGTGGACCCAGTAAAGTCTTCATTCATCTTAGCCCTGAGATTTTAGCAGCCTCTCTTTACTCATCCTTCCTAGTGGTGCCACATATATATGATTATAGTTTACATTTGAAAAATACATGTCTAAGTTCTTGCACTTGGTTTTATTAAGAGCTCTAAGGTAAAGTCCGTGCTTCTGGGTGGGGGAATTCTAGGACCTTTTTGATTCATTTAACCTTTGTTTATCTCAGTAGTCTCTTCTCTGGCATTGAACCAGACCAGCTTGGACTTCCCCAGGGAGTGAGGGTTATTTGTTTCAGTGTCAGTGGTTTCACCTCCGTGTTAGAAAAGATCCCTAATACTCTGAAAGAGGAACTCATCACCCTGTCACACCGCTTTCGACTCATCCAGAAAAGCTTTAGACCACCATTTTCAGCTCTTTCCTTTTAATATATGTACTGGGACTCTCCTCTTTAACTATTACTATTGGTAGTATAATTTTTTCCCTCATTTTTGTATCTGCAGTAGACAGTTACTCCTTGAAAGCTGGTTCATTTTCATTTCTGTGACAGTACCTAAGACAACTAGTGTTAAGCAATTATAAAATAATTGTAATATTGGAATTCATGTGGTTAAATAAATGTTTTTTATATCTAGAAATTGTAAACTCTACAACACCTTCGCAAGATATATCAGATTTCATGCGCTAAGGAAAAGAATCTAAGATAATTGTCATTTTATATGAAGTTCTGTAATATGTTCCTTACAAAAGATTTTTCCATATTTTCCATAGAACATAAAATAATGTTCTGTCTTCAGTTAATGTCTGGTCATTAATAAAAAATTAATTTTCTTCCCAGTTATTTGTAGTTTAGAATAAAACTTTTTTTCCCTATGAAATAATTGTTTAATGTTTCTTTCTCTTTTCTTAGGCATCATTCTTAACAAAGAAGTTAAATATTGGTGGGAAACGAGTAAACCTTGCTATATGGGTAAGTTAACCTTTTCAGCTATTTGTATGAAGACATCTCCCTATTCTTGGTACTTGAATTGGCTCAAGGAATAGAAATGTCAATTTCTAGATTTTTTTTTAAGTTAGCTGCAATTTATTCCAAATATATATATGTGTGTGTGTGCGTGTATATGTGTATATATATATATACACACATATATATACATATATTTGTATGACTGTGAGCTTGGGACAAACCTCCGAGCCTCAAACATACTGGGCAAGTACTCTTTCACTGAGCTACATCCTCTGCCTCAGCACTGCTTGGTAGTACCACTCAGGGTCTACTTTTCCCAGGTTCTATTTTGAGGTCACTCCGTAGAGTGCTTGGGGAAACCTTGTAGTGATGTGGATCAAACCTGGACCTTCTGCAGGCAAATCATTTGCTCAGACCAGTCTGTGGCCCTCAACACATTTAAAAAAAAATTATTGAAATCTAAAATTGGCCGAGAATTATGTCCTGAATACAACTTATATTGAACATTCCTATTATAACTTTTTGACCCAGAAAGGTTCCACATCAGGGGCTGGAGTGGTAGCACAGTGAGTGGGTAATGTGTTTGCCTTGCATGCGACCAACCCAGGTTTGATTCCCAGCATCCCATATGATCCCCCAAGCACCACCATAAGTAATTCCTGAGTGCATGAGCCAGGAGTAACCCCTGAGTGCATTGCTGGTTGTGACCCAAAAAGCAAAAAAAAAAAAAAAAGATTGCACATTAGAGAAAAGGCTGGGGTGGTGGACAGCGTACATGGTCTTTCCTTCCCCCGTCTCTCTATGTGGTTCAGTCTCCCGGAAGTGGCTTGTGGAAAGTAGGGACAGGATAAGACATTGAGATTGGGTGATCATGCTTTGTGCTCTCTTTTGTCTCCTCCCTCAGCAAGAATCTGATACTAAGTCAGTGCCTATTATTGGGTTGGAGTGCTGTCTTGGCCATTCTGACCCTCTGGCAACTGAACTATTGTTTGTTTGGGGTGGGAATATTGCTGAGGTGAGCTAGAAAGGGAGAAGCAAACAACAAAGCATTAAATGCTGGTTGTAATTTGAACTTTTTTTTTTTTTTAGCCTATTTTGTTTCATTTAATGTTTGGGTTAGTCGCCTTCATGACCCTACTTTACAATTAACAAGAAATTCACTGTAGTCGCAATAGCAGATGTATTTTTTTCCCCCTCTGATCTAATAACCTTTTTTTTTTTTTTTTTTTAGGATACTGCAGGTCAGGAGAGATTTCATGCATTGGGTCCAATTTACTACAGAGACTCAAATGGAGCTATTTTAGTTTATGATATAACAGATGAAGATTCTTTTCAGAAGGTATTCTATTTACTGTGGGTATATTATATTGTAGGAAAATGGTTCTAATTTTAGGTTTACATTAATATGCATTTGTTTATTTATGTGATAATTCCTGGTTATAAATGTAATATATATAGTTTGTGTAAATTAACCACTCAGGATATTTGATTCATATAAATAATACAAGTTTTAGTATTATTAACAGTTTACTGACTTGGCTTTCTCAATATTAGGAAAGGGAAATAATCTGAAATAAAGTTTCAGAAAAATACCGGGATTTTCCCCTTCTCTTTTAAAGAAAAATCATGTGCATTTCTTCTTTTGGAGAATGGAGGCCCCAGTAGCAACCCTTGGACAACTGGGCCCCCAGTTCAGCACAAGGACCTACAGTTTTGGTGCTGCTTGGGGGCCTTGCAGTGCCTGGGGATACCTAACCACCCCAGTGGTGCTGGGGACCTCCAGGGCTGCATCTGGCTGTCCTCGGGGACCAGATGGACCTGGAATCAAACCAGCTCAAGAGTATCCTCATGCACCTTGAGCATCTCCTGGCCCCTTTCATACATTTCTTTGATTCACTTTGCACTCAACACTTGAATTCTTGGTTGTGAGAGAAGAAAGAGCTACTAAGTTAAATTTAAGCTCCTTTTCATAAAATATTCTGAAGAATACAAAAAAAAATTTTAAAGGATGGTTTCAGTAGTGTTTATCTTAAACATTCTCCCTTTTTTTGGTTAAATCCCCTCTTCAAATGCATATTATAAATATGGGATTTTGGGAATTATTTAGGATAAAAGAATGAATTATTATATAATTCTTATAATCCAGTAGTTACTTACTTGACTTTTCTTCTGAAAGTTCTTGGAATAAATCTCTTAAGGGCACATAACTAAAGAAATTAATTTCCAAAATAGAAAACTCTTTTACATAGCTCTAATTTGGGGGTCAAAAGACAGTCTGATGCTTGTAGTCAGCTGCCTATTTTGTTTTGATTGTGGCCAGAGTTCTTTGAGGTTACTCCCAGCTCTGTATTTGGGGGTCACTCAAGAGTGCTCAATGTACTGTGCCAGAGGTAAAACCAGGGGATCCCACATGCAAAACCTGTACTCATCACAGCTTGTTGGCTGTCTCCGCTCCTGGAATAAATTGCTTTTTGACTGTTAAATCTATTGAGATTATTTTAAATTGTTATGTCTATTTTTAAAATTATTTTAATAATGCCTTATTTTATATACATATATATTTTTTTTTTCTTTTGGCTTTTTGGGTCACACCTGAGGATGCACAGGGGTTACTCCTGGATCATGTACTCCGGAATTACTCCTGGTAGTGCTTGGGGAACCATATGGGATGCTGGGAATTGAACCCTGGTCGGCCCCATGCAAGGCAAACGCCCTACCCATTGTGCTATTGCTCCAGCCTGTTTCTTATATCTTTTTTTTTTTAAATTTATTTTATTGAATCACCATGTGGAAAGTTACAAAGTTCTCAGGCTTATGTCTCAGTTATACAATGCTCAAACACCCATCCTTTCACCAGTCCCCATATTCCATCACCAAAAAAACCCCAGTATACCTCCCACCCCCCCCACCCGCCTGCATAACTGATAAATTTCACTTCATTTTCTCTTTACCTTGATTACATTCCATATTTCAACACAAAACTCACTCTTGTTGGAGTTTCAACACAGAGCTCACTATTCTTGTTGGAGTTTATCCCCCCCAAAATATGGCCCTACTGACAAGGGAGCATTTGATAACTAGTTTTCCACTGATGAGAATGCAGAGATATGAAGTTTAGGATTTCTGTATTTTAGTAATTAAGTCCAGGGAGATTTACGTTGGAAATTACATCATTTCCCTTCCTGGTGCAGCATGGAGCAAAAGCTTAGTTCACAGTCTGGAGACATGGCTGCAAGCACTTGCTGGGACCAGAAGTAATGTAGCTGGCTCTGGATCTTGGTCATTCAGCAGCAAAGTGGCTGTGTAAAAAAGCTTGGCCACTCGGGTCGAATCTAGGTGGAGCTCGAGCCGGTATCGGCCCCGGCCTGAGACTTGCCCAAGCGTCCCGCTGTTTCAAGTTCAAAACACTTTTTTTTTCCCTCCTTCCCACACCACCAAGTTTATACCTGTTTAAAAGTCCCATAATATGGCGGGTGCCACGCCACTTCTTCCCACAGAGGGAAGAAAAACCAAGAAAGAAGGATATTTCCCCTCCTCAGCCGGCGTGGGGCAAAAGCTTAGTTCACAGTCTGGAGACATGGTTCATTTCTTATATCTTAAGAATGATACCGTCTATGGTGTTGTTTTTGTGGTGTCAGTGATTGAACCAAGGGGCCTCAGATATGTGAGTCATGCATTCTCCACTAGAATCACATCCTGGGCCCACTATCTGTTTTTAAAAGCATATATCTCTACCATATTCATCAGTCATTATCCAATAATTGTTATTATTAAGTATCTAAACATAAAGTTAAAATAGACTATCACTGGAATATTTCTAAAATATCTCTGGAAAGAAATATCTAAACATTGCAAATTTATATTTTTTGAATTTTGGATTATATCTATGTTAGGTAACACTGTAGCACTGACATCCCGTTGCACTGACATTTATTTGCTTTAGTGGGCACCAGTAACATCTCCATTGTGAGACTTGTTGGTACTGTTTTTGGCATATCGGATATGCCACAGGGAGTTTGCCAGGCTCTGCATGTGGGCGGGATACTCTTGGTAGCTTGCCGGGCTCTCTGAGAGGGGCTGAGGAATCGAGCTGAGGTGCTGAGATTGAACCTGTGTCTTCCACATTCAAAGCAAGTACCATTCTTGTTGTACTGACTCTCCTGCCCCTTGTTTTATTTTTTCTTTTTATTTGTTTTTATAATTTAGCTGAGATGAGTTGGTTATGTGTTAGCTGTTGGATCAGTAGAAAACATTTTGGGGAGTGCACCAGTAAAATGGTAAACCATGTTTTTTTTTTTTTTTTTTTGATTATTCATTTAACCAGCTCAGTGCTTAATTTTCTCTTTTTTCTTTGTTTTTGTTTTTGGAACACAGCTGATGATTCTCAGTGGTTACTCCTCACCCTGCACTTAGGAGTCACTCTTAGAGTTACACAGGGCACCATATGGGATTCTGAGAGTCAAACTTGGGTTGGCCGTGTGCAGTCTTACTTGCTGTACTGTCGCTCCAACCCCTATTCATTGTTTTTGAACAAAAGTAAATGCATAGTAAGCTTTTATTTGTTTTGGGTTTGGGGCCACACCCTGTGATGCTCAGGGCTTGCTCCTGATTGTGCTCTCAAGGATGGCAGGCTTGGGGACTTATGAGCAGCCAGGGAATGAATTCAGATTAACTGTGTGCAAGGCAAGCGCTCTGCCTACTGTACTATTGCTCCAGCCTGTATCTTTTAATATATAATTTTTCCCCTTCCCTAATTGTTGTTGCTATTTGTTTATGTGTGTTTGTTGTGCACTGCAGATCTCATACTCTTGTGCTGTCAGGATTCCATTTGAATATATGTGGTCGAGCCTGGTGTAAGAGTTAGACCCTTGGCCTCATGCTGCAAAGCAGGCACTCAAACACATAGCTCTCCCTGGATCCCTATAATGATGTTTGGTTTGGGGCCACACCCAACTGTGCTGAGAGCTTATTCCTAGCTCTGTGCTCAGGGATCACTCCTGGCAGGGATTGGGGGACCATTTGTGGTGGTGGAGATAGAACCAGGTTAGCTTTTGCAAACCAAACATCTTAACTCCTGTACAATCGTTCCTGCCCCTTACAATGACTTTTTTTTTTTTTTTTGCTTTTTTTTGGGGGGGTCACACCCGGCAATGCACAGGGGTTACTCCTGGCTCATGCACTCAGGAATTACTCCTGGCGGTGCTCAGGGGACCATATGGGATGCTGGGAATCGAACCCAGGTCGGCCACGTGCAAGGCAAATGCCCTACCCGCTGTGCTATCGCTGCAGCCCCCTCTTTTCTTTCTTCTTAAAAAAATTTTTGACTACATCTGACAATGTACAGGGGTTATTCTGGCTTTGCACTCAGGAATCACTCCTGGATGTGCTTAGGGGACCATCTGGGATGCCAGGAATTGAACCTGGGTCAACCACGTACAAGGCAAATACTCTATCCACTGTACTATCTCACTAGCCCAGCCAAGCTTTCGTAAGGCTTAATTCTGGAATTGTCTTAGCATTACTTTTGCCACATTCTCTCGGTTAAAGTAAGTTATAATGCTTGTCCTGAAACCAAAGAAGGTAAAATGGACTCTACCTCTTAAAGATATCGGCAGTGAATTTATCACCTTTGAATTAGTGTGGAATAAATAGGAGGTAGCCTCTGGAGAGGAATCTGATTCTGAAAATTTTCTTTTTGGGGGCCTTAACTCTTGATACTCAACGGCTACTCCTGGCTTGGTATTAGAGGGTGATTCCATAGGGACCTACAGTATTGCGACAGAGCCAGAGCCTTCTGTATGAAAAACATGCTCTCAGCCCTTTATACTTTCAATCTTATTCAGTAATTTTTGTTTTCTGGGGCTCCACTTGGTGCCCAAAACTTACTCCTGGCTCTGCACTCAGTTATTACTCTTAGTCACTGTCACTATCATTTCGTTGCTCATCGATTTGTTCGAGCGGGCACCAGTAACGTCTCTCATTGAGAGACTTATTGTTACTGTTTTTGGCTGTCCAATACGCCACGGGTAGCTTGTCAGGCTCTGCCGTGTGGGCGCAGTACTCTCGGTAGCTTGCCGGGCTCTCCGAGAGGGGCGAAGGAATCGAACACGGGTCGGCCGTGTGAAAGGCGAACGCCCTACCGCTGTGCTGTCGCTCCAGCCCCTAGTGGACTCGGAAAGCCATATGAGATGCCAGAGCTTGAACCTGGACACTCCCCATGATACTTGGTTCTGTGGTCTAGGTCAGACATTTTGCTGCTGGCTGATGACCAGGGCTGCCCCTGGCAGTGCTTGGATGAGCTTAAGGTTCATGTGCTGGGATTAGAACTCAGGGTCTCATACATGCTAAGCATGTGCTCTGTTACTGGGCTATATCCCAGCCCCTGGATATATATGTTGCTCTGATATACTGTTTTGCTTAGATTCATGGAAGATTTATGAAAATTTGTAACAAGTTTTTTCTGTATATAGATAAATGTATTTGTATGATTTTTTAATGCACATTATAATTCATTTTAAATGATCTTACAGTAAATTCTGAGTAATAATTAAAATGGAATTGTTAGACAAAATTCTAAATTTTTTGACAGTGTTGAGTGTTGTAATGATAGTCATTGTAACAAGATTTGTTTTAACATTTCTTTTTTTGTATACACAGGTAAAAAACTGGGTGAAAGAATTACGGAAAATGTTGGGAAATGAAATCTGTTTATGTATAGTTGGTAAGCATCATTGCTTTTTAAAAATGTATTTTGCTTTCTTTTTTATTAAAGAACAGTAAAACTAATTCTCATTTTAAAGTTATATGAGGAAGACTGGTATGTAACTCATTTCTGTAGCACTTACCATGCATATATAAAGCCCTGAGGTCAATTTTATCTAGAAAAGTTCAGAAACTGTTTTTTTTTTTTTTTTTTTAATTTCCAGGGATTTTTGGAAATAGGTTATTGGAAAGGAAAGGAAACTCTCCAGAATGGAAGGAACTTGTTATAGGACTCAGCTCATCATTTTAAAATGAAATTAAGATCTGTCCTGACCGGCTCTACGGAGTGGTAGACCACATGCTTAGCATGTGAGATTCCCCTTGTATTGCAGCATACCTCAATACCCAGCGTTGCCAGATAATGCTCTGAGTATGCTGGGTGTGGCTTCGTTTGGAAAAACCAGAGGCTAATTGCAGCTTGTGGTAGAGAACTTGCCCTGCATGTGTAAGACTCTGGGCTTTATTCCTTGCACAAGAAAAAAGGGAAAGAAAATAATTTTAAAAAGAAAAAGCCAATAACTTAAGCTAGTGTTCTTACCCTGTACATTTGACAGGGATCCAGGGGGACCACACTCAGGGGTTCTTTCTGGCTTTGCTCAGGAGTGACCCCTGGCTGTGCTTGGGGACAGGTACTCAGTGAGATGCAAGCACTTTAACTCTTTATCTATCTCTCTAGCCCCATTAGACAAATTTTTAAGTCTAGGTCAAATTTAATTTCTAGGGTGCACCTCTCTCCTCTTCTTTAATCCTCTTTTATTTACACTAGTTGTTGGGCAATAAAGTATGCCAGACACTGAAGTGTGCTCAATAGATATTAATTATTTTGTACAATTCAGATAACTTGATGAGACCTTTATAGAAGTAGAATCTATGGGGGTACTCCTCCCCTCTCTTCCTTCCCCTTATTTCCTCTCCTCTCTTCCCCTTTTTCTTGTTTTAGTGCCAGACCCAGTTCTGCTCAGGGTTTACTTAGGTACCAGGGGTTGAACCCAGGTCAGCATATTTCCTTCCTTCCTTCCTTCCTTCCTTCCTTCCTTCCTTCCTTCCTTCCTTCCTTCCTTCCTTCCTTCCTTCCTTCCTTCCTTCCTTCCTTCCTTCCTTCCTTCCTTCCTTCCTTCCTTCCTTCCTTCCTTCCTTCCTCCTCCCTCCCTCCCTCCCTCCCTCCCTTTCTTCCTCCCTCCCCGCTCCCTTTTTGATCTTGGGTCGGCCTCATGCAAGGCAAATGCCCTACCCGCTGTACTATCGCTCCAGCCCCTATCTCATACAGTCTTACTAACCCTGTGAAACCGTCATAGGAGACATATACGCTCTTGTGGAGATACTTAATAACTTGTATATAATTTAATATACTTCTTTGAAAGTTACAGAAAAATATATTAGTGGAGATATTTAGTTTGTCCAAATAGGCATTTGTCAGAGATAATATTTGAATTGACATCATTCTGATTATTATTATTATTATTACTATTTTCTTTATTGCTTTTTGGGCCATACCCAGCGATGCACAAGGGTAACTCCTGGCTCATGCACTCAGGAATTACTCTTCGAAGTGCTCAGGGGACCATATGGGATGCTGGAAATTGAATCCGGGTCAGCATTATCAAGGCAAACGCCCTACCCACTGTGCTATTGCTCGAGCCCCAGGTTTTCCCCATCTTTCTTTTTTTTTTTTTTTGGCATCACACCTGGCGATGCACAGGGGTTACTCCTGCCTCATGCACTCAGGAATTATTCCTGGCGGTGCTCAGGGGACCATATGGGATGCTGGGAATCGAACCCGGGTTGGCCGCGTCCAAGGCAAATGCCCTACCTGCTGTGCCATTGCTCCAGCCCCTCCCCATCTTTCTTACGTAATTAGTTTTATTTAACCCTGAATGTTAGAATTTCATGTCATCACATGTTTCTGAATCTTTGATACAAAGTCTACTAGATTTTTCGTGTTTAAGTTAGGTACTGAAACTTCTACTTCCTTATCTAAGTCACTGGTGATACTTAGCAGTAATAAGGAATCAAATTTCACTGGCAAAGACTTTTCCCTCTATTCTCCACTCCTCTTTCAGTTCCATTTAGTCCATTGTTTGGCACTTTTGGCTGTTGCTGCTTAATAGTATTTTGCCTCTAGTCTGTTTTTTTTTTAATTTTACGTTTTGTATGTCAAACTATTATTTATTATTAATAATGGTTTTCACTGAGTGCCAGTTTCTTTTCTAAGAACTACATATTATTTTATTTAAATTTCTTGTCTCCATTATAGGAGGCTTCGTTGCCATTTTCATTTTATACATGAATAAATGGATTTAGAGATGGTAAATTTAGAGTTTGATGGTACCCCAAACTCATAGCTCTTTTAGAGGTAAACCTCGTTTAATACAGGTCTGCTGTCAGCTACTTCCTCATCCTCAATTCACACTCTATAGTGCTTATTATTGTACCAGATTTTAGTAAGGATGTTGTGAATAAGTAAAGTAGGGTCTGATTCTTGTTTGCTCAAAGTTCATTTTGTAAAAAGAGAGAAAAAAAATCTATTATTATATATTCCAGGTACTATGTAGGGATAAGAATAGTGATTTGATAGCAGGAAAGCAAGCAGAACTAAGGAGGGAGGCAGGGATATAGAGTAAAATGTTGGATTAGCAAATTTGCTTGATAAAGCCAGCATTATGATCATAGAAAGTGTGTTATCTTTAATGGCTTTAATTCCTTCAAACAGTTTTTGATTTTTTTAAATCTGATTATTTGCTGTCATGACTGACATATTAATCAGTACATTTTTTTGTTTTGCTTTGTTTTCTGTTTTGGTGAAGCGAGATAACTTTCATTGAAACTTCACTGAAAGAAGTGTGGGGAGAGAAAGAAGTGTATGTTCGGGAGAGAACACAGACTTCTCCCTAGTGAAATTAGAGAAGCAAAGAAGCAGACAGGCATGCGATATCCGTACTCAAGGGAGAACAGGGGCTTGAAGAGCAACCCTAATCAGTACTATTTATCAGTTTTCTCTTTCTGGACATGTATTATAAGCTAGGCCAATTTAAATATTTTCACCTCAAATCTGCAAGGTGAATTACCTACATATTTGTATGCAGTGAGTCTGAAAGAAAGGTTAATTTGTCTAAAATTATATAGTCATAAAGTAAGCCAGGACCTAAGTTTCATCATATTTAAAAGCTCTTTCAGGGCTGTGGAGATAGCACAGCAGGGAGGCACCTAACCCAGGTTCTATCCTGACACACCATATCGTTCCCAAGTACCACAAGGAGTGAGCCCTGAGCATAAAGCCAGGGGGAAGCCCTGAACTCAGCCAGGTGTGGCCCAACCACCCCCCCCCCAAACAAATACATTTGAAAATTCTTTCCTGTAGGCCACACACCATATGTTCTACTACCTTTGGCAGTAGATTTCTTCCTTTCATGTTTTTAACTCAAAGACATGAAAGGAATGCTTATGTTCTTGGGTGCCATGGATCACTCTGGGTTAGCTGCATGTAAGGCAAGCCTTGCACTCTCCCTCAGGCTCTCAAACCTATATTATTTATTTTATTTTATTTTATTTGTTTGCTTTTTGGGTCACACCCAGCGGTGCTCAGGGATCACTTCTGGCTCTACACTCAGGAATTACCCCTGTCGGTGCTCAGGAGACCATAAGGGGTGCTAGGAATCGAACCCGGGTTGGCCGAGTACAAGGCAAATGCCCTACCCGCTGTACTATCCTCCAGCCCTACCTATATTTAAAAAAAAAAAAACTTTTTGTTTTGTTTTGGGCCATACTTGTGCTTTTGTTCTTTTTTTTTTTTTTTGGGTCACACCCAGCGATGCTCAGGGGTTACTCCTGGCTCTGCACTCAGGAATTACTCCTGGCGGTGCTCAGGGGACCATATGGGATGCTGGGATTAGAACCTGGGTCGGCCGCGTGCAAGGCAAATGCCCTACCCGCTGTGCTATCTCTCCAGCCCCCATACTTGTGCTAAATCCTGATTTTGCTCAAGGATCACTCCTGGTGGCCTTAGGGAACAATGAAGCACTGGAGATCAAACCTTGGTTGGCATATGCAAGACAAATGCCCTCATATTATCTCTGGCCTCTCAAATACGTACTTTTAAAGAAGTTTTTGCTATTCTTAGCACGTTTACTTTTCTTCCTTTACAATTGCCTCTGATAATCTCCCTCTTACATTTGTGGTAGTAATATTTAATGCCTTCAATATTTAATACATTATTACAAATGCTGAGCTATTTTAATGATAATGGATTCTATTAAAATTTGTTTTAAGATTAAGTCAGACACATAGCTCAGCAAGCTGAGTGCATGCTTTGCATGCTAGAGGCCTGGGATTGATTGATCCCCAGCACTGCCAGAACCAAGTACCAAGTGTGGCCCCCAAACAGATAATAGCAATTAAAAAATGTTAATAACATAATAGAGCATTGTTTAAATAATTTTTTTCCAAATCCATTCGAAGCAGTAATTGTCTACATTCCCTGTAATTTTCTTTTTTAAAAAAAGATCTTGATGATTTGTGGAATATGAAAGACCAAAAAGGGAGGTTTTCAAAGAATAACTGATAGGGTTTATTTAATTGGGAAAAAGACTTCTTGCTATCCAAGAGACCATCTTACTTTACGCCTTTAAACTGGCAGTCTTGTGCATGTTTGTTGGAGCCACATGCCACTAGGTGGTGCTTTTTGCTTTCTTTTTAACTTGTTTTTCCTCTGGCGACTGTTGGATTATTGGCTGAATTATTTATTGAGCAAATTAAAAATTGTAAACAGGTATAGGGAAAAAAATAACAAAATTCTTGTTGAGGTAGATAGATTGCTGTTGGAAGTATTCTTTACAGAATTTGCTGATAGTCATTCACTTCACTGAATTTTAATATGGCTTCTCTCCGCCTTAGACTATGGTGGCAGATAGGGTCTTGCAACTGCTAGCGGTTAGGTACTCAGATTATTGGAAGGTCTCCATATGCAAAAATCTGGGCTTCCTTGTCTCAGTTTTAAGCATTACATCTTTTTTCTTTTCTTTTTTGGATGCCTATTTTTAAGTTCATTGAGATTGTATTCTAGACTCTTACGGGTCTGGGAGGAGTGGGAGGGGTGGAGAGAAATGACCTTATTTGCAAGATTTCCTTTTTCTTTTTTATAGGCTATGAGAAAAAATAAAAACATTCCTTTGATGTGTTCTCCCTTGACATTTTTTCCCATTCTTGTCAGCTCTTTCCGTTACCTTTAGTATTCTCTATTGAAACAAAACAACTTATTCTCTGTCCTGCATTTTTTTTTTCCATTTTGGGTCACACCTGGCAATGCATAGGGGTTATTCCTGGCTCTGCACTCAGGAATTACCCTGGCGGTGCTCAGGGTACCATATGGGATGCTGGGAATCAAACCCCGGTTGGCCACATGCAAGGCAAATGCCCTACCCGCTGTGCTATCGCTTCAGCCCCTGTCCTGCATTTTTTAAAAATTGCACTTGCAGTTTCTTCACTTTGGTGGTGTTTTAGCATAATCTAAGTTTGGTTTCATTGTTGAAGAGTGCTAAACTTATTTCAGTAATTTTAAAGCTGCATGATGTGCACGTTAAATCTTCTTGTGTTGTTGCTGGAGAGATAGCACACTGTGTCCTACATTTGCCTTGCATGAAGCTGACCCAGGTTTGATTCCCAGCATCCCATATGGTGCCCTGAGCACCGCCAGGGGTAATTCGTGAGTGCATGAGCCTGGAGTAACACCTGCACGTTGCTGGGTGTGGCCCAAAAACAAACAAACAAATAAATAAATAAATCATCTTGTGTATTGAAGAAACAGTTTCCCCTCCTGTGGTGGCAAAGGGCTTATAAAGCCATACATTTAAAATTTATTTTGTTTAGGCTGGAGATACAGTACAGGGGTTGCCTTGCATGCAGCTAACTTTGGTTTGATCCCACACGCTTCATAGTCTCTTGAACACTACTCTGAGTGACCCTAGAGCACATAGTGAGGAGTAGCCCCAGAACCTCTGGGTATGGTTCCAACTGCCCTTCCTCCTCTCAAAAAACTGAAGAAATACAATTATTTAAGACAAGTTTTTATTAACTAGGAAATAAAGATACTCCTAGGATCCAAGTAGGTAGCCTAATATATTTTTTGGATGATAAGGTAACCGTGGGCTGGAGCGATAGCACAGTGGTAGGGGTGATTGCCTTTCACGTGGCCGACTCGGGTTCGATTCCCCTCTCGGAGAGCCCGTCAAGCTACCGGGAGTATCGCGCCCACATGGCAGAGCCTGGCAAACTACCTGTGGTGTATTGGATATGACAAAAACAGTAACAATAAGTCTCACAATGAGAGACGTTACTGGTTCCCGCTTGAGCAAATAGATGAGCAACGGGATGACAGTGGTTTACAGTGGTTTTAGGTAACCTTGCTTAATGATTAAATTGATTGGAGACACTTTACTCCTAGCTAAGAGTTTAAAGTTTATCGATAAGAGTTTAAAAGTGTTCAAGAAAAGAATATTACCCATCTCCTTGGAAAAGTGATTTTCTCTAAAAGTGACTCAAGCTTCTTGAGAGATGCCATTGAGCTATTTCAGATGGGTTGAGACATTCATCTTGAAAGTCAAAACCAATCCTCCTATCGGGGTTAGTTTCAGGACATTTTGTGTCTGATAGTGGTTTGTATATTCTAATGGTGATTAAACTGGCAGTTATATATTTAAATTGGCATATATTCGTTATAAAATGAATAAGTATTAAAGGTTAACTTTTGTTTTTTCAAATTAGGTAATAAAATAGATTTGGAAAAAGAGAGACATGTTTCCACTCAAGAAGCAGAATCGTAAGTGTTAACCCTCCCAGTCACTTCCCATAAAAGTTTTCTGCTTTGCACTGTTTGTTTTTACTAGAAACTGAGTGATACAACAGAAAACTATCGTGATTAGTAAATTACAGGCAACTTTAAAATGTATGGTTTCCAAATTAATTTTAAAAATGCCAAATCTTGTTGTATTTATGGTTCTGTTTAAAATTGGATTCAGGACCATGGGGATAGTAAGACTGAAGCACGTGCTTTGCATGTGGGAGGCCTGAGTTCTATCCCTGGCACCACATGATTCTCCCAATGCCACTGGGAATAACCCCTTAACACTACCAGGTGCCTCCCCCACCAAAAAGGGAAAAAAATTAGGTTAAATATATAGAATGTTAAGTGACTGTATAATCTGAATTTCATTAAACCTGGTTTTAGTATTAAGTCACTGAAGTCAAGCCTCTAAGATAATTCAAATAGTAATCATGAAAAACTTTATTTGCCTCAATCATTGTTGCTTTTTTTTTTTAAAGGTATGCAGAATCTGTGGGCGCAAAACATTATCATACTTCCGCCAAACAGAACAAAGGAATCGAGGAACTCTTTCTTGACCTTTGTAAAAGTATGTATATTCAGACTTAGTATATTCAATTACAAATGGTTCTTTAAAAAATTCTGATAATATTTTTAAAAAATTTATTGAATCACCATGAGATATAAAGTTGTTCATGAATGAGTTCAGTCGTTTAATGTTCATGTACCCATCCCTTCCCCAGTGTCCACTTCTATATACCACAGTCCCCAGTTTTTTCCTGCACCCCAGCCTGTCTCTGGCAGACACTTTTTTTTTTTTCCCTTTTAAGTATGTGGTTTGCAGTACTATTACTGAAAGGGTATTATGCATACCTGAGACCTGGTGGTGCTCAGGGATTACTCCTGATTCTGCACTCAGGAATTATTCCTGGCAGTATTTGGAGAGACCATATGGCATGCCAGGGATCAAACCCAGGTCTACTATGTGCAAAGCAAACACCCTACCCACTGTACTGTTGATCCAGCTTTTAGCACCCAGTTCTTGTCCAGAGAGATCACTTACCACTGTCTTTGTCACAATGATCTCTTCTTTGACCAAATCTCCCTCCCCACATTTTGGCAAGCCTTCTTTTAAGGACTAGTACTGCTGGCCTTTGTTTTTCTTGTCTTTGAGTATTATTTTCCTATTCTGCTTCTGTATAACTCAAATAAGTGCAGTCATTCTGTGTTGTCCCTCTTTTTCTAGGAGCTTTTTTATAGAGTCTTTAGGGTTTTCTAACTATATTATTTCATCTGCAAATAGGAGAGCTTCTTTCTTTTCTCTCTAAATGCATTTTCTTGCCTAGTTGCTATGGCAAGTACTTATAGTACCATATTGAATAAAAGTGGTTAGAGCGGGGAACCTTGTCTTTTGCTTGGTTATGGTGGAAAGCTTTTATTTTTTCCCTTTGAGTATAATGCTTACTGTAGGCTGGTGGTAAATGGTTTTGACTATTGAGAAAAGTTCCTTCAGTTCCCATCTTACTAAGAGTTTTTACTATGAATGGGTACTGGATTTTGTCGAATGCTTTCTTTGTATCTACTGATATGATCATACGATTATTTTTTTTCTCGTGTTGATAAGGTGTATCACACTGATACGATATA
This sequence comes from Sorex araneus, assembly GCF_027595985.1. Classification (NCBI taxonomy): domain Eukaryota; kingdom Metazoa; phylum Chordata; class Mammalia; order Eulipotyphla; family Soricidae; genus Sorex; species Sorex araneus. The sequence continues at coordinate 14,476,715 of NC_073311.1, forward strand.
TTGCACTGTTACTATACATATTAATCACTTGCTGACCTTTTAAAAATGCAGTCCCATAGTTTTATTTAAAATATTGAGTGGTTTCCATGTTTCTTTAAAAATTATGCAACACATTGACTGGAAAGATAATTGAAAGGTCTGAGTTCGTGTTTGTGTATTAGAGGCTAGAGTTTGATCTCCCTCACTGTGTGGTCTCCTAAGCACTGAGCCAGGAATAGCTCCTAAGCACTGCCAGGTGTACTCCCCCACCCCCTAAGAGAGGAGCTATAGAAGATATGCTAGAAATATATTTTGTGTATGTAAAAGATCAAAAATAGAAATATCAAAAGATTGAAGAAAAAAACTAGAGTTTGTAATACTTTATGAATTCATCTCAGTTTGATTAACCTGCACCCCTCAATTTAAGAATCAGTGCTCAAGAGTATTTTCTGGAACCAAGTTTAAGAACCCTTGTTCTGTTGTTGTTGTTTTTACTTTTTAGTTTTAAACTTTTATTAATAATTTTAGTTTAGGGGCCGGAGCGATAGCACAGCGGGTAGGGTGTTTGCCTTGCACGCGGCCGACCCGGGTTCGATCCCCGGCATCCCATATGGTCCCCCAAGCACTGCCAGGAGTAATTCCTGAGTGTAAAGCCAGGAGTAACCCCTGAGCATCGCTGGGTGTGACCCAAAAAGCAAAAAAAAAAAAAAAAATTTAGTTTAGTTGCAGGCATTCAATGTTCCAACACTAATCCAAATACCATTGCAGCTTTCCACCACTATTATTTCCAATTTTCCCAGGCCTCCCTTGAGCCTGCCCCATAACAAGCCCTCAATAATTTATTTTACATTGCTTGTTATAAATAATTGGCTGAAGAAATGATCAAAAAATGTTTCCTTAGGAGAAAGTTTGTGAAGATTGTTGCATCTCACCATGGAGCCCTTAAGCCCTTGTCTAAGAGATTACTAATATGTTGTTACAGGTTAAGCCCTGTATGTTTATATTTTGTTAATTGTGGTTGGTTGCCTTCTACATTACATTCTATCCAGTCTGTTGTACTACTCCTGGTTTATCACTGTTCCAGAGTTTGAGATGTTGTGTGGCCAAAATTCCAGCTGTCTGCTTCAGGATGTCCAAAATTTAAATGGGGTGATACAGCTGGAGTTAAATTCCTAACTGACTGGTGACTTTGGGCTTGTGTGTGACTGTTGGACTTCCGGAAGTACAGGGAGATGGGAGGTAGTCCATCCCTGTGAAAGCTGTAGATTTCAGTCACAAAACCCTGTGTTTTCCAACAAATTTGTTTCTGGATAAGGCTTGTCTGAGCTGTGGGGTCCTGCTGGGAGCATCCTTGGTCTGTTTTAAGGACCTTCTTCCTTTTTCCCTTTTCCTTCTCCCTCCCTTTCTATACTCTTTGGTACTCAGGCTAATCCCAGTTCTTTGCTCATACTTGGGGCTGAACCTGGGACTCCCGCTTGCAAAGCTTGCGGTCCAGCTCATTGAGCTGTTCTCTAGTGTGGACGTTGTCTTTCCCTTAACTTTTTGGTTATGATCTTGTAAATATTCACTCTTAGTCTGTGTCTTGTCTTTTTCAGTTTTTTTTTCTTCAGTTTTTCTTTAGGACACCATTTTTGGTTTTATTTTCTTCTTGTTTTTTTGCCACACCCAGCAGTGCTCAGGTCTTACTCCTGGCTCTGTGCTGAGGGATTACTCCTTACAGTGCTCGGGATCATATGGGGTGTCAAAGATTGAACCCAGGTTGGCCTTCTTTATGGTAAGTGTTTTACCCACTGTACCATCTTCCCAGCTCCAGGACATTCTGTTTCATATAAGAAATTTTTGTTTGACACAGTCATAAAAATTTTCTCCTTCAAAAATATCCTTATATGTAAGAAAACATTTCATGTTTTGAATTTTACATTTGGGGGGTCTGTAATTATTTTTTAATTTATACATATGCTGTATCCAGATCATCAGTTTAAGGGGCAACAGTGTGGCTCAGTTGAGCTCCTGTCATACATATGTGACACTACAAATAAGTGTACAGCTCCTGTACTCCTTTCTTCCTTTCTTCATGAGGTAAGGTAGTTTTTTTTTTTTGCTTTTTGGGTCACACCCAGCAATGCTCAGGGGTTACTCCTGGCTTTGCACTCAGGAATTATTCCTGGCAGTGCTTGGGGGACCATATGGGATGCCGGGGATTGAACCCAGGTTGGCTGTTTGCAAGGCAAATGCCCTACCCGCTGTGCTATCACTCCGGCCCTAAGGTAAGTTAGTTTTTATTGAGTGAAACTTGCTTAGAAATATGTGACAGAAGAGAAAGCGGAAGAAATATGTATTCAAGAAAGCATAGGTTTCTCCAGAGTGAAAATAAGCAGAGAAAGAAACATGGAGATAAGCAAGATAGTTGTTCAAGGAAGAATAAGTCAAATAAATATAAGTGTTTTTTATTGTTGTTGTTGGTGGTTGGTTTTGAGCCACTCCCAGCTCTACTCAGGGTTTACTCTTGGTTCTGTGCTCTTTTTTTGGTTTGTTTGCTTTTGAATCCACACCCATTGGTCCCTTAGGGCTTACTCCTGGCTCTGCGCTCACGATCAGAAATCAGTCCTGACAGGCTCCAGGGATCATATACGGTACTGGGAATTAGTCTAGGTAGGTGAGTGCAAGGCAAATGCCCTACCTGCTGTACTGTTGCTCCAGCCCCTAAGGGCTCACTCTTGGCCGACTCGGGACCGTATGGGGTTCTGGGAATTAAACTCAGGTTGGCTGCATGCAAGGCAAATACCCTACTCACTGGACTATTTATTAAGCCTTCAGCTCCTGTCTGTACTATTTCCTGCAATGATTCCTTCCTTCCTTCCTTCCTTCCTTCCTTCCTTCCTTCCTTCCTTCCTTCCTTCCTTCCTTCCTTCCTTCCTTCCCTTTCTTTTTCTTTCTCCTCTCTCTCTTTCTTTCCCTCTCTCCCCTCTCTCTCTCCCTCCCTCCTTTCCTCCCTCCCTTCCTTCCGTCCACATTTGGCAGGCTCAAGACTTATTCTTGGCTGTGTATTCAGGATTCAGGATCACTTATGTTGGTACTGGGTTGGCAGTGCAAGCGCTTTACCTACTGTACTGTTTCTCTAGCCCCCGAAAGATTTATTTTTCTATGTTGAATAATCTTGACACATAATGACAAAAATAAAGAGAGTGCTTGTACACGCGCGCACACACACGATCATTGTATGACTGAAACATAATCACAAAAGTTTGTAAGTCTGTAACTGTATCTCATGGTGATTCGTTAAAATACATTTTTTTAAAAAGAATACATAAAAAGAAATGACTTTCATGGTGGTATGCTAAAATTATAGGAAAAAAAACCCTCGAGGATTGTGATCTTGATCTGTATCTCCCCCCACTCCTCCCTTTTTAGGAATGATAGAAACAGCACAAGTGGATGAGAGGGCAAAAGGCAATGGTTCCAGTCCCCCAGGAACTGCGAGGCGAGGGGTGCAGATCATCGATGATGAGCCTCAGGCCCAGAGTGCTGGCGGAGGGTGCTGTTCTTCCGGATAACTATTCACACCGAAGAATGAAAATGAACTGTGGATCATTGCCCTCAACATGAAGACTGCCATACTCCAAGTCACATTATTTTACCAATGGAATTATAGAATTAACAGTATTTTAAATTACGTTTATAACACTGCGGAGACCTTAAGTGCTAAACTTAGTGGAGTTTGTGACCAGAGAATTGGCATTTTCTACAAATGTTAACAAAGCAATTACCAATGGCCTTTTTACATATTTTTTCTTTAATAAGGAATAATATGCATGTAGAAAAGACCTACTTAAAGGCTTCATTTATATTCTTTTAAATCAAATCTTTATTTAATAACTTATATATGTTGTTGGAATGGTATACATTTTTTCAGCCCTTTGTATTTTGTGGTAGTTTTAATTGTATCACTTCTAAACAGCAACCTGTTTCTGTTTTTTGTTTTTGTTTTTTAATTAGCAGATACCTGAAGTACTATTTTTGCAGGGTTTGCACAGACCCCACTATCTACTACTTTGATATAATCTATATACATCCTGTATGCTGAGCTGGTAAAATATATTGTAAATTCTGCATTAAATATTTTATCTGCTTTTACAAGCGCAAGGTGCAAAAATATATACAATAGTTTGATGACTATAAAGTGAATTAACATTTGGTGATAATGCTGAAGCTTTTGACTCTGATATAAAGATCATAGCTCCCCTTCACTTTTGTCTTAACTTGAAAGTGGTGTGTTTAAATTTTCACATATACATTACTTGAATTTTTGCTGTTGTCACTTTTTTTGCCTTTGTAAGTCCAGCCGATGAACAGCAGCATTGCCTTTGGTGTTTATTTGTTTTGTTTGTTTTTGGATAAAAGAGATAAGTTCTGCTGAGTTTGCTTTAGAGCGGTTACCATAGGTGTATTTGAGTGGAGCATGCTGGGTTTCACTTCTGCAATGGTTATTTTTTTTTTCTTACACTTTTCATGGCCCACTGGTATGAGATGAAACACAGGGGAGTCCCTCATGGTAGCCACTCACCAACATTCTTTCATGTATCATGTTGGTAGTTCATGTTTCTGAGATAGCACTTTTCAATCTTTTGTGAATAAATTGTATTTGTTCATTGCTTTCCAGAGATGAACACAGAAAGTTCTGTTTTGTTTCAAAGGCTATCCTTTTGGCTTTCTGTGAAGGGAAACATTTCATGTAATGGAGTTATAGTGAACACTGGAAAGACTTACTATAAAATTATATTCTTGTATTCTTTGTAAATTAGTCTCTCATTAGGGTTGTAAAAAAAAAATGTCCCCTACCACACCCCCTGAAATATAGAATGACTTCAACTGTTCATTTTAATAGAATCAGGCATTGCTCACAGAAGGAATACAAGTTGTGGAAATTAACCTAATTCTTGTTCTAATATATATATTTTTCCATTTCTGTCATGCTTGGAAGTCTAGTAAATGTTATGTCTAAGATAAAATCAAATGGTACCTGGATTTACTTCTTATAACAAGCATTAGTATTCAATAAAACTATTAGCACAAACAGTTTGAAAATATAGAGGATTGTGGAACTAAAGTAGTAATCCTTTTTCTGGGGCCATGACCATGGTCGTTGGTGCCAGGAGGCTTTTCCTAGCTCAGTGAACCTGGGTCTTCTGCACACAGAAAATGCCCCCCAACCCTGTAGGTTAACTCCCCAGTCTCTTGCCAGATTTGAAATCAGTGGTAGCTTAAACTTTCCCAAGCTGACTAAAAAAATGCAGTGAATTGACACCTTGATATCATGTTAGATTTTATTTGAGGCATAGGAGGGCTCACTTGGCTTTGTTCATGGAAGTTGCTCCTGGCAGTCCTAGGGCACCATGTGATACGGGGGATTGAACTGGGACTCCAGTTAGCAGCGCATGAATGCAGTCTTTTGGACTGGCTCTCTGGCCCTGGTGTTGGAATTTGAACTTAGTTTTGAATGTTCTGTGAGCCCTTGTAATAGCTTCTTCCATTGTTTTTATGAGACTCAACACACTGACCTTTATGTGTTGTGGGTTGGGAGTGTGGGTTGGGAAGAGTCCAAAAGATAAGCTGAAATTGTCATTTTATAACATGACCGTTCTCTGTTGTCTTTTCCAGTGAAGTTTCCTGCAGAGTTTGAATTTGTTTGAGGTTTTTAAGGGGAGGCAAGGGCAATTTAATCCAGGAAAAAGTGCTTCTTTCTGCTCTTTCTGAAGGGGTCAAGAGAAGCCTTGCCATTTCTATGGTTGTAGGTGGAAAGTAAACTCTCCATTGGAGTATTTTGTATATTTTGAACAAGTTAGAGAAGAAAGTGAACTTTATTCCAAAAAATAAAGTCATGGAGTCTGATAGTTGGAGACCCGTGTTCTCAAGTTATGTAGAAAGTCAGTTAGAATCTCTGCTCCAGAGATGCCAAATGTTGGTGGGGTACAACCTCTCCATTTTAATTTTTCCTTATTCTACCTTGGTTTCTTTATCTTTCTTAACTGTAACATTCTTTTGGGAGGGTATGGCAAGCTTGGGCCATACCTGGCTATGCTCAAGGCTTACTCTGGCTCTGTGCTCAGGAATCACTCCTGACAGTGCTCAGAAGGCAATATTTGGTACTGGGGACTGAACCCAGGTTGGCCACATGCAAGGCAAGCCCCTTACTTGCTATACTATCTCTGGCCCAGCATTTTATTTTTAACCAATAATTTAGGCTCAATTCAGTTAGACTCAGTGTGATAACATACCTATTCTTACTCTAAAGGTCAGCTGGTAAATTTAGATAGGAATTGGATGTAAGGGTAATGAGAAGTGATCTGTTGTGATATGTAGACAAAGGAAAGATAAAGAGATGGTAAACTAAAGTTGAAGAAATTTTTCTGATGGCTTTCTTCACCTCTTTAATAAATTTTTGTATTCCTGTCCTTAAAATTGTGCTATTAGGAAGAAGACACAAGCTGTGTTTACGGTTAAATGTAGTAAGTAGATAGGTCAGTAAGTAGAACCAGTATTTTCAACCAGTAAACGTATATACACTTAGTGTATATAATTAAAAATGGATTTAAGATAGTCATTTAAAAAGTTGATTATGTTAATTATATGCAGTCATTGTATAATGGTGATGGGTATTTTAATTATTTTGCTTTGTGTTCAAGGAGTAAAATCATTGTTTTACATGTAAATTGCAACAGTTTTGGGGGTAACAGAAAGCCTTATATCATTATTGTATAAGATATGAGTGTTCGAATTTGTTTTGTTCTGGGGTACCTCTTGAAAATATGCTAAACTATTCTCTATAGCAGGTAAATTTAAATCTTTAAAAAATTTTAGTCATGTTATTAGTGTTTACTTTTTATTTAACATTAAAAAAATGACACTCCATTTTTAGATTTTTTTCAGTAAGAAAAATTAAAATTTGGAGTAAAAGGCAGTGAGGAGTAAATAAAATTTCCTACTTCACAGTTTTTTAGAATCATTTTGAAAAATATACATGACCTTTATCAAATAGTTTCTATATAAGTCAAACAATGCATTGTGCCAAATATTAAAACATTTATATAATGAATTGTAATATTATTTATTTTAATAATATAATTTGAAAATTACCTATAAATGGTATCTGGAGTATTGGTCATTGATCTTCTCTCCAGAGAATTTGGGTTTACTCTTCCAGTTATCACTTGAAATGGTTTAGTCTGCCGTTAAAGTTGAAAGTGTTTGGGTGTGAGGTGTGCTGCACTTCATACATGAAAGGCATGCGCTCCACCACTGAGCACAATTCTAGTCTCTTGAAACCTGCATTGGGCCTCATAATTTTTTTATAGGTAAAATATAACTAAGCGAATACTTATTTTGTGACAATTTTAAGATTTTTGAGACAGAGTAAAGAATATAGTGAGCAGCAGGAGCCCTACAATATTAAAAATACAGAGGCTGACTAGATCCTTAAGTATTCTTTTTTGAATTGCAAAATACGTTACCTAAAACACAAAGTGCATTATTACTAAACTGGGATTCATTGAACATACATATTTGCTTGATTTCATAATAAGTATTGATTGTGATATACATTCATCTGTAATTTTTAGTCAGAATTTATCCTTCACAGATGTAGGGCTTTGGCAGACTTCCTTTCCAAAGAACACGTTAATCACAATTCTGAGCAAATTTTCCTTAATATAAGATTTTTAGGGGCTGGAGCGATAGCACAGCGGGTAGGGCATTTGCCTTGCACGTGGTCGACCTGGGTTCGATTCCCAGCATCCCATATGGTCCCCTGAGCACCGTCAGGGGTAATTCCTGAGTGCAGAACCAGGAGTAACAACCCCTATGCATCGCCAGGTGTGACCCAAAAAGCCAAAAAAAAAAAAAAAAGATTTTTAGAATAACCATAAATTAAAAAATTACAAATGCTCTAGATGTTTCAGGGTTTCAAGCAAAAATGCTTGACCATTAGCACTGCCTGTACAAGCCAGGTTTTATATCATCTTTTAGAAGCGGAATGTGAATAGTAGTAACCTTTCTATTGCAGCATTTTCTCTGGAGTAGGTAAATGCAGCTGGCAAGTGAAAGTTACACGCACACCCAGGAAGGATCTTCCTTTTAAGAAGCAACAGAAACCTGCGTGTAATTCAAAATGTACCACATTAAAGAGAAAAGATGGACCTGCCTATCAAAATAATTATTTTTCCCATGATATTAGTTCTCACTTTTATTTTGATATTTCTTGGCAACCATATCATCAGTGCATTATCAAATACTCAGGAAAAGAAGCTAATAAGACTTCCCCAGATTTGAATTTGTGTAATGTAAGGCAAGGCTTAGTAGAAATAGGATAATACTAACACATGGACAACTTGGGGCTAGAGACATAATCGGCTGGAGCACACCCTCTGCCTGTGGGTTCAGTCCCGGGCACCACATGGTCCCCATAGCACCATTGGTGTGACCAAAAAACCTAGAAAAGAAAAAATCAGGCTGGGTATAGTTCAAAGGGCTAGTGCACAAGGTTGACCAGAATTCAGTCCTTGCCACCCTCCTGGGAGCTAGCATTGCTGGATATGTTTTCCTGCCAAAAGGGGCAATGCTAGGGGCCGGAGCGATAGCACAGCGGGTAGGGCGTTTGCCTTGCACGCGGCCGACCTGGGTTCAATCCCCGGCATCCCATATGGTCCCCCGAGCACTGCCAGGAGTAATTCCTGAGTGCATGAGCCAGGAGTAACCCCTGTGCATCGCTGGGTGTGACCCAAAAAGCAAAAAAAAAAAGGGGGGGGGCAATGCTAGTATTTCCTAAACTTCACTTTTAGCCTATTTTAAAGAAACCATCAGACATAGTACTTATTTGAAATGTAAAATTAATTTTTCATTTAATAAGGATATAGTGGGAGGAGGGATATTTTTTGAATGTAGTTTCTGTGAAGTTTCTTGTGGATACTGTGCCTACCTCCCATTGGTAACTATTGCTCTCTAGTATTTACTCTTAAATTATCATTTTGATACATAACACACACATATTTACACACCTATAGAAGTATGCAGTCTTTTGCTTTTGGACCTTACCCAAGGGCGTACAGAGATTCTTGGCTTTGCTCAGGAGTGCTCACTGGTGGTGCTCGGGGAACCGTGTGCAGTGGTGGGATTCAATCAGGTCTGTGTTCCAAGACGAGCACATTCACTTGGGTACTGTCTCTCCGGCCCAGAAAGATGTCATTTTGTGTGTTTGAAATTTTTTACATAAGTTTCACCTTACAATATTTGTTTTACAATTTTTTTCCCTATGATCAGTATGTCTAGAAGCTTTTATGTCAGCATGTTCAGACTCTTTAACATTTTATTTATCTTTGGGTGTATTTTGCCTTTTGAATAACCTCTGACTTTTCATGAAACCTTCCCCAAAGAAATCTGGTTAATTACGTGCATTTTATTAGAATCATAGAATTTAGGTGCAAGCCAGTGCTGCTTACTGTAGAAAGAGTAGATCACCCCTAATAGTATGTGAATCAGGAGATTAAAATGCATCTGCCTGCAATTAGATAAAATACATTATTCTTGGCTTGCTGTGGTTTTGTTTAGCAGGGGACAGACTGAACCACACCCAGTGGTCTCAGGAGCTATTCCTGTGTGTCAGAAGTTGGGCAGGGGTTGGCTTCATGTAAAACAAGCTTGATGCTCTATAAACTGGCTAGTAAAGTTTTGAATTAGTAGTTGGGGGCCAGAGAGAGAGAGTATAATTGGTAAGGTGCTCGCTTGCATGCGGTCAGTGAGGATTCAATTCCTGGCTCATTTCATGGCCTCTAAGTCCTGCCAGGAGTAAACCCAAGAGCACTGCTGGGTATGGCACTAAAACCAAAATAACCCAAAATACAAACTTTACAATAGTTTTGTGGGTTTTTTTTTTAAGTTCTTAAAATTTTTTTTTTTTTTTTTAGTGGGATTCACCTGGGATTCCCCCAGTAGTTTCCATTTTCAGAGGGTCCCAGAACACTCTTGGTGATGCAGTACTGGGCTAACACAAGTCTCAGCACCTGCCAGGCATGTGCTCTACCACTAGATCTACTTCCCAACTCCCAGAATAGTTTTTTTTTGTCTTGTTTTGGGGCCACACCTAACGCTACGTAGGAGTTACTTTCTACATCTCTGAGATGGTTCCTGGTGGTGCTTGGGGACAATATATGATGCTGGGGATCAAACGTGGGTCTGCCATGTGTGAGGCAAGTGCCTTAATTGCTGTACTCTTCGGATTTCTGGGTTAGGTTTTTAACTGGAGAAAAGGGGGAAAAAGGAAAGCATAGTGATAAGGAAAGTGCTGGTTACATAAAAACAAGTTTATAACTCCTAATTACATAACAAAACTTCATGCTATCAAAAAATCAAAACTTTGAGACCAGGGAGATGGTTCAGTGTATTGGAGTATGTGCCGGGCATGCAAAGGCCCTGGATTCAATCCTTTCAATCCTGGCACGTATGACCTCCTAAGCACCACCCAGTAGCCCTAGGGGCCCCCAGCACTACTGAAAGAAGTTCCCTTAATAAATGGATAAGATTTTATTTTAGTATTTTTTTTTTTGGCAATAGCACAGTGGGTAGGGTGGCTGCCTTGCACATGGCCGACCCAGGTTTGATTCCTGTGTCCCTCTCGGAGAGCCCCGGCAAGCTATCGAGAGTATCCCACCCCCATGGTAGAGCCTGGCAAGCTACCCGTGGCGTATTCGATATGCCAAAAACAGTAACAACAAGTCTCACAATGGAGACGTTACTGGTGCCCACTTGAGCAAATCGATGAACAACAAGACCACAGTGCTACCTACAACGGGCCACACCTGGCTGTGGTCAGTAAGCTGCTGGCTCTGTGCTCAGGGATCACTCCTGGCAGTGCTTGGGGGTCACATGGTATGCTGGGCAAGGAAAGTGCCCTCCCCACCTATCTTTCCAGCCTGAACAGTAAAAACCAAAACTCCGTTTGTTCAGCAGAGTTTTTTAATTATTTTAAAATACAAATTAAGAAATATTTTTAGTAAGACACTGATCTACAAAGTAATTTATAGTTAAAATTTTAGGCATGTTATGTTCTAGCCAGTCCCATCCCCAGTGTCTCCAAGGTTCTTTCCCCAAAAACCAGGCACATTTTAAAAAAAATTTATTTTATAAGTTAGTTCACAATATTTGATTATATTTAATATTCAAACACCAGTCCCACCACCATAACACCTTCCCACCACCAAATTCGGGATGTTTCCATCCCAAACCCCAATCCCTGTCCCAAAACACAACCGGAGAATATATTTTGTATTGTCTCTTGTGAAGAACTGCTGAAAATGCTTAAAAAATAAAAAAGTGTCTATATAGGAAATTGTGAAGATTGTTCTATTTGGGCAGGAGCCATTAAGACATTCTATAGGATATCACTAACATGTTAAAGTTTGGGTGATGTGAGCTTTGGTATATATATCTGAAAATATGTATATATGCATATATATATCCTATATATATATAAAATATATATACCTCTATGACGTGTTGCCTACTGTCTGAACCCCATCAAATATGGTGTGTTAATTATGGAGAATGGGTAGGGAGTGTCTTATGATGTGTTGCGTGGCCGCAAAAGCAGCCACCATGGTCCAGGAATATGTTCACCCATATGTGAGGCTCGGCCCGAGCATGTGGGGAGCAGCCTGGAGTGTGGCCGGCGGTTGGGTTGCGGAGGTCTGCTGCCAGGGCTGGAACTAGGCACATTTTTAAGTTTGGTTGCTGTGGGTTGGGTTTCCTGCTTTCAGTGTTTCTGACTATGTTTTGGATAAATGACTGTAGCACTTGGGTATACTAACTCAACAGTGTACCCAAGGCCTTTGGCTCCCGGCCCCTGTTACGTCCCATCTGCTTCTTGTTACCCACCTCAATTTCTTCCCCTGTCTTCCTATTCCAGATGTGTGCCTTTTACTTAAGAGTACCAGAGTCACAGTTCTTTTTTTAGCTCTTCCCTACCATCCTACATCCCTCTTGAGAGGTAACCATCATTAATTATGTACTGCGTACATCTGTTACATATAAATATTTCAATTTATATATGACTGCTACACTTTTGGTTTTTGGGGATACACATTTGGTATTTTGGTGCTCAGGGCTTGCTCTTGCCTCTGCACTCAGGTATGACCCCTGGCAGTGCTCAGGGGACCATATGGGAAGCTGGAAATCAAATTTGGGTTGGCCACATGCATGGCAAGCAACATGCCGCTGTACTATTGCTCCAGCCGTACATTTCCAATTTTGTGAAAGCAACTTTAACTTTTACCCTGTTTCAAATGTAATTCACAGCAACTAACCTATCTTCCAAGAATGATACAGAATCACATTGACCCAAACAGTTAGTACAGCAAGGAAGGGCCTGGCCTGGCAGGGAACTGATATCTGGCTCCATATTTGGTTCCCTGAGCACTGTCAAGAGTGGTCCGTGAGATAAGTGGTAAAAGGTTGTCTTGAAGTAGCATTGCATTTTAACATTGTAAACACAAAGGGTGTCAGTGTGTGTTACATTAAGCTCATCACCAACAGTTGCTCAATTCTGTTCTCAGGACAAGGGAGATCAAATGGTGGAGAATATGTTTGTGACCCTGAGCTCTATCCCCTTTGCTGAGTGGTCTCAGCACTGCTGAGTGTGGCCCCTAGTTCTTAAAGAAAGAAAAATAATTCTGTTTCTTTGTTGTTTTCTTTTGGCCACACCCAGTGCTACGGGGACTTTGGGGCGGCAGGGATCGAACCTTGCATGCCTCCTGCATGCAAAGCATGTGCTCAGCTTCAGAGCATGCCGCATTCCCACATTTTCAGCCCCAAATAAAACAATTCTGTCTTCTACCTGTAACTGTGTGGTGGTAGCTCTTGAATTAGAAGTTAGCTACCTGACACTATGTTTTGTTTTGTTTTCTGGTCACATCCAGCTGTGCTGGGGGCTTATTCCTGCCTCTATCCCCAGGGATCATTTCTGGCAGTACTTGGGGGACCACATGTGGTGCCTTGGGTGTAATTTGGGTGGGCAGCTTGCTAGACAAGTGCCTTCTTTATTCACTATACTGTCCCTCTGGTCCTAGCTGACTCAAGTATTTTACATATATCATAAACTCAAAGAGTAACTGCAGTTTGAGGAAATCAAGTGGGTTGACTATAACTTAGTGCCTGTGGAAATACAATTAAGAACGAGAAGCATGTTCAAGTTTCATAACATGTAATTTTGAATTGAGCTCATTTTCTTAGTATATTTTCTAACCCAACAATTACTTATAGGTACTTTATGAGTACCATGGCACATAAAGGTATATTTTCTACAGCAGCAATTGTATTCATAATTTTTATTTTGTGCATTCATATTAAATTTTTGTTAAAATTTTAATGAAATAATTTAGAGAACAAATTAAGTAAACATTATCTAATCTTGTTAAGGTTTTTGAAGGCCTTTTAAAAAATTTGGCCCATTCTGTTGCTTATAACTATTTTCGTTTCAATTTTTTTTTTTTGAGGGGTGCACACTTGCTCTGCTCAGGGCTTACTTCTGGATCTGCATGCAGGCATCACTCCTGGAAGGTGTGGGGGACCATACAGGGTGCTGAAATTGAACACAGGTTAATTGCATTCAAGGCAAGCACCCTACCTGCTGTGTTATAGTTCTGGCCTCAGTCATTTCTATAAAGTGCCTACTCTGTGCTCAGCGCACATACAAGGGAAGGAACCAACCTTCCTTTACAATAAAGGGACCTGGGATGTCACCCAGCAGTAGAGCACTTGCCTTGCCTATGTGAGCCCCTGCATATTATTTCAAGTATCATTAAAAAACAAATAGTTTAGAGATAGGGAACTGATAGCCATGGCGCATAGTCTAGGATAGCACTGTAGCACTGTGGCACTGTCATCCTGTTGTTCATCGATTTGCTCGAGCGGGCACCAGTAACATCTCCATTGTGAGACTTGTTACTGCTTTTGGCATATCGAATACGTCATGGATAGCCTGCCAGGCTCTCTGAGAGGAATGGAGGAATCGAACCCGGGTTGGCTATGTGCAAGGCAAATGCCCTACCCACTGTGCTCTTGCTCCAGTCCATAGTCTGGGGTACTAATATATCTGTGGGTATGAGGTCAACTATGCATACATGTCACGTTCTGTATTTGACTAGATATCTACTGAACTTTTTAGGGCAAGGTGATTAGGATGACAGCAATTGAAGTTGATAGTTAATTTAAAGGTAAAGCTAGACAGAATGATTTTGAGTCTTGCATATAACTAACACATTTTCAAGCCAGATTAAAATACAATTACTTATTTTCTTGCTTTGAGGGGCAATTAAGTGATCCTCAAATTGCTTTTTCAAATTTTGTGTCAGTAGTGAAAAACAGATGCCTTTTGCTTATTTAGACAGCTGCTCTTTTCTCAACCTAGAAAATGCCTTTTAGAAAGCAATTGGATTGTTTTTGTATTGTTTTGTCTTTTTTGCCTTTGACAGATGTTGCCTTGTGGCAAACTAAACAGAGGACAGAAACAAGCCATTCTGGGGTCATTGCTGAGTCGCCTTTGGCGAGAGACACACCAGACTCAGTGCATTTCCAAATGCGCTTCGCAGCTTATGAGAGTGGGGCTTTCTTTTCATACCTGGAACTAGAAAGTTGGGGCAGAAAAATAGCTTAGTAAATGTCTGAATTGTCTAATAATATTTCCAGTGCCTTTAAAGGAGATTTTCGGTAATATGTTTTTTGGGTTTATTTATATTTATTTATTTATTTATTTTTTGCTTTTTGAGTCACATCTGGCAATGCACAGGGGTTACTCCTGGCTCTACACTCAGGAATTACCCCTAGCGGTGCTCAGGGGACCATATGGGATGCTGGGAATCGAACCCAGGTCGGCTGCATGCAAGGCTGCCCTACCTGCTGTGCTATTGCTGCAGCCCCAGTAATATGTTTTATTACCTAAGTTAATGCAAGACCATCAGGAGGAAAGAGTGACTTTTGTTTTTTTATATTTAGTTTGCATGAGCTAATAGGAAATACTTTTCATAAATATTTGAATGAATCTTCTTCAAAATGTAACAACCTCACTAAGGAAAAACTTATATCGGAAGAAAGGGATGCTTTAAGGATGTTTAGCTAGCTGGGTAACAAAATGATTCATCTCCCACAACTACACAATATAAGCTCTCTTCCTCATATTGAATCCCATGTTGATTCTTTTTAAATCTGAGGTGTTCTTTGAAGGAATGACAGGCTGGAGAGAATTCCATAGGCCTTGGGTTCGATTCCAGACCCCTCATGGGCCGCAAGCACTGCTGGTCAGCCTGAGCCTGCTGGATACAGTGCCCAAAGCAAAACTGATAAACCAGTGATGTGATGTCCCTCCCCGACAGAGATTTGACGGTTGGCAATTGTGGCCTTAAGGAAAATGTTGAAGAAGGATATAATTTTCTTTTTCTTTTTGAGTCATACCCAGTGATGCTCAGGGGTTACCCGTGGCTCGTGCACTCAGGAATTACTCCTGGTGGTGCTTGGGGGACCATATGGGATGTTGAGAATCAAAGCCGGGTTGCCGTGTGCAAGGCAAATGCCCTACCCGCTGTGCTATGGCTCCAGCCCCAAGAATATCATTTTTGACGAGCTTTACTGAGGGTGACCAGAATGACACTACTCATTTCCAGCTTATCCTCAGCCTGTTGCCTCCAGCTTGCTGTTTAACAGTCCTAATTCCTCAGCACAGTTTTCCTGCACTGCCTGACTTAAAGCTTGTTGCTGCCTCTTGCAGTCATATAATTTATTCTAATTTTATTTTGTTGGTGTTTGGGGGCCACACCTGGCTATGCTCAGGGCTTCTCCCTGGCTTTGTGTTCAAGGATCACTCCTCGCAGTGCTCTCTCAGGAGTCCAGGTGGTCTAGGGAATTGAATTCAGGTCAGCTGCATCCAAGGCAAGCATTTTAATCTATTGTATCTCGCCAACCTGCAATCACATCATTTATATGTTTAATTATACAATTATTTGAAAAAAAATTGCCAGGACAACTGTATAAACTATTGTCATTTATAGAATGTTTGATAGGTAAAGGGTTTTAAAAATAATAAATTTTTAGGGCTGGAGAGATAGCACAGCGGGTAGGGCATTTGCCTTGCACGCAGCCGATCCGGGTTCAAATCCCAGCATCCCATATGGTCCCCTGAGCATGGCCAGGGGTAATTCCTGAGTGCAGAGCCAGGAGTAACCACTGAGCATCGCTGGGTGTGACCCAAAAAGCAAAAAAAAAAAATAAATAAAAAATAAAATAAAATAAAAATAATAAATTTTTAAATAAATAAAGGGGTGGGGTAGGGAATGTTATCCTTCAGGACAGAACTAGGAACTAAAGCTTAGTTCTGTGTTGATTGAGAGTTTCAGTCAACCTAGTGACTTTTATTTGTTTTTATCTACTTTTTCCTGTTGATAGTACATTCTAGGAATTTGGTAGCATTAATTTGAGAAACAAAACTTGGGAATATTTGCCATTTAATTTTTTTTCCCTTTTTCCAGTCATACCCAGCAATGCTCAGGGGTTACTACTGGCTCTGCACTCAGGATTACTCCTGGCAGTGCTCAGGGGACCACATGGGATGCCAGGGATTGAACCCAGGTCAGGCACATACATACCCTACCGCTGTACTATCACTTGGTCCTGCCATTTAGAATTTTTATTGAGGAGGGAGTTTGGGCCATGCCCAGCAGTGCACTGAGCTACTTTTGGCTCTGTGCTCAGGGGTGGCTCCTGGCAGTGCTCAGGAGACTCTGAGGTGCCAGGGATTGAACAAGGGTCATCCACAAACCAGGCAAGTGCTTAACCCGTACTAGCTCTATGGCCCTTAATTTAGAATATTACAGACTAGGAATCCCATAATAGCCATCTAAGCGTGTAATGTCCAGAAACTATGTAGTGATGCTTAAAGCTAAAATAAGTCGATATAAACCAAATACTGCTTTGGAAAAAAACCCTTGAATTTAATGATAAGAAGTCTGGGGAATGTTCTTAATTTAATAATGACTTGTGCTGACATTTAACATCATTAAGGAAGAGTAAGAAACGCTTTAAGTATTTAATTACTGCCTATAAATGGATGGACATGGAGAGTATCATGCTGAGTGAAATGAGTCAGAAGGAGAGGGATGAATATAGAATGACTGCATTCACTGTAGGACATAATATATATATATATATATATATATATATTATGAGACTAATATCCAAGGCCAGGGAAAGCAGGGCCCAGGAGGACTGGTCAATTATTGGAAATTACCAAAGCGATTGGTGGGTGGAGGGCAGTTAAAAATAGAGGAAGGTCCATTATGACAACAGTACTTGGAACTGATCCCTCTGGACAAGAACTGAGTGTTGAAAGTAGGTAAAGGGATTTACATGATAACCTTTCAGCATGTGTACTACAAACCATAAGGCCTAACATGAGAGACAGAGACAGAGACAGAGAGACACACACACAGAGAGAGAGAGAGAGAGAGAGAGAGAGAGACAGAGACAGAGACAGAGACAGAGAGAGAGACAGAGAGAGAGAGAAAGAGAGAGAGAAATTCCGACATAGAATTTAAGAATTTTAATAGGCTGGGTTGGAAGAGGGTGGGGTGGGAGGGAAACTGGGAACATTGGTGCTGGGAAATTACACTGGTGGAGGGGTGGGTGTTGAAACATGCTATGACTGAAACCCAGTCATGAACAGCTTTGTAATGCTCTATCTCACAGTGATTAAATTTTTTTAAACGATATTTAATTACTAAGGCTGTTAATAACCTTTTCAGGGCCAGACACCCTCCCCACGCCTCCAAAAGGGCTGCCCTTCTCTGTGATCAGTAAGTTACATGGATGCTTCCAGTTGCATTTATATGAAGAATTCTGAAATTTTCATATACCACAATTTTTGGCTAATGCTTCCTTTTAATTCATTACATTTTTGCCCCTCCTCACTCACTTTTCTCTCTCTGACTCTCTCTCTCTTTTAAGATAATTAAGGCATTGCTTGTTATCTTTTGGAAACACACAGACAACATACACTGTTGTTCACCACCTTTCTTTACCCTAATTGTGAAGACTGAGTAGAAGTTAGTGTCCCCCAGGTCTTAATCTCCAATAGAAACATATTTTTAATGTTAAGAGTTTTGTTCATTCAATTTTTCAAGATGATTTTGCTATTCTGATTTTGTTTTCTGGGTGCTGAGCAAGTGGAAACTGCACAGGGCAGTTATTTGCAATAGTTTGTTTCATGGGTCGCCCAAAGCAAAATTCTCAACTTGTCATATTAATGCAAATGAATTTAGTACCATTTTGGTGAACATACTAAGGAATGTCAAAACGAGCCTCTGCAAGTGCCTGCTGGGGTACCCCAACCCTGAATTAAACCGCAAACAGACAGGAGAAGGAAAGCCTTCAGTCAGAAGCTTGGGTGGTTGTACTAATTAGACTTGTAGATGGACATTCATGTACCCAAATAGGTAATTTAAACTAATTCCACATTTCATTTGGGTTTTGTGGTCTGGATTCATGCCCTGATGTTATTGTTCTCATTTATTTGTCATTGAGGCTAACTGAAAAATAGCACATTTGAAAATGTGTGCTCATTTTCTGAGAGTTGAGCGTATGATATATACTCAGTCAAAAAGATCTAAGGAATCAAAGGTCCCAGAAATAATTGGCTATTGAGGAAGAGGCTAGGGGAGCAGCGTAAGGCATGGCCATATGAGCAAAATCAATAAACAATTATCCATTTTACTGGACAGTGCTTTTAGTTGCTGCTTGTCTGTGCTTTTCTGAATTTTTATCTTTCTTCACTGCATCATGCAGTTGTTGCTAACTTTAACTTGACCTTGTAAACATTTAATTTAAAAGAAGTTTGGCCACACAGTGATTCATCAAAAAATAATAATAATAAAAAAATTTAGAAAAAAGAAGTTTGGCCAAAATTAAAATGACTTAGATTTGACTTCATAAAATGAAACTTCTAATGCGGCTAGTGTGGTTATTAACAGCTTTATCTTTACTATTAGGTAATTGATGAATTAAAAATAATTTAATAATTTTTATTAATTAAATTTAACAATTTAATGGAAGATCTCTATAAGGCTTACTTTTCCTACATGGATTAATCTTTTATTTCTTGTGAATAAAACTGTTTGGTTTGGATCAATTTGATTTTAAGTGGTAATGTCCTCCAACCCCCTCCTCACCCCAAGACCTCACGTTGTGCTGAATGTGTAGAACTTGTGAACTTGTGAATAAAATACACTCAGAGCTCAAAGCTTCAGGAAAACTGATTGTATGAGTGCTACTCAAAATAATGAAGTAAACCTAAGGCTAAGAAGTTTTTTTTCCCTGCAATTTCATAGATAGGTAGATAGATAGATAGATATATGTATGTATACATACCTCCAAGAAAAAAGGTGAACTTAGAAATCTGTTTGGTTGCAAAATATATATGAAACACTTTAAAAGATTTTGTTGTATTAGGGGAAAAATTAACATCACAAAAGGATAAACTATATCTTTTGAGAAGAAAATAAACTTTTTTTTTTCTTTTTGGGTCACACCTGGAAATGCACAGGGGTTACTCCTGGCTTTGCACCCAGGAATTACTTCTGGTGATGCTCAGGGGACCATATGGGATGCTGGGAATCGAATCCGGTTCGGCCGCGTGCAAGACAAATGCCCTACCCGCTGTGCTATTGCTCTAGCCCAGAGAAGAAAAGAAACTTTTACTTTTATTTGGAAGTGGGATTGATCTAACAAAAATGGTATGGAATGATGACTTCTACAGATCAGAATTTAGCAGAATTTGTGTTTCTGTTCTCAGAATAGAGGCTAGTCCTAAATCTACGCAAAACACTTTACTAGTTCTCTGAACAGAGTACATGTCCTTACGGAACTTAAAACCCTAGGGGTGAGAGCCAGGAGTTGCTCAAAGTATTGGAGCATGTGCTTTGCAGGCAGGAGCCCAGGTTTGAACCTTGGCATGGCACAGTTCCCTGAGCACTAACAAGAGTAATCCTCTGATTGTGAGTGCTTCGCCTTCCCACCCAACTCTCACTCCAAAATAATTAGTAACAAAGATGGAAGTTTTCACTTATTGTATATACTGATAGTATATTCCATTTTATTATGAAATAATACCCCTTTATATATAGATAATACTTTTCACTTGTTTATAGACATTTGGGAGTTTTTTTGTTTGTAATGTTTATAAGTAAAACTGTTAAATAGTTGTGTCAAAGTTTGCAAAGAAAGACACTTTTATTTCTTTTTGAAAAAAATGGTTGGATTATTCCTGGTGCATATTGAAATTTTCAAAAAACTGATGAAAATAATAGTACCACTGTAGCATTTTGTATTCCAGGAGAGAACTGCAAGCACCAAGCTGAGCCCTTCCCCAAAAACCTGAAACAAAATCTAAAAGATAACGAGAGACAGAGAGATCCCTAAATATTATGGGGTTAATGAATCAGGAAGACAGTACAAATAATTAACCTATGATATACATGAAGGAGCATCAAAGGATCTAAAATACTTTGAAAAGAGACTAAAAGCAACACAATAGAGCAGGAGAACCTCATTCAGTGTTGATGTGAATGTAAATTAGTTCCACCTCTATATAAAACAGTTGATATTTCTCAAAAAATTAATCCCTGAGGCTTGATTCCTGAGCAGAGAGCCAGGAATAATCCCTGTGCATATGCTAAAACAAACAAACCAAAAAAACCCATCTGTAAACAAAACAAAACAGCAATCTGGAAACAACCCAAGCACCCAAGAACAGGTGATTGGCTAAAGAAACTACGGGTGTATATGCACAATAGAATACATTTAGCCAGTAGAAAAAGATGAAGTCATGCAATTTGCTGCCACGGGGGTGGATCTGGAAACTATCGTGCTGAGTGAAGTGAGTTAGAGTGAGAGGAATAGACACAGAATGATCTCTCTCATATGTGAGACGGAAGGAAATGTAGCAGGGGGATAGCAAATGCCAAAAGGCTACAGAAAAGAAAGGCAGGAGAATTACCCTCGGTAGTTTGCTCACCACTGGGAGGAGGAGGGGAGAGGTCAGGGAAGAGAACACTAAATGATGGCTGAGGGAAGTGGACATCTTTGGGAGAACGGGCCACTGAGAGGAGGTATAAGAGATATGTATGACACACTATCAGTAACAGTACTCAGTACTGTCAACCAAAGTGCCCCCAAAGAAAAAAGTGCCTGTGATAGAGGCAGGCAGAGGGGAGGAGAACTGGGGATATTTTTAGACAGAATGAAGCAGGCACAGGTGAAGTTATTGGTGTTGGAACATTGCGCCCTGAAACTCAATCATGAATTATTTTGTAACTTTGTAATTCACAGGGATTCAATGAAAATTAAAAGAAACCCCCAAAACAACCCAGAAAAATAGGTTAGACACAAGAAATCACAAATAACATGTGAGTCACGTGCCTTGTATGCAGCCCACCCAGATTTGCTATCTGGCATCATGTATGAACCCCTGAGTCACCCAGGAGTGGGCCCCTAAGCACAGAAACAGAAGAAAGTTCTGAGCACCACCAGGCATGGCCCAGAAAACAACAAAATTTTAACAACAGAAGTTGTTATGGTACCAGGAACTGAACCTAGGTCCTCGCACATGCAAAGCATGAATTCTACCAAATAGCCACACTTTTGGCCTTATCTAGTTATTTGTATAGGTCCACGGCCAGCTGTGCTGAGGGGTCAGTAGGCTATAGCTAAGAGTTCTGGTGGGGTGAAAATGCAGTACTGGGGGTCTAACCGATATACTGCAATCATTAGCTAAATCCATGACCCAACGAAGTAGATTTAATCAATTAAGACTGGGAGTGGTTCAGAATTCAAAAGGCTGGAATAAGTGTAATGCATGCAGGAAATTCAGATATGATCCTTAATACCATCAGGAGCAACCTCCAAGCACCAAGCTCGGAGAAATTGCTGAGCACTGCTAAGTGTGCCCCACCAAAAGGAGAAAACTTGGGAGTGGGTAGTATTTGTAGTAGGCTTTCAAAGAGGGGGGACGTGGAGTGAAGGTGAAGTAGACATTGTAAGAGGAAAACGTATACCAAGGCATAAAAATAAGAAATAGTAAGCTTTAACAATCATTAATATGATGTGGCAATTGGAACAAAGTAAAAGGAGTGTTGGGGGAGTGCTTTGCCAAAGAATTAAGACTAGGGCTGGAGTGATAGCATAGTGCTTAGGGCATTTGCCTTGCACGTGGCCACTTGGGTTCCATTCCCCGCATCCCATATGGTCCCCTGAGCACTGCTGGGAGTAATTCCTGAGTGCATGAGCCAGGAGTAACACCTGAGCATCGCCGGGTGTGACCCAAAAAGAAAGAAAGAAAGGAAGAAAGAAAGAAAGAAAGAAAGAAAGAAAGAAAGAAAGAAAGAAAGAAAGAAAGAAAGAAAGAAAGAGAGAAAGAAAGAAAGAAAGAGAGAAAAAGAGAGAAAAAGAGAGAGAAAAAGAGAGAAAAAGAAAGAAAGAAGGAAAGAAAGAAAGAAAGAAAGAAAGAAAGAAAGAAAGAAAGAAGGAAAGAAAGAAAGAAAGAAAGAAAGAAAGAAAGAAAGAAAGATAGGAAGGAAAGAATAAAAAGAAAGAAAAGGAAAGAAAGTAGACTAACATAAGTGGCCATTTCATATGGCTTGACTCAATGTAAGTCCAACCCAACACACATATTTATCTTCAACTCTCTAAGCTGACAGGTGCTTTTTAATGAGCACCCACTGTTGCCCATAGCCGGTTCTAGGTGTTAGAGGTGAACATTAGTGATGACGAAAATGTTTGTGATCTCTGTTCTGATAGGGCTGCTAGTCTAGTGCAGAGGTTCCCAAACTTAACTGGATACCATCCTTTTTTCAGAAAGAAAACCACCCAGTGATCACTGGAAACCTACCTCTTTACAAAACAGAAAAATACCTTCCAATTCATCCCCAGATTGTCATTGCCCTTTTGACTGTGTGGCCCACTTTAGGAAACACTGTTAGGTACCTTTATGCCTCAGCAAAATGAGGTGATTTCTGGTTCTCTTTTATGTCAGAATCCTGTGCACTCTAACTGAAAATTCCTAGCCTTTTGTCTGTCCTTAGACACCCCCTGCTGATTAAACATCAAGCCATTACTCAAACCCAAAGCTCACCCCTAGCCAGTTCTTCCTTTGTCCTTAGCAGTATTGAGTCAAAATATTGAGGCTGGGGCTGGAGCAATAGCACAGCAGGTAAAACGTTTGCCTTGCATGCAGCCAACCTGGGTTCGATTCCCAGCATCCCATATTGTCCCCCGAACTCCACCAGGAGTAATTCCTGAGTGCACAGCCAGGAGTAACCTCTATGCATTGCTGGGTGTGACCCAAAAAGAAAAAAAAAAGAGGCTAACCATGCTCGTGGCTGATCTCCACAGGCCACAGGCTTGGATGAACCTCATCCATGACTGAATTTGCTGAAAAACCCAGGTATGTGGGACTTGTGACTAAAATCTCCAGGCTCACATGGATTTGGGAATGGGTGTCTTCCCCACATCTCCCTGTGCTTTCGGTAGCCTAGCAGTCATGCCCACAAACTGCCTCTGGCTCCATATAAGCTCATTCATTAATGGCTATGATCCAGAGAATCACAAATAAATCTCCTGGAAGAGAGCAACACAGAACGATACACTGGAGAGATGCCTCTGGACCCCAAAGTCACCATCCAGCTAAAAATTAATTAATTAATTAATTAACCTCAGTTGTATAGCCATATTTAAAATTTTAGAATTCCTGGAGGCATCTCATACTCTATGCCACTGATGTACCAAGAGTAGCACACCCCATTTGATGGGATGTAAAGTAGAAGACAACCCATCTCAGGAAGGGGAAAATTATAAAAGTCTCACAATAGAGACATTACTGGTGCCCGCTTGAGCAAATTGATGAACAAAGGGATGGTAGTACTACAGTGCTATGTGTATATATATATGTATATATATATGTATATGCACAATATATATATATGCATGGAAGACTCAACCTTTAACAACATGTTAGCAATCTCTTATGTAAGGCTTTAATGGCTCTAAGTGAAATACAGCAATCTTCACACACTTTCCTCTAAGGAAATGTTTTTGGATCATTTTTAGTGGATTAGTCATAACAAGCAATGCAAACCAAATTATATAGGTCCTGCTTTTGGGGCAAGATTGGGGGTCAGGGTGGACATTTGAAATATGTAGTGGGTAGGTGTAACGGCTGTGAGATTGGTGTGGTAATATTACTATCACTGTATCACTTTATCACTGTCATCCCGTTGTTCATCGATTTGCTCAAGTGGGCACCAGAGTGTCTCCATTGTGAGACTTACTGTTACTGTTTTTGGCATATCAAATAAGCTATGGGTAGCTTGCCAGGCTCTACTGTGTGAGTGGAATGCTCTCGGTAGCTTGCTGGGCTCTCCAAAAGGGGCGGAGGAATTGAACCCAAGTTGGCCGTGTGCAAGGCAAACGCCCTACCCACTGTGCTATTGCTACAGTTCAGACTGGAATGTTAGATGTAATAAATTACTGTGAACAACTTTATAAAAATAAAATAAATTTTTTTTAAAGTTTGAGTCTAGATGTTTGGGTTAAAAATGTTTTCTCTTTCCCTGTGTGACTTGGGTAATTACTTGCTTAACTTCTATGTACCAGCTTTCTCATTTATAAATTGGGAATAATTTAGCATATACATAGCAAAGTTACTCAGAATATAAAATGTGATTGCATGCAAAGTACTTAACATACATTGGCATACAGTAAATTTATAAGAAATATTAGCAATTCCTATCATTAATGGAAGATTTTTACCTGTGTTATTCCTTCACCCAAGGCTAACATCTTTCTACCACTTGTATCTGACCTTCTCCCATCGGATGACTTTATTTTATTTTTCTTTGCTTTTTCGGCTTCATCCAACCTTCTCAGGGCTTAATCCTAGTTCTGTGCTCAAGGATCACTCCTGGCAGGAGTTGGGGGGACTGTGTGGGGTACAGGGAATTGAAGCCAGGTTGACTATGAGCAAGACAAGTGCTCTACTTGATGTACTACCTCTTCACTCCCCACCCATACCGTGGTGAATTTATTTCACTTTATTTTGGAATTTGGATCATACCTGGAAGTGTTTTGGGAGACCATGTTCACCACGGATCAAACCTGGGCCTTCTGCGTGCTTGCATGAAAAGGATGTGCTTATCCTCTTGAACTGTATCTTTGCTTTGGCCTGCTGGTCTTTTTTTTTTTTTTTTTTTTTAATAGATGAGCAATCTCATTTACTACTTTATATAGGACAGCATTCTCTCTGTTGACACTTTCCCTGAAACCATAAACCTGGCTAATTCCTTCCCACTTAACACAGAATGCATCCTCAGTTGTGAGCCTCGCTTTCTCTTTCCTGTATTAGAGTCAAATTTAGTAAAAGCCGAATTTGGCACTGTCACTCTTTGCTGGTTCCCCTTCCCTGCTCACCATGCTGTGGTCTTCCATCTTGCATGCATGCAAGGACAGGATGGAAAAGAGGGTAGAGGGCCCCACCCAGCTACAAGAAACAGCAAACATCTGGGTGTGGAAAGGCCCCAACCCTCCTATCTTCTGCAGAATTGTTAACTACCAGCCAGTTGTTATCTTATCCTTATCCTCAGCAGAACTGTTCTATCCGCAATAGAAGTAGCATGGAGCTGATAGCCCCCAACCCCCTAATCTCTGGGCTAGAGACTCTCTTCTAACCCACGGGGCTCTAAAACAGCCTGACCGACTTAAGAGGTGGCTCAATGGGCTGGAACATATGCTTTGCATGTGGAAGGTCTGAGTTTCACCCTGCACACCACATGTTCCTTCCAGCACAGCTGTGAGTGACGCCCCCACCTCACACCTCTCCCCATGTGGCCCCAAACCCAAAAGTAAGTAAATAAAAAGTAACTGATAAAAACCACTGTGAGAGTTTCATAAAATGGTAAAAAAAGGGGTGGGAGCCCAATTCCTGGTACAGTGGTTGAACTTTCCAGAAAAAGATAATCTTCAACCCACCCCTTGACTCAAATTTTCTGCCGATGATTACAGCAGGGAATAAAAGTGGTGCCTTTTGTCCAGATCAGCCTGGACTTCAGCTGCTTGCTCCTTTTACAATGAGTGCACAGTCTTCTTGCCTTGATAAATGCACTTGGGATTCCCACACTTCTGGAGAGTTTTAAAATTCTTTTCCCATATATATGTATATATATATGTATATATATACATATATGTGTGTGTATAATATATCTTTTGCAGTGTTGGGAATTGAACCCAGTACCTCATACATGCCAGGAAGACATCCTACCCCTATTCCATATCTTGGCTCAGACTTTTTTGGTTTTGTTTTGTTTTTGAGTCATGCTTAGAAATACTCAGGGATTACTCCTGGTTCTACACTCAGGAGTTACTCTTGGCGGTGCTTGGGGGACAACACAGGATGTGAAGGATCGAACCCAGGAAAGCCACATGCAAGGCAAATGTCCTACCTGTTGTCCTATGTCTCTTTCTTATGTCTCCATTTATTTTTTTAAGAATAGAAAAAGGGAAACTAGAGAAATAATACAATGGGCAAGGCACTTGCCTTGCATGCTGCTGGCTTGGGTTAGATCCCCTAATACTCCATATGATCCTCTGAGTTCCTCCAGGCCAGGAGTGATTCCTGAGCTGTGGCCAGGAGTGAGCCCTGAGCACTGATGGGTTTGATTCCAAAATAGACAACATATAAATGAGCAGCAAGATTAGAAAAAGGTTCATTAAAGAATTATATACTCAAGAATCCCATCAATGGCCAACATCCAGAGACTATAAAACCAAGCTCCTGGAAGAGAGAGATGTAGAGTCTCTTGCCCCCACACCTGCCTGTCTTCATCGGGAACCCTCGGAGGGCGTGGGTTGAGTCTCCCTCCCCACCCTGAGTAGAGCCTCGGCAACCGAAGGCCTCCAGAACCCAGTGTTTTAATTTTAATTTTTTTAATCTATTAGCTCTTTAACTTAGAATTTGATACATAGAAGTATAGGAGTCTGATGAGCCCTTTGAGAGTCACAAGGATACTTGTATTTATGTAAATATTTTTCTATATTGCCTCAAAGCCTGAAAAAGCTTGGAGCCAGGAAAATGACTTGATATGATTTGTATGTAGGAGGTTTGACACCAGGTAACCCACATTTGATTCCCGAACACAGAGTCTGAATAGTCCACAAACAAACAAAAAAACAAACAAAAATTAAAACCTAAATTCTACTCTGCTGCCCTAGAATTGTAAATTTTGCAAACAATGGAGACTTTAGTTGTTTAAAGAAACCCATAGTTACTGATCTCAGAGAAACAGAGCTGGTAGGCTATTCCCTTAATTGTAGTATTCATTATAATTTCTTGAAAGATATGCTGCTAAAAACAATAACAATGACGATAATAAATTTAAACCAATAACAGAGGAAAGAATGAAATACCAAGGACTGAGCATAGCGTCAGGTTGAAGTTAGGAGTGGGCAGAGTCAGATAATCACAATTTCTGATTGGTTTTATTTATTTATTTTTGTTCTTTGGGTCACACCGAGTAATACTTAGAGGTTACTCCTGGCTCTGTGCTCAGGAATTACTCCTAGCAGTGCTCAGGGGACCACATGGGATGCCGAGATCGAACCTGGATCGGTCATGTGCAGTGCAAATGCCTTACCTGTACTATTTGCTCTGGCCCTAATTGGTCATTTTAAATCTTGCTTATGTGGGTGTATCTAATCAGATAAGCAGAAATAGATAAAGGAAAGGTAATACAGACCCCCCTTCTGCTTGCCTCCCTTTCTTTTCCTTCCTTCCTTCCTTCCTTCCTTCCTTCCTTCCTTCCTTCCTTCCTTCCTTCCTTCCTTCCTTCCTTCCTTCCTTCCGTAAATTTAATTTAATAACTTGGCTAAACTTATAAAGGCATTTCCCTGAAATGCAATTAACACTTCTTTTTGTGGAACAGAATGTTACCTGGTGAATTTAAATTAACTTCTTAACCAGAAATATTTGCTTAGATTTATAGATACAATGGAGTATTCATTAGAACTTAGCTTCTTGGTGTTCATTTTTTTTTGGGTGGGGCAGGGAGGGAATGGAGGCACACCCAGTGGTACTCAGGGCTCACTCCTGGTTCTGCACACAGGGATCAGTCATGGTGCTGTTCAGGAACCATATTGATGGTGCAATTGAACCCAGGTTGGCCAAGTGCCCTGCCTATACACTATCTCTCCAATCTGAGCCTAACTTCTTAAACTGAATATAAGGGGTCTTGATAAACCCTTTAAAATGTATTGCTAAAAACTTATTTATGATTTATTATCAGTAAGCCTCTGAGAGTATCTCGCCCACACAGCAGAGCTACCCACTGGCGTATTTGATATGCCAAAAACAGTAACAAAAGTCTCACAATGGAGACATTACTGGTGCCCGCTCGAGCAAATCGATGAGCAATGGGATGACAGTAACAGTGACAGAGACAAATTATTGTTTTATATAATACCTGTATACCCTGATATTTTAAAATCTTCTGAGAAATTAGAGATCATGAGTGGAAAAAGTTTAAGAATGCCTGCCTTAAGTTAGAGAGATAAAATAGCAGGTAAGGCACTTCCCTTGCACAGTTTAACTCTGATTCAATTCTTCGCACCATGGATGGTCTCCTAAGTACAACCAGGAGTAATCCCTGAGTACAGAACCAGGTAGGACTAAGTCTTCAACATTCTTGAGCTACAGTTGGATGTGGCTCAAAACCCAAAATAAATAAATTAAAAATCCCTACTTACTACAACATCATCACATAAAAACCTGGTACATACCTATATGCAAATAATGAACTAGAAAAGAATAATGACATAAGCATTTAATAGTGTTCAAAATCTATAAAATACCTAGGAATTAAGTTAAAGGATGTGAAAGATGTATACACTAGAAACTATAAGTCACAATTGAAAAAACTAGAACACGAGGGAGTGGAAAAATATTATTTGTTCATGGAATGGAAGAATCAATCGTGTCAAAATGACCATCCTACTCAAAGCATTACACAGGTTTAATGCAATTCCCATAAAAATTCCAACTTTTTCAAGGACTTAGTATAAATTCCAATTTTCCAATAGTTTTCAAGGACTTAGTCCAAAATTCCAACATTCTTCAAGGACTTAGAATAAACTACTAAAATTTGTTTAGGATCATAAACTTTCCTGAATAGCCAATGCTATTTATTTTGTTTGTTTGTTTTTTTGTTTTGGGGCCACACCTGGTTATGCTCAGGGGTTACTCCTGGTGGGGCTTAGGGACCATATGGGATGTCAGGGTATCAAGTTTGGGTCTGCCACATGCAAGGCAAGTGCCTACCAGCTGTACTATTGCTCTGGCCCCACCAATGCTATTCTAAGAGAAAAAGAAGGTGGGAGACCTTGCATGTCTTGGCCTCAAACTATACTAAAAGCTACAGAAATCAAAGTAATGTGGTACAGAAACAAAGATAGACTCTAAGGCCAATGGAAAAACATAGAGATCCCACAGATAATCTCTCAGATTTGTGTACAATTTTATCTGTGACACAGGAGCTGTGTGCATGAAGTGAACCAAGGAACGCCTATTCAACAAACAGTGCTGGGAAAGTTGCATAGTCATATGACTAAAAGGAAAAAGGAAAAAAAGAGAAAGAATCTAGAACCATATTTTACACAATTCACAAGTTTATTCAAGGTGGGTTAAAAAACTGAGGTTAGATTAGAATCCATAAAATTATTTGAGAAATACATAGGCAAAACTTTCAAAAATAGGACCTCAGAGGTGTCTTCAATTATTTGACTAAAGAGGAAGAGGAAAAGACAAAATACCCAAAAATAAACAAATGGAAATATATCAAATTAAAAGGATTTTGCATAGCAGAAAAAAACTTCTTGGCATCTATCCCCCAAGTACAAAAACATTCGTTCAAAAAGATATATGCACAACTGTGTTCATTGCAGTGCTGAGTATAAAAGCCAGGAGATAGAAATAATACAAATGTTCAATGGCAGATGAATGGATAAAGAAGTTGTGATATATGTATATATATACACACACAATGAAATAGTATGTATGTATTTAATGCAATACTATGAATCTGTAAGAAAAGATGAAATCATACAGTTTGCTGCAATGTGGGTAGAACTGGAAGGTGTCATGTTATCTGAAATAAATCTGGGGGAGAACAAATATCAGATTATCTCATTCATCTGTGGCATATATAGAGAAAAAACAAGGGAAAATAGTACTGAATAATAAAAACCTTCTGGCCTTGAATTACAACAATTATTAACAGAGAGTTGGGGGAGTTGTGGAAGGGAATGAAGATCCAATCATATGTGACTAAGGACTAGTGGTGGAGGTCCATGGATTAAAATTGATGGTGAAATTTGATGAAAAACATATTTCCATTTATTAATTCATATGCTATGTTAAAGTAAAAAATGAGGTAGCTATAATCAAAGACAGTGGAACTCCAAAATACAATTACAGGGCTTCACAATTTGACTGGAAATGACAGATTGTAATTTGGTTTACAGTGCATTACAATTAATGCTAAATTGCAAAGAGCGAACACATTTCAGCCCTAGACAGATTCACAGGAGTATGCATTAGAGCCTAGTTTCCTGATCTTTATGCTATGATTCAAACTTTACCAATCTATGCTTTAGGGACCATATATGATGCTA
This sequence comes from Sorex araneus, assembly GCF_027595985.1. Classification (NCBI taxonomy): domain Eukaryota; kingdom Metazoa; phylum Chordata; class Mammalia; order Eulipotyphla; family Soricidae; genus Sorex; species Sorex araneus. The sequence goes on from NC_073311.1 coordinate 14,507,492, forward strand.
GTGGTTAAATCCGGATTGGCCCCATGCAAGGCAAATGCCTTAATCTTGTACTATCCCTTCAGTCAGTTCCACTTTGGGGATGTGAATCTGTCATCTTCCAACAGGCTGACTTGTTTCTGAACAAAGCTGTTTTATGTTTTAATAAATCATAAAAAGACCTTATGAAAAGTGATGGTGAAGGTGTAGTAACTTTGTACATTAGTACCATCAACCATAAAACTATTGTAACCATGTTACCTAAATTGTAATAAAAATTTTAAGGGACCAGAGAGATGGGATGGTGGGTATGGTATTGCTTGACTTACATGTGGCCTATCTAGGTTCAATCACTGGCACCAACTGTGATCCCCTGAGCACTGCTAAGAGTGTTCCTGAGCACACAACCAAGAGTAAATTTTGAGAACTGTTGGTCACTGCATCAGTGTATCACTGTCATCCGTTCCTCATCAATTTGCTCAAGTGGGCACCAGTAACATCTCCATTTGTCCCTGTCATGTTCAGGGTCAGGGGAATGAGGCCCATTATTGTTACTTTTTTTGGCATATCGAATATGCCATGGGTAGCTTGCCAGGCTGTGCCATGCGAGATTCTGCTGTGAGAGAACTGTTGTTAACCCCCAATAACAAGAAATAAAAATTTTTAATGAAAAATAAATAGAATCTGTCCCTTAGAGGACTTTTTGCTCCAAGAAGTTACCATTTAGTGTTAACTAGTCTGCAAAATCACCCTTTCTAAAAACAGGTTTCCAATATGGACATTTCTCAAAAAACTAGAAACTGAGCTTCCATTTGACCCAGCAATACCGGTTCTGGGAATATGCTCTGGGGGCCCAAAAAAACAAACAGCAAACACCATCTGCACTCCTATGTTCGTTGTAGCACTATTCACCATAGCCAAAATCTGGAAACAACCTGAGTGTCCAAGAACAGACAAATGGATAAAGAAACTATGGCACATCTAAACAATGGAATATTATGCAGCTGTCAGGAAAAATGATGAAATTTACCTATAAATGGATGGACATGAAGAATATCATGCTGAGTGAAATGAGTCAGAAGTAGAGGGACAGACATAGAATGACTGCATTCATTTGTGGCATATAAAAATATGTGTCATTTGTCACTTGTATCACTGGTCATCCCATTGCTCATCAATTTGCTCGAGCGGGCACTAGTAACATCTCCCTTTGTCCCTGTTGAGTGCTAGTTTAGCCCAGTTGTGTCTGCTCGATCCAGAAACATGAAAACCGTTCGTTCAGGGTCTTGATGAAGAAGTGTGACCATCTCGTAGGTGGGCGGCCAGGTGTTCTTTTGACATCCCATGAAATCCAGTCGGTAATAGCTTCAGTCCAGTGGTTGTCTCCAAATAGCATTACATGTCAAGCCCATTTGATTTTCCACGCCTTGGCAAACGAGACAGCGTTCCTGATTCTCGATCATCGATGGAGGGTGGAACTCCAGATTCCTTCTCAATTGAGTGGAACATGATATTCCAAGCATGGCTTTCGATTTCTCTTTGGGAGACCTGAATAGCGTTCTTATCTTATTTTCATAGGGTCCAGGTTCTCTGAGGCGTATGTTAGTGCAGGATGAATGGTGGAGTCAAAAAGATGTGCCCAGAGCCGGAGGTTCTTCATCCTCTTAACCACTTCTTCGATGCTCTTGAAGGCGCTGCACGCTGCTCTCTTCCTCCTGTGCAACTTAGTTGCCAGGTTGTTCATCATGTTGAGTTCTCGACCTAGGTACATTTGGAGATGTTCTGTTGAGAGCAAATGGAACGTCATGAACTAGTCCATTTCTCATGAACATTGTCTTCATGAGATTTCAGCTGCAGTCCAACCTTTCCACACTCACAGTTGAAGTCGGTCAGCATTTGTGCCGCCTGGCTAATGTTTGGTGTTATTAGAACGGTGTCATCAGCGAAGCAGAGGTGGTGTAGTTGCCAACCATCTATCTTTATTCCCATTCTTTGCCATTCTAGTCATTGCATGATGTTCTCGAGGGTGACATTAAAGGGTTTTGGAGAAATGGTGTCGCCCTGCTGAACCCCTCTCTTTACGTCGATGATCACTTCCTTATTGAATGGTGAGATCCCAGTGCTGAATCCATAATACAGCTCATGGAGGATCCTGATGTTTGAACACCCTGTTTGGCTAGGGCTTCAATGATTGCTTCAGTCTCAATAGAATCAAAGGCCTTCTTTAAATCGATGAACATTAGACAGAGTGGCATCTTGAACTCTTTCGAAACCTCAATGAGCTTGGTCACTGTGTGGATATGGTCGATCGTGCTGAATCCTTTTCAAAACCTGGCTTGCTCGCATGGTTGTCCTTCATCTAGTGTTCTGCCCATCCTATTCAGGATGACTCGAGTGAATAACTTGTAGATGACGGATGACAGGCAGATAGAGCGATAGTTGCCATTGTCTTATATGTCTCTCTTGTACAACAGGACGGTCCTGCTGGTTTTCCATTGGGACGGAACCTTGCATACGGACAGGTAGCATGTGAAGAGCCGAGCCAGTGTATTGACGAGTACTGAGGGTAGATTCTCCCGGTGTTTGGGTCTGACCTTGTCTGGACTGGGTGCTGTATGCATCTTTACTGATGGAATGGCGTGTTGGATTTCGGAAGGGAGAACGCTGGGAACAACATATCCATCCTGCAGAATTTGGTTATGTGGGCAGGTGGACATGGCTATCGAAGATATCTGAGTAAAAGTCGTGGATAACTTTCTCCATTGCCCTTCTGGAAGATGTGATAGATCCATCAGGGCATCGGAGAGCAGTCATCTTGGTCTTGTAGTTGGCAAAGGACAGGAGAGCATTGTGAATACTTTTCCTGGCTTCTGCTGCATCAGGCAACACTGTTGCTCTTCTTTCTTTGAGGTCTTCCTTTATCACTTTTCTGCACAACTTTGTAAGCTCAGACATTAGTTTGTGATTGCCTGAGGCTCGCGTCAAACCACATTGGTAAATGAGCTCGAGAGTTTCCAAAGACAGGCATCTTTTTATGGCTTTCTCACTCTTGGCATTCCTCACACAGTCATGGAGGTGCTGAAGAATAATATCGATGATCAGGGAAAACAGGGGTTGGGAGGACTGGTCAATAGTTGGAACTAACCACAAGTGTGTGTGATGCTCAGGTTAGGTAAGATAGGGAAGAGACTGCAATGACAATAATAGTTGGGGATGATCATGCTGGACAAGGTCTGAGGGTTAAAAGTAGGTAAGGGATATTCTTGATAACCATTCAGCAACAATATTGCAAACCACAATGCCCAAAAGGGGAGAGAGAGAGAGAGACAGAGAGAGACAGAGAGAGAGAGAGAGAGAGAGAGAGAGAGAGAGAGAGAGAGAGAGAGAGAGAGAGAGAAAGCACCTGCCATAGAGGCAGACAGGGGACACATTAGGCAGGCAGGGGTGGGAGGTTCAGGGTGATGGGAGGCAACTTGGGGACACTGGTGCTGGGAAATGTACACTGGTGGAGGGATGTGTGTTGAGATACTATGTGACTGAAATCCAGTCATGACAGCTTTGGTCTGTCTCACAGTAATTCAGTAAAAAAGTTAAAAAAGAAAAACTAATAAATCATCAAAAATATATATCTTTTAAAAAATATATATCTTTTTAAAAAATAAAACCAGGTTTCTACATTTTAAAGATATAATCTATTTTCTTTGACCACAAGGACAAGATGGTCACTTGTTTCGTTGGACCACACCCAGTGGTGCTGAGCAGTTACCTCTGTGCTAAGAGGTAACTCCTAGAGGTGCTTAGGGGACCATATATGATGTTGAGGATTAAATCTGGATTTGCCACATGCAAGGTAAATGCTTTAATCTTGTACTCTCTCTGCAATACCACCTTGAGGATGTGAGTCTGTCATCTTCCAACCTGCAGACTTGTTGCTGAACAAAGCTTTCTCTAACCGTTACTGAGCTTCTTTTTTTTTTTTTTTTTGCTTTTTGGGTCACACCTGGCGATGCACAGGGGTTACTCCTGGCTCTGCACTCAGGAATTACTCCTGGCGGTGCTCAGGGGACCATATGGGATGCTGGGATTTGAACCCGGGTCGGCCGCGTGCAAGGCAAACGCCCTACCCGCTGTGCTATCGCTCCAGCCCCGTTACTGAGCTTCTTAATTGGTTGGCCCCTTGAATAGTAGTGGGACCAGGTCTTTGTGGTTACATATTGATTTAAAAAATAAAGGCAAAGTGGAGGATGAAGAGATAGTGCAAAGGATAGGGCATTTTTCTAGCAATGTGGTCAATCTGAGTTTGATTCCTGGCATCCCATTGGTCCCCCAATCATCACCAGGAGTAATTCCTGAGTACAGAGCCAGGAGTAATTCCTGAGCGTCCCTTCGTGTTACTCAGACACCAAGCAAACAACACCAACAACAAAATGGTAAAGTGTCCCAAATGCTAGCTTAAAATTCTCCATACTAATATTGGGTCATACAGTCCTGTTATTATTTTCTTTCTTTCTTCTTTGTAGCCTTGCCTAGTAATTGGATCCAGACACTTGAGAGGACATAAGAGCAAGACCAAATACTTAATGGTTAGTTTATAGGACACTAATAGCAAAGAATTAAAAAAAAAATCCTTCTTGCTTGAAGCTTTCTAAAAGGTTAATTATCAACCAGTTCTTTCAACCCTTAAATTACTTTCTGAGAGTGAATTATAAAGAGAGCATGAATTCTATTAAGAGATTGTGGTTCTACTGTAGATTAATTCTTCTTATTAAATCGTACCCTGTTGTTCATTTTTCACCACAAAGAGGCTGACTTAATCCTTGTTTCGAGCTTGCATAATGAGCAATTCTGGATAATTGCATTGTAGAATGATAACCTTTATAAGAGGCACAACCCAATACAAAGAAAAATTCATTCTTAGAGTGCAATTTCAAATTCATAAAGTGAAACTTAGTATCTTGGAAAGAGAGTATATGAGTTTTGTGGTGCAGTATTATTATTCCTAAAGAAACGTCCAATACCTATGATTGAATACAGACTCAGGATAAGTACATGCAATTGGCCCTACGCAAGACAAGCTAATTAATTTAACCACATTTGACTTATTATCAGATATGTATGGTTAATTCAAGCTAACATATTCTTTTTTCCAGATGTGCCTTGTTTTTGTTATTATTCTTTTAATGAAAACATACTTCAATGGAAGGACATGTTACAGTTAAGTTCTTAAAGAGTAAACTCTTTTAAAAAATTATTATTTTTTATTGAATCTCCATGAGAAAGAGCATTACAAAGCTGTTCATAATTGAATTTCAGTCATACAATGTTCCAATAACCCATCCCTACACCAGTATAATTTACCAGCTTCCTTCTCACCCCCCCAAGCTCCCCCACCCCAGCCTGCCTTTATGGCAGGCACCTCTCTTCTAAGAGTAAACTATTTTCATAAGATGTATTGAGAGTTTTTCTCTCTTTAAATTAACCGTTTCATGTGAGTAAGTTTGATGAAATGGTTTACCATAAGAATTGCCTTTTAAATTCCAAAAGAAAACATTAAATAAAAGTTGACTTTAATAGAAATGGATATTGCATTATTTCTTCCTTGAGTGCCTGTACTTTTAGTTTGTAATGATTTGTGTTCCCTGATATGCTTTATCTTATGCTTGATTGATTACAAGTGAGAAGGGGGGTTAAATGTGTTCGCTGTTGGCAATTTAGCATTAATTGTAATGCACTGTAATCCAAATTACAATCTGTCATTTCCAGTCAAATTGTGAAGCCCTGTAATTGTATTTTGGAGTTCCACTGCCATTGATTATAGCTACCTCATTTGTGTTTTAATATACCATGACGAATTTGTGAATGGAAATACAATCTTGTAACAAGCAGGAAACAAGTACTGTTCTTATTATAACAAAAAGAAAATGATTTCTTTACAAATGAAAAGAGAAGGATGGTAAAACAGTAAAGAGGATTCATTTAAGGATAAAAAAGGCACAAAAAGGTTTTAACATAAAAATAAATGAGCCATTTATTTTTAAAAACATTTTAAGAACAAAATACAAACGATTTTAAAAATTAACATTATCTTAGAAAATGATTCTAATTTTGTTTTATTTCATTTATTCAAATTACCATAGAGTATTGCACAGCTTATATGATATTCTCTTCCTGAGAGTCATTCTCGTTGTTATAAATTTTACTACTACAAACAATATACAGTGAAAAAAAACAATATTTTTGCAGTGCCAGGTCTCATGCATGCCAGGCATGTACTTTACCACTGAACCACATCCTGATTCCAAGTGGTCTTTGGCTCACACCTGGTGATGCTCAGAAGGTATACTAGCTCTGTGCTCAGAGGTCATTCCAAGTAGTGCTCAGGGGATCATGTGTTGCTGAGGATCGAATCTAGCCTCCCACATGCCAAGCACATGCTCTAAGTGAGCAATATCACTGACCTTTTTTTTTTTCTTCTTCCCTTTCTGGTATCAGGGTTTAAACCCAGGGCCTCACATGCAAGGCAAATGCTCTACCACTGAATTGCATCTCGAGCCTTTACTGTGAATATTTTGGCATGTGATTCTTCATACATGTGGAACCAGAACATAGTTAGAAGTGTGATTTATGAATTGCAGACTATACACATCCTTTGTTTTACTTAAAAAAAAATGTGGCCTAGGGAGATAGCTTAAAGGGGCCGTGTGCATACTTTGCATGCTAGAAGCCTAAATTCAATTCTCATCACTGCATAGTTCCTGAGCTCGGCCAGGAACAAATCCCAAGCAGATCACTGGGAGTGGTCCTTGAGCACCCACTGGGTGTGGCCAAAAAGTCAGAAAAAAATTACTGGGGCAGGGGGCTGGAGTGATAGTACAGTGTGTAGGGCGTTTGCCTTGCACAAAGCCAACTGGGGTTTGATGATTCCCTTATGGTTCCCCAAGCACTGCCAGGAGTAACCTCTGTGCATTGCTGAGTGAGATGCAATAATAATAATAATAATAATAATAATAATAATAATAATAAGTAAAATTACTGGGGCAGAAAAATTTTGTGAGATCTAAGCTATTGACAAAGTTTTAATTTTTTCATTGGTTTGGGTCATTACTGCAGCTATTCCCAGCTAAGACTGAATATTTCTCCTGGCTTTGCTTGGAGAGCATGTGGTGCCATGGACTGAACCTAGGCCTCCAGCACATGAAGCACTCACACTAGCCTACTGAGTTATCAATCCACCCCAATACTGGCACATCTTTAAAGATAAATTTTTGGTTATCATAAGGGCAATGTTGTACAGATAGATCTCCCAGGCATATTTATCTTGCTTAATTGAAACATTTTGCCTACTGATCTTCCCATTTACCCATCTGCCACTGACTGGAACCATTTTGCCATCTCTGCATTGTCATTCTATTAATTTGACTCTTATCTATATTAGCAAAATTGGCCATCTTAATTTTTCTGGCCATTTCACTTACTGTAATGTAATCAAGCTTCATAATATTGTTACTTGTCTCAGGTCCTTTTTAAAAAAGACTCACTCTATCTGTATATATACATTATATTTTCTTTTTCCATTTATTGATGGACATTTACGTTATTTTTGCATCTTGACTATTGTGAATAGTATTGCACACAACACAGGGGTGGCTCTTCTGTTTTTGTTTAATTTTGGACCACACTGCAGTACTCAGAAGCTACTCCTGCCAGTGGGAAGCTCAAGGACCATATGTTGCTAGAGATCAACCTTGTGCCTCCTGCATGGCGGGCATGTGCTCAGTCCTTTGAGCGGTTTCTCCTGGAGTGTCGCTCTCTGCTCAAGAGTCTGAAATTCTTTGTATAAGTAATATGGGTTGAATCCCTAGATCATCTGGTATTTCTGTCTTTAATTTTTCAAGGAATCGTCATGTAGTTTTCCATAATAGCTATGCCTGCATTCCTACTAACAGTATTCAAGGGTCCCAATTTTTCTGCTTCTATTCCCTCACTCACGTTTTTGCTTCGCTTTTTAAAGATTTTTATAACTTTAAACACCAAATTTGACAAAGGCACGCATAATAAGTTGTTTGTGATCCATTGTTAAGAGAGATAGACAGAGAAGGAAAGAAAATCCAGGGAGGGGGTGGGGAGGAAGAAGAGAACGAGAAGTAATGGGTGAACAGGCAGCAGGGCTTCAGGTATAGCAGTGATATGAGTGAGAGGCTGGAGCGATAGCACAGTGGGTAGGGCGTTTGCCTTGCACTTGGCTGACCCGGGTTCGATTCCTCCACCCCTCTCGGAGAGCCTGGCATGCTACAGAAAGTATCTCGCCTGCACGGCACAGCCTGGCAAGATCCCCATGGCGTATTCGATACACCAAAAACAGTAACAAGTCTCACAATGGAGACGTTACTGGTGCCCGCTCGAGCAAATCAATGAACAACGGAATGACAGTGATACAGTGATACAGTGATACAGTGATGAGTGAGAGGTATAGCCATATATCCAAAGCACAGGTTCAACAAAACTGAGAACAAAGGATCTAAGTGGCAACCTCTGGAACTTTGTAAAGTGCCTGTGAAGTTGACAGGCAGGGGTGGAGTAGGGATTGGGGTGGGGAGGGATTCTGGGAACACTGGTTGAGGGAAGTTGACATTGGTGGAGGGATTGTGTTGAATCATATACGTAAAATGCAACTCTCAGCAACTTTTGAAAATCATGGTTCTTTAATAATTTTAAAAATTCAGCTGTTTTTGATATTTGATGTTTTAACAACCATCTCAGCATTAGTATGATCTTCCCTTCACCATTGTCCCCAGTTTCCCACCACACCAAGCCTGTCCCGTTAGCAGGTACAAAAGAATTTATTTTATACGGCATTGTTAGGACAAAATGGTAAATAGAATGATAAAAAATAGTTCAGTAAAAGGAAATTTATGAAAATTGTTATGTATTACAGTGGTGTTTCTAAAGATATTGTCTGAGGACTTCCCAAGCTGTTTGCTTGCCAGTTGAGCCTTCTGTGTTATTGTTTTTTGCTTATTGAGCTTAGTGGGCTTCTATGCTACTTTCTTACCTAATTTGTTATCCTCTTACTGTACTGTCAGCATGGTGGAATTTTGAGGTGTAACTTGGTTATGTATTCCACATTTTGCTTTTTAAAAAAATAATAGCTTTTGGGGGCAGCTCAAAGGTCTGGAACACAGGCTTTGCTTATAGGAGTCCAGGGAGCCTGGTTTTTCAGCACTGCGTAGCAAACTGAGCACTGTTGTGGAAGTACTCTGGAGATTAATAACAATGACTTTTTCTTTTTCATACACCTATTTTCTTTTTGTATGTTTTCTTTGGAGAAATGTCTAAGTACTTCATCAAAGGCTAGCTTACATGATACACATTTTGTTTATCTTCTTAGTTAAGCGATTTCCCGTTTTTCATTTGTTTTTGTAAACACATAATTTGTAGCAAAAGACATTTTATTGCTATTTTATTCGTTTTTCCCTGTGGGTGTAATTCAAAATTTTAAAAAATATTATAGTTTGGGAACACAATTACAGTAGTGTTAAGTTTTGTGATTGTGATATGTAGATAGTGATTTACCTCACTACCACTGAACTTACGTTGCTTCTAATCCAACTCTTCCTATCCCTCCCTGCCTACCACTGCTTGGTGATCTCAGTTCTTTAGAGGCGAAAACTTATTATCATTCCCTACTATTTTCTTATTTTGTTTCTCTATACACCACAGATGAGTGACATTTCTCTGATGCCCTGTTGGTTCATCTATGTTGCAGTGAACTTGAGATTTCCTCTTCCTACAGCTGCTACAAGCATTTCACTGTGTATATACAGCATAACTTCTTTTTTATAAGAAGTTTTTGAGCCACATCCAGAAACATCCACACTCAGGAATCACTCCTGATGGCACTTGGGGGACCAGATGGATGCCAGAGACAGGACCTAGGTCGGCTGTGTACAAGGCAAGCATGCCACTCACTGTACTATCAGTCAGGCCTCACCACAACTTCATTTTTTTTTTTTGGTTTTTGGGTCACACCCGGCGATGCACAGGGGTTACTCCTGGCTCTTCACTCAGGAATTACCCCTGGCGGTGCTCAGGGGGCCATATGGGATGCTGGGATTAGAACACGGGTTGGCCGCGTGCAAGGCAAACATCCTACCTGCTGTGCTATCACTCCAGCCCTCACCACAACTTCTTTATCTATGCATCTATCATTGGATATCTGGGTTGTTTCATCTCCTGCTATTGCACTTAGTGCTGCCATGAATGTAGGTGTAGTTATAGCTTTTTCAAATTAATGTTTTTGAATTTTGGGTATAGTTGCCAGTAAGTGGAATTGATGAATATCCATATTGATTGCTTTCCATTGAGGCTGAACCAGTCAGCATTCCCACTAACGAGAATGAGGTTTCTTTTTCACCAAATCCCTATCAGCACTGGTTCCTTCCTTCCTTCCTTCCTTCCTTCCTTCCTTCCTTCCTTCCTTCCTTCCTTCCTTCCTTCCTTCCTTCCTTCCTTCCTTCCTTCCTTCCTTCCTTTTTTCCTTCCTTCCTTTCCTTCCCTCCCTCCCTCCTTCCTTCTTTCTTTCTTCTCTATGTGCTGTTGCTATTCTTACTAGTGTGAGATGGTATCTCTCTGTCTGATTTTCATCTCCCTAATCATAAGAGATGATGAACACTTTTTCATGTGTCACTGGTTGTTCATTTGTCCTCTTCCTGAAAGTGTTTATTCATCAAAGGGCATTTGTCTTGCACACGGGTAATCTGGGTTCGATCCCCGGCATCCCACATGGTCCTTGAGCACCGCCAGGAGTGATTCCTGAGTTCAGAGATAGGAATAACCCCTGAACATCATTGCTGGGTGTGACCCAAAAAGAAAAAAAAAAAGAAATGCCTTATCTTGATATATTATTTTAGTGATACAGGAGTTAGACATATAAGCTGGTAGCCAGGGAGGTAGACAGTGGCAGGAGTTCTGAGCAGCTCATTCTGCAAGCTGGGCAGAAAGGAATAGGTCATAATCTCATCATTGACCAGAACAGAACAGAAGGGCTCAAACCAATCTATTCCCTAGGTGGCAAGGAGAGTGGGTCCACTGAAAAGGAGCAGCATAACAAAACAGTGGGAAAGAAGAAAATGAAAGTAAAAATCAGAAATCAGTGAAAGAGAAAAGTAAGATATCACTGGAAAAAACAAGTTCTGAAGTTCCATTGGAATGACTGCTAATAAGTGGAAAAATAGATATTTTTTATTTTTGCAGTGTGTTTTAGAGAATTGTAATTGTGTAGGTAAATTAACATGTTTGGACTGAAGAGGTAGTTCCAGGGGCTGGAGCTCACGTCCTGCAGGCAGGGGCCCGTGGTTCGACTCCTGGCACCACATGATCTCCCAAGTGCTTCCAGGCATGGCTCGATGCACGTAGCTAGAGAAAGCCTCGGAGCACCAGCAGGTATGGCCCCAAACAAAAACAAACAAGCAAGAAATGATCATATTTGTGAACTTATTTTTATTTTTATTTTGTTTTTTAAATTTTTTTATTGAATCACCATATGGAAAGTTACAAAGCTTTTGGGCTTAAGTCTCAGTTATACAATGTTCAAACACCCATTTCTTCACCACTGCACATATTCTACCACCAGGAACCCCAGTATACCTCCCTCCAACCTCACCCCCCCTCCATCTGTGTAGCTGATAAATTTCACTTTACTTTTCTCTTTACTTTGATTACATTCAATATTTCAACAAAAAACTCACTATTATTGTTTGGAGTTTTCCCCCCAAAATCCAACCTGTTGAAAAGGAAGCATTTGATAATTTGTTTTCCATTGCTGAGAATGAAGGGATATGAGGTTTGGGATATTTGTATTTCAGTAACTAAGTCCAGGGAAATTTCTGCCAGAAATTGCATCACTGCAAGCTCGTACCTCCCTTTTGTGGTCGTCATAAGATGGCGGCCGTGGCTCAGTTCACAGTCTAGAGACATTTCTGCAAGAAGCTGCTGGTGCCCAAAGTAGTTTAGCTGGGCTCCGGGGCCTTGGTCGTGCAGCAGCGGAAAGGCTGCACACGTGCGGCCGCTGGGGCTACATGTCAGTGGAAGGCAGCCACATATTTGTGAATTTAACAGTAGTAAGATTTAACATCAAATGAAGAATCTCAACCAAAAAATGAAGATGTTGATTCTGTAAAAGTTTAAAATACTCAAACAGGATGAGTGTGTGTGTGCAGGATGCTGTGTTCTCTGCAGATTCACAGAGCAGGTGATAATGAATGATACACTAAGTGTATATCCACATTTTAAAGGAGGGGAAGAAAGTGAAATTATTTAGGAATTCTCATTCTAATACTGTGCTCGACAAATCAAATATTTAAATTTATTTGTAAAGAAAGTGAATGATTTAGGGCTTAAATCCCTCAATTCTCTATGTAAAATATACAGGCAGAAATACTAAGCGCCAGATAATTTAAAATATTTTGGTTATCTGGTGACTTTGCAAGTAATAGAGAGCCAATGTTTCAGAGAGGGCATTATCTTTCCTTTTCTGGTTTTTTTTTTCCCTTTTTTGGGTCACACTCAGCGATGCGCGGGGGTTACTCCTGGCTCTGCACTCAGGAATTACTCCTGGTGGTGATCATGGGACCATATAGGATGCTGGGACTCGAACCTGGGTCGACCACGTGCAAGGCAAATGCCCTCCCCACTGTGCTACTGCTCCAGCCCCTGGGGGCATTATCTTTCCTACCCTTTCTTCTAGCGTTCCCAGCAGAAAAGCCAGAATCTCCACTCTGGCTCCATTTCCCAGGAGCAGCACATTCACTTACTGGCCCATGCCTGGGTTCTGGCCACTCATTCATATTTCGAGTTGTGCTTTCTCCTGTTCTGTGTGACATTTGGTGACTCTTTCCCAGTCAAGCAGACTTCTAACTCATGAATATAAGTTCCTGAATTTATATATCATCCTAGTGGAAGGTCAGTCTTCAGATGGTCAGAGGAAACATATTTTATCAGATTAGATCACTTGCCCATAGTTATATTGCTGGTAAGAATGGAACCAAAACTGTCTCCAGAAACCACACTCCTTGCCCTTTCCACTGCCAAAATGAAATCCACTTTCAGTAAAGCCATATGGAATGATTGCTACAAATTCAAGCAATACTGGGGGTGAAAATCAGGTTGTTGTGTATGCACATTCAACTGAGAAGCTTGTGGAGGGTTGCTCTACGTTGAGGTGCTTGTACATGTTGACTGGAGTTTGCACTCTTTAGTTGTAGTGCACACATGTACCTGGCTACAGGTCATCTAGATATCACCCGTGGTGAGAGAGGTCTCAAATAGCAGATCTGTCAGGCACAAATAGCAGGACAGCTATACCTATGCTTGATACAAGTGATGAATTGAACTCATGACCTTATCCTTGCATGAAAGGTGTTCTAAGTCACTAAACTATTCTTGGGGCCTCAGCCTTATATAAATTATAACATAGTCACTAAAGATGACCATCATTATTTTCTGTTTCAGTAAAGGTTAAATAATTCAATTCCTGTTGTACATTTGGTGCTGTGGGCATCTGACTTGTCTATCTAGTTGCCATTTTTCTGTTTCTTTTTGCTAACTGTTCTCTAGTATTGAGTGGCCATACGCTTCATGAGACACTGGCTTCTACAGCCATTGCATATGTTGATTAATTGAAGTGAGTCATATTCCCACTCCTTGCAGCATTACTAATTTAGGAATGACAATGAAGTGCAATTATGCTCAATCAAATTTGAGAAAAATACTACTGAAGGTTTTTCATTTGTCTTTTCTAAGTAAGGACATTTCTCTTTTGTTATTCTTTGGATATTTTTGTACAAGGATGTCAGGAATGGGGAAGCTATAATTCTTTAGACCAGTTGGATGGCTTTAAAAAAAAAGTAAAAAAAAAAAGTCAGTGTTCTGGAAATTAAAAAAAAGCTGGATCTTTACGATGATGTCAAAGTGTGTATTAACCAATTCTGAAATTGCTGTTAAATTTGTTATAATTGAAAAAACCCCACTACTGTTTAATACATTTTTATTTGTATCATCTACTCCTTACCTCTAAAGGTAACTGATACACATTAAAAAATCTGCAATGAGGCTTGCTCTTCAGGTCCATGTTCCCCTGTGAATATGTATTTTGTTTGCTCTTTGCTTGCTTTTTCCATGCAGGAGTAGCCAGTGTTCTCTCTTGAACACATACCTTCTCTTTCTCTTCCTTCACATATTTCTAAATAAGTTCAATTCAATAAAAATCATCTTGCTTCACTAAAGAAAAATATATAATGAAGTTCTGAAACATCCGAATATACATTTAAGCTTTGGAAATTTGTAAAAATAAATGCACAGGAAGGTCCCATATAACTTTTTATCCAGTATATACTTGCTTCACAACACTACCCTAAAAGTAAGCACAGAAAATTTTTAGTTTAGCTGTTCTAAGAATTTGGGAAAGACAGAGACCAAGGAGTAATCACAAAGTAGTGGGTATTTTAATAGATGATGTATGACGGCAGAGAGTCTCTTGCCTGCACACCTGGCTGTCTTCCCGGGGGCCCCTGGAAAGGTATGGGCTCCAGCTTCCCTCCCCACCCAAGCAGAGCTCCTGGCAGCCAAAGACCACTGGAACCTAGCTACAGCCATGCTCGAGGCCCCTCTCCACATGTTCAGACAGGCCTCATGCATGAAGGTACCGGCAGAGGAACCCAGGTGTGTGTAATTCCATCAACGGCTAACATCCAGAGACTTAAAAGCGAGTTCCCAGAAGCGCGCAGATGCAAAGCGGCCACGTGATATCTTGTAGCCTATTTCTCCCTCTGGGAGAAACTGGCAGTCTTCTGAGAGTTTCCTGCCCACATGGGACAGCCTTGCAAGCTTCCCATGGTATATTCATATGCTAAATCCAGTAACAAGCTGGATCTCATTCCCCTGGCCCTGAAAGAGCCTCCAGTGTGACATCATTGAGAGGGCCGAGTTGAGAAAGATCTCAGGGAAAGGACGAATGGAGAGGTTACTGAGCCCACTCGAGAAATCGACGATTAACGGGGATTTCGTGATTCATGATTCGTGATGTATGACATGGAATAAGCCCTAAAAGGCAAATTCAGTCACTCAGACACTGACATGAAAGAGAATAAAAAGGAGCAGGCAACCAAATTATGTAGTTTAGCGAAGGGAACAATTATTTCCAGCTGATAGTGGAACATAATTGAATAAAACAAATGTCTGTAATGAAGTCTCTGTTAAGCTAGAAAGTACCTGTGACTTTGACAAGTCATTAATCTCTTAGAGACTCATTTTTCAGCTGTAAAATCTGGGGAGACTATCTTTAAAGTTCCGCCCAAGTCTAAAGTTTCCTTATGAGTAATTATTGTTAAGGTTCATTTGTATCATATGACTTTTGCTTTGTTTCTGGGCCACACTCAGCTATACTTTGGGGTTATTTCCAACTATTGCTTGGAAGTGGATCCCAGCAGTGCTCAGGGACCATGCAGGGCTCCTGTATGGAAAGCATGTGCTTAATTCATTGAGCTATCTCTCTGGGTCCTGCATCATATGACTTTGTGAGATAAGTTATAATTAATTAATGACTGTTCAGTTTATGGGGGTGAATTCATCATCATCATCATCATCATCATCATCATCATCATCATCATCATCATCATCATCATCATCATCATCCCATTGATTGTCGAATTTCTCGAGTGGTCTCAGTAAAGTCTCCATTCGTCCTAGCCCTGAGATTTTAGAAGCCTCTCTTTCCTCTCCTTCCCAACAATGCTGCATTGGAGGCTCTTTCAGGGTCAGGGGAATGAGACCCAGCTTGTTACTGGTTTTGGCATATGAATACACCATGGGGAACTTGCGAGGCTCTCCCATGTGGGAAGGAAACTCCCAGTAGTTTGCCAGGTTCTCCTAGAGGAGAAGTAGGCTATAAGATATAGGGTGAATTCAGGAACAGTAAAATTTCCCCTTGCAAACAATAATTATTTTCTTTTATGTTACTGGGAGCTCATTATTTATTTAGTTACAGGGAGCTCACTGACATTTTTTATACTAACTTAAAGAATGTTGGCCACACCTGCCAGTTCTCAGGAGCCACAGCATGTGTATTTATTCAGTGGTCACTTCTGGTAGTGCTTGTGGGACTATGTTGTGCTGGGAATTAAACCCAAGCTTCCTGAAAGCAGAGAACACACACTGGTCCTTTGAGCTATCTACTAACCTAAAATAGATTGTTCTGTGAATTGATTCTGCATTTCTAATAAACTCCTAAGTGACACTAGTGTAGCTGGTCTGCACAACCACTTATTGAGTAACCAGGGGTCTGGATGTAATGTGTAATTTAAGAAAAACTTTCCAGCAGGTAAGTTTTGGTATGGGTATAGACTTTGGATTTTATACGACAGACAGACTTGGGTGAAATACTTGGGAGTCAACGTCACAAAGGAAGTAGTGCTAACAGAATATAAAGATAATGTTCCAGGATCAGTATTTTGGAGAAAAGCGAAAGAAGTCCAAGATTAGTTCATGGATAGCATCAGCATTTACCACATCTCACTGCATAATGATGATGATGATTTTTTTCCAGTAACACATTTTTCCCCCTGAAAAACTTCACATGGTCCTGAAAGATAGTGCAGAAGTTAGTGCACTTGCCTTGCATGTGGAAGACTCTAGTTCAGTCCTCTGCAGCGTATGGTCCCCCAGCACCATGTGCCAGAGACCCCTGAGCACAGAATTGGGAGTTCCTGTAAGCAGCCCTAGGAGAGACCTAACCACCTCCCCAAAATTGGCATAAAATCTGTAACAATTATGCAGTAAAACATGGTTAGGTGGAGTTGAAAGATGTCATGAGAAGATCAAGAAGTAGTAGATTAATCTAGGATGCCAAAATTTCAATGATAAGCTTTTAAGTTCCAAACGGATTATAGAAAAAAATAGCTATCATTAATTGAGTATTCAATTCCTGCACTGCACTAAGAATTTTAACTTTTCTCTAAAACACAGAGTACAGGTAATATATTAAAACTTCTCTAACCACACCCCACTACTCTGAAATAGTGGGTTATTTGATGTGGGTCGTTATTAGAGCCTTATGCCTAGAATAGTGTAGAACTTCTGGGATCTTAGCCCAGTACACTTGAGGAAGGCCTTCAAGTCTTCATTCCATGCTATTTAAACTCTAAGATAAATGCTCATTTCCCGGAGCTCATTTGGCAAGTGTGCCCGTAAGTGGCTTTGGATTCAGCTATGAGCTTGGCGGGTACTAGCTGTGGAAGCAGGATCCTATTGCTTCGACACATTCCCCAGCTCAAGTCTTGCCGTGTCCCATCCCTATTAGGTTTCTGATATTTGCAAAACCCGCAACTTTCTTTTTCTGTTATTGCTTCAACCACATCCAAAACCTCTCCGTGCTGTTCCGTTGTGTGAAAAGTATCTCAAGGAGCACTGGTATTTTGGTACACGTAGGCTTTTAATTTTTGCTTGAGGTGTGGGAAAGGCCTGCATCTCGCGCCTGAGAAATTCTGGCAGCACCCTATCACTTGGCTTTCTTTTCACAGCCCAGAGATGAAACAAATATCTAAAAGATCTCAGCTCTTGCCACACGCATTGTCTCGTGAGATTCCCTCCAGCAACTCCTTGGGTAATTTAATTTTCCATCTGGTCATTTAGGTGTATTTGGAAACTTGCTTCAAGTCACACACACAGCCAGGAAGTAATGCGCGCCGGAGTCCCTAGAGAAGAGGGTGTGGTGGTATCGCAGTTCCATCAGAATACATTGCTCAAGATCATGTGTGAGCGGCGGCGGTGACCAACCTCAAACCAGACACTCCACACACACACACAGAGGAGCAAAGTCTCTTCCAGTTCCTGAGATGCACGGTTGGGGTTCTTTTACCCTCAATCACAACCCGCGTCAACCCAATGACAGGAGAGAAAGTGACGTGGGGATGATCGCCGAGCGACACACACCAGGATCCTGTCTGTTTGCTCCCACTACTGTGTCGGACACGGCACAACCAAACTAAAGTGGCTTAAAGGACGGTTCAGAGTCCCGACCCTAAGCAAACTCCAACACACCAAGGCCACATCCACGTCGCACACTGAAAAAGGAATTTGGCACATGCGCAGTACACGCCAGAGGCTCCACCCAAAAAACCACCGAGCACTGCTCACTACGCATGCGCCAGCCGTCTCGCCCCGCCCCGCCCCCGCCCAGCCCCGCCCCCTCCGGGTCCGGACCCCGCCCCGCCGCGTCCCCCTGCCCGGATATAGGCTCGGTCTGCCGGATGTTGTTGTGGGTCCGAGAGACACGTGAGGCTCTGCTACGTCATCACAGGCACGCGCTGGAAACATGGCGGCGGCGGGTGTTGTGAGCGGGAAGGTAAGTAACGGCCCCCGGGCTTCCCCCGGGCTTTGTTTCCTGGCCGCGGCTGCTCAGGCTGCTCGGGAGGGGGCCGGAAAAGGGCGCGAAGGTCTGCGGGTGGCGGAGCAGCTGGTGGCGGCGGCGGAGGACGCGGGCGCGGGGGGTGTCAGCTGCTTCCTTGGGAATGCCGGCTGAGCCCGGGCTCTGGGGCGACCCCTCTGCTCCCGGGCGCTCGGGCTGGCCGTGCCCCGGGCCCGGGGGCTCCTGATTTGCTCTTCGCTCAGGGGCAGCTGGTTGCCTTGTTGCTTCCCTCTGGCTCTCACTCCCCCCCCCCCTTTCCCTTCTAGTACTTTCTAGCTACTCTTTTGCTCCCCATCGTTTTCTTTTCTTTTTTTTTTCTTCTTATTTTCTTTCCCCCCACCTTCCTCTCCTGAGACTTGAACATCAGCCCCGCCGCTTCCTGCTTGGCTCTGGGGGAAAGGTCCTTTGGTCCGGTTCGGGAGGAGCACCGTGCCGCCGTTGCCCGCGAAGAGCAGGCGGGCTCCGTTGGGCCGGGCTGCCGGGTGGGCGGGCGGGGCGGGCGGGGCCGGGCACGCTTCCACCCCGGAGGCGGCGGGGGGCCCGCGGGGATGCTCGCGGCTCGGTCTCCTTCTCCCGCGCCGGGGCCGGAGCCGGGCTCGGGGGGTCTCACCTTCCGAGGGCCCCCTCGCCCGTGCGTTCCTGCGGGCTGGGTAATGAGTGACTCAGAGCCCGTCCAGCTCGGGGAGGTGGTTCCCTGTCGCGGGGAGCGGCCCGTCTTCCTTGAGTTGCCCTTTATGTTCCCCCTCTGCTGCCTCCCCATTTCCTGTTGAATCGTTCTTTGATTCTCCTTTGGGGGCAGGGGTCGGACCCAGGGCCTCGTGCACTTGAGGCCAGTGCCCCACCGGTTCGCCACAGCCCCCTTGCCTGCCCAAGGAACCCTCGGGGACTTTTGACACCATCAGGCTAGGGTCGCTGGCAGAACAGATGTGGTCCTGGTTTGAGAGTGACTCCGCCGGGTGACCTTGGGCGTTGAGCAAGCCCGGCTTCGCTGCCCTTCGCGTTCTTTATCTCCGGAGTGGAGAGGATGGCAGTCATTATTTCTTACATTGCGGTTGTTAGGATTGCAGGAAATAATAAAAGCGTTAGGAAACTATTTCATGTGCTTCTCCTTATTGGCTATTTTAAATGGTAGGCTGTTCGTTATTTGCAGAATATTTGCTGGCCTCAGTTTTTGTTTTCAGGGTGGATGATCTTATATTTCACTCTGTATATGTGTGTATATATAGGTGTGTTGTGTGTGTATTATATACATGTTTTCCTGTTTGATTTCACATCTGGACTGATGGAAATTAGTTTAATGATGCACTTTCTAAGAAGGAAAGTTCCTATTTCAGTACACATTCTTCTTTCAGGTTTCAACTGATTTTGAAAGAACCCTTCAGATAAAGGAGACTTAAGTTTACTTGATCAATTTATTAGTTACTCTACAAATACATCTCGGTTACTTCATTTGTTCACAACTCATTTCTTTTACTTCATCTAAATTATTTTTCCATGCCTAAAGCCTCCCTTTTTCAGAATATTTTACTTAGTCTTTTGTTAGTAAGTTTACATTTTGTTTCATGGCATCATCATTCAGATAGTTGTATGTAATACAAACTTGGAGCCATCCAGTTCTTTTAATTTATTTAAAAATTTTTTAAGTTTAATTTTTATAAAGTTCACAATAATTTATTGCATTCAATATCTCAACACTAATTCCACCACCATTACACCTTCCCACCACTATATTTCTATATTTTGTATTTTTTCCCATCCCAGCCCTCTAGGCAGGACCTAAGTAATTATTTTGTATTGCTTGTTATTAATAATCTACTCAAAATGATCCAGTAAGGTTTCCATGGAGGAAAGTATATGAAGATTGTTGTATCTCACCCTAGAGCCATTAAGCCCTTGTATAAGAGATACATTTGTTACAGGTTGAGCATTTGTTACAGGTTGAGTCTTGTGTGCATATATATATATATATGTATGTATATATATTTTTTATTTTTTTAAATCGAGATTGGTTGCCTTATACTTTACACCCCATCCAATGTGGTGTGCTATTGTTGGTACATCAGGGGCATAGAGCATGAGATGTTGTGTGGCCGTGCACTTCAGGAATTTAAAACATTTTAAATAGAGTGATACAGGTGGAGTTAATTTTTTTAACTGGATGGTGACTTTGGGTTACTTTGGAGGCATCTCTGCAGCTTGTTGCTCTCTTCTGAGATTTACTTGTGAGTCTCTGGATCATGGCCGTTAATGAATTTATATGATGTCAGAGGCAGTTTGTGGGCCTGACTGCCAGGCTCCCTGAAGAACAGGGAGATGGGGGAGGTCGCCCAGTCCCGACTCTGCGAGCCTGAAGGTGGTGGACACAAAACCTGTGTACCTGAGTTTTTCAGCAGATTCACTCATGGATGAGGCTAGTCTGAGCCAGTGGCAATTGGTGGTGAGCATGGCAGTGATTGAGTTCTGGAGGTTTTCAGCTGTTGGGGTGGGTGGAGAGGGTCACCTGCACCCCCTCCGAGTTGCCCCAGATTAGACAGCCTGGTGCGGAGTCCAGATGCATCTCTTCTTAAAAATTTTGAACACTGTGATTTACAAAGTTGTTCATGATACAGTTGTATCAGACATTCAGTGTTTCAACACCAATCCCACCACCAGTGTGACCTTTCCTCCACCAGTGTCCCCAGTTTTTCACCCCAACCCACTCCCCCAAGCCTGCCCCTTTAGTAGACACATTTACTTCATGTTGCTTGTTACAACAAAATGACAAATGAAATTATATATATATATATATAAATCAGTGAAAGTTAATTTGTGATCATTGTCACATCTCACAGTGGTGTTACTGAGGTCATTGTCTGAAGATTTTTGCTGGACTGCTTGGTGCTAGTTGAGCCTTTGGTGTTGCTCTTTTGCTCATTGAGCTTGGTGTCTTTTACTCAATGTTCCTATCAAATTTGTTGTACTGGGCTGCTGCTACTGTGAAATTTGCAGATGTGCGGCTGTGTGCTTCAGGAGCTGGGACAGTTTGGTGGCTTAGTGGCTTTATAAGGTTCGGTTGTGGAGCTGGACTGTTCCTATGCCAGAAGACATCAGGTGTGGGTGGGGGCTGCTGGGCCTTCTCACAGAGAGGGGTATCTGACTGCCTCCACTTGGAGAAGGCCAACTAATTTTCAGATCGAGACTGTCTTTCCACCTGGGATGATTCAGTGGGAGGAACCTGTTTTTGTAGCAAAAATCAGTACCTGCCGATTTTACTTAAAAAAGGTTTCTTGAATTTGTTATTGTTACATTCTCTTTGGGCTGGAGCAATAGCACAGCGGGTGGGTAGGGTGTTTGTCTTGAATGCAACTAACCTGGGTTTGATTCCTCGGTCCCTCTCAGAGAGCCCGGCAAGCTACTGAGAGTATCCCACCCACGTGGCAGAGCCTGGCAAGCTACTTGTGGTGTATTTGATATGCCAAAAACAGTAACAAGTCTCACAATGGAGATGTTACTGGTGCCCGCTCAAGCAAATCATTGAACAGTGGGACGACAGTGCTTACAGTGCGTACATTCTCTTTATTCTCAGTGTGCAGTTCTTTCAGGCCTTCAGTGTGCCTCCAGTTATGAGTTCTTGGCTAATTTTTTTGTTTGCTTGCTTGTTTTTGCTTCATACCTGGCAGTGCATGGGTGGAGGACTCCTTCCCGCTCCATGTAGACTCAGTTCTCATGAAACCAGATGGTGTTAGGGATTGAACACAGGGCTTTGGCATGCAAAGCATGTGTTCTTGCCTTTTTAGTTAACTCCCTGACCCAGAATTTTTTCTGTTTGCTTTTGGGTCTTCAAGCAGTGCTTGGGGAGTGCAGGGGTCACTGCTGGCAATATGTGGCTCACTTAGCGTTGCTTGAATCCGTCGGTGCTGGGCACTTGCAGAGACACAGACTCAGTGCTCAGGACCCCATGCAGTGCTTGGACCCTACTCTGGCCTCTGCACTCCAGACTTGTGTTCAGGATTTTGTGCTGCCTCCACAGCTCCTGCCACATTTTTTACTTGTTTCATTCTCATTGCCACAGATTCCTCTCTATCACCTCTGGGCTTACTTTATTTTATTTTATTTTTTCCTTTTTGGGTCACACCTGGCGATGCACAGGGGTTACTCCTGGCTCTGCACTCAGGAATTACCCCCCGGCGGTGCTTAGGGGACCATATGGGATGCTGGGATTCGAACCCGGGTTGGCCGCGTGCAAGGCAAATGCTTTACCCGCTGTGCTATTGCTCCAGCCCCACTGGGCTTATTTTTATGCTGCACAAAATTGATTATTTCTTTCTTTAAAAAGACAGCCAAGGAGCACAGACTGTAGCTCAGTGGTATAGCACTTGCCTTGCATGGGCAAGAGCTGGCTTTGATCTCTAGAACTGGGGAAAGAACAAAGGTAGTGATTAGAATACAAAATAACCAGGGTGCTCTCCCCTGGGTTCCCTCAATTCCTCACACTTAAAGGAATGTCATGTACTTTCCCTTTTCCTTAATTACAAACACTTTGTAGTAAGTAATGGAGGGAGGAAGTGAATCTGCTACACTCAGAAGCAGTGTATGGATTTGAGCATGTGTGGGGTGGGCCAGGGAGAAGCTTAGAGCGGGCTTTTTTGTTTTTTTGGGGGGCACACCCAGTGGTGCTCAGGGCTTACTCCTAGCTCTGACTCGGGCAACACTCCTGACCAGCTTGGAGGACCATATACGGCCTGGAGAATGGAGCCTGGTTGGGCTCTTGCAAGGCCAACACCCTGTCTGCTGTAGTATCGCTCCATCTTTTGTTATTGTTTCTGTTTTGGGGCCATACCTTAGGACTTCCTCCTGTTAGAGCAGGGTTTTTAAAACTTGTACCACATGTGACCCTTTTCACCTTAGAAATTCATATGAGACCCTTGGTATATAAGTATATAAAACATATATATCAAACACTCCCTTTTGCAGGGGGACTCTCAAGGGGTGCTCAGGAGGCCCGGGGCCCCTCCCAGTGATTTTCAGACAGTCATGCCAGTGGTTCAATGCTGAGACCTGAGGTTGTGGTGTTGCTTAGACCTTGCAGTTACCCGCGCCACCCCAACAGTGCTTGGAGATCTCCAGGGCTGCACCAGCGAGTCTTGGGAGTACCATGTGATTTATGTGATGCTGGAGATCTATAGGGGTTATCCAGGTACAAGGCATGCGCCTTAATCCCTATGTTATCTCTCCTGTCTCAAAATTGCTAACAAAGCAGTTTTATTTTTTTAGTTCTGCAACTCCATATGGGGTTTTATAACTTAAGAAGCTTCAGAAGGGGCTGGAGAGATAGTACAGCGGGTAAGGTGCTTATCGTGCATGTGGTTTACCTGTTTTTTTTTTTTTTTCCTTTTTGGGTCACACCTGGCAATGCACAGAGGTTACTCCTGGCTCTGCACTCAGGAATCACCCTTGGCGGTGCTCAGAGGACCATATGGGATGCTGGGAATCGAACCCGGGTTGGCCGCATGCAAGGCAAATGCCCTACCCGCTATGCTATCACTCCAGCCCCGGTTTACCAGGGTTTTATCTTTATGCCCCATATGGTCTCCTGAACACTTCCAGGAGTGATCCCTGAGCATCCCTGGCCCCAAATAAAAAAGTTTGAGAAGCTGGGACTGGACTGAAAGATGGCTTGGTGGACTTACTCTCTTCATGCCGGGGAGGGAGCTCTATTCCTCGCTCCACGTAGACCTGAGCCACCTCTGGGGCTGCATTCCCAGAGCAGTGCTGGGTGCGACACAAATGGACAAAACATACAGGACTGAGTTTCTACCTTGCAAACCTTTTTTTTGGAGGGGGGGCGGGGGGAGGCGCAATACCCTGTAGCACTCAAGGTTTACTCCTGGCTCTGCACTCTGCACGTCTGGCAGACTTGAGGGACCATATGGGGTGCTGGGGATTGAACCCAGGTTGACTGTGTGCAAGGCGAGTGCCATACCCCCTGCACTCTCTAGTCCAATGTTTTACAGACTTCAGCCTGCAAGTTGAATTTGGTGTTGCTGCTCGCTCTGCTCTGATTCTAGCAGCTCTGCAAGTACTGCAAGAGATTATTGGTTGCACTGCAGCTAGGAATGTTCAAACATCACAGCTAACAGGTGTTACCCACGGAGAACACCATGACTAGGAGTTGTGACCCCTGGCGAGCAGGTGTGTGAGTACCACAACAATCCTTAGTAAACATTACAGCCAGAATGTGTGCGGGCATGTAGGACTAAAGCAGCATCCCTGTTGAGCATTTTGGCTGATGTACAAATACCACAACTAGATGTGTGACCCCTGGTGAACACTACAAGCAAAGAATGTGTTAGCACTACTTGTGTGTGACCCCATCATCACAAAACCAGTTAGAGGGAATGGGATGAAAACCAGCTTAGATGTGGAGCTAAACTCGTTTTTCAAAGTCTAACTTGGTACTTATTAGTGATTTGAGTCAAATTACTGAACCTACATGCTTAACCTGTATGCAAAGGGGTTAATAGTACAGCCTTAATAGGACTATTAGAACAGAGTCCAATACATGGTTGATGCTGTATAGGTGTTATTCATCACTTTAATTTCCTTGTAAGTCAATGGTATTTGATAGAACTAATAAAACTTAGATTTTGTGTGTGTGTGTGTGTGTGTGTGTGTGTAAATGTGTGTGTGTTGTTTGTTTTTGGGCCATACCTGGAGGTGCTCAGGGCTTAGTCCTGGCTTTGTACTCGAAGATCACTCCTGTCAGGGTTCTGGGGACTGTATGGGGTGCCAGGGATTGAACCTGGGTGGGCTGCAGGCAAGGCAAGTGCCCTTATCTGCTGTACTATTGCTCTGCCTTTTACTGTGTTCTTTTAAAAAGTTCTCTGTAGTTCTCATTAGGGTTTTAGGAATTGAAAAATACATTGTTTTAGAAGTTATGCGATTTTAGTAATTTAGAGATGAGCACAATAGAGCCAGCTTGTGATAGAGGAGATAGGGCGTGGTGCCTGGGTCCTGACACCAGCTCCATGACTGTAGGCTTGTGTTTCTTTGGGCAAGTATCTTAACTTTCCTGTCTCAGTCTTTCTTACTTGTAAAATAATACATTTATACTGTAGAGTTATGAAGAATATTACACAAGTTATTTTCAAAGTATATAGAACTTTCTGGTTCAAGTAAGGACTCAGTAAATGTTAACTGCTCTCACTACTGTTAAGGAACATATTTCAGACTTTTAAGATTGTAAGGTTTTTACTGGTTTGAAAATAGTTAACTTTGCTTCCTTTTTCCTTAAGACTACTTAAAATTTAAAAGCAGTATAGTTGTATAAAATAAATGAGAGGGAGAAAGGAAAGTAAATATAGGCATGAACTCGGAATATGATTATTAAACTGTGTTAGAGCATCATTTCTCAAATGAGCCACCAGTATGTTCCAGGGGGGGCACTGGTGAAAAAAATCATAAATGGGGGTGTCATGGAATGAGACCAGGAGGCCAGCCAGGAGGATAGGGGCCACAGGAAGTAACAAGCTTGGAAGGTGGCCATAGTTAGAAAAAGGCTGAGAAACAGTGATTTAGAAGGCTGTATTGTGGCTGTAAGTTTTCTAGGTGCCAAAGAAGAGAACCTGATTAGTTAGAAGTAGGTTGAGGACATAGTTCAGTGGTGAAGCAAATGTTTTTGCGTATGTAAGCACCTGGGTTTAATGTTGGTACCACTTAAAAACAAACATCTTTTTTTAAAGAGCAAAAAGCAAAAACCTGAAATTAAAAGAGCAAAAAGTAGAAACCTGTAAAATTTAATTTCTAGGCTGGAGAGATGGTTTAAAAGACCTGAGCACATGCTTTGCATATTGGGGGTGGCTGGATTCATTCTCAGCACTTCTTGGTCCCTGAGGTGGCACCTGGGCCCCAACATCCCCTCCATCCCTTTCTTTCCAAGTTTCATTTTACTGAATGAAACTTGCTTACAAAGATATAGAGGAGGGAAAGATGGCAAATAAGTGTTCAAGAGACACAGGCTTTTCCAGAGTGGAAATAAGCAATCAAAAAAACAGGGAGCAAGAGATACATGCTTTCAAGGGAGAGGGCAGGCTTGATGAGTAAACGCCCAAGTCTAGTTTCTAATGATTATAACCATCTTTCCTGTGGGTTCTCCATAGCACTATAGCACTGTCTCCTGTTGTTCATCGATTTGCTCGAGCGGGCACCAGTAACATCTCCATTGTGAGACTTGTTACGGTTTTTGTCATATCGAATACGCCATGGGGAGCTTGCCAGGCTCTGCTGTGTGGGCGGGATACTCTTGGTAGCTTGCCGGGGCCAGCCGCGTGCAAGACAAATGCCCTACCCGCTGTGCTATCGCTCCAGTCCACTGTACTAAGTAGTATAACAAGTACATGTGGCATATTGTATCTTCGGTACAAAACATAACAAGCCCTGTAATGGCTCTTGGTTTTCTAATAGCTTTAGTAGTTCAGTAAGTGCAGGGTATCAGTTGGAAGTTTCAGTTTTATGATGATTTGACTAAATTCAATGATAGGTTTCAGACATGAATTTTTATTTTGTTCTTTAAATGATACTATTTATTGAGGCGTCGTGATTTATTATGACACCCATAGTAGAGTTTCAGGCATACAATTTTCCAACACCAGTTCCACCATTGGTGTCACTTCCCTCCACCAGAGTTCCCCCGTTTCTCCCTGGCTTCCTTAACAAGTACCTTTTTTCATTTTGATGAATGTAGTTTGGGTTCCATTCTCAGAGTATTGTTGAATTTTTTTGTTTTTGGATTACATTTTGTATATTTTTTTCTTTAATGAGCGTTTGAAAGTGGGTTTGAATTTTATTATAGATCCTAACTAGTCGCAGTTTAGCAAGTCTTTGTTGGTATATATGTGTAGAAACATATTTTTGACAGCTGGCTAAGGGGGGTAAGTGATAATCCCATGCTAATATTGAGGGGGAGAAATAGACACTGCCTGTAAAGAACTTCTTCCTTCCTCATTCCCTCGTCTGTTTTTTTGGATCATATCAGCCAGTGCTCAGGACCACATGGCTCTAGGGATTAAGCCTGGGTGTCCCACGTGCAGGCATGCACAGTTTCCCTTTGAACTGTCTCCCTGACCCTCTTCTGTTGCTGCTTTTGTTTTGTTTTGTTTTTGGGTCACACCCATCCTAAGGGCTATTGCTCCTGCTTGTCTTCTGCTTCTTTTAAAGAGGTGAACGGAATAGAATTAATATAGATCAGTTGAATTTACCTGTGGAGGGGATGTAGGAAGGAAACAGACTGAAAATGAAAATGGTTTTGGCTGAATACCATTGCCCCTGGTGGTTACAGTTTAATGTAGCACCTAGTTATTAAGGCCTTAGGCATTGGGATACATTGGATAGCCCTTCCCTTGCAGTTTTTATGTTCAGGTCTTCAGAAGGAAAATCCCTACTCTCAGTAACACGTCTACATTATCTAAGTATTGCAGCTTGAGTTTTCTAATCTTTAAGTGGGTGCTGTATTTAGTGAATATTTGTATTCTGTAGATGTAGCTAGTGGTTATGAGGACTGTCTGAAATGTCCCACTTGAATTTAGCTTTGTTGCTGGCACATAGTACTCAGCGAAGAGGAAGGAATAGGAAGTGATAGAAAATAAGGGGGAGGGATAGTTGGACTGCTGGAGTGAACTAGATGGGCTCATTTACACGACTGCTTTTGCTGCCTAACATTCTGTTTTAGTACATCTGCATTTTGCTGTAGTTTGTGTTTTCACTGTGATTGTTTTAAAATTTGGTCCTATTGGAAATAACTTTTTTATAAATTAAGAGAGTTTATGGGGAAATAATTTTTTTTTCTCAGTCTGTTTTGATCTTATTCCTAGTATCTTCCTGGAGAACTTTTTTTCATAAACCAGATCTTGTGACATGATAGGAACTTCCCAGCATAGTAGTACTATTTTTCTGGTATTTAGTTAAACATTTGAGAACTTCCTATGTGCTGAGATTTTTGGATTCAAGAGTGGTTGAACACAGACTATTCTTGACACAGTTCAGCAATTTGTAACTTTAACAAGGTATTTTAGTTATAGAATTGCACTGTAGCACTGTTGTCCCTTTGTTCATCTATTTGCTTGAGCGGATACCACTAAGGTCTCCATTGGGAGACTTGTTACTATTTTTGGCATATCGAATACGCCACGGGTAGCTTGCCAGGCTCTGCCCTGCGGGCGGGATACTCTTGGTAGCTTGCTGGGCTCTCCGAGAGGGACAGAGGAATCGAACCCTTGTTGGCCTCATACTAGCCAAACTACCCGCTGTGCTATTGCTCCAGTCCATAACATCTGACTGTTTTAGAATTAATAAAGTACAATTCATAAAATAATTTAAATGTTAGACCTTTGCTTTGATGACCCTCAGATGCTTGGGCAAAATGAAAAATTAGAACCAAACCTATCTTTATTTTTACTTTTTAGTGGGAGGAATTTTTTTTCCCCCCTTGGTGTTTGGGCCACATCTGGTGGTGCTCAGGCTCATTCCTGGCTCTCTGCTCAGGGTGGACTCAGGGGTGCCAGGGATTGAACCCAGGTCTGCCACATACAAGGCAAATGTGCTATCTGCTATTGCTCTGGCCCCAGAGAAAGAAATTCTTTGATACATTTTTACTGATTTACTGTGTGGTACTACAATGTACTTGCGATCACTGGCATAAGAGAATTTATGTAATCCTTCCTGTGCTTCTCCAAACTGCTCAGTTATTCCTTTACTATTGTCTGACTTTGTCTGGCACACTGACAGAGGCAATAATAGTTCCTTTGTCTGCCTTTCCTGTAGATATGTGTCCTCTTTTATCTCAATAGCTCTCTCTTCACTCTCATTTCTAGTTGTAATACTCTCAGAACTAAATATATTCTGCATTTCTTTGGTTTCAGTTATTACTGGTCAACATGCCCCCAAATAAAACTCACTGTTTACTTTCTTTTTTTTTTTTGCTTTTTGGGTCACACCCAGCGATGCTCAGGGGTTACTCCTGGCTTTGCACTCAGGAATTACTCCTGGCGGTGCTTGGGGGACCATATGGGATGCCGGGGATCGAACCCGGGTCGGCCTCGTGCAAGGCAAACGCCCTACCCGCTGTGCTATCGCTCCGGCCCCTTACTTTCTTCTTTCTGCACCTCCTACTTCAGTGAGTGACCCTCACCCACTCAGTCTGTCCTTGACTTCTCCGCTCTTTCCTTCCCGAATCTCCTCAGCCACGACGTCCTGTCATTTCAGCTTCCTGAAGTATGTATCTCAGCCTGCTTTCTTCATCCCCATGCCACTGTCTTAGTTAAGGCCACCACAAATCTCTACCTTTCTGGAGTTTTGCAGTTCATTTTTGGCCTGGTTCATTGCTAAACCCATGTGTCAGCTTTATAAAAGACAGGTTGAATCCAGGTACTTCCTTCCTAGAACTAATAGTTCTTGAGTATCAAAGAGTTGTTTCCGATGTTAGCTTCCTAGTTATCATTGTTATTTTTTTCCCACTGCCAGGCATTGGAAGGCATGAGTATGAAGGCATTCCTCAGCACCTTAAAATTCCAAATTCCTTTTTTTTTTTTTCTTTTTTGGTCACTCCTTGCTATGCACAGGGGTTACTCTTGGCTCATGCACTCAGGAATTACTCCTGGCAGTGTTCGGGGGACCATATAGGATGCTGACAATCGAACCTGTCTCGGCCTCATGCAAAGCAAACGCCATACCCGCTGTGCTATCACTCCAGCTTGAAAACTCCAAATTCTTGAGCAGGCTTATGAAGCCCTATATGATCAGATCTGACTTTTACATTTGTCTCTAAACTTTTTATTATAAAATAAAAATATTTTGGATCATACCCAGTGTTGCTCAGGGGTTACTCCTGGCTCTGCACTGAGGAATTACTCCTGGCAGTACTTTGGAGACCATATGGGGATGCCAGAGGTCAAACCTGAGTTGTCTGTTTGCAAGGTGGGTGCCCACCTCTTTGTTTATTGCTCCAGTCCATGTCTAAACCTTTTAGACTTAAAATTGAGATATTATTATTGCTTTACTACTTTGTTTTGGGGAAGGGTCACTCCCAGTGATGCTGTGGAGCTGTTCCTAGCTCAGTGCTCATGGGATCATGTTGTGCTGGGTCTCTAACCCAGGGTTCTAGTATGTAAAACGTAAGCCCCAGCCTTCGCTTCATCTCCTTGGTCCGTACATACGATAGATAACTTTAATCATATGTGCAGTGGTCTGTTTTCTTCTCTGAATTCCCAGTTATAAATGCTGTGAACGACTCATTCTTATTTATACCTGGCAACTGGATCAGTGTCTGGCACACCATAAATGTTCAAAAGAAATTCATTTAAGTGAAATCTGAAAAATGACGCTCAGGATCTTGTGCATATTGCCATTACACTGTGCCATGGTCATCATTTACTGGTTTACATCACATAGCTAATTTAGTCTTTCTCTCTGCGCACGCGCACTTCTTCTTCTTCCTTTTTTTTTTTTTTTTTTTTTGCTGTGGGTGTAGGGGAAGACACATCTGGTGGTACCCAGAGGTTACTTCTGAGTCTGTGCTTGACTGTGCAATGCCAGGGATAGGGCCTGGGTCTCTTGTGTGCAAAGCATGTGCTCTGCCCATTGAACTTTCTCTGGCTCCATAAGTAAATCAATTTAGTGAAAAAATTGTTTTTCTTGGGCATACTGACAGTGTTCAGGGTTCCCCTGGCTCTTTGCTCAGGGGTCACTCCTAGTGGTACTTGGGGGACCTTATGCAGCACTGAGAAATGAAGCAGGGTTGGACTCATGGAGGTGAGCAGTTTATACTACCTCTGTGGCCCTTGCCTTGCATTTTTCTATAATACTTTTTATTTTCAGCACTTAGTTGTGCTCACTAGATTTATTCAATGTGTGAATTAAAAAAAGCCTTGAGGGTGGTTGGGGTCCAGGAGTTAGTACAACAGGCCGGGAGCTTGTCTTGCACATGACCGACTAGGGTTTGAACCCTGGTACCCCCGAATATTCACTAGAGTGATCCCTGAGTGCAGATCCAGGAGTGAGCCCGGAGCATTGCTGCATGTGGTCCAAAAGCAAAGCAAAACAAAACAGAACATATAAATTTCAAGGGCCTAGAAGGATAGTACAAGCACTTGTTATACATGCAGCTGACCCTGACTTTATCCTTGAGCTCTGCCAGGTATGAGCCCCAATGAGCATTGTTGAGCCCCTCCACAAAAAACGAAAACAAACAAAAAAACCCCAAACAAAACATGCACCACTTCTAAATTAAATCAGGTGGCATGGAGGGTTGGAAGGGTTTGGGTTCTTGTGCCTTGTGCCGTTTAGAAAGAGTGTAAGTTACTAGCTGGGGCAAAAGTGGACCTGTGCACATGCTTTGCATGCAGGGGACCCTGGGGCTCAGTCCCCGGCACCTCAGAGAGCCCCCATGCACTGGGCAGGGAGCAACTCCTGAGAATAGCTGGGAGTAGCCCCCAAGGAGAAAAATTACTTGTAGAGAAAAAGTGAAAAAGAATAAAAAGTATTCCAGGTAAAGAGAACAGAATATGCACATAGAACATACAAGAGCAGCCCTTGACAGGAAATTTCTTTGCATTGAGGAAGTTGGGGTATAGCATGAGGTCATATTGCTGAGTGGTACCCTTTGTATGGGAATACGGTTACTGTCAAGTAAGCCTTTGTGGGCATTAGGCATGGCTTGGGTTGAGTAGATGCTGTTTTCTTTCTCTCTCTCTCTTTTTTTTTTTTTTTGCTTTTTGGGTCACACCCAGCAATGCTCAGGGGTTACTCCTGGCTCTCCACTCAGGAATCACTCCTGGCAGTGCTCAGGGACCATATGGGATGCTGGGAATCGAACCTGGGTCGGTCGCGTGCAAGGCAAATGCCCCACCCGCTGTGCTATCGCTCCAGCCCCTGTATGCTGTTTTCTTGGATACTTAGTTATAGCTTGACTGGATCATATGTTAATAGCATGTTTAGCATTTTGAAATCTGCCATATTGTTTTCCAGTATACATATACTATTTTATATTCCTAGTGGTGGTGTACAAAAGGTTCATTTGTTCCATAGCTTCAACAGCACAACTCATGTCAAGTCTTTTTATTTTCTCATCACACCTAGCAGCGCTTGTAGACTGCTTCAGGCTCTAACTAGGGAGTGTGTGATGCTGGGGATTGAACATAAAATCTCCCTTGCCTAATTATAGCAGTTCTAATAGATGTGTTGCATTTCATTATAATTTTAATTTTCATTTCCCTAATGACTATGTTGAGCATCTTTTTATGTAATTACATATCATCACTCTATCTTCTTGGGTGACGTTTTTGTTCATACCTTTAGCTTTCATTTATTTTTTGTCCTGCTGTGAATCAATCCCATACATCAAGCCCAGATCACATACACAAGAGACATGCACCTTTCTCTTGTGCCATTTCCCCATTCCCAAACCTATTTTATTTCAGCTCTTTTATTTCCCACTATTCTGTTTTTTGGGAGTCCCCTATCCCCCATTCCTTTATTAAACTTGTGATGTGTGGGGCTGGAGTGATAGTACAACAGGTAGGGTGATTGCCTTGCACATGACGGACTTGCATTTCATCCCTGGCATACCATGCGGTTCCTTAAGCACTGCCAGAAGTGATTTCTGAGTACAGAGCTAGGATTAACTCCTGAGCAATGCATGTGTGACCCCTAAAACCAATCAACCAGGTTCTGGAGCAGTAGCACAGCGGGTAGAGTGTTTGCCTTGCATGTGGCCGACCCGGGTTCGATTCCCAGCATCCCATATGGTCCCTTGAGCACTGCCAGTAGTTAATACCTGAGTGCATGAGCCAGGAGCAACCCCTATGCATAGCCGGGTATGACCAAAAAAGCAAAAAAAAAAAAAAAAAAAAAATCAACCAAACAACATACACAGCACTTGTGATTTGAAAATACATGTTTGCAGTTTGAAGCTTGACTTTTCATTTACTTAGTGTATTTTGAAGAGAAATGATCAATTTTGATAAGTTATCAGTTTTTCTTTTTCCACTTATGGACTGGATATTTTCACTTTGGTATTATTTCAGGGAAATTTTACTGATCCCAAGGTCTCATTTTGGTGGTAGTGGTGGGGGGGATGAAGGGGAAGGATTGTCTTAAAAGTTTTGTGTGTGTAGCACTGGTGAAGGGATGGGTATTCGAGCATTGTATAACTGAGATTTAAACCTGAAAACTTCGTAACTTTCCACATGGTGACTCAATAAAAAATTAAAAAAAAAAGTTTTGTGTGTGTGTTTTAATTTTATCTTTAAATCTATGACACATTTCAGTAAAATTTGTGTACATGTGTAATTTAGATGGAAATTTGTTTCTTGCACTTTTATGTCTAGTTGCTCCAGCACTATTTGTTGAAATACAATATTTCTCTGAGGAATTGCTTTTGTGTTTGTTAGAAATAGATTTACAGGCAGGAAGATAGCTGAGATGACTAGAGTGCATGCAGAGGTGGCTTGAGTCTGGAAGCAACTCCAGCAGCCTTGATCCCAGGAAACTTGTGCTCCTACAACAATGCTGGCACCAGCCCCACCCTCACTGCTTCACCTGATATGACCCCCAAACTGAAAAAAAAAAAAAAAAGAAAAAAGAATACATCACATACCAACTAGCACTTGTGTCTGATTTCGTTATTGGCAGTTTTACAGAAGTAAATTTGCCATCTGTATATAAGTTTTCGAACTCTTCCTTTTTTGGACGGGGCCCTCCCGGGGTACTCAGGGGCTGCCAGGCTTGTACCCTGCAGTTCTTGGTGGTGGTGGTGGCAGGAGCCACGTGATGGCAGAGTTCACATTGGGTCTCCCCACGCATGTGCTAACTTTCTTGGTTACTTGAGATTTGTAACCTTGTGGGTGGGGCAGGATAAACGCTGCAGTGCTCAGAGGCTGCCTCCTGGCCCTGTGCTTTAGGGACCACACAGTGCTGGTGCAGCTCGGGCCACCCACCTCCAGAGAGGCTCCCAGTCTGCTGCTCTGTGGGTGTGTAGTCTTAGAGCATCTGGTCCTGCTCCCCGTTACGCTCTTTGAAGATTGGGGTGGTTAATTCTGGGTTGTTTTTATTTCTTTGTAAATTCATTTGTTAATATCTCCAAAGGAGCCACTGGCATTTTAGTTTATATTGCAGTCAATATAAAATCAATTTGGGAAAAATAGACACCTAAATAAATGATTCCTCTCAGCCAGGAACATAGTGCATGTCTTGATTTTTGTCTGTCACTTCAGAAATGCTTATAACTTTCAGTTTAAAAGTCTTTTGTATCTTTCAGTGTCTGATTTTGTTAAAGTACAATAAATTCTGTGTTAAAATCAAGTTTTCTGATTGTTCATTGATAATATTTAACATGTAATTGATTTTAAAATTTATTTTTATTGACTCTGAGATACACAGTTACAAAGTTGTACATGATTGGATTTCAGTCATGCAGTGTTCCAACACCCGTCCCATCACCAGTATATAATTGATTTTTGTATGTTATTATAAGGCCTGAATCTTTGCTAGATGAATTGCAATAAGTTCCCTTTGTTTTAGTAGGTTTTACATAGATTACATTGAGTTTTCTAGAGGATTATGTCATCTGCAAATAAGTGGTTTTTCTTTAGTTTGAATGCCTTTTTTTCTTTATTGCAGTATTTGAAACCTTTAGTGTTAAATAGAAGTGTTAAGTGTGTTCATATGTTCTGTTATATTTACGATAAAATATAAGTATATGATATAATATCATGTCAATTGTGGTATTTCATAGATTTTTTTCATCAGACTAAAGAAGTTTCTTCCTGTTCCTAATAAGCTGATAGTTCTAATTATAAATGGGTGTTGGTTTTTTTGTTAAATATTTTTTTCCTGCATCTTTTCAAAGGAATGAGTAAAAATTTCACTGGAGGGACTGGAGTGATAGCACAGCGGGTAGGGCGTTTGCCTTGCGCGCGACCGACCCAGGTTCGATTCCCAGCATCCCATATGGTCCCCTGAGCACCGCCAGGAGTAATTCCTGAGTGCAGAGCCAGGAGTAACCGCTGTGCATCGCCTGGTGTGACCCAAAAAGCAAAATATATATATAAATTATATAAATAAAAATTTCACTGTAAAGGACTGGAGAGAGATTTTGACCAGTTGCAGGGCAGGATGATCTTGCTTGACCTTCTGGAGTGAGTAGGGAAGTGTTCTTCTTTAGTTTTCTGTTAGAAGTTTGTGTAGGATTGGCATTATTACATTTGCTTGTAGGGCCATTCCAAGCTGTGTTGCACCGTGTGTGTGCTGGGGGGTGAACACTGGTCAGCTGTGTGCAGGTCAGGTGCTCGCTATACTCTCTCTCCGGCTCCTGGGGTTGTTTCTTGTGGAAAGATTCCCAGTCATACCATATGGATCTGAAGAAAACATTTCGGTAGGAAAATTTAAAACTACAAAATTCAGTTTTCTTATTAATATTGATCACTTAGATTATCTTTTTATATTATTATCTTTTTAATAGGTTTAAAACTATAGTGATAATTATCTAATTTCTGCTATTGGTGATTTATATCTTTCCCCCCTTTCATCAATCTAGCTAGTTGTCAGTTTTATTCTCAGTGATTAGCTTTTGTTTCATGCTCTCTCCTTCCTTCCCTGTCTTTCCTGTAGCACAGAGAACCTACTTATGTTCATATCACTACTCTAGGTTAGACTATGACTGTGCAGAATATTGGAATAATTGTCAGTGTCTATGTATTAGGTTTAAATTGAGTGCCTTTTCATTATGTAGTCTTTGAGCAAGTAAACCTTTGGTGTTTGTTTTGGGGCCACATCTGGCGGTGCTCAGGGGTTACTCTTGGCTCTTCACTTAGGAATGACTTTTGGCAGTCTGGGTGGGGGGGCACAAGGAAAGAACTGCTTTTTACAGCAGTTCTCTGGCTCTTAACTGTAGGTGAGAAGAATCTTGTTAAAGTCATATAACTTCCTTGCATTTCCCCTTCTTTATAAAGTGGGGGTAATGCCATATATAACTGAGTTTTTAGGATCAAATATGATAATGTAACATTTCATGAAATAGTATGTGCTGGAAATACTGTGTGGCTGACAATTGCTTATGAACTTCTTTTTATTTTGTATCACAGATTATGAATACAACCATAATATAGGAATTGGAAGCCTTTCACTAAAAGTTTTATCTTAGATGATATTTCTGAATCATAATTCTTCCCATTGGCAAAATAATTTTTCATCATTTAATAAGCTTAGAGCTAGTCTTTCAAATATTATTACCATTGATAAAGACAGGAAGCAGAATATCTTGTGGCAGAATGGTATTCCTTTGGAGTTATTCCTCTGAATCTGATGAAGAAGAAATAAATCTTCTTGCTATTGTATTTTGAACTGTTTTAAGTTGCTGATGTTTAGAAAGTTGTATTTTGTTATATACTTGGCCCCAGATACTGAGATGATGAACAGATAAGATACAAGTAAAAGAAAAAAGTAAAAGGCTGGTCGCATGTTTTGCATTTTAGAAACCGGGGATAATACCTAGTACCAGTGATTCCTTGAGCACTGCCTGGTAAAATGCCCAGTATTGAGCTAGAATGGGGGGGGGAAGAAGGAGGGTGTGTCTCTCCAAAACAAGAAAAAAAAAAAATCCCGAAAGCTGATCAAAGGGCCAGGGGCCTAGTTCAGGGGTTAATGCATCTGCTTTGCATGCAGCTGATCCTGGTTGGAATCCTCAGTACTAAATACTCCCTTGAACATCAACAGGTACAGCACTGGAGGCCCCTCAGTACTGCCGCAGTGGCCTGGGTAGTGCAGAATAATCCTCAGTACCACAAGACCTAAGCAGTATCAGACCCTTGGGCCCTAGCTTTGAACCACTGGCTGGTTTGCCGAGAGTCGCTGGGGCGAGCCTTACCTCCTTAGTGCAGCTCGGAAGCCCCTTCATTGCCTCAGTCCCCCGAAGTGTAGGGCTATATTATTAAAATAAGTGATTCAAAGAAAGAAGATATGAAAGAGTCTTTTTAAGTTTCCTGTGGAATGTTTCTTGGTAGTTTAGTGGAATGTCTTGTGGAGGTTAGTGGGAAATTTTAGTTTTGTTGTCTTTTGCTTTTGTGCTGATAAATTAAGCATGTTAGCATCTTTATTTGTTTTTTAGGGCACAGCAAATAATTCAGAGGGCTAGTGCATGGGAGGATGTTTCCTGAGCACTGAGCCGAAAGTAACATAGATGCCAAATAAGCCGAAAGTAACGTAGAGGCCAAATAAGCAAGAACTATAGCACAAAATGCTCAACTGGCAACAAACATCTGAGCAAACTCTCAAAGATTTATTGACCCCATGGTGAGGTGTAACAATTTTCACAAATTTTCTTTTACAAAAGTATTTTTGGTAATTCCATTAGCCATTTAATTGTAATAAGCAATATAAAATAATTTTTTTTTTTTTTTTTTTTTTGCTTTTTGGGTCACAACTGGCAATGCACAGGGGTTACTCCTGGCTCTGCACTCAGGAATTACCCCTGGCCGTGCTCAGGGGACCATATGGGATACTGGGATTTGAACCCGGGTCGGCCGCATGCAAGGCAAACGCCCTACCCGCTGTGCTATCTCTCCAGCCCCTAAAATAAATTATTTTGTGTGCAGGGGTGGAGGTGGTTGGGAAAGTACGGCCTGTGGTGGAGGAGAGGTCACACTGGTGGTGGGGTTGGTGTGGGCATACTACATGCCTGTAACAAGTGTATCATAGACAACTTTGTAAACTAGTGATTAACTTAAGGGGGAAAGAAATATGTGAAACTTTAAGGGCTGTAGCAACGGTACGGTCCTTTGGTTGACCCAGGTTGATCTCCCCCACCGTTTGTCTCCAGTTACTGCTAGGAGTAATCCCTGAGTGTAGAGCTTGGAGTCAGCCCTTGAGCATCACTGGGTGTGGCCCAAAAGCCAAACCAACACTCCCCCACCCCCCAAAAAAACCCAAAAAAGCAAAAAAGCAAAACTCTGGATCAGTATCAGTGGGAAAGAGGTACATAATGTACTGCTTTTCATTCCTTTCTTCTGGTAATGGACTCCCCAGCAGTGACCAGAAACCTGGGCCAGTCCTAGCTCTACTAGGACTACTAGGTCCCATTGTTGCTCATGCTTTTATTTTTATAGGGTTCATTTCACTTTAAGTTCTGAACCAGTGTTTCCCAAAGCGGATGATGCTGTCTG
Organism: Sorex araneus; assembly: GCF_027595985.1. NCBI lineage: Eukaryota > Metazoa > Chordata > Mammalia > Eulipotyphla > Soricidae > Sorex > Sorex araneus. Next base: position 14,546,117 of record NC_073311.1, read on the forward strand.
TGTCACCCTCAGGGGTGCTGGAGAGACCCCCGTGCCCCCTAGCATCTCTTTAGTCACCTCAGGTGCCATTGGAGGGTACTTTCAATTTTCTTAAAGAAGGTAAATTTCTAGGGAGGCACTGAGTGATTTTACCTCTGATGCTTCTGAAAAGGGTGCGTCAGGTAATCTTGAGAACCTCGGTATCACATAACCTTAGATTGAATTAATGAAGTTAAACCAGTAACTTCTCTTGTGATACTTTGGGAACTCTGAAGGTTTGGATTATTTTAGTAGCTGATTCTTAGGTGAAAATATCCTGAAGTGTAATTTCTGGATATCTTTTTCTTCCCTGAAACTTGAGATTTTAAGGGATTTTCTTTCAGAATATTTTTGTACTTCTATTTTGTGTTTCTTCTATATGTAATTATCTAATTCAACGTTCCTTTTTTTTAACAATTTGATGAACTGAAAGCCACAGAAAGCTCCCCCTCCGCCTCCTCCCACCTTTCCCCCTTCTTCCTTCCCCTCTTCCTCCCCCTTGTATTCAGGGGCTGCATCTGGCGGTAGTGCTGAGAGTCGCCCAGTGGTGCTTAGGGAAGCTTCCAGTGGCAGGATCAAATTTGGGTTTCTGCTTGCAAACTGTGCGCTCCAGCTCCTTGTGCTATCTCTCTGGACCCTGAAAAGGTTTTATTTTGTGGGGGTGGAGGGGAAGCCACACATGGTGGTGCTCAGGACTCACTTCTGGTTCTGTGCTCAGGAATCACTTGTCAGGGCAGCAGAGACCATTTGGGGATGATGGGGATCAGACTGGGCTGCTTGCAAAGCCAGTGCCCCGCCTGCTTCACTACCTCTCCAGCTTCTGAAAAAGTATTTTTAATGATTTGAAACGAATTCCAGGAATAGAGTTGCACTTTATGACATTATGTCTGTAGAAAATAAGATTGGTTCAACATTTATCACTTAATACAAAGAAATCCAGGCAGTACAAAGTTTCCCCAAACCTTTGAAACATTAAAGTCTCACGTCATCAATAAGAAAAAAAGGGGATTATGAAGTTAAAAGACTTCGAGAAATATCGTGAACCAGAGATGAATTTTATGGAGAATCACATTAAAATATTATTCAGATGTTTAGGAGTTAATAAGTATTTTTGACTTGGTTTAATATGATATATTTAAATATCATTTGTAACTAGCCTCTCCTATCCTCATGCCTTCATATAATCTCTGTTCTTATTGAATACTGTTTAGGAAATCATATGGAAAGGTTTTATGTAATATATTAAGCAACTTCTTAATATATATATGTTCACCTTAGTATTATATGTCAAAATAATCATTTTAAAGACTAGTAAATGTCTTGAACTTATAATAGACACACATAGTATTTAATTTGACATCTTTATTTTTGGAGAATAGCATGATTATAATTGTCTTTAGGTTAACAAAAGCAAATGTTCTTTCACTTTGTCTTCGAGTATTCAGAGATCTGAATGACATTTTAAAAATAGTACTCATGGGGGGCCGGAGCGATAGCACAGCGGGTAGGGTGTTTGCCTTGCATGTGGCCGACCCGGGTTCGATCCCCGGCATCCCATATGGTCCCCCAAGCACCGCCAGGAGTAATTCCTGAGTGCAAAGCCAGGAGTAACCCCTGAGCATCGCTGGGTGTGACCCAAAAAGCAAAAAAAAAAAAAAAACAAAAAACAGTACTCATGGAGCTGGAGCAATAGCACAGCATTTTGCCTTGCACTCGGCCGACTCAGGTTCTATTCCCAGCATCTCATATGGTACCCTGAGCACTGCCAGGTGATTCCTGAGTGCAGAGCCAGGAGTAACCCCTGAACATCGCCAGGTGTGACCCAAAAAGCAAATAAATAAATAAATAAATAAATTAAAAAAGTACTCATATACGAAATAACAGCTTGTTAAGCATTGTAAAAAGTATCTCAACTGGTTTCTTTTTTAAAAAGTTATAGTACCAAATAAAAATGATGCAATTAATCTTATTTTTGCTCTTCCAGATTATATATGAGCAGGAAGGTGTCTATATTCATTCATCTTGTGGGAAGACTCAAGACCAAGACAGCTTGATTGCAGGAATATTGCTTGTTTTAGAAAAGGTATGGTTCTTTCAAGAAGGGGGTATTTGGGGGTTATACTCATCAGTGCTCAGGTTTGCTTGAGGGCTCTGTGTTCAGGTGTGATTCCTGGTGCTTAGGGAACCATTTGTGGTGCTAGGGTAGACAACCAGGGTCAGCTGTATGCAAGGCAAGTGCCTTAACGTGCTGTGCTAGCTCTCTGACTTGAAATGGTATGTTGTTTATAATAACTTATTTTAATTGTGATAGTGATTCATCTTTGTGGAATTATCAAGTATGTTTGAATTTCAAGTAGCACGGTAGCACTGTTGTCTGTTGTTTATCGATTTGCTCAAGCGGGCACCAGTAATGTCTTCATTGTGAGACTTGTTACTGTTTTTGGCATATCTAATATGCCATGGGGAGCTTGCCAGGCTCTGCCGTGATGAATTTCAACTCTAAAGTGAAATTATATGATTAAACAGTAGTTGTAAATTTAACATGGACACGATCTTATAAATAAAGTAATTTAGATGAGTAAGTACAATGACATGGAATGTTAAAACTTCTGTAAAAGTTCCAGAAATATAAAAAGTTGCATAGAAAATTAAGCAGAGTTTACAAAATCTTTGTAACAATTGTTATCAAATAGTATTTTATGTATGATACTGAATATTTAAAGTGCTAATATTTAAGTGGTAAAAATTTTCATTTTGGACATACAGAATTTAAAATAGGTGGTTAAGAATGTAATATAATTGTTTTTCCAGGATGGTGAAATAATTGTGGACTGGAGACCTTTGGATGATGCCTTAGATTCTTCTAGTATTCTTTATGCGAAAAAGGTAAGAAAAAACGGTGTATAACTGAAGGATTGCCAGTGAAAACTAACAGCTTGACTGAGATACCGTTTTCTAAAAAATTCACCCATTTTTATTTGTTTCTTTTGGGAGGGGCTTTGGGTCCTCTGGCGGTACTGAGGGGACTGTTCCCAGCACTGTGTTATGGTATTGTTCTTGGCCATGTCTCGGAACCGTGTGGTGCTTGGGATCGAGCCAGGGTCAGGTACTTGGTAGAAAAGTGCCTTAACTACTCTGCTGTCTTTTGCAAAGGTAACCTTTCAAAGTGTACCACTCAGTGATTTTTCCCAGAACAGGTTTTGCACACTTTTTCAAGATCTAATTTTGAACATTTTTATCACCACAAAAGTAACTCATCTCCAGCAAAAAAAATGTCTCTACTTCAGTGTCCTTTCTTTATCCTTTCCTTGTCTTCTTTCAGTTTTTTTTTTTTCCTTTTGGCGGGGGGTACCTTTACAATGTCTTTCTTACTGGGAATTTTGAATTTTGTCTTTCAAAAAGAGTCACACTGTGAGGCTGGAGTAATAGTATAGCAGGTCGGCCATTTGCCTTGCGTGCAGCTGACATGGGTTTGATCCCCTGCATCCCACATGGTTTCCCAAACACTGTCCAGAGAAATTCCTGAGTGTAGAGCCAGGAGTGACTCCAGAGCATAGTCAGGAAAGGCCCAAACAAACAAATAAACAAATCTCACTGGTTAGAGTTGTGGTCCAAGTGTGGTGGGCGTATGCATATGCTTTCACTGGCACTCAGTGCATCTTAACTTCTGCTCTGCTGGGTATGGCCCACCTGCCCTCCACCCCGCCCCCCCAAGCTCTGCCAGTGATAGAGTAATACAATGCCCCTTCCCTTTCAGTTACTCCCCTCACCTCCCCCCCGCCCCACACACACACACACACAGGGAGTGCACAAATACATCCTTGTCAATCTTCAAATAGCAAAAATTGAATACCTGGTTGACTAGATTTCTGATCCCCATTTTTGAGGATCCTGACCTTGTTTGGTCTGTGTCTTTCCATGGCATCATTTATAAACAGTGTAAATCTGTTTGTCTTATCAGTTTATCGAGATGATAATCATGTTGTTGTAATACTTCTTTTCTTTTTTTTTTTTTGTTTGATCTTTGGGTCACACTCAGCAATGCTCGGGGGTTACTGCTGGCTCTACACTTAGGAATCACTCGTGACGCTGCTCAGGGGACCATATGGGATGTCAGGGATCGAACCCAGGTCGGCCATGTGGAAGACAAATGCCCTCCCCGCTGTAGTATTGCTCCAGCCCACTAGTTGTGATATTTCACATTTTTTTTGCAACTTTTAAATTTCATTTACTGTTATGCATTGAAAGAATATATACAATAGACATTAATATTTACATATAATAGTATATACAGAGCTTTGCTGCCTAGTATCATTGGCTACCCCTTAGTTTACTTACTTATTCCTTCATTGATGGATATTAGGATATTTTTAATTTTACACTATTAGTAAAGTGCTTTAATGAATCAAAAAATGTTTTCTTGCTGACATCCAAGAATGAAGAAAATTTTGTATTTGCCACTTTATAAACATGTACCAGTATTTCTGTAGAGTAGATGACAAAATGAATGTATGCTTTGAATTTCAATAAGATTAAATTGTCCCTCTGGAGTTGGTACTAATAGTACTATTATCAGGAGTATGAAATAATAATGTCTTTTCACACTTTCTTATTTGATAATTATCTTTTCTTGTTAGAGGCAAAATATCATTTGAACTTTTGTTTCTTTCTGAAGATGAGCATCATTTTGTTTGTTATTTCACGTTCTTTGACTTTACTCATGCCAGGTTTTGTGTTTTGTTTTGATATTTGTCTATATTAATTGGTGGAAGTTTTTTCCTGTTTTTTTAAATTCTGAATGTTTTTCTATTGTCTTCCCTATATTCTGGAAACTTTCATTTCCCATCTGGTCTTGATTATATTTTATTTATGTATTATGGTATTTTTTATTCTACAGGAATTAAACTTCAAGCTATTTAGTACTGGATTTTAAACTTGATTATATTTTCACTGATCCTGTTATTTTTTGGGGCTCAGGGTTGAGCACATATATGAAGTTTGTGGTGGAACTGATGAAGAAGGTGCCAGAGCTCTGGCACTGGAAAGAAAAAGTTCTGCAGAACTTAGTGCACATGTTACTGGTACTTTTTGTTTACTTGGTTTTTGTAGTACTGGTGATCAAATTCAGGGATCCAAAGCATTATTGGTAGGTTGAAAGTTAACAGGGTAAGAATATGAAAATAGTGGGAATATAAATAACAAGTTCCCTTTGGCTGTTTTTCTCCAGCACATAGAAGTCTGGAAGTTTGGAAGTATTTGCAGTGCTTCGTCTCTTGGTCATAAACTGGGTGCAGTTATATTTAAAGCAGCAAAACAAAGGAAAGGAATGGAGCCTTTATTATTATTATTATTTTTTTGCTTTTTGGGTCACACCTGGCGATGCACAGGGGTTACTCCTGGCTTTGCACTCAAGAATTACTCCTGGTGGTGCTCAGGGGACCATTTGGGATGCTGGGGATTGAACCGGGGACGGTAGTATGCAAGGCAAACGCCCTACCCACTGTGCTATCGCTCCAACCCCGGAATGGAGCCTTTATTAGGAAATAAAAAGCTTTTCCAGAAGCCTTGTACTTAACTCCTGCTTATATTTCTTTGATCATTTGATTGCAAGGGAGTTTAGGTATGCTTTTATTGTGTTTTTTTTTAATAAATAAAGAAAAAATAGTTTACCCATAAATGCTGTCTTTCACAATCACTGTATCACTGTCATCCCATTGCTCATCAGTTTGTTCGAGCGGGCACCAGTAACGTCTCTCATTGAGAGACTTATTGTTACTGTTTTTGGCATATCCAATATGCATGGGTAGCTTGCTAGGCTCTGCCATGCGGGCTTGATACTCTGCGTAGCTTGCCGGGTTCTCCAAGAGGGGCAGAGGAATCAAACTCGGGTCGGCCATGTGAAAGGCGAACGCCCAACCGCTGTGCTATTGCTCCAGCCCTGTCTTTCACAATAGACAGACTTATTTTGCATAGGAATATTTATTATTGAGAGAAATTGAATTCTGCTTTTGGGCCCTAAATATTTTATATGTTCAAATTATTTTAGGACTCCAGTTCAGTTGTAGAATGGACCCAGGCCCCCAAAGAAAGAGCTCATCGAGGATCGGAACATCAGAACAGTTATGAAGCAGAGTGGGACATGGTGAATGCAGTTTCATTTAAAAAGAAGCCACATATCAATGGAGGTATGAATGAAATCTGAAATCTCAAACTGATGTGCTGCAGTATAAGAAAATTATTTAATATTAGTCGTAGAAGAATAATGATTTGATGCTTCGATTAATATATCTAGTCTCGTTTTATTATTTGCATCCCATTTTCATCTCTCAGTTAAAGTACTTAAAATGTTTTGTAGTTATTTATGACAAAATAGATAAACTTTAAACTATTGTTTGGTTTTCTCATGCACATTTAAAACATCTAGTAGAATATAAAAATGTTATTTCATTCTGAAGCACCAGAGGGAGATGGAGTATACCACAAATCATACTGTTGTAGTATTGGTGTTTTACTGGGTCTTTGCAGCCCCCTGCAGTCACTTTCGTGTATGTTCATAAAATTTTATTGCGCTTTGTATGGACATGCATTTTCCTACATGCATACATGTACATACATACACATGTTTTTAGTTCTGTTTTTGCCTTCTGGTTATGTGTAGATAACAAGAAACTGTGGAGCTCACAGCTTGATAAACATACAAACTACATCAAATATGATGTAGCTGGACCATGTGGCCATATGTGGTCTTGTTTAAAGATATCAGCAGTTGTATGGAGTTAATATTTTTTTGATTGGCAGTTGAATGAATTTTTAATTGTTGGGTCACACCTGGCTGTGCTAGGGAACCATGTAGTGCAGGGCATTAAATCTGGAGCTCTGTATGCAAAATGTGTTCCAGCCCTTTGACTTATAACCCTCAGTTTTTTGGAGGGGGTATGGGTGTCCCATACCCATCTGTGTTCAGGACTTAGTCTTAGCTGTCCATTCAGGGATCACTTCTGGGAGGCTTTGGGGGACCATACGTGTTGCTGGGGATCAAACCTAGTTAAGCAGCATGCAAGGCAAGCACTTTAGCCTCTATTCTATCTCTTAAGTCCCTCTATTGCTGTTTTTGTATAGTTTTACTACTAAGTAAAATTTTCATAGAATCATTCTTATGTACAATAGTTGTTTTGTAAACAAGTAATTAAGTAAATAGTAATTCATGAACTTTTGAAAAACTGGTAGTTTGTGTACTTTGTGTACTCATTTGTGAGGTTTTTTTTGGTTTTGGTTTGGTTTTTGAGTGGTAGAGGGTATTCACTTTCTACTGAAAGGAAGAGTTCTTACCAAAACAATGCACAATGCCAAAGATAGGCCAAAACCCACAGATTTGCTATGTGAGGTGATTCTTTTTGTTTGTTTTTGAGCCACACCTGGCAGTGTTCAGGACTTATTTCTGACTCTGTGCTCAGGGATCAGTTCTAATGGTGCTCAGGGGACCATTTGTAGTGCTGGTGATCAGCCTGGATCAGCTGCGTGCCACAGCGCCTTACTGCTGTACTGTCTCTCTGACCTTACAAGATAGTTTAACTTCTTTAGCAATTCAGGATTGGTTTATTGTTATTCTTTGCCAAATCTTTGAAAGTTAAAATGACAGAATCTAAGAGTGAACACAAAGAGTGGGTTTTCAGAATTTTATTAAAGAAGCATTACATGTATGAGGAAACCACAATCTGATGATGATCTTTTACGCTAGTATTCTTTTCAGTATTGACTCCATGTTGAAATCACGTTGGGAAGTTAGACTTAAAAAATATACCGGAGATCAGTCTGATAGCTCAGAGTCCTCCAGCACATGCCTAGCAAGCTTGAGACCCTGAGTTCTATATTTGGCACTTGAATGTCCTGAGCACCTCCAGATGTAGTCCTGGAGACCGTTGGGCACTGCTGGAGTGGCCTGGCCTCGTGACTCGGAGCACTGGTGTGTGTGTGAGGAGCACTTCACTGAATGTCAAGCCTGCACAGCTGGCTCAGTCTAAGCTAGAGTGGTTACCGGGCCCTCCGAGCACTGCTTGGGCAGCCCCCTGCCCTCACATCCCCGTACAAAAGATACCCAATGCCTGGATTTCATTCTAGCTAATTAGCCTCTGGAGGTGGAACTGGTGAGTTTAGGGACCAGAGTTGAGAACCTTAAGCCAAAACTTGATAGTTCTCATACTGCTTCCATGGCTTGACTGTGCATTATAACTTACAGAGATAATATGTGGTAATTATTAAAAGTTAAGAGGAATCAAAGGGGTAGAGCAAATGTTTGGTATTTGTGAAGCTTTGAGTTTGGTCTTTGGAGCTGCATGACCTGCCCTGCTCCTGCTTCTCCAGCACCCCTTGGCCCTGGTACTAAAGTTTGGGGTGTGGCTCCTATTCAGGTTAAGTAGACACTTTCTAAGCTTGTGCTTTCAGAATTCAGATTTATCCAGTGTGAGATATTCTTTGTTTTTAAAAAGCATATTTTCATAGAAAATATTCTAACCAACAGGTTTTACTTTTTAACTTTCTTAATGATTCACAGGAAATGTGAAATAAACCTTTAGAAGATAATTTTTGAGGACTTATTAATATTTCAGGGGATTTGAGGTCCTCACTGGGTGGTGCTCAGAGCTTACACCTGGCTCTACTCAGGGTCAATAAATGACCACTTGGTGCTAGGGGAACCAAATGTGCCAGAGGTTGAACCCTGGTCTGCCATGTGCAAGGCTGGTGCCTTCACCCCTGTACTATATCTCTGGCTTATTCTTTAACATGTTTTTAATGAGTTTCTACTCTTGAGTTACTGTTTTTATATACCAGATTTAATATTTTGAAAATACATCTTCTCAGAACAACGGGAATGCTGTAATGTTGTGTTAAGCTCTCAAAATAAACTGTCACGTTTTTGGTATAGTTCTACTCAAGATGTAGGGACACTTAACTTTTCATTCTCATGCTGTTATGGTCAGTTTTCCTTTGACAGCATGTTGGACATAATAGTAGGTCTTCAGATAACCTTTTTGCTCAACATTTTGTTAAAATGTTGGTGAGCAAAAAATCTGAGCAGATGTCAAATGAGGTCATTGGTGAACATTGTTTCATGACATGTCATGCTTTAACTTAAAGTTGTTTTTTCCAAGAACCTGTCCTAATTAGGTGAGGACTTACTGTACTTTCTATGTTTTTGGTGACCTAAGTTCATCATAGTTTATTTTGTTGACTTTTATTTGTTGTGGGGTCGCTGCCTGGAATTGAATCCAGAATCTTGTACATGCAAAGCATGTACTCTATTTGATTTTAAGCTTAAAAAGGGGGAGATTGTGAGTTACTCTAAGGATTGATTTTTTAACTGTTTCTATTTCTGGTTAGCTATTGGTGATACACTGAAGATTACTTTTATGTTGACTTGTTACCAGGTTATTAATTTATTTGATGTCACATCTTTTGAGTATCTGCTCTGTGCTAGTATTTTTATCTGGGCACTGGAGATATACAATAGTGTTTCTGTTCTCACATATATGAGCTTATATAACAACATATATGCCAACTTACATACTGGTGAGTGGGGCACTTGCTGTCTTATGTCTCTTTAGTGAGGAAAACAATATATAAAGTTCTATTTTGTAATATGCACAGACTTTTGATAATTCTTATAGCCTGTATGAATTATTCAGTCTTTTTCTTATGATTTTCTTGCACCATTAAGTACTTTTTGTTACTTCAAGTAGTTTAGTTTTTTTTTTTTTTTTCTCTTTTTGGGTCACACCCAGCGATGTATAGGGGATTACTCCTGGCTCTGCGCTCAGGAATTACTTACTCCTGGTGATGCTCAGGGACCATATGGGATGCTGGGAATCGAACCCGGGTCAGCCGCGTGCAGGGCAAATGCCCTACCCGCTGTGCTGTTTTGCTCCAGCCCGCTTCAAGTATTTTATTTTATTTTTGCTTTTTGGGTTACACCTGGCGATGCACAGAGGTTACTCCTGGCTCTGCACTCAGGAATCACCCCTGGCGGTATTCAGGGGACCATATGGGATGCTGGGAATCAACTCGGGTCGGCCGCGTGCAGGGCAAACGCCCTACCCGCTGTGGTATTGCTCCAGCACCGCTTCAAGTATTTTAATATTAAAAATTATCTTTTAAGTAATTTTTCATTGCTGTTTTGATGTGAAAATATCTTGGTCTTTGCAAGATATTTGTATGTGTAGCTTGTAAGCAATTCAGGTATATTTACACTTAAATGATTGATGAAGGTACTTAATTTTTGGAATTATTTTCACTTTAATATTATCTCATAGTAGTGTTTTGTTCTGTATAATGTAAATTCCAGAGGAACGTGATGTAAGGTGGCATTTACTCTGTAATACTAGCCTTAGATAGGAGTTCATTATCCCATTTGGTGTGAGAGCTAATCAGATCAGAGTGTAGGAAGTCACTTTAGCCTTTCTGGATCTCTGTTCAAATGATACTTGGTCATGTATCCATGAGATAGTAATGATGCCTCTATTTTGCAAAGTGTACATTTCTCTGTGTCAGGATCCTATTGGAGGTGATAAAGTGTAGAAAGGTGACATACGTGCAGGGTCAGTACTGATTGAGCTACCCTTTGATCAAGGTCTCTAAGCATGTATCTTCTGTGCATTTTATCTTTGCAAAAAGTATAGTGTGGAATGGAATTGTCTTGTGTAACAGGATACGATGACAGGAAATAACATTACAGAAAAGATTTTTTTTATGTTTCAGAAACAGACATGTCTGAGGTAAAATGTTAAAAGTGGTATAATTTGCATTAGAAATTAATTATTTCTTTGAATAGTGCAGTATTAAAAGGAATATTTTAATTTGTTTAATTTTTATGCTGCTTGTCAATTATGGTATTCATGAATCTTAAGATTTTCAGTTTTTAGGTTTTTATAGACTGTCTACAGATTTTTTTTTTTTTTTTGCTTTTTGGGTCACACCCGGCAATGCACAGGGGTTTCTCCTGGCTCATGCACTCAGGAATTACTCCCGGCGGTGCTCAGGGGACCATATGGGATGCTGGGAATCGAACCCGGGTCGGCCGTGTGCAAGGCAAACGCCCTACCCACTGTGCTGTCTCTCCAGCCCCCACTCCTGGTTCTGCTCTCAGGAATTATTCCTGGCGGTGCTCTGAGGACCATATGGGATGCCAGGGATCAAACCCGGGTCAGCTGTGTGCAAGGCAAATGCCCTCTCTGCTGTACTATCACTCTGGCCCCAGACTCAAAATGTTTTATACTACATAGTTATAGTTTAGTTTAAACTAGCTTTTGTTTGATAAAGGGCCATTCTAGCAGGAAGTTTGGATTTATTCATTCTTTTGAAAGCGTTCACAACTTTGCTATATTTTCATTCTCAGTTATCTATTGTTCTTTGTGTTTTTAATTTATGTGTGTAAATGTCAGTCTTTCTACTCATTCCAAAGAAATGAGAAAACAGAAGTGGTTGGTTTTGTGTGTGTGTGTGTGTGTGTGTGTGTGTGTGTGTTTAAGTCACTCTCTAAGAGCATCATGTCATTTGTATTTGGTGGGAATGGAAAAGGTCAACATTCATTGAGTATGTGTTTACTTGGCACAGTACTAGTGAGTAGACAGATACTATATTTTTATTCTTTGAATAATACTGGAAGGTAAGTATAATGGTCTTAATTTTACAGATGAAGAAACTGAAGCTTCTAGAAAGTCACATATTTCACTAAGATCATTCAGTTAGCAAGATAGTGGTATTGCAATTTGAATCCAACATTCCTGCTTCAAAGCCATTGTCATTTTTTTCAAAAGTTTTTTTTGAGTTGTGGAAACATTTTTTCAATTTGTATACAGTAGGGCGATTATTTTTTTAAAAAAAAGTTACTCTTAAAATGTATGTAGCCTTTTCAAATACAGATGGAAACCATAGTAATATGAATGCTATAATCATTCCCTAGGTTCAGCTAATTTCTGTTAGGCAGTCATGAAGAGCATTATCAGTACCTTTTAAAAAGGTGAACAAAACTATTTTGCCCCACTTTCTTGTTTTTAAGATGCTCCAAGTCATAGAAATGGGAAAAGCAAATGGTCATTCCTGTTCAGTTTGACAGACCTGAAATCAATCAAGCAAAACAAAGAGGGTATGGGCTGGTCGTATTTGGTATTCTGTCTAAAGGATGACGTCGTTCTCCCTGCTCTACACTTTCATCAAGGAGATAGCAAACTACTGATTGAATCTCTTGCAAAATATGTGGTATTGTGTGAGTAAGTATCAAATTATTTTATACTTATTGAAATTGGATTGTTGTCCCAAGGGAACTATTTTTGCTTGTCATTGGGTATTAGTGACCTGTGCACTTTTTAGGGTTCAAATATACTTTGTATTTTTTGTGGGGTATTGGCTACTGTGGATCATAACTGAATAAATATTGCCACGTTAGTTATGTGGATATGCAACTTTTTACTTTATTACTGTTTTACAGAAAAGAATGTTATTATTTTAACAGGCATTTCAGTAGTGATACATTGGTGATTGTGGTGGATGTATTTTTATTTCTTATTTTGTTTTATTTTGAAATCCTGGGAAAGGAGGGTACCTTATTCAGACAGGTTTTATTTTGAATCCTGGGAAAGGAGGATACCTCATTCAGACAGTTTTATTTTGAAATCCTGGGAAAGGAGGATACCTCATTCAGACAGGCTTTGCTTATTTATTTATTTATTTATTTAATTTTTGGGTCACACCTGGCAATGCTCAGGGGTTACTCCTGGCTCTGCACTCAGGAATTACTCCTGCAGTGCTCAAGGGACCATATGGGATGCTGGGAATCGAACGTGGGTCGGCCGTGTGCAAGGCAAACTCCCTACCTGCTGTGCTATTGCTTCAGCTTCAGACAGGTTTTAGGTAAGGGATCAAGAAAGACATTTTGGAGGAGGAAGCACCTAAATTGGTTTCTGACCTAAATGAACGCATGTGACGGGGCGGGGGGTGTGAGATATAGAAAAGAGATGTTTCAGAGAGAAGACTACGGGTGTGATACAGTTGCAGAGCAGAGTAACAGTACCTCAGATCTATACCATATGAAAACGGAGGGCAGTGAAGGACAGAGCCTGTTAGCTTTTGTAAATTATGCTAGCAGATGGTTGCTGCCATCTCGGTCAGATGATAGTGCCGAGAACTAGGAGAGTCACAGCAAAGATCAGTAAGCGATGGAGAGAGCTCAGTGGACTGAGCACAAGCTCTGCCTTTTTCCCTGAGCATTCCTGGAACGACCCCTGAGCACAGGGCTGGGACTAGTCTTGTCCCGAGTACTGTTCAGTGTGGCTTAACAAAGGATTATCAGGGAAATCCTGTTTTTGGTTTGGGTCACACCTGGTAATGCTTAGGGCTTACTCTTGGCTCTGTGCTCAGGGGTCATTCCTGGTGGGCTCAGGGGACCGTATGGGGTATGGTCAAACATAGGTGGGACGCGTGAGGGCAAGTGCTTTACCCATTGTACTATCTCTCCGGCCCCTATTTTGGGTTGTATTTTGTGATTGGGTAGATATGTGGAGTCAGACAGACACTATTGGGCCTCAGGGTCACTGGAGAGATATGTGGGGGTGAGAAGGAGGGAGAGCGATGGTGAAGTTGAGTTTTTTAGCTTGGAGGATTGTAGGGATGGTTAATTATATTAAAATATTCTGACTTTACAGTAGAGTAAGACATGCTTAGCTTTAGATTTTATGAAGCTGGGAGATTTCGATTCTTTGATTTCTGCTGTTTTCTTCAAACCATTCTGTTCCCCTGGTATATTGATCATTACCATAGCTGCTACAAAGCAAGGTGTAGTGGATAGTATGTGGGTTCTCAAAGGAGAAACTGAATAGGAAAGTAAGTTTCAGGAGGGGTAGGGTCATTACTGAGGCAAGTGTGACTTATGATTGTCATATATTTAACATCACATTAAGGTCGGTGTCAATCAGTGTTGTGGTGTAACTGTTTGAGGTATTGTTGATGACATACGGTATCCACTGTGTGAATGGTGGTCCCTCTGTATTCTTTATTTTTAAAGTCATATGTTAGAGAACTAAGCACATTTAAGATGTGTTAAAATATACTCTGTGGGGGGCTGGAGTGATAGTACAGTGGGGAGACCTGGATTCGATCCCCGGCATCCCATATGGTCCCCTGAGCACTGCCAGGAGTAATTCCTGAGTGCAAAGCCAGGAGTAACCCCTGTGCATCGCCAGGTGTGACCCAAAAAGAAAAAAAAAAACACTGTGAAAGAGATGACTTGTATAACAAAATGGTATTATAAAGGATTAGAAGATGTAGAGGGTTAGTTTCAGTGAGAAGTTTTCACACAACATTAAACTAGAAACCAAAACTCTTTACTGGGGCTGCCTTGTCTTAGCTATTAGATTATCTCTCTCTTTAGGGTTCTGGGGAAGGAATGTCTTCCAAGACTGACCAAGCTCTCCCAGATGCTAAGGGGGCCAAGCGGCTCTCCCGGGGATTATTAGTAGTTCATTCTAGCCTGACAGTGAGGCGCTGCTCTGGCCCTCCAGAGCCAGGAGTGACCCAGGCCACCTTGGCTGTACCCAGGGCCTCCAGGCTTACTCAGCCATGCCGGGCTGGTGGTGGGGATGAAAGGTGCTGGGGACCCAGCTGGGCTCAGCTTCATGCAAGGCATGGACCTTAACTTACCCTGTGTTGTCCCTCTGCCACCTTTTATTTATACTCCCCCCTTTTTTTTTTGCTTTTTGGGTCACACCCAGCGATGCTCAGGGGTTACTTCTGGCTTTGCACTCAGGAGTTACTCCTGGCAGTGCTTGGGGGACCATATGGGATGCCGGGGATCGAACCCGGGTTGGCCGCGTGCAAGGCGAACGCCCTACCCGCTGTGCTATCGCTCCAGCCCCTATTTATACCCTTAATGTCATTTCGTGTCATCCTCTATTATAGTTGAGGGTTATGTTTCAGATCCAGGAACACCCTAAACTCTTGTCTGGAGGGTCTTCTTTTAGTATACTAACTCATTACCCTAGAATATTTTCTTGAACCACAGAGTGATTCAGTTTGTCACTCTCTCAGAAGGCCTTTTCCATAGTCTAGGTTCCTACCTCCTTCCTTTTGCTACCTGTACTTTGTTAATGGTCCTTAACAGAACAGTTTTGTCTGTTTACTTCTTTTGTGTTCTACTTCAGAATGAAAGCCTAAAGACAGGATTGTTCAAGATTGTTTACATTTTTTCTCTTGAGTTCCTAGCCAAAAAGCCTGGCATATAATATTTATGCAGTAAATCTTTGTTGAATAAATAACTGACATGGTAATGTTCAATTTGACATAATTTTGAAAGGGTTATTGTAAATAAATTGCAAATTTTTTTTTATATGACTTCAAATAGAACTTATGTCAGGGTTAGCTTAGAAGATAGAGAATTTTCTGTTCTGTATGGACTTGTGTGTGGAATCAACATAACTAAAGTGTTATCAAGAGTTGTATACCATAAATGTGTTTGGTCATGTCTTAATGAGGATTGTAAGTAAAATAGTTTTCTTTTTTTATAATGTTTGTAAATAAGAAGTAAATATAAGAATCAGATGTGAGGATAAAAATATTTGTTGGGTTGAAGAGATATTATAGCAGGGAGGGTACTTGTCTTGAATGCCTTGTGTATGACCCCTGAATATCACCAGTAGTGATCTCTGTGCACTGCTGGATATGAACTAAAACCAAAAATTGGTGAGGCTTAGATATGCAGCTTCATACTAATTCACCTCAAATTAATTTTTTAGTCGTCCTGCTATTATTTTGTATAGCCACAGGTTTCATAATGAGGACAGTACTTATGATGTGAAAGCATATTTTCTTTTATCAGGCAGATCCAGGAGAGAGCCTGGAAGAGGTTATGCCAAGCATACATCTTTCTTTTTCCTGTTCTCAGCAATCAGGTATATCCCTACAAAGGAAGTTGCTTTACTATGAGTACATATTCCCATTTGGATACACACGGCCACGGGAGTTAATGCTATTATAAGACAGACTAACAGTCCTTTAAAAAATATATGTAAGATATCAGCTGTAAGGGTTCTCAGAATAATCTATAGAGTACTATGAGAAAATATAAAAAAGATATATTTATTTACACACATGTATGTAGTATACATATGATATACATGTGTATATGTGTGTGCATATGTATACGTATATCTATAGAGTACACACGTTTTATATATATATATATCAGTATTTTAGGCTCTGGAGAAAATGAAATCATATAAGGGGAGGATGTAGTGGAAAATGGCGTGAGCATAAGAGATTGATTACTAGTCAAAGAGAAAAACCTGGCAGAGGAGACTGATTCTCTTATGTTCTCTATCATTGAGTTTGTGGTTAACTAGGGATGTGCTTTTCTTGGAGGAGGAGACAGTCGTGTAGAGTAAGTCCTTTAAAAACTATATTCTAATGGAAGCTATATTACCAATTGTGTACTCTGCTGTTTCACTGGGGTCCACTTTAGTTTTTGCTCCTTGAGTGATCTGAAGTGAAAGAATAGTATGTCAAATACTTATCTCCAAGGGTCCTCTGTAACCGAGGGGGATAATAAGTATTTTCTATTCTCTTTTCTATTATAAATGAATTATTTTGTGCAATATAGTCCCATAAAGACTATATATCCAATAGATACTCTAAATTAAAAGCCACTGTATTTTAAAAAAAGTGATATATTCTCCCATTTTCAGATTGTTCCCCCACTCCCACCTTCAGAGTTTGAAATACCGCAAAGGGAAGGAAAGAGCTGGAAACTCCCCAGCTGCGGAGGAACTGAGTTCCATGGTTAGATTCTTAAGGAGATATTTAGGTCTCGGTTCTTTATGTTGGTTTCTGGACCTCACCTGGTGGTCCTCCTGGCTCTGTGGTCAGGGGTCACTCCTGGAGGAGCTCCAGGGTTTTTATGGAGTCCTGGGGATTGAACTTGGGTCAGCTGTGCTAGACAAGTGCCTTCCCCGCTATGCTATCTTTCTGTCTCCAGGGCTTTGTACTTACTGGTTGTGATCTAAGTAAGTGGAATTCCCATTAAACCCAAAGAGATGAAAATCCCCAAATATCAAAAGTTTCTTTTATTCTTCTAGTTATCGCCCATGGGTGTCTAATTTCCTGTTTCAGCAGTAGTTAAGCAAAATAATGCTTCCAGAATCATGTTTCTGTGGTGTGAGATTGTTGTAGGAAACAGAGGAAGAAGAATCCAGAAAACCTTGGTTTCAGCAGCCTTGTCTTCTTAGCACAGAACCAGTAGAGAGCCAGCAGTGAGTGCTACATTCTTTGATTACCCTAGATTGAAGAGTGAGACTTGATTTAGACCATGTCAGCTTTCTAAGTTCTCCTAATTAAGGGCTGCACCATGTGTATGAGCAGACATCGTGAATGCTAGCGGTGGGGCAGTCCTGTAAGAGGGTGGGAGAAACGCAGCTCAGTTCCTGCTTTCACTCTAACCAGCTGGTTCAGTTAACACAAAATGGCTGAGGCTTGTTAGTAAGTGTTTCTTACATATTCTGGGGAAAAAAAAAATGTTACAGTTGTTGATCCTGATACTTGATATTCACTTGGGTGAAACAGTGAACCACAGTATGTTTGCATTTCTGAAACCAAATTGAACGCTAGGTTATGAGTGAAAGTCATTGGTTTTATTAAACCATTCTGTATACCGGACCATTTTTACATTAACACACAAGTATCCAAGAAGTATTATAGTTCCCCCCAAAGCCAAGTTGGTTGTGCTCTACAAACCTTTTATGAAATTAGGTTCTAGATAACCCGATTAATTTTTACATGTATAATTCAGTTTTTATGTCTATAATGATATGCATTGCATGCTTTTGCTGAAAATATTCTGTACTTTTTTTTTTTTTTTAATGGGAGGCACGCCCAGTGGTGCCGGGGACCACGGGAGGAATGCCGGTGCTGGTGGTCCCTGCTTTGTTGTGTGGGCCTGCCAGCTCAGTGCTCCGGCCCTCCAGTGAATGCCACACCCAGTGTGCTGAAGGCTGTGTGGTGCTGGGGGTGGAGCACAAAGAACTGAACGTGCCAGGCATGTGCTCTACCCCTTTGAGCCATATTTTGTCTCGGTATCTTTTCTTTTTTAATTCACCTCTTTTGGATTGACATTCTTTGCAGTATTTTAATTTACTTCTTGAGCTTTTCATATTGGTCACTCTTAGTGGCCGTGCTGCATCACACAACGCTGTTTAACTGTTATGATTTTCGGGTGTTTTGGTGGGGCTACAGCCAGCTGTGCTCAGGGCTTACTCCTAGCTCTGTGCTCAGGACTCGGAAGTGCTTGGGGAGCCGTATGGAGTGCTGAGGATCAACTTGGAGACCGGTGTGTGCAAGGCAAGCACGGCAGCCAGCGTGCTCTTACTGTGGTGTCCAGCTCTTAACGGTCTCTAAACATTTATTCTGAGGTCTTTGTGGGAAACTCATTAGAAAGCTTGGGAATTGCTTTTGAAATTTCAGTAGACATACTATGTATAGCAATGATATTAATTTAGCTGTGTTAAATATACTGATTTAAGCCATTCTGTAATTTCTAATAGAATTGCTAGTTTAAGAGTTGTGCCATACTGCTACAGTAAGTCTGAAAATCCTATCCCAGACCCCTTCAAATTTTATATTATTTTGGGGGTGGTTAGGTCAGAATGCATATCCCTAACCCATGTGATATGCAGAGTCTATTCCTGGCTCTGCTTGGGGTCACTACTTGGGGTCACTACTTGGGGGCAGTGGTTGGGACCCTACTATGCCAGACATCAAATCTGTGCACGAGGGGCTGGAGCGATATTTGCCTTGCACACGGCTGACCCGGGTTCGATTCCTAGCATCCCTTATGGTTCCCTGAGCACCGCCAGGAGTGGTTCCTGAGTGCAGAGCCAGGAGTAACCCCTGTGCATCGCCAATTGTGACCCAAAAAGCAAAAAAAAAAAAAAAAAAAAAAATCCTGTGCATGATATCTATTGGGGGTACAGATGGGGGTTGGGCTAAACCTGGCTGAGCCCAGGGCTTACTCCTGGCTCTCTGCTTACAGGATCATATGTGGTGCTGGGAATTGAACTGTGGTTGGCCCTAGGCAAGGCAAGCACAGTAACCACTACAGTATTTCTCTAGCCCCAGAAATAAAACAAGAGCCAGCAGCATCATGGTATGAAAAAATACTTTGTTCCTGTATTAGTTTTCTTTCCCTGGTGCTGCATTTAAAAGTTGACCTGTCGTTTAAAAAATTCTTTGTGAGAACACCTGTAGGTCTTCATATTACCCATGAACAGCCCCCAAAATATTCTGAAGAATGATGTTTAAATGAAAATTGGCTATGTTACAAGTTATTATTTTTCGCATACTTCAAATTACTAGCCCTGAGCTTCATAAAATGCTCAGGGGCATATTAAGCTACTATTGTCTGTGAAGATCGAGTGCTGTTTCTGACTATGTAAGAAGAAGATCCTGTTTTGAATTTCATATCCACCCTGCACTGGGGTTTCATCCTGTTGTGTTAGAATTGAGAAGAGATAACTGTTATTAAAGTTCTTATCTCAGACATAATAAACTAGAGGTAGAGAGTAGCAAAAGATCACATTTAATTTTTATTTTAAACACAAAAGTTGTGGAGTTATTACAGCTGATTTGCTAAGTTTTAAAACTTACTGAATAGAAAAAAGATTGGATAATTCTTCTATTACTTGCAATTAGATATTTACTTAGAACGCATCTTATTTACTCTAGTTATTAAGAAGTATATAAGAAAGTTGCTTCTAAAGCTTAATAGAATTAAAAATCATACTATCTAAACTGTACTTTATAATTTTGTTAAATATAATTTCCATGCTTATAATTAGAAGAATGTTCTTTAGTAAATAATGTCATTTCTTATGTTTCTTAACACTAATACTGCATTTCTACCAAGTTGTATGAGCACATTGGAAACCGTCTAGCCATCCAACCACATCTTGATAGATTTTTTTTTTTTTGGTATGTGTGATGCTAGGGATTGAACTCATATATGCAAGGCATTTACTCTACCCTGAACAATATCCCTGGCCCCAGAACATATTTGTAAGATTTGTCTACAATAGTGTGTGTGTGTGTGTGTGTGTGTCCCCGTCTCTGTGTGTCTCCAGAGTTGTATCCAGGGCATCCCACATGTAGGACAGATAATTCTGTGTGTGTCTGCATTGAAAACCAGGGCCTTGGGGCTGGGGCTGGGGCTGGGTGTGGGGGTGAGAAGAAAAGTAATTTGGATTCTTTACAGTGTCTTTTTGATTTTTCTGTTCTATTTTTTTCTATTTGTTAACTTATATTTTAGATAGTTTTAGAACTCATTTAACTCAGTTACTGTTTGTTACTGTTAATGGAAAGTAGTTCTAGATCTGGAGATAAAAGGTATTTTTTGTATTGTTGCTTTTTGTTGTGCATGAATAACTTTTTTGGGTAGTAATTGATGCAGTGTGCCAGAACTTTCTATAAATCCCTTCTTTTTTTATTATAGATCTCCACAGGATAAAAGAATACTTCTTGTGAATTGTCAGAATAAGAGTCTTTCACAATCTTTTGAAAATCTTCTTGATGAACCAGCATATGGTTTAATACAAGTATGTATCTTAAATCTATCTTTTGCTAATCTCACTTTATTATTTTATATGTCTTCTCCCTCTCATTTGGTCAAACATACAGAATGAGACTGGTTATTTGGAGGCTTTTGGGGACTATTTTCTGTAGCTTGGAAATGGTATATTTCATAATATTTTTAAAATTTTTAAAATTCAAGAGCTTCCTTGGGTTTTCATTTGCTCTGATGGCAATTTTATCTTTTATTATTAAGCTGAAATTGGATGTCAGTAGATTTTATTAACATAGTTTTTATTGATTAGCTTAAAGGTAACAGATTTTTTAACGATAAATTTAGCAAAAATATGAATTGATTTCTCATTTTCTAGTTCAGTAGATTGCTTTGAGATAATGACAATCACATTTTCTTTAGAGTATTCAAGTATATTCTTCCTAAAAATTTTCATTTAATAGAGACAAAAATGAAGTTAATTTTTCATTAAGATTCATGTGTAATGAAATGGCTATTTGTTTATTCAACAAATGTTTGAATGCTTACACTGTCATGGATTTCTCATCTTGGTTCCAAAAGAAAAGCAAAAGAAAAGAATGAGCTTTTAAGGAAGGTGGGCAAGAGATTAAATATTGACTAAAATAGAAAGTAAGAGAAATGTTTTTGTTGCTGTGAGGACAGTATAGATAGACCTTTGGGAGTAACTGTTCTGGGATCCAGAGAGGGCACAGGTGCTCTTGACAGTTCTGGGAAGGGGTTGGAGAGGGGTCCAGATGGCGGCTCGGGACAGTTGTCCTGAGAAAGGGCCTGGGAGTTTGAGGTGAGTTTGAACCTGCAGTGATGCTGCATGCTTCAGAAACGCGGGCCTGAGAGCTCCACGGTGTGAGGATTCCAGTGGGTCAAAAACAAGCAAAACTTTTTTTTTTGCTAAATATGAATAAAGAGGCATTTTGGGATTTAGAAGTAAATCCATGGGGCTGGAGCAATAGCACAGCGGGTAGGGCGTTTGCCTTTCATGCGGCCGACCCGGGTTCGATTCCCAGCATCCCATATGGTCCCCTGAGCACCGCTAGGAGTCATTCCTGAGTGCAGAGCCAGGAGTAACCCCTGTGCATCGCCAGGTGTGACCCAAAAAGCAAAAAAAAAAAAAAAAAAAAAGAAGTAAATCCAAATAGTACAAAATTTCTACTGTACTTCCAAATAGTACAGTATTTCACTGCCTTTTAAGACCGCATTGTCCAGAATACATCACTGGTGTCAGCATGATTTACTAGTCATACAGTTAGATTACAATGTGAGATAATATTTAAGCATTTTAAACTTAGCTATCAAATCAAATACCTTGCATTACTCTAGTGTGGTACTGCACACTTCAAGAAATATTCTTTTTGCGAAGGCAGGACCGCTAGACAGAAGAAAGCTGTTGTGGGCCATGCATCAATGGAAAGTAAGCACTGCATATGTTTCTGATGTATGCAGATTGACCAAAGCCTGCAAATCATTTATCTATAATCAGTAGGATTACTTGCTATTTATTTCCCAGAAAAAAACTAAATTTAAAGATAATCATAGACCACTTTTAGTTCTGATTCCCTCCTTAAAACAACTTTGACTTTTTAAAATCATAAGATATTTGTATCCTTTATTTGAATTAATAATGTTATTATCTTTTCCTACTACATAGAAAATTAAAAAGGATCCTTATACAGCAACAATGGTAGGATTTTCCAAAGTCACAAACTACATTTTTGATAGTTTGAGAGGCAATGATCCTTCCACACATCACCGGCCACCTTCAGAAATGGCAGATTTTCTTAGTGATGCTATTCCAGGTTTAAAGATAAACCAACAAGAAGAACCAGGATTTGAAGTCATCACAAGAGTGAGTAGAGATCTATATTTAACTCTACATTTTAAGAAGAGAAAAATTTTTTTAATGAATTTGAATATTGTAGAGCTAGAAATCCAGTTTTGATTATATCTTTTTTCCTTATAATCCCTCTGCCTTCATCCATAATTCTGACAACCTTTCTTGTTGAATGTTATCGCTTAACAACTAGTAGTACTTGCTTTTCTCCAAACTCTCTGCTTGTTCCTTATTGGCTGGAATTTATATATGGTAGTTATTTTTGGATCTCTTTTGTTTACATTTTGGTACTGATCATTGAATGCATAGTAGAAGTGAATGAATACTGAACTTTGCAATTGCCTTAATTTCTGTTTCTAAGTTATGTATTCCTCAATAGTTAGTTAGGACATACTACTTTGGGACTTTCATTCTTTTGGGAAACTTGTTTTAGGTTGATTTTTGGTCCTGAACTGTACAAATTTTTCCTTTTTTTAAATTTTCCTTTTGCTTTGAGGCCATACCCAGTAATCACTGTATCAGCATATCACTGTCATCTTGTTGCTCATCGATTTGCTCCAGGGGGCACCAGTAACGTCTCCATTCTGAAGCTTGTTACTGTTTTTGGCATATTGAATATGCCACGGGGAGCTTGTCAGGCTCTGCCGTGTGGGAGAGATACTCTCGGTAGCTTGCTGGGCCCTCTGAGAGGGACAGAGGAATCAACCCGGGTCGGCCTTGTGCACGGCAAATGCCCTACCCGTTGTGCTATCGCTCCAGCCCACAATACTCGGGTCATAATCCTGACTCTGCACTTAGGAATCACTACTGGCTGGGCTCATTTTGCACACATGATACAGGAGATCGAACCCAGCTTGGCCACATTCAAGGCAAGCTCTGAACTTCCTGTGCTAAGACTCTGGTCATACTATACATTTTTATATATGCTCACCATGAATTTTGGATCTGCTGCAGTTGTAGACTACATACAGTTAGAAAATTATCACGTGTATAGTTCTTAATGAAAGTGTTTATATTAAAAATGGTATTTGAAGTTACCAACATTTGTTAGTTGAATTGAAAAAAACTAAGTGATATCAGTGGAGTTAATGGATTGTGTATCACTTCTGAAAACTACAAAGTTTAGTTTAGAATAAAATTAATTTTAGAATATGATTAATGAAATGATAGTTGAATTTTAAAAGTATGATTAATAAGGAACACTATTTAGTTCTAAAGGTTTCTTAGCAAATTAACATGTTGCATGTTTTATATGGTTGTAATCAAAACATGATAGCAAATGTTCTCTTTATTGGGGAGTGGGGTGGGGAAGGGGCTATCTGGTGGTACTTAATTGCTTCTCGAAGCTCTGTGCCTCCTGCCAGTGCCCAGGAGGCAGTGTGACAAACGGTCAAACCCAGAACTATTCTCCAGCCCCAGCAAAAATTTTCTATCTCTGAAACAACTACTCAGTTGTTTTGTTGGGTTGGGGGAGCTCCTGAATGGTTAGGTAGCCTAGGGGTTCATTCTAGTTGTTCTAAGCCAGCTGGAAAATGAAATATTGGGGGTTTTGGGGATTTCCAGGTGGTCCTTGGGGATTTTCAGGTGGTGCTCAGGGGCCTGCCTGGGTACATCTGGTAGTGATGAGGAGATGGAACTAGTGTCAGCCCCAACCTCCTTACCCTTGTAGGATCTCTCAGACCCCAATCATTAATCTGTGTAGTAAAAGGGAAGATAGATAGAATGCTTATCTTACAGTTCACAGCTGAACATTGAGAATGATATTTTAGTATTTAATTTCAGTTTCTATTTATGATGACTTCATTTTACTGTTTAAAATGTATTCCTTGCTGTTAGGAAAGATGAAGTTATGAAATTTGCTTATAAGTGGATGGACATAAAGAGTATCATGCTAAGTAAAATGAGTCAGAAAGAGAGGGACAGACATAGAATGATTGTGCTCATTTGTGGAATATAAAATATTATAAGAGATTAATACCCAAGGACAGTAGTTTAGAATAAAATTAATTTTAGAATATGATTAATGAAATGATAGGACCAGGAAGACTACTCCATGGTTGGAAGCCTGCCTCATGAGCTTGGGGAGAATGCAGCTGGGATAGAGTAGGGATCACTAAGTCAATGATGGTTGGAAGGATTGGTCGTGATGGGAGATGTGTGCTAAAAGTAGATCAAGTACAAAACATGATGGCCTCTCATTATCTGCAATCTGTATTGCAAACCATAGTACCATTAAGTAGAGAGAGAGAGAGAGAGAAAGAGTGTAATTTTCTGCCATAGAGGCAGGGGGAGGGGTGGGATATGAAGGTGGGGTAGAGGGAGGGATACTGGGGATATTGGTGGTGGAAAATGTACACTGGTGGAGGAGTGGGTGTTATTGTATGACTAAATCTCAAACATGAAAGTTTTGTAACTTGTAGCTTATGGCAATTAAATTTTATGAAACTAAATTTTAAAAAACTGTGTTCCTTGTTGCTCATCTTGTTTTAGATTGACTTGGGAGAACGACCTGTTGTACAAAGGAGGGAACCAGTATCCCTGGAAGAATGGACTAAGAACATTGATTCAGAAGGAAGAATTTTAAACGTAGAGAGTATGAAACAGATGATATTTAGAGGGGTAAGGGCTTTAATATGAATTATTTTTTCAGCTGCTAGTAGTGAGGTTTTCTTTCCCCTTTCTGTACACATCCCCTCCTCCCTTCTGCCCTGCATTGCAGAAAGGAATGAATTTTAACGATGATGCCTTAAAAACCCTGTAGGTATGTGTGTATGTAGTTTAATAGCACGTCTTGGCTTTGTGAGACCTGGGCTTTGATCTCAGTTTGCCCTCAGAAAATCTCTGTATGCAAAGTCACACACTCCTGAGGTCTCTGAAGTTGAGTGAGGGAATACCATTAAGTCTAGGGCAAGATCCTTTTTTTTCTTAGTTGGAATTCTGTGACTTTTGTGAAGGATGTCACTGTCACGGTCTTCCCGTTGCTCATTGATTTGTTTTAACGGGCACCAGTAACGTCTCTCATTGAGAGACTTATTGTTACTGTTTTTGGCATATCCAATAGGCACGGGTAGCTTGCCAGGCTCTGCCGAGTGGGCTCGATACTCTCGATAGCTTGCTGGGCTCTCCGAGAGGGGCGGAGGAATCGAACTCGGGTTGGCTGCGTGAAAGGCGAATGAATGCCCAACTGCTGTGCTATCGCTCCAGCCCTGTGAAGGATGTACATACCCCAATAGTGGAAGTCTTATCTTGGAAGGATTATATTATGAAGAACAATCAGTCCCTCTGTCTGAAATTGTACGTTTTATGTGGGACCTTTTCCTGGAAGCTTTATCACATTTTCAATCTCTTTTCGGGGTTCTGGAGTGGAGCAGGGAGGTTGTGGGGCTGCAACCTCATGATGCTCAGAGGCCGTTTCTAGTGGAACTCGGGGGACCTTGCTCTACCAGGAATTGTATCCTGGCCTCTAGTAATCTGTAATCACTGAGCCCCACATCTTCAGAATCTTTAAGTCAAAAGCATGTAGTACTTATTTAATTAAGCTGTTTTTTAATCTGTAAACCTCTGAAGATATTAGACTTTTTGTTTACATATTTGAACTTATATATTTTCTCTTTTATAAATGTAAAAATGTGCATGTTTTTCTTCAGGGACTTAGTCATTCATTGAGAAAGCAAGCATGGAAATTTCTTCTGGGTTATTTTCCTTGGGACAGCACCAAGGAAGAAAGAACTCAATTACAAAAGCAAAAAACGTAAGTGATGGTCTTTTGTTTGTCCATCAGTGAAATTAAAGTAACTCAGCCATACAAATTAGCATAGGGTTTCATAATGAGGATTTAAGCTGGAGTACAGGAAATTAATTGTTATTTTTATTTGGGCCACATCCAGAGATATTCTGGGTCACCAGGGCTATCTATACCTGGCATTGCGTGTGTGACCATGTGGTATGAGGGTCTGAACGCAGGACATTGCGTATTTGAGCTGCCTCTTTGTTTCCCAAATAATTAATCTTTTTAGTTAAAAAATAAGTGATCAGTGAGCACTGTAGTTACTTCAGATAGGAACACTTTTTTTTTTTTAATAAAGGATCTTAGTGCAGTTATGTTGGTGAAGGTGAAACAAGTTGGTTAAAATGTACCAAACACCCTGTTTTGCATACATCTTTATAATTACTAAATTATATAAATGGTCATAAAAAGTTTCTTTTAACTTAGGTTAATTCTTTTTTTTTTTTGTACTTTTATAACAAAAGCTAGCTCTTCTTTGTTTTGGGTGAGGATCTCTTTTTAAGTAATTTCTCATTTGAAGAGAGAAAAAAAAGATCAATTTTCTAGTTAAACTTTTTGTTCTCAGTTGTCAGTCTAGCCTATTGTTGTTTTTGTGTTTGGGGGTCACACTTGGCAGTGCTCAGTGCTTACACCTGGCTCTGCTTTCAGGGATCACTCCCGGCAGGCTTGGCGGACCATATGAGGTGCTAGGGACCAAACCTAGCTTGGCTGAGTACAAGGCAAGCACCCTACCCACTGTGCTGTTGCTCCAGCCCCAGTCTGGACTGGCTTAAAGCAAACTCTTGATTATTATGAGCATATTCAAATTCTTGAGACTTGTTACTGTTTTTGACATATCGAATATGCCACGGGGAGCTTGCCAGGCTCTGCCGTGCGGGCGGGATACTCTCGGTAGCTTGCCGGGTTCTCCCAGAGGGACGTAGTCTCACAGTGGAGACATTACTGGTGCTTGCTCGAACAAATCAATGAACATTGGGACGACAGTGCAGTGCTATTCAAATTCTTAGTCGTTTGTCTTTTTTTTTTTTTTTTTTTAAAGAACACATGTACAAGTGTTCTTTTTTTTTTTATTCTTTCGGGTAACACTTATTGATGCTCAGGGGTTACTCCTGGCTCTGTACCCAAGAATTACTCCTGGTGTTGCTTGGGGGGCCATATGGGATGCCAGGGATTGAACTGGGTCTGCTGCGTGCAAGGCAAATGCCCTACCTGCTGTACTATCACTCCTGCCTCCTGGACATTTTTATATTAATGAATTTCTGCAATAAATAGACTGTAGAACTCATGTTACATGTCACATTTTTAAAAATCATGTAAATTTTTATTTGTAATTATTCCAAAATTTTAGTAATTAAGGTATTAAATGACTAGAAGAATATTAGGTATGGAATTAAGATTGATGTAAATGTTTCCTGAAAATCATATCTGAAATTATTCGGGTAGCTTAAGCAAAGGTTATGACTTAATGTAAAGTTATTTTATTTTTCTTTCATTTTTGCTCGTTTAAGCATGACTTTTTAAAACATAAATGTACATTTCACTAGTACATAAACCTTATTGTAGCAAAGCTCTCTCAAATGGTTTTTAAATAAAATTTTCAAAAACTGTGTGTGTAAAAAAATTTATTTTTTTTAAAGTGATGAATACTTCAGGATGAAACTGCAGTGGAAATCTGTCAGTGAGGAGCAAGAGAAGAGAAATTCGAGGTTAAGGGATTATAGAAGTCTTATCGGTAATCTTTTCTTAATGATTTTAAAAATACAAGAGGTTTATATGAGAAATCTTGATAATATTTAAAATATGAGGTACATGGTATAGAATTAGGACTCAAAAGTAAAACTGGAGAGTATGTTATGCATAATGTTTCTAGTTGTTCTGTTTCAATAGTTACATGAATTTGGTTAGTGTACTTATGAGTACTGTTAGATTTTATTTTCAGTTTTAGCATGAATATACATACACATGGTTTGCTTTATTTGCATTTGAATTGTGTTAAAATTTGTTTCTTCCCATTACAAAAATAGTGTTTTATTATAGAAAAACTAGCATCTCAGTGTGAGCAAAAAGAAGAAATAGTTTTTTATGTAATCTAGATAAAATTCTTATTAGTTGCTTAGATTTTTATTATCTAGGTCGTCTTTAAATATGCTTTACTTCATTTTTTAATAAATGACCTGAGTCATTTTTTTAAAAATAGTTTTTGAAAACTGACTTCATTTAGGAAAAACTTGTTTCTCCCAAAAGGCATTGATAGAATTTTCCATTAAAGGTAGACTTACTTTGGGCTGGTGAGAGAGCTCAGATGGTGAATCTGCTTAGCATCTTGTGGGCCCTGAGGCACTGCCTGCCTCTCACACACTGCTGCTGTTAGCCTGGACCCCCTGAGTTCTTAAGCAGGAAAAAGAAAACATAGACTCACTTTAAAATTGTATTAGTTATCTGATTGTAGTAATAAAGTTGGTGTAAGTTATTGCAGGACTGCACGTGGCTACCACTCTACAAGTTCCTGCTGGTCATAACCCCTAGAGTTAAGAAACTTGACTCCAAGCATTACCCTGAGCACAGAGCCAGGAGTAGCTCCGCCAACTGCTGATGCGGACCAGCTCCTCTGGCAACTGTGCAGGGCTGGGGAGCAAATCGGGCCACCCTGCATGCAAAAAGCATGTGCTTAGTCTCCTGGTCTTGCTTTCTTCCTTTTGAACATAAGATCATTAAAGTAGAAAGGACCTTAGAGACTAGCTAGCAGGCATTTTTTAAGCCTTTCCTTTACCCATTCCATCCTCTTCCTTTCATCAAGCAGTGGTAAGGATGACACTCATCTTCTGAATTTTTCTTGTGTCCTAATCTTAACTTTATCTAGGAAATTAGATTAAAATATAGGTGTTCTAAATATTCATAATGCAGTTGAATTATAACATACATTCATTTCTTTCATTTTTAGCAGGTAATAAAAGTGAAACCCAGGAAAGATTAGTAAATTGTCCTATATTGTCTATCTAGTTAAGTATATAAGCCAGAATAATTTAAAAGTGCATCATTTCTTAATTGGTTTTTTAACAGTATCATGCTTTCCAGCAGTAAAACAGAATCTATGAGGTTGACTTTGGACTGGAGAAATAGTACAGGTGTTAAGGTGCTTAACTTGCACATTGTTGATCCTGGTTTAATTGGCATAGAATATGGTACCCCAGCACTCCCAGGAATGATCCCTGAGTTCAGAGTCAGGAGGAAGCCTTGAGCACAGTTGAGTGTGTACCACCTCCCCTGCCCCTTTACATCATTTGGCAGGGTGGGTGGTGGGGAGCAGCTTTAAAGCATTCTTTATCTTTAATACTTCCGCCCCCTCCCCCCTACTACTTTTTAGGAAAGATACCATATTTTTCTTTTAAATAAATTAACTTTTTTTTTTTTTTTTGCTTTTTTTTGGGAGGGGGTTCACACCCAGCTATGCACAGGGGTTACTCCTGGCTCTGCATTCAGGAATGGGGACCATATGGGATGCTGGGAATCGAACCCGGGTTGGTCAAGTGCGAGGCAAATGCCCTGCCTGCTGTGCTATCGCTCCAGCCCCATTAACTTTCTTTTAAAAAAGTACAAATACACTGTAGCTCTGTCGACTGTAGGTCCTGTAGATACAGCTAAGAAGTTGAACTTAATTATGAAGAGAAAATATTGGAGCCTTTTAAGTAAGACTATCTTTTACAGATTAAAAAAAAATTTTTTCTACTTGGTCAAAAGTGGATTAAAGAGCAGGAACAGGAAGGCCACTGAGCATGGATAGTTTCAAGCAAGAGATGTGGAAAAGTAGTTATATTCAATTTATGTTTTTGGTAGATTTGGTAAGGCTGTTTGGTACATTAAATACGTGATATGGGGCTGGAGCAATAGCACAGCGGGTAGGGCCTTTGCCTTGCATGCAGCCGACCCAGGTTCAATTCCCAGCATCCTATATGGTCCCCTGAGCACCACCAGGAGTAATTCCTGAGTGCATGAGCCAGGAGTAACCCTTGTGCATTGCCAGGTGTGACGCGAAAGACAACAACAAAAAAGAAAAGGTAATAAAATAAATACATGATATGAAAGGGAGAGAGAGAGAAATCAGGGATGGGGCAGTATTCTGTATTTTTTATTGGGAAGTTCAGCCACAGCTGGCAGTGCTCCTGGGGCAGGGTTCAGGCCTGGCCCCAGCTGGTGTTTGGGAGAATGGGGTTTGGGGTTAGAACCTGGGAGTCATGCCTGCAAAGCATATGCTCTCGCCTAGCAGTGCCTTTGGTCCTCAACTCTGTATTTCTTGACTGGAGATACTGGGTGGTTCCCTAATGGAGAGGAGAGCAATGGGGTAAGAATTAGATATTATATAAATAATACCTTGGTGTAAGGGAGCTAAAGCGTAAGCAAATGGCCAGTTGAATAATCTCAGCTAATCTGGCTTGGGTTTTTTTTTTTTTTTTTTTTTTTTGCTTTTTGGGTCACACCCAGCGATGCTCAGGGGTTACTCCTGGCTTTTGCACTCAGGAATTACTCCTGGCGGTGCTTGGGGGACCATATGGGATGTCGGGGATCGAACCCAGGTCGGCCAAGTGCAAGGCAAACGCCTTACCCGCTGTGCTATCACTCCGGTCCCCCGGCTTGGGGTTTTAAATGTGTGTCTTTGGTATAATTATTTGTGGAAAAAAAATAATGTTACCTAGAGAAAAAAGAAGCAGGTAAGAAGCTCAAGTAAATTCCAATCTTCAGAGCAATGTTTTTCTACTTTTGGTTAGGGATTTCCTTTGAAAACACATTGATTATTGGGCCAGAGAAGGGGTGGATAGGCCCAGGTTTGATCCTAGCACTGTGACCTCTTGAACACTGCCAGGAGTGATGCTGGACACAGGACCAGAGTTCCTAAGTGTACAACCAACTTTTTGCCACATTTAAGACAACTATTAAGATTTAAGTTTTGTATTTGCATAATGACAAAGTAAATTGTGGATGAATTAGTAAAACTGACTTAAATACTTTTACTAGCCATATCATGAAAATTTTGATGTTCTTATTTGGCGTATTTGATATGCCAAAAACAGGAACAAGTCTCACAATGGAGATGTTACTGGTGCCCGCTCAAAATAGATGAGCAGCGGGATGACAGTGATACAGTGATACTTGATTTTTTAATTTATTGGACCACTGTGAATTACAGAGTTACAGAGTAATTCGTGATTGAGTTTCAGGCATACAGTGATGAGCACCAGCCCCTTGACCCGTGTCCTCTTCTCTCCACCAGTGTCTCCAGTTTCTCCTCCCCTAGCCTGCCTTGGTGGCAGACACGTTTTCATTTTCTTTTTTCCTTTTAAGCACTGTGGTTTGCAGTAGTGTTCCTGATATCATACATATCACCTTTTCTTTTGTTTCAGGCCACACCTGGCTGTGCTCAGGGGTTATCCTGGTTCTGCACTCAGGAATCACTTCTTTTTTTTTTTGCTTTTTGGGTCACACCCAGCGATGCTCAGGGGTTACTCCTGGCTTTGCACTCAGGAATTACTCCTGGCAGTGCTTGGGGGACCACATGGGATGCCGGGGATCGAACCCGGGTCGGCCGTGTGCAAGGCAGACGCCCTACCCGCTGTGCTATCGCTCCGGCCCCAGGAATCACTTCTAATGGTGCTCGGGGGACCCTGTTGAACCTGGGTCTGCCGCATGTAAAGCGAGTGCTCTGCCTGCAGTACTCTGACTTTGGCTCACACGTATATCACTTATGTCCGTCCAGCACCCAGTTCTCATCTCAAGAGACCTCTTCCCCTTATCGTTGTTGCAATGGTTCCTTTTCTTATTTTGTGGTTTTAAAATAGATTCTTAATTTATGAGCCTTTTTTTGTATTTTGCTTATTTAAAAAATAAATGCACAATTTTATAGGTATGCTCCCTTATATTAAATCAAATTAACATACTAGAATATTGTTAATTATAAGAAATACGTAGACAACGGGCTGGAGAGATGCTAAGTAGACCATGTGTGTGCTTTGCATGCAAGTGGCCTGGATTGGGTCCCTGGCACTGCATGTTCCCCTGAGCACTGCCTTGGAGTCACCCTGAGCACCGAGCTAGGAATAGCCCATAAGCACTTTTGGGTGTGTGTCTTCCTCCCACCCCCAAAACAAAACCCTCCCTATAATAACCTAAGTTTCTGTTGATCTTCTACTGTTAAATTCTTATTGTAAAATCACTGTCACTATCACTTTCATCCAGTTGCTCATCAAGTTGCTTGAGCGGGCACCAGTAACATCTCTCATTGTGAGACTTGTTACTGTTTTTGGCATATCGAATACGCCGCAGGTTGCTTGCCAGGCTCTGCTGTGTGGGCGGGATACTCTTGGTAGCTTGCCAGGCTCTCTGTGAGGGGCGGAGGAATCAAACACGGATTGTCTGTGTGCAAGGTG
The DNA here is from genome assembly GCF_027595985.1 of Sorex araneus. Lineage (NCBI taxonomy): Eukaryota > Metazoa > Chordata > Mammalia > Eulipotyphla > Soricidae > Sorex > Sorex araneus. The sequence goes on from NC_073311.1 coordinate 14,578,801, forward strand.
AATGCCCTACCCACTGTGCTATCACTCCAGCCCATTGTAAAATACTTTTTCTATTTCTGTATAGTGACTGTTCCAGTTTTTTTAATTTCTGAGTTTTAAGATGGAACTGGAGTGATAGCACAGTGGGTAGGGTGTTTGCCGTGCACGAGGCTGTCCCAGGTTCGATTCCTCCATCCCTCTCAGAGAGCCTGGCAAGCTACCGAGAGTATCCCGCCTGCACAGCAGAGCCTGGCAAGCTCCCGTGCCATATTCAACATGTCAAAACCAGTAACAAGTCTCAGAATGGAGATGTTACTGGTGCCCGCTCGAGCAAATTGATGAACAACACGGGATGACAGTGACAGTGAGTTTTAAGACAGGACAGGGATGTGTAGAAATGTGAAGGAGAGCAACAAATATTTTGTTGAAGTAACATGTTTTGCGAGTTTCCCTATTGTTTTACACTTGCAATACTATTTCACCCTCAGTCCCACCAGTGTCTGTAACCCTTGACCACTCACTGTTTTTTTTTTTTTTTTTTTTTTTTTGCTTTTTGGGTCACACCTGGCGATGCACAGTGGCCACTCCTGGCTCTGCACTCAGGAATCACCCCTGGCCGTGCTCAGGGGACCATATGGGATGCTGGGATTTGAACCTGGGTCGGCCGCGTGCAAGGCAAACGCCCTACCCGCTGTGCTATCTCTCCAGCCCCGACCACTCACTGTTTTGAAGCCTGTTCTCTCGACCTCTACCCTCTGCACTTGGAAGCCTCAGCTGTCTTTTCTTCTTTTCTGTTGGTAGTATTTTGAGCTTGTTTCCATTGGAGATTGTCTAATCCATTGTTTTCTTAACCTTCTTCCAACTGTGGTCCCCTTCTGACCTTGTTTTCTTTCTGTGGTTCTCCTGTTCCCAGTAAAATATCGATCCTATTCTTGTGCTGTGGCCTTTAATTGATGTGAATTTTCATCTGTGGCCTACTAGGAATTTTCTGGGAACCATATGACCTGCTGTTCAGACATGCTGCTGTAATCTTTATGCTTGCTTCTTTACCCCATACATAAGCAGGATCATCTGGTATTGTCTTTTTTACTTCTGACTCATTTCACTTAGCATGACTACCCTCCAGTTGCGTCTAGATTGTGGCAAATTGCATGATTTTTCATTTCTCATAGCTATGTAGTATTCCATTGTGTATATATACCACAGTTTCTTTTTCCCTTCACCTACTGTTCAGCCTTTGAAACCTTGGCTATTTGAGTGATGGCTGTGGTCAGCATAGTATGTGTATATATTCTTGTGAATTATAGTTTTGGTATTTTTGGGATTGTGCTTGAAGGGGATCACTGGGTTATATGGAAGTTTTGTCCTTAATTTTCTGAGCAATCTCCACACTGTTTCCTATAAAGTTTGGACCAGACAATAGTGAGTGAAGATCACTTTCTCTCATAGCAATGATAACGTTTAGGTAGAGTTACTGAGTAAATGAATGATTTGAATCTCTTTAAGTTACTTCTTTCTAATTTACTGAGATATTAAAATTTAGGGAAGACCTTTTTAGTTGTAAAGTTTTATACAATAATATGTATCGGTACAAAAATAGATATCAGTGTTTGTGAACTGAATTTGTCAGTGCAGCTTGGGATGCATTCATGGTTTCCAAATGTGCTTTTAATGGTATGAAATCATTTCTAGTAAAATGAGAATTTTAATTTTTTCAAAATTAAAATAAATTGTTTATAATAATATAAACTGGATAAATGTATAAGAGAAAGGATGTAATTTATTCTGAAGATGATTATGGAACATGACAAAGAAGTGGGTAATTCTTCTCATAATGATGGAAGCAATTATGGCTAAAACAAATCCCTTTGATTACGCCTGATTGCATAGAAGCCTTTTTCATTACTGTTTGCAAATAATACTGCCTATCACATGCTTTCATGACTGGCATTTTATTGTGAACTAAAGTGAATTATTACTTAGTGTTGTTTTTAATTAATTAAAATGTTTCCTACTATTTAATTAGAAGATTTCTATATTGAGATAAAAATTGAAAAATAAAATACCCATGAGAAATTGAACTGTATTTTGAAAAATACTCCAAAATGTTACTTTATTCCAACTCTGAAATGGAATTTGATGAATTATTTTCATTAAGTAAAGTTTGGCAAAAGAATACAATTAATAGCTGGAAAGTAATTCTGTTTTAGAAATGTGAGCATTATAAAAATCTGGATTTTGTATAGCAAAACTCATAGACCTGAAAAATTTGAGGCTCCTAGAGGGCCAGGGGAAGGTGTGAGAGGAACTGCGGTGTGATGTTTGAGATCTCTGGTGGTGAGGGCCCCGAGACTACACATACACACAGCCGTGCAGCTCTGCGCCTGGTACTGTGCACTGGTGTAATCCCCTGCAAAGCAAGAACACTACAGTCTTAACAAGCTTTTGAACATATGCTATTTGAAAGATAATTCAAGTGTGCAATACTTCTCTCCTCAGAAAAAGACGTTAACAGAACAGATCGAACAAACAAATTTTATGAAGGCCAAGATAATCCAGGGTTGATTTTGCTTCATGACATTCTGATGACCTATTGTATGTATGATTTTGATTTAGGTAAGTTCTCCCCCTAAAGTTGTAATTAAATATTGATGTATATTTAGAATTGAAATATACCAGTTTATATTTATGATTTTGATTTAGGTACATTCTCCTCTAAAGTTGTAATTAAAAAAATATTGATGTTTATTTAGAATTGAACTTTACCAGCGTGTTGGACATATAATAGAGGGTGTGTGTGTGTGTGTGTGTCTCTGTGTGTGTGTGTGTGTCTGTGTGTGTCTGTGTCTGTGTCTGTGTGTTTGTGTTTTGGACCCAGGGCCGTAGACATTCCAAGTGTACACTCTGCCAGTGACCTATATTACCTGTCAGTTTTGTCTAATCATTTACTCTTACTGAGTTGTTTGGCTTCTTATCCTGTAGTAAAAGTATTTGCATAAAATACACATTCATTAATAGTTGGAGGGGAACAAAAATGATCAAAAACAAATGAAAAACCAAAAATTGAAAAATGAGCAGAAAAATTTAAGGGAGGGTGATTTTTAGTGCAGAGGCACACATCAAGGTGTTTCTGTGCAAGGTGCCTGATTCTTTTAGCGTATGTTCATAATGATGACCCTTTATTACCTGTAAAAGGGGCTGGGAGCATGTTTTATCTGTAGGATGTCTAGCCTCAATCTCCAGCACCACATGGTCCCCCCTAGCACTGCTGGGGAAACAGAGCCTCTGGTTACCAGGCCAGGAGCAGCTCCCTGGAAACCAGCCACCCTCCCCCTGGGGAAAAAAAACAAACCCACCAAACCTACAAAAAAAAAGACCTGTGACCAATAAAATGTTAAATTACTTTTCAGTACTCCGTCCCTCTCGGAGAGCTCGGCAAGCCACCGAGAGTATCCCGCCCGCATGACAGAGCCTGGCAAGCTACCCATGGTGTATTCGATATGCCAAAACAGTAACAAGTCTCACAATGGAGACGTTACTGGTGCCCACTCGAGCAAATCGATGAACAGCAGGAAGACAGTGCTACAGTGCTATATGTACTGAATAAAGATACTAATAAAATAATAATTTCGCTTGATATTCTAAATAAAGAAAACCTTCAGTTAACCTGGAAAACTGACCTTTGTGTAGATGAAAAAAAAATTTTTAAGTATAAAATGGTGTACACTAGGATGAGCAGAAGTTCTTTTGTTTTCCTACTCAGACAAATTTTCTGTGAACCCCTTCAGAAACTGTAGTAGTGCTGATTAAGATGTGCATCAGTCAGCAGTAGTACAGAATCTTTCCTTGAATACTAATTTTATACAGCTTAATCTTTAATTAAGAGGAATTTGTACATTAATTTTATTCCCACAACTGATGGCATACACCAAAGAACATCATGTATAAAATAAAACAGATTTAAAGCAGCCAGAATATGAAGATTAATTCAACTGCTTGCTTCAGCTAAGACTTAAGAGAAATATAGAAGCGATTCCATATGTAATCTGAAGACTTAAAAGGATTAGTTTCTTAAAAATTTTTATACCTTCTAAATTTTTATGCCTTAATTAATTTCATCCTAACTTTATATTAAAAAGTTATTTTGGTTTTTTTTTTCAGTTGAAGATGTTTTGTTGAAGTATCAAGTTTTTATACTTTAATGATAGAGTTTAAAATATTTCTATTATAGATCTAATGCAATCAAATTCAGATCAATTTTCTTTATGCTTTAATTGGTTTAGTCTTTGTGTTTTTATGTTTTTCAGTGTTTTTACTATATGTTGCTGTATTGGTAAATTTTAATAACAAAGTTTTTCTTCCATTTTTTAAATTCTTAAGTTTGTATTATAGGCTCCAGAGAAACAGAACTATTAAGATTACATATACACATTGAAACTTCTTTTCTTTTTTCGTTTTTTGGTTGGTGGGCCACACTGAGCAGTGCTCAGGGCTTATTCCTGGCACTGAGCGCGTGAGTCACAGCTGGCAGGGCTGGGCCCTGTGCCGTGCTGGAGAGGGCAGGGCTGAGCAGTCTTCACAGGTGTGCATTGTGCTCGTTGTAGCTGCAATATATTTGTTAAAATGCTTATTACGTTTTAACTTCATGTCACATACCTTCCCTTTTTTTTTCCTTGAAACTTTTCTCTGAGTATCTTAATCATTCCATTGTCTACTACTGTTACAACTGTGTATATGACATGGAACCCACATCTACATGTCTATTTGTGTTCTGTAACTACAGTAAAACTACTTAAGAAAACAACTGCAGGGGCCTTTCAGTTATGCTGGGGGTTGGGAACAAATCCCAGACAAGGGATACATCTCACTTTTCTAAAACTACTTTTTTTGTCACCAGAGTTGAGGTTGACAGGGACTAGACAGCAGTAGAGGATAGGACATAGGCTTGGGGCAGATGGCAAAATTTTACATAAGAAAATCCTTAAGATGTTTGAACACTCTGCCCCGCTATTACACAGTTGATGTGATTTTTCTTAAAGTAGTTTTGCATATATGGGTTTGGATATATACATGAAATCTTTTCCACAGATTACCCGAGATTCCACCGTTATTAATATACAGAAATTACCAAAATTAAGTGGTGTCTATGTGAAAAGGTTGAATATGAACTCAACATTTTTTGGGTTCAAGAATCTGGGTTAGTTGAGTGCTTACCTGCATGTCTGAGGGCCTTGGTTTGAGGGAGGAAGGGAACCATGCATCTCTGTCCTATGTGTAAAATCTAATTTTAAAATAATTAAGAAAACTGAGGGTTTTATAAGCTAGAGCTTAAAAAATGAGCAATTAACGATATGTTTAGTGAAAAGCAAAGATGAAAAAATTTTAAGTGAAGGGTCTTATTTTAGTTTCTAATTTTTGAATTAGAAATTAGACCACAGTAATAACTATTTAAAAGAGGTACATAATTTTGCCAAGACTCCTTTAATTAAGAGTACCAGTGATCTGGTTCCTGAGGTAGTTGGACCCTTGCCAGATCTTAATTTACTTCACTAACTAACACAGTTGCATGCTGTTGACAACTCAGACCTTGCAACTTTGTTCTAACTTTTACAGCACTTTCCTTTGGGACTTTCCCTTACCTCTTTGACTTCCTTTTAAAAGTCCATGCTTTTACATTGGATGTTTGCTGTCTGTTTTTGTCATTTCTGTTTTTTTCCTTGTAATGCTTTTGCACCTTATTTTGAAATAACATTACTTCTCTGGATAGTAGTATCTCCACCAAAGTACATGTTAGCTCCAGTGTATCTGCTTGACTTTTCACCTATACAACTCCTCTTGCTTACCTGTTTGTAGACTTTCTCTAATTCATTTCCTTATCTTGATTTCTGAAATCCAGGAAGGAGTAATTTTAATTACTGTGGTGAGGACATGCACAGAAGATACATAAAGTTTAAGTTTTCAGATACATGATTTTTTTTTTAATTCTTCTTAGGATATGTGCAAGGAATGAGTGACTTACTTTCCCCTCTTTTATATGTGATGGAAAATGAAGTGGATGCCTTTTGGTGCTTTGCCTCCTACATGGACCAAATGGTAAGAATGGGGGTTTCTCCTTTTCGTCAAACCAATTATGAAAGTTTTATCTTATGGTTAAGTCAATGAAGGAACTTAAAATTACTCTACTTCTGTTTTAGAATAGTCTTCTAGATGCTTGGAAATACTGGCATTGTGGTTTGTTTTTTTTTAAATTAGTGAATCACCGTGAGGTACAGTTACGTACTTGGAAACTTCCATGCTTGCATTTCAGTCGTACAGTGATCGAGTACCCGTCCCTCCACCAGTGCCCATTCTCCAGCACCAAAGATCCCACCAACTACCCCATCCCCCCATCCCGCCTCTGTGGCAGGTCATTCCCTTTTGTTCTCTTTCCTTTTGGGTGTTGTAGTTTGTGATATAGGCATTGAACGGCCACTGTGTTTGATCTATAGTCTACATTCGGCACGCATCACCCAACCCGAGCTGGTCCTCTGAACACTCTTTACATGGTGTTCCCTTCTCTATCTGAGCTGCCTTTTCCCTCAGCATTTGAGGCCAGCTTTGAAGCCATGGAGTAAACTTCCTGGTTCTTTTCTCTACTATTCTTGGGTGTTATTGTCCCATTCTGTTACTTTCTATTCCACAGATGAGTGCAATCTTTCTGTGTCTGCACCTCTCTTTCTGACTCATTTCACTTAACATAATACTTTTCATATTGATTCACTTACATGCAAATTTCATGGCTTCATCTTTTCTAACAGCTACATAGTATTCCATTGTGTAGATGTACCAAAGTTTCTTTAACCAGTCATCTGTTCTTGGACACTCTTGTTTCTTCCAGATTTTGGCTATTGTAAATAGTGCAGCAATGAACATACAAGTGCAGATGTCATTTCTACTATACTCTTTTGCCTCTCTGGGATATATTCCCAGAAGTGGTATTGCTGGGTCAAATGGGAGCTCAATTCTGATTTTTTTACATTCGTCCTTGCTGTTTTCCAAAAGGGTTGAATAAGTCGGCATTCCCACCAGCAGTGAAGGAGAGTCCCTTTCTCCCCCATTCCGTGCCAATACTGGTTGCTTTTGTTCTTTGGCTGTGGGCCAGTCTTTGTGGTGTGAGATGATATCTCATTGTTTTTTGTTTTTTTGCTTTTTGGGTCACACCCGGTGATGTACAGGGGTTACTCCTGGCTTATGCACTCAGGAATTACTCCTGGCAGTGCTCAGGGGACCATATGGGATGTTGGGAATTGAACCTGGGTTGGCCGTGTGCAAGGCAAACGCCCTACCCGCTGTGCTATCTCTCCAGCCCCTCTCATTGTTGTTTTGATCTGCATCTCCCTGATGATTAGTGCTGAAGAGCATTTTTTCATGTGCCTTTTGGCCATTCGGATATCTTCTTTGAGAAAGTTTCTGTTCATTTCATCGTCCCATTTTCTGATAGGGTTGGATGTCTTCTTTTTGTGTAGTTCAACCAGTGCCTTGTGTATCCTTGATATCCAATGGGTATTGGGTAAAAATCCTTTCCCATTCTGTAGACTGTCTTTGTATTCTGGTCACTGTATCTTTTGAGGTACAGAAGCTTCTTAGTTTAAGATAGTCCCATTTGTTTATCTCTGTTTCCACTTGCTTGGCCAGTGGCGTGTCATTGAAGGTACTTTTAGCTTCAATGTTGTGGAGGGTTTTGCCAACCTTGTCTTCAATGTATTTTATGGATTCTGGTCTGATGTTGAGGTCTTTAACCTATTTTGATCTGATTTTTGTACATGGTTTTAGGTAGAGATCTGAGCCCATTCTTTTGCATGTAGCTGTCCAGTTTTGCCAGCACCATTTGTTAAAGAGGCTTTCCTTGCTCCACTTCACATTTTTTGCTCCCTTATCAAAGAATTAGATGATCATATATTTGAGGGTGTGTGTAAGGATATTCAACCCTGTTCCATTGGTCTGTGGCTCTGCCTCTGTTCCAGTACCATGAAGTTTTAATTATTACTGCTTTGTAATAGAGTTTGAGGTTGGGGAAAATGATTCCTCCCATCTTCTTTTTCCCAAGGATTGCTGTAGCTATCTGTGGGGGCTTATTGTTCCATATGAATTTCAGGAGTGTTTGATCCATTTCTTTGAGGAATGTCATGGTATCCTCATAGGGATCACATTGAATCTGTACAATGCTTTGGGGAGTGTTGCCATTTTGACAATGTTAATTCTTCCAATCCAGGAGCAGGGGATATGTTTCCATTCCCTCCTGTCCTCTTTTATTTTGTGAAGTAGCGTTTTGTAGTTTTCTTTGTATAGGTCTTTTACCTTCCTTAGTTAAGCTGATTCCGAGGTACTTGATTTTCTGAGGCATGATTGTGAATGCGATTGCTTTTTTCACAGTACTTTCTTGGAAAGCCATGGACTTTTGGGTATTGATTTCATATCATGCAACTTTACTATAACAAGTCTATTGTTTCTAGGAGTTTCTTAGTAGAGGCTTTAGGGTTCTCTAAATATAGTATCATATCATCTGCGAATAATGAGAGCTCGATTTCTTCCTTTCCTACCTGAATGCCCTTAATATCTTTTTCTTGCCTAATCGCTATTGCAAGTACTTCCAGTACTATATTGAACAGAAGTGGAGAGAGTGGGCATCCTTGTATCATCCCTGATCTTGAAGGAAAGCTCTTAGTTTTTCCCCACTGAGGATGGTGCTTTCCATAGGCTTGTGGTAGGTGGCTTTGTCTATATTGAGGAAAGTTCCTTCAGTACCCATTTTGGCAAGAGTTTTCATCATAAACAGGTGCTGGATCTTATCAAATGCTTTCTCTGCATCTATTGATATGATTATATGGTTTTTGTCTTTTTTGTTGATATGATGGATTATGTTGAGTGAGAGGAATACTGGCATTGTTTTAAATAGAAAAAATTGGTGTGTTTACTGTAAAAGTTTAGGAATAATTTGATTTAATATTGTTCTTATTATTATTGTTCTTATTTAATATTGATGCTTATGTTCTGCAGAGGAGTTATGAGTCTTTATAAAGAAAACTTTGTTGGGGGTTCTTTTCTATTTTTTTTATTGAATTGCTTTGAGATGTACACAGTTGTTCTTGCTTGAGTTTGAGTCATACAGTATTCCAACACCCCTCTCTTCACCAGTATACATTACCCACCACCAGTGTTCCAGTTGCCCTCCAGCCACACTCCCCTCCCCCCACCCTCCTCTGTGGCAGGCACTTCCCCCCACTGTCCCTTTCTCTCCCCTCCCCACCCTCTCCCCTTCTTTCTCTCTTTTTCCCTCTCCTTTCCCTCTCCCTCCCTCCCCTTTTTCCCAGCATTATGTTTTGCAATTACAGAACTGGAGGTTGTCATGTTTGTTTCTTTACCTACGTTCAGCACTTAATTGTTGTCCAGAGTAATCATTTTCCAAGTATTGTCATAGTGGTCCTTTCTCTAGCCTAACTGCACCCCCTCCAACCTCCCCATCACAAACACACACCACTCCTGGCAAGCTTCCAACTATGCACCAGTCCTCTCAGCACTTGTTTCTGCTTTTCTTGGGAATTAGACTCTGTTTTTATAAAAAAAATTGATAAAATATTGAATTTAGTTCTCATGAAGTAGTTAAACTTTCATAGCATCTATTTCAGAAATAAAGCTTAGTCATGTCAGTTAATCTTGTCAACTTTTGTGAGCATTGGATTTTTGTCATTAATAGTAAGTGATTTTCCTCCAGGTGTGTTTGAACTACTTGTAATACACTTTCTTAGTAATTCACTGTTATTTTTCCTGAAGCATGTGATTTATTAGAGTTGCACTACCTATATACACATTAATACAAAAAGCACTTTATTGTTGGTATATTGCAGAGATGGTTCTAGGACAATAATACAGAGAGTATTAACAGAGAAATAATATAGAACAGTCTTTTCAGCTCATTTCTTGGGAAAAAAAAAAAGGAGCGGTGTAAGAGAAGATAAAGTAGATGAATCTTCAAAGACCAGACTGTTTAGGTCACAGTACTGTTTAAAAATAAAACCAATATACTTGATGCTGGCCCCTGGTGTCAGATACTGAAATGGCTTACTTGGAAAGGGGAGAAAGGTTCTGAGTATGCAGTAGTATAAAATGTCTCCTTTTAATAGTATTCAATTCAATTGGAGGGGTGCACATATTGAATTCAGTAGTTTAAAATTTTTTTTCTACTCTTGCTAATTTTTATCCCCTTTTAATTTTTCTCACTTTTGTCCATTTCCCTAAGTTCTTTTATCCAGGAGTTCACATAATTTTAGTTCTTTCAAAAATACATATGTTTAAAACATATGTTTAATAAGACTTGATAGTTTAGAAATGTTCTTTTTACTAAGTGAATTACTGAACATTGGAATTACTTAGTCTCTTACCTGGTTTAATGGTCTTAGATGTTTTGGAAGGATTATTAACTGCCGTAATCTGGTAATACTGGATTGTCTTTGCTGTCTTCATTGATTGAGTTTCCCTGCCTTCTTAGTTCCAGTTATACCCAAGTGCTTTAGAAATCTCAGCCATTGTTCTAAGGTCTGTACAGCTAATAGTAAATATATAAAAACTGTTATCTGCTTTATTTGTGATTTTTTTTCCCAGTAAAGCTGGTATGTTTCTTAATATAGGCACCATGCATTTGTTTAACTAGTTCTCTTGCTGTGCTTCTAGAATTTTCCTATTGAACTTTCCTCTAAGAACTGACATAAAGTTCTTAGTTTTTCTAGAATAAACACATAAATATTTCCTGTCAGAACTGACATAAGGTTCTTAGTCAATTTTTCTAGAATAAACACATGAATATTTCCCCAGTGCTTATCAATTTAGACCTCCATAGTAGGTATTCCAAAAGAATTAACATGAATATACTGCAATTAGATTTCCATAAAAGTAATTTTCATAGAATTCAGGTAATATTTGATGTTTAAATAGATTCTTGGCTTATGGAAAATACGTACGTGTATGCCTAATTATGTGCATGTATTTAGGTCTCAAATATAAAAATTACTTTCAGTACATCTGTAATAGGTATTTCAGTCATTTTTGTGTATGAAGCTTCAAGTTCTTTGTGCTGTCTTTTTCATAGTAAATGTTCTTTGTGTCTACCTTCCCCATATAGGATGGATTGGGGATTTCTCTAGTCTTGATTCTAAAGGATTTCCTAATATATTGTCTACTGAAATGTTTTTCATAATATTTGAAAGAAAGGTCATTATGTTGCAGTCCAAATAATCTGTCTGGTTATTTACCATTGCCTTGCTCTTGTTTGGATGTCCTTGAATCTGCGCTGATGCTCTTGGACTCCTTATTGTTTTACAGTTTAATTTCATGTAAGTTCATCTTTTTTGATGGCTGAGACTAATCTTGTTGATATTAATAGTGAAGTAGGCTGAGGCATAAACTTTGCCTATTATTATAAAAATATTTGCAAAATGACCTAATGAACTTCCGTATACTCATCTACTTTGCCATGTAGTCTAGTTTGTATCTTCTTTCTTCCTCTTCTTTCTCATATATGCATGTATATGTATATTCATTTATAATCTTTATGTATCTACTGTTGATCTCATTTCCCTTTTCCCAAGAGTAGCTACTTTTTTGAAATTGGCTGCTGTCATTTTGGACTGCTTTATCATAGAGTGGGTTGTTATGCTTATACTATGTTATATACTGTAGTATACAGCTATTTTCATACCAGATCTAGCTTCTGGCTATGCCACTATAACAGTAATGCTGTTAGCCAAAGAACCTTCCTCTACAGATTCTTATGGCAAATGTGAATAAACTACATTTCAAAACACTGTGTTAATTAAATTAGTTCCTGAACATAGTATAGAAAAACCAGTTGAGAACCAGTAGCTCTTCAAAATCTATCAGTAAAATAACATTTAATTGAATATCATCTTTAATTTGATAACTGCTTCTAATAATGCACCGTTATCTCTCAAACTAAAAATCAACTGTGAGGGGAGTATATATTTTAAGACTTTTCAAAAGTGTTGATGATTGATTTGGCTGAATTTATTCAACTTTGAAGATTATTAAAACATCTAAATCGTAGTATTTTTTAAACTTTTTGGTTTCAGGGCCCCATTTACCGCTTTGAATATTTAAAAAATATTTGCTATTTAAATATATAAAATATATATTTGTTAAAAGCAGGCTTTTGTTTATGTGGGTTTTATTTATGGCTTTTTAATCATACAGATAATTAGTATGAGAAATATATAAATATTAATTCTTTTTAAAACTACTGTAAACCTGTTTGCCATGAATGCATATAACATTTTTTAATGAAAAGTAACTTCCAAGACAAAAAAAAATTAATTTTACTGAGCAAGGGGGGGAATTGTTTTCCATTTTCAATTTTCTTTAATGTCTAGTTTAATAGAAGACAGCTGGGTTTTCATATCTGTGCTCGTATTCAGTCTATTGCAATATCACACATCATATAGCTTTTACACTTGTGGGAGAATTTAAAGTGCAAAATGCATATAATGTCTTATTGTAATGAAAGCAGCTTGACTTTACAGATTCCCCAATGTCATAAAACTGAAGAAATAATCCTTAAAAATGTGATGGATACATATTAGAACTAAAGTTAATTTCATTTGATAATTTGAAGTAATATTAATGGAAGTGATTTGATAAAAGCTTAATTCCTAATGAGTGCTCCTTTCACTTGTCTCTTTTACTTGACACAAATATTATCATTTTATGCTATCTCTGCATTCTTTATCTAAAATGACTGGAGAGAAAAAATAATGCTTGTTTTAAGACCAAGGAGTTTTTTCCCTATCTCTTCTTTATTCCTTTAGCTTTTTAATTAGTTATGTTTTTGGAGGGTGCACACCCATCGAAGTTCAAGGGTTGCTCCTGGCTCCGTACTCAGGAATTGTTTCTGGTGGTGCTTGGGGGATCATCTGGGATGTCAGGATCAAACCTGGGTTGGCTGCATGCAAGGCAGGTGTCCTACCTGTTGTACTATCTCTCTAGCCCCAACTTAGTTTTTTGTTTTTATTTTTTTTGCATAAGCAAATATTTGTCCTAAGATTCATGTTTCAGGTATTGCTATAATATAAAATTTATTAAATTTTACTTGTATGGTTATATTTATTTCTTTTTAAAGCATCAGAATTTTGAAGAACAAATGCAAGGCATGAAAACCCAATTAATTCAGCTAAGTACTTTACTTCGATTGCTGGACAGTGGATTTTGCAGTTATTTAGGTAGGTATAATGAATCAAATACTCAGCAAGTTGGAATGTATTACAAGGAAAAATGTAAAGAACTATGGGGCTGGAGCGATAGCACAGCGGGTAGGGCATTTGCCTTGCACGAGGCCGACCCGGGTTTGGTTCCCAGCATCCCATACGGTCCCCTGAGTACCGCCGGGAGCAATTCCTGAGTGCATGAGTCAGGAGTAACCCCTGTGCATCGCCAGGTATGACCCAAAAAGCAAAAAAAAAAAAAAAAAAAAGTAAAGGACTATTTAAAATATGTCTTCTATTGCTATCGTGTGGGACTGTTGGTTTAGAATCCCGCACCCCAAAAATAGGGCACCAAATTGTCATTGTATTAATATCTGCTTTAAAATGTTTATTTATAAAATTAGTTTGCTTGAATTAGTAGAAGGTAAATAATTTTTTTGGGGGGGGTTTGTTTTGGGACCATAGCCCGCAGGACTTACTACTCGCTTTGTGCTCAGGAATCATTCCCGGTGGGCTGGAGGAACCATTTTGGGTGTCTGGAATCAAACTTGGGTTGGACTACAAAGGGCGTACAAAGCGAACATCCTATGCACTATACTATTGTTCCAGCCCCAAATATATATAATTTTTAAAACTTTTTTATTGAATCACTGTAAAATAGACCCTTACAAAGATGTTTATGGTTGGATTTCGGTCACACATATTCCAACACCCATCCCTCCACCAATGTATGGTTCCCAGCATCAGCACCAGTGTCTCCGGTACCCTAGGTGCCTGCCTCTCTCTCTCCCTTTCTCCCTGTCTCCCTCCCCCCTTTTCTTCCCCCCCCCCCTTACCTCCTCTCCACTCTCCACACACCCCTGCCCTCCCCCTCCATCCCTGGGGTCATTGTGGTTTGCAATATTGATACTGAAAGGTTGTCAAGAAAATCTCTTTACCTACTTTTAACCCTCGGACCTTGTCCAGCGTGATCATTCCCAACTGCAATTGTCATACTGGTCTCTTCTCTATCTTACCAACCCACACACACTTGTGGTTAGTTCCAGCCATTGACTAGTCCTCCTAACCCCTATTTTCCCTGGCCATAGACCAAGTATATACAATTTTTAATAGTGTATGATGCATAGGAAATTGAGAAATGAAATGTCACTGTGTTCTAAGATAAATTAGTATAACTATAAACCATACATTTTATATTATTCTGTTTATATAGAATCTCAGGACTCCGGATACCTTTACTTTTGCTTCAGATGGCTCTTAATAAGATTTAAAAGGGAATTTAGTTTTCTAGATATTCTTCGATTATGGGAGGTAAGTTCTTAAATTGTTATGCAAATGTACAAGTTGTAGATTGAAACTGTTCTATAGAAATGTAAATGTATTATCACAGCCTATTTGAAATTTCCTACAATTCTCAGTTTTGTATTTTTTCCTTAAACAGTCATGATCTTAAGCTATTTTCTGGATTTTGTAACACTTTTTTGGTCACACCTGGCAGTGCTCAGTGGTTACTTCTGACTCCTAGTTGACTCAGGAGACCTTATGGATGCTGAGGCCGGCACCCTCCCACCTCCAGCCCCTTGAAGCTCATTATTATACATCACAATCTTTATGAAAGTTGGAACCAGCGAGTTTCCCAAACAAGTTCTCCACCAGAGACTTCCCTACACTTTTTCCTGTTAGCTCCTTTCTGCCTGAGAAATGCAGCATGGACAAGTGCTGCCAGAAATTCATTGAATTCATTCTATGGTTGATTCTGAATGAATTTCTGATCTTGTATGTGCAGAACCCTTTGACCGTTGCCAGAATTTTCGCAGCTCTCACATTCAGTTGGTGAGACAGCCTCACATGTAGCTGTGGCCCACAGTTTCCAGAAGCGAGGCTCCATGCCAGTGGTTTTCCGCCAGCAGACTGACGCTTGAAAGCCCTTGCTCAGACACTTCCGATTGTGTTCCTGTCATGAAAGACGGACTCTGTGATGCCATGTTCTGGTACAGAGTTCCATGTGATGGAATTGATAAAAGCTGAGATGCCACTCACAGTTGAAATGGAAGCAAGCCCTCTCATCTTTTTCTTTTTAAAAGAAATTTAAATTAAAGCTGAATACTAAGTATAAAAATAACAAAAATCCTACCATACTTATTTGGTGTATGTAAACATTTCTGCCTTTAAACTTGTTCTTTTCTCTTTTTCTGAAAAAGAAAATTAGACCTCCTTTTCTTTATCCCTGTACTAGCAGATATTTGTGATCATACTTTTGGTTTATATCCATTTTTCATTTTCCACCTAGGGCAACTTTTTTGCTTTGGTTTTGGTTTTTTGTTTTTGTTTTTTTTTTCTTTTTGGGTCACACCCGACCATGCTCAGGGGTCATTCCTGGCTCATGCACTCAGGAATTACTCCTGGCGGTGCTTGGGGGACCATATGGGATGCTGGGATTCAAACCCGGGTCGGCCGCGTGCAAGGCAAACGCCCTACCCGCTGTGCTATCACTCCAGCCCCCTGGTTTTGGTTTTTTGATCACACTAGGTGATGCTCAAGGATTACTCCTGGTTTTGCACTCAGGAATTATTCCTGACGGTGCTCAGGGGAGCAGACCTTGGTCAGCCATGTGCAAGGCAAGCTCCTTGTCTGTCATACTCTCTCTCTGCCCCAACATAGAGCAGCTCTTTAATGAAAAACAAAATTATTATTCTCGGATATTTATTGTTACAAGATCTCAGTGTGCTTCCACAATACAATATTGGCATAAAATAATTGATGACCGTCTTATAATCATGCAAATTAGCTATTACAGAAATTCTCCCAAGAAAAGAGTTAGGAGATAATCCATTTGGTCACCCAGTGTCCTTTGAGGTTTTCGTAGTTGGAAGTTGATTCCTGTCTCTGTGGCAGCTGTGTTACTGTTAGAGAAGACTTTGTGCTGACTGAAGGATCATTGTTTTGGGAAGAATCACTACCCCTGTTTGAAACTGGAAATAACAATCACTTTGTTTCGTTTTGCTTTTGGTAGCCCCTGCATGGCACTCTGGTGCTGCTTATTTTGCTTATGCTGCTCATGCTTATGCTGCTTATGGACTGCCTGCATGTCCAGGGGCTGGGTAGTGCTAGCAGCGTAGCTCAGGGCTCCCGGGGTAATCATACATTCTGCCATTTGAATTGGTGTCCTTGACCATGAAATTCACATGTTCTTTTTAGGAAAGATATTAGGTACATTAACCAGGGGTATATTAAGGCCTTAACTTCGATGGTAGTACCTAGATTTACAAAGAAACGAAGATATTGCTCAAACATTTTGTAAGTTGAGACATAACATTTGGATAATTGATTTAGTTTTTGGCACAATTTAGGGACATACAAATAATTATATGAGGTAACAACATATGTAACATGATGTTTAGGATGCATGCTATTTTATGCATATAGCATCTATATAACTGCATCTCTTTACGTTTCTGGGACTTAACATTTTTTCCCCCAAAGATTGTAGATGATTTAAAAGTGAAGAACTGAAAGTTCAGGAGCAGATGGAAAAGACCTCTAACCCATCAACCTTAAAGCTCATTGCTATGGCAGATCAATGCCATTATCATATTTGTTAGGTGCAGTGATTTGCTTACCGTGGTTACCTAAAGAGTGGTACTGAAATTACATCAGGCTCTCATTTAGTGCATGTTAGTTACTTTGTAGATTAAGGTCGGATTTCTCTCCACACTGCCTCATTTCCCAAGTAGGAAAACAGTAGAGACTGCGCCATCCAGGCAGCATCTCCTCTGGAGAGCATCAGTCATTCAAAGTTCAGCGTGTATCTGAGGAAAGTAGTTTAGTACAATGTAAGTTTGCTAAATTGGTTGTTCTTTTCTTTTGATAGGTAATGTGGACTGAACTGCCATGTAAAAACTTTCATCTTCTTATTTGTTGTGCTATTCTGGAATCAGAAAAGCAGCAAATAATGGAAAAGCATTATGGCTTTAACGAAATACTTAAGGTAATTTACTGAATTTAGATTTCAAAAATAATTTTGACTGTTTTGCTCAGTTTGTTTGTTTGCTGAAACATTTCCTTGGCACTTTATTGAATCCTTTGAGTGATATCAGTAACAAAGTATGAGTAACAAAGTATGACAGTTCAACGAATATATATTGGCCAGTTATTTTTACCTGACTACTTAATAAGAAAAGGAAACTCAGCAGATGGAATTTTTAATTTAAGAAAATAACTTTCTTTTGCTTATACTTTTTAAACAGATGCTGCTTTTTATTTTTTTTTTAAATTTAGTCACTGAAATTACAAGGTTAATCATAGTTGGGTTTCAGGCATACAGTGTTTCAGCACTGCTGCCTGCACCAGTGTCCTCTTCCTTCACCAGGGCCATCCCCCTCCCCTCCCCAACATACCCTTTGCCTCCCCACACCAGTTGGCTTCTATGGGAGGCACTATATATATATATATACGTATATATATATATACATACACACATACATATTTTATATATATACATATACATATATATGCATATATGTATGTGTATATATACATATATATGTATGTATGTATATATATACACACACACACACATGTTTATTGCACTGTGGTTTATAGTACTGCTGCTGATGGGGTTTCATACATAACACTTGACCGCCTTTTGGCACCACCTCCTTCTCCAGGTCCAATGCTTCACTCCGCCATAGATGTTGCCCCCTCCCTGTTCTATTCCCAGCCCTCTCAAATGACATGTTTCCTACTGAATATCAGTCCTCATGTTCTTAAACAGCTGCTGAATTTAATGTTCCATAAGCTTATGAGCTATTTGCTAGTTTTAAAACTTTGAATTTCCTTTTATTTGTAGTATGCAGATATTTTTTAAAGGATCTTTATCTGCAGTGAAACATAATTGGTAATAAATTGTTTAGTAGGATTTAGTAGAGCTTTCTATTTTGGTTATCATTTTATTTTATTCATTTTAGCATATCAATGAATTGTCCATGAAAATTGATGTGGAAGATGTGCTGTGCAAAGCTGAGGCAATTTCTCTACAGATGGTAAAATGCAAGGTAGATGGTCTTTTAAATAATTGAAATGTTTTTTGCATAGTTTAGGTTTGCTGAAGTTAAGAATTTTTCTTTGGGGTATTAAAATAAAATGGCAGCTTTATTGAGAATAAGACTGACACAAATCTTTGGCTAACATTTGATTTATAGCATTTAATTGAAAACCAGTGATTAATTATGGAAGATAAAAAAATAAGGCAAATGACAAAAGTAGTATTTCTGCGACAACCTGAGTATCTGTAGAAATTTATTAATTACCCAATTGGTTTAATGCGTCCAGATTAGAACCTGAAAATAGAAAGTGCTATTCTCAGATAAAGAAAGATGCTCAGATAAAGAAAGATCAGGAATAATTAAATATTTTTAACCTGTTTTTATATTCAGTAAGTCAAGTTTTATTTCTTGAGAACAAGGCAAGTTTAATATTATCACCTGAATTTATATCAGACCATTATATTTTTGATGTATTTTGACATACACTATTTATTTTTGTTTAAGGTCACTCCCAGTGGTGCTTGGGGCTTGTTCTGGTTCTGCTCTCGGATCATCTGGTGGGGTCAGAGTATAGGGTGCTGGAGACTAATATAGATTGACTGCATGCAAGGCAAACACCCTTCCCCATATACTTAGTATCTCTCCAGCCTTTGGTTCTTGTTTTTTTGGGCCACACCTGCTGGTCCTCAGGACTTATTCGTGGTATTGCTCAGGGACTGTAGTTGGTGATGTGGATTGAACTTCGGTTAGCTGTATGGAAAGCAAGCAACCTTACCCACTAGACTCTCCAGCCCTTGGCATATACACTTTATGAGCATTCTTACTGGGTTGTATCATTTGCTCATCATTTCAAATATTTTTGTTTATTTCTGCAGACTGTTGGATCTTCTAGTTCAAAATGTTAATGACATAACTCATTTTAAATATATTTCTTATTTAGGTGACATTGGCTATTAGAGTGTAGAGGTTGATATTTTAGTGATATATTGTTACCTATCACAATGTACCTGACACCAACATGTCCCTATCCTTCCACCACCATCAAGTGGACCATTCTAGTGCATTCCCCAACCCCAGCACCTTTTCCCTGCCCTTGGTAACCTCAGTTCTGTGGTCAGAGTCTCAAGGATTTGTTTCATTGACACTGTCTTATAAAATCTTCATGTACCAAATATGAGTGAGATCATACTGTCACTGTCATCCCGTTGCTCATCAATTTGTTCGAGGGGGCCCCAGTAATGTCTCTCATTGTGAGATTTATTATTGTTACTGTTTTTGGCATATCCAGTAGGCACGGGTAGCTTGCGAAGCTCTGCCGTGTGGGCACGATACTCTCGGTAGCTTGCCGGGCTCTCCGAGATGGGCGGAGGAATCCAACACAGGTCAGCCGTGTGAAAGGCAAACGCCCTACCACTGTGCTATCACTCCAGCCCGAGATCATACAGTATTTTTTTCAACTGATTTATTTCACTTGGCATGGTGTTTTCCAGTTTTGTCTAGGTTGTAGCAAAAGGAAAGCTGTGATCTTTCTTAAAGTTGAGTAATAAATTCCATTGTGTGTGTGTGTGTGTGTGTGTGTGTGTGCGCGCGCGCGCGCATTTTCATTCATCTGTCACCTTGGTGTTTGCAAATCTTGGTCATTACATATTGCACTGCCTATATAATTTTGAACTCGTGTTTTTGATTTTATGGATCTATGCCTCGGAGTAGAATTGTGGAATCATTGGGTAGTTTCCTTTTAATTATTTGAGAAATGTAGGTATTATTTTCCATTGAAATTGAATTACTTTACATTTCCACCAATTGCAAGTAAAGGGTTCTTTTTCCCACACCCTCATCATAATGTACTGATTCTGGTCCTTTTTATATAGGCAACTTTCAGTAGTGTAAGGTGATACCTCATCAGCATTTTGATTTGCTTTTACCTGGTAATAAATGATAATATGTACTTCATTATGTGCCTGTTTGCCATTTGTATATCCTCTTTGGGGGAGGAGTCTGTTAGAATTCTCCTCATTTTTTGAACGGGGTTATTGCTTTTCTGTTTCTGACTTTTATTAAGAGTTAATTGTATTGTGTAAATTCTTTTTATAGCTTAACTCTTTGTCAGATCTGTGGTGTGCAAATGTTTTCTTCCACTTAATAGTATATCTTTCTGTCTTAATGATATTTTCGTTCCTAAGAAGC
The DNA here is from genome assembly GCF_027595985.1 of Sorex araneus. NCBI lineage: Eukaryota > Metazoa > Chordata > Mammalia > Eulipotyphla > Soricidae > Sorex > Sorex araneus. Next base: position 14,599,259 of record NC_073311.1, read on the forward strand.
AATTTTGGTTTGATTTAGTCCTATTTTTTTCGTAGTCAGCATTGTTTTTGTGTTTGGTTTTTCTTGTTTAGGAATTGCCACAAGCAGTTTGTGAGATCCTTGGACTTCAGGACAGTGAAGTTACAACACCAGATTCAGACACTGGTGAAGATGAGAATGTTGGCATGACCAGTTGTCCTACGTCTGCATTTCAGAGTAACTCATTGCCTGTACATGCAGCCAGTGGAGTCAGGGATGACAACCCAACACAGTCACCAGTGTCCCCAAGTGTCAGCAGATTAACACCTGCATGATCATTCTTGCTTAATTTTTTAAGAGACATTTTGTTGCAACTCTTTCAAAATTTTGAAAGGTGGAAATTTAAAATCTTGGTATTGATTATGCTTTAAAGTTTGTGGAAAGAAAGTGTACTGATATTCTTGCATTAAAGCTTTACAAAGATTTAAACTAATTATTTTTGTAGTTACTTCTACCAAATAGCCTTTCCTTTTCAATAACATTCCTTAGTATTTTTATAGCCAAGTACATTTTATTTTCTTGCTAATGAACTGGAATTGGATAAAAAAATACTACAAGTGGATGAGTTGGAAATTACGCACTTTGAAAAACATTCACTTTGTTTACTATTAGTTTAGTGGGGTTTGGATTTGGTTAAATTAAATATTGAATCTTTCTATATAGCAGTCTAAACTGAGAACTAGATTGTTACCCAGTGATGATTTTAAAAAATATGTTTTTCTCTGCTGTTTACAATACTTAGCTTAAATATTTATGCTGGTTGAATGTGATTTAAATTGGACATTTTACATCAATGCAATTTAATGTGTAGATAAAGACCTCTTTCAACCATAGTAAGTGGATTGGCAGTATATTTTTTACCTTGAACTTTTCAATTGTATATAAAGACTAAGTGCTTATTTATGAGTAAGAAAGGATAGGCATATTTTCTTTAACTGAATAAACTTGAGTATTGATTTATATAATCTGATTTGATGAAATTAATACATAGCTTCAACAGGAGATCTTTTTCAGAACTATTTTCTTAATGAAGTGTTTATTTCATGAGACTACATTCAACCCTGTACCTGGTGTAATTTTAAAATTAATTGCTTGTAACCTCACTTTACTAATAATGTTTATTATCTTTCCTAATACTGCATTAACTGATTAATCAGGTCTTTACATTAAAAAATTACTCTTTACAAAAAGCTTATGTCAGAAATATCAAGATAACTGTCATGAGTCTTAAATGATATCTTTTTGTATATGAACAAAACTGTTGTTTTTACCATGCAGTGTTGCATGATTTTAAGTTATGTAGAACTAACATAACTGATTCCGTTTTAATTGTAATTTGTTAACTCCTGTACATATCATTAAAATAAATTTGAAGTCAAATTAGTGTTTTCAGTTAAAATATCCATGATGGACCTAAGAACATCTCATATTTTTATATGATTCAGTCATTTGAATGCGCTGTTGAAATAAAAAAGAAATATGTCCCCCTTGTAACTGAAAACATTTTTACCAGTATGAAATTGGGAACAGTGCTGCCTTTAGAGAATATAGTTATTTGACTCAGTAAAGCAGCTTCCTGCAACTAGTGGTAATAAAGTAAAATAAGTTACGTAGGTCTGAAGTGGATTTTTCTCTGTAAACCAGGGAACCAAATGAACTTTTTTCTTAACTGACAATCATGCCAGTAGAACCATTAGATTTTAGCTTTTAATATTGGGTGTTATCTTTCATCAGTTAATAATGAGTCAGCCTATTCAGGAAAAAAAAGTGAAATGATCAAAAACTCAGCATCTCCAGCCTTTCATTTCCTGCTGTTCAGGAAATTGCTTAGAACATCTTGATGTCCTTGTTCTTCAGGACTGTGGCATTTGGGGAGTTATTTTCCTATACATAATGTAATATTTACTGCAAAGTTTTAAAAAATCTTAGTACATTCATTAAGTTTAAAGTATTTGATAACTTTAGAGTACATTTTGTCAAATGTTAACTCTCAAACTCCCCCTGACCCCTGAAATATCTATCTAGAGCACATGTGGGCTTGAACCTAGATCCTCATACAGGTAGAGTAAATGCTCTATAGGTGAGCTATGTCCCTAGCCCTCTAGTACATTTTCCTTTTATGTGAAAGTGATAATGCAGTGCTAGATTCTTAATCAGATTCCAGTAAATCTAGTTTAGCAACATGAGCTGTTGAGATTACTTTATTGAGCTATTGAGTTCAGGTAAATTTTACTTTAATAATTTTTTATTTACCACTGGTTTACTAGTCTTGGATTTTATAAGACTTAGATTTTATAAGCTGCTCTAGCCACATGCTGCTAACTTGTACAAATATTCTATTCTATATTATATGACACTTAACTGAGTTGAAATGATTTAACTGTAAGTGTTTTCAGTTCTGATATAAAATTGCATTTATGAGCATCCCTACTTTGATATTTTCATGCGTCTAGAATTCATCTTTGTTAGAAACTTTAGTTTTGTTGACGACTATAAAGAACTAAAGCACTAAAGTCGAGGGCAGGGCTCTCCGGGCAGCTCTGTCTCACAGCCCGAGTTCAGTGCTCTGGAACCGCTGTGTGTGGCTGTTGGTCAAGGGCAGGCGACAGAAGGAAGAAGGCCAAACTGGTTGCTCGATCAGTTTATTTCGTTCTCTCTCTCTGCTTCTTTCCCGGTTCTGGATCTCTCTGGAACTTCTTCTATCTCCTTCTTCTCTCTCCCCTGTGTTCTTCTGTCTTCTTCTCTGCCCCACAGTCTCAGTTTATATAGCAAATTACATAGGACAGTAGCACAAAGGTGGGTTTAACATCAACAAATCAATGAAGAAGGGTAAGACCATTTCTTGAGGAGATTAACAAAATCTTATCTAAGGAAATCTCATCTAAGGAGATCTGTTCAAGGGTGTGATTCCAAACAAGGGTGTGTCTGGGTGTGAGCTAGTAATCTGCTTAAATAGTTATAGTAAATCTACTTTCTAATATTTCTAGCAATGTCATTCTGTATGAGCACAGTAAGAGATATAAAGTTTGGTTCTTCCTGAGAACATCTCACAATACATTCCAGACCACAGTCCTCAGGCCAGGTTAATCTTCCTAACCCCAGCAGGGTCCTAGTCTCATCGTTACCTTTGGATCATGACAGCATTGCTTATGATCATGTCCTCAACTTATAGTTGAGTATTGTGGCACTTTGGCCTAGCCCATTTCGATGCCAGGGTAGCTCACAGCTTGCCCTGGGTCTATTCCGTCCCTTGTCGGGACCCTGCTCTTAGGGTGCTAGGAACTAAGGGCAACTGAGTTGAGAAAGCAGATGCTCAGGAGTAAATATTATTGCAGTCAATCAACTCCCAAGTTACAAGCACAATATTGTCTTCCTGTATCCATACAGAAAGGACATTGCTTTAAGGTAAACTATGTTCCCTAAGGCAAGGCTAAAAGGACAAACTCCATGTTATCCTACAGACGACTAAAGGTTTTTTTGAGTAAGACAGCTAGCCTTTAGGGATAGACAGTGATTCTTGCTGTATTTGGTGTTTCTAAGGGCTTTAATGCTCCTAACTACATTTTTATGGGTTTTTTGTTGTTGTTGTTTTTATTTTTTGATTTTAAATTTTGGGTCATATCCAGAGGTACTCAAGGATCACTCCTTCTGGTGTTTGAGATATGTGATGCTAGGATACAAGTCTGGGCCTCCGACATGAAAACCCTGTGCTACACAACTCACTGAGCTATCTCTTATGTTCCAAATTATTTTGTTTTAGGGCCAACTCAGCAGCATTCAGGCTGTTCCCAACTCAGTACTCAGAAGTTGCACCTAGTGGCACTCAGGACCATGTGGCGCCATGAGTAGAACCCAGGTCTCTTGCATGCTAAGCATGTGCTCCAGTCTGTTATCTCTCCAGCCCCGATGCCAGCCAATTCTGAGGGGAAATTTATATTTCTACTCACAATGGAGATGTTGCTGGTGCCTGCTCCAGCAAATCAATGAACAGTGGGATGACAGTGCTACTATTACAGGCTACCCGTGGCATGTTCAATATGCCAAAAACAGTAACAAGTCTCACAGTGGAGATGTTACTTGTGCCTGCTCTAGCAAATCAATGAACAGCGGGACAACAGTGCTACTATTATAGGTCGTATAAAGTAATGTTAAATATTTATTGAAGAACCTATATACTTTGCTTGTGTGTAACTATAACAAGGTATTGCCATTCTAGTTATTTTGTTATTTTGTTTGTTGGTTGGTTTTGGGGCCACACCTGGCAGTGTTCTTAAGTTACTTCTGGCACTGTGCCAGTCCTGGATTGCTTTGTGGGGGACCATGTGGTGGGGCACGAACCTGGGACTCTCATGTGCCAAGTGTATGCTCAAGCCCTTTAATCCATCTCCCTAGCAACTAGTTTGAATTTTTTTATTTTTTTGCTTTTTGGGTCACACCCCGAGATGCACAGGGGTTACTCCTGGCTCAACACTCAGGAATTACCCCTGGCGGTGCTCAGGTATGGGATGCTGGGAATAGATCCTAGGTCAGCTGCATGCAAGGCAAATACCCTACCTGCTGTGCTGTCTCTCCAGCCCTCAAGTGTTTTTTTTTTTTCCTTAAAGGTATGTATATCTTGTCTTAATTTTTCTTTTTTTAAATGGTGCCTGGGATCAAGATTTCTTAGATTTCTTAATGGAGTTTTCGGGAGATTTATGAACCTCTTAGTGTATTTGATGTCTGGAGTACATATGTGCATATTTGTGGGAAGAGGTCATGGAATATCTTAAAAGCTATTCTAATTTTCTCTTATTTGAAACTTGCTATAAGTTAGTGTGAATATATAATTTATATATATACATATATATATATATACACACACATTCTCATTATTTTATGTGTTAAAGCTCTGTGAAAGAATCTTCTGAGAGACTCACAAGCATTCAGCGTAACAGAATCAATCTGGACTAAGGTCAGGGGCCTCACTGCTGCTCCAAAATGCTCATTTCTCTCCACAAAGGGCGAAACTCAAGCTGTATTCTTTTTCACTTACCAAATGTAAAGAAGCTGGATCTCAGATTAAATTCTGCTGAATTTCTCAATTTAAATTCAACTTTTGGGGACAGATGCTTATTTTCTTAGTTTACAGAGCTTTTAAGGATTCTACATAAAGGATAATGGGATTCTTAAGGAAGTAAAAACAAGCCTCACTAGATCTGAACATTTCATTAATTATCTGTTTCCAAAACTAGTTTTTAAACTTTCTTTTTAACATGACCTGCTCATGTTTAACTAGACTGAGGGAGAAATAATCCCTTTAGTTAACATTCCATACTTAGGAAGGATGGCAAATGAAGCACTACAAAAGCTTCAAATTGGGTGAGTTAATGTTGGCAGAGGGGGCTGGAGCCATAGCACAATGGTTGGGCGTTCGCCTTTCACGCGGCCGACCCGAGTTCGATTCCTCCGCCTCTCGGAGAGCCCGGCAAGCTAACGAGAGTACTGAGCCCGAGCGGTGGAGCCTGGCAAGCTACCCGTGCCTATTGGATATGCCAAAAACAGTAACTATAAGTCTCACGTTGAGAGATGTTACTGGTGCCTGCTCGAGCAAATCGATGAGCAATGGGATGACAGTGACAGTGAATCTTGGCAGAGAGTTTTTACTTCTCTTTGTTTTTAAAAAAAAATTATGGGGGACATAGTAAGGCCACGTTTGCCTATATTCATGGCTTATTCCTGGCTCTGCCTAGGTGTCACTCTGGGTGGTGCTTTGAAAGCTGGGTCAGGACTGTCACCCGTGAGTGCCGTAACTCTTGTGCTTATCTCTCTGGCCTCACTGTAACTTCTTTTGGGGAAGAAATTTAAGGAATAATGTGCAGCAGCTCAGTCAGTGGGCTGTTTCTGTGTTTGAATTCTCACTCGGTAAATCCTTTTTCCCTAATTGTTCTCTGAGGATCAATGTTTCTCCCTTTCATTATAGCCACCCAGGACTTGGCTCCAAGGGCCGGGGCTCATGCAGCATTGCATACTAGTGTGCAGGTTTCACCCCCAGCACTGTAGCCCCTGGAGGAAACAAAAGATGAAAACCGCTCATAGAAGATTCTTTACCACAACACTTCTGTTTCATTTGGTCAATCAATTTTGATTTTTCAGTGCCCTTCAGTGGGATTGAAGAGTGTGTTTATCCTCTGAGGTCTCAACTAAGGATTGAATTTGATAGTTTGACAGTGTGAAGAATCTGGGGGTGGCTGGGTGTGTCTCTCTTTACTCGTTTTTTGAATTTCCCTTGTTTTTCTTGTGAACCCTCACATTGACATGTTCTTGAATTAAAAAATATAAATGATTTGAATTGCATATTCTGGTTTCATTTGAGTGACTGCAAAGTAAATTTACCCCAAATAAATCACTATCCTCTTTGTGTTTTGGTTTATTCAAACTGGGTATGTGAAAAAACAAAAAACAAAAACAAAACAAAAAGAAAAACCGACTCGGCATTGCTGAATGTGGCCCCCAAACAAAAAGTTGAAAAAACAGTGGCAACTTGAACATGTATGTACTGGATACATACAGAACAAGCCAGGCACTGACTTTACAGTTTCATAAAAGGGAGTTCTATTAATCTGTCCAGGGGATTAAAGCACCCACCTTGTGTGAGGCTAACCCCGTGTCATTTCTGGCACCCGGTCCCTCCAGTACCCCTGGAAAGTTACAAAGTTCTCAGGCTTATGTCTCAGTTATACAATATTCAAACACCCGTCCTTTCACCAGTGCCCATATTCCACCACCAAAAACCCCAGTATACCTTCCGCCCCCGCCCCCCACCCCCAACTGCATAACTGATGAATTTCACTTCATTTTCTCTTTACCTTGACTGAATTCCATATTTCAGCACAAAACTCACTATTGTTGTTGGAGTTCCCCCCCAAGAAAGACAGCCCCACTACCAAGGAAGCATTTGATAATTAGTTTTCCATTGCTTAGAATGAGGAGATATGTAGCCCCACTGCTCCAAGTACATAACTTTTTTTTTCTTTTTTCTTTTCCTCTTTTTTTTTTTCTCATCCCCCTTCCTGCGCCTCATAGTATGGTGGACGCTACGCCGCATTTCTACCTGAAAATGGGAAACAACCGGGAAAGAGGGATATTTCCTCTTCTCAGCCGACGTGGGCCTATTGCTTAGTTCACAGTCTAGAGAAATGGCTGCTACTTTGATTACCTTCAATATTTCAACAAAAAACTCACTGTTATTGTTTGGAGTTTCCCCCCAAAGTCAGACCTGCTAAAAAGGAACTGTTTCACATTGCTGACAATTGAGAGATGTTAAGTCCATGGCCACGCGGTTTTGGATTTCTGTATAAAGTCCAGGGAAAATTCTGCCAGAAATTACATAGCCCAGCTTACAGTCCCAGTGCATTGCTGTAAGAAGCTGCTCTGGATGCCAGAATGGGTTAGAAGCCCTCTGGAATCAAAGTCTTTAGGAGCAGAGGGTCCGTTTCACACTCAGCAGCTCTGGATTTATCTGGGCCGAGGGCGTGTCGGTAACACCCACTTCCCATGATTGCCTATGAGCCCCAAACTGTAAAATCCGTATACCTCTGGGTTAGGAGTCTTAGAAGGTGGTTCTCGCCACGTGGATATTGCTGCCACTGCCATTTTCCATGCAGAAAACAGGGTGGAGAGGAAAGATCCATCCTCGGGCAGCGCAGAGTTGTAGCCCAGTTCACAGTCCCAGTGCATTGCTGGAAGAAGCTGCTCTGGATGCCAGAATGGGTTAGAAGGTCTCTGGAATCAAAGTCTTTAGGAGCAGAGGGTCCATTTCGCGCTCAGCAGCTCTCTGCTCCTGTATTTTAAGAGTTGCACCATTTGAGTTCTTTTAGGTTCATGATGCATCTTGAATTATTTATTATGATGTAAGATAGGAGTACAACTTCACTGATTTTCATGTGGCTATTTAAAGTTGTCTAACTTGCTTGAAAGATGATTCCCCATTTAATTATTTGCAATTTTAGTTAAAAGCAGTTGTTCATAGGTTTAAGTTTCTTTTGTTGTTTTGAAATTCTCTTACTGCTTCCTAAGTAGATAATGAGCCAGTTTTATTCTCCATTTTCCTTCCCCTGGAGAGAGAGAGAGAGAGAGAGAGAGAGAGAGAGAGAGAGAGAGAGAGAGAGAGAGAGAGAGAGAGAGAGAGAGAGAGAGAGAAAGAGAGAATGTACCTATAGGGGATTCTATAATGTAAACTGAGTTCCTCTTCAGACTTAGTCCTTGAAATATTTCTTTGGTCTTTTTTAAAAATTTTATTTTTATAAAGTTGCTCACAATAATTTATTACATTTAATATTCAAACACCAATCCCACCACCATTGCACCTTCCCACACCATATTTCGAATGTTTCCACCCCAAATCCCAAACTGTGCTCCTCAAGCAGAACTGAAACAATTTTGTATTGCTTGTTACAAATAATCTGCTAAAAATAGTCCAATAAAATTTCTTAGAGGAAAGTGTGTGAAGGTTGTATTTCTCCCTGGAGCTTCAGTAAGCCCTTGTTCAAGAGATTACTAGCATATTTGTTAAACCCCATCAAATGTGTGCTACTCTTGGTACATCAGTAACGTAGAGTATGAGAGCATTCTAAACTGTGCACTCCAGGAATTCCAAAATTTAGAATATGATTATACAGCAAATGCCCTCGTGGGTGAGGCTCGTCTGAGCATGTGGAGAGCGATTGTAAGCATGGCAGCGATTGGGTTTGGAGGTTTTTGGCTGCTGGGGCTCTGTTGTGTTAGGGAGGGAAACTCACCTGCCCCCCTTCGAGTTGCCCTGGTTAAGACAGCCTGGCGTGGGGTCTGGAGGCTTCTCTTTGGTGTCTCCTTCCATGTTACTCTCCCATGAGCTTTATTTCTGAGTCTCTAGATCATTGTTCTTTGTTTTTTTAAAATTAACTTTCCCGCGACTGTCTTTTTTTCCTCTTTCATCTCCTTTCAAAACCATAATTTTTTTGGTTCTGTTGTTTTTGTATGATTCTTACGTGCATTAAAAATGAAAGGAGCTCTTTTTTCACTATATGTAAACTTTCTGGAGGGATCAAGGTTGTCAAATGGACACACTTAACGAGAAACATTCTTTTATACCTAGTATGTCTACATCTGTTGCCAACAATTTCTATACCCACACTCTCTTTAATTCCTCTGATTTGGGTTTATATCCTCTCCTGTTAAAACTGCACATTAAGGGGCTGGAGCAATAGTACAGTGGATAGGGCGCTTGCTTTGCATGCAGCTGACCCGGGTTCGATTCCCAGCATCCCATATGGTCCCCTGACCACCGCCAGGAGTGATTCCTGAGTGCATGAGCCACGAATAACCTCTGTGCATCGCTGGGTGTGACCCAAGAAAGAAAAAAAAAATCTGCACATTAAAATAATCGAGAATTTTTTCCCACTTGTTTATTAGTTTATCATTAGTTTACACAGAGTCAGAGATAGAGAGACAGAAGAGAGCACAGCAGCATACACAGAAGCAGAGCACAAAGGAGGAGATAGGGAGATAAGGAGAACCAGCCAGAGGAAGCAGAAAAAGAGAGTCAGGGAGTTGTCAGAGCAAGAAGCAGTCAGAGTCAGGATCCAGGGGGTCAGAGTCAGGATCCAGGGAAGAAGAAGCAGAGAACGGAAGAAAGAGTCAGAATCCAGAGAGTCAGAGAGAGAATGAGAATCCGAGGATCTGGGATCGAGGAATGAGGGGCTAGGAAGGAAGAGTGTGGGAGATGGGAGAGACGAGAGATTGAATAAATGACAACTAATCAGCAACCAGCTTGTTCCTCATTCTTCCTTCGCCTGCCCATCACCAACAGCCATCCTGATCTGGTCCATACACAGAGGCTCCAGAGCACCGAACTTGAGTGATGAGAGAGAGAGCCGCCCGAAGCCCACGAACACACATCACCCTTCTGCGCGCGTATTTTTTACAGCCAGGACTGTGCTACAATGTTTATAATATTTAACATATGTATATATACATATATATGTTATATATATGTTACACATATCACTGTATCACTGTCTTCCTGTTGCTCATCGATTTGCTCGAGCAGGCATCAGTAACATTTCCATTGTGAGACTTCTTGTTACCGTGTTTGGTATATCGAATACACCACAGGTAGCTTGCCAGGCTTTGCCGTGGGGTGAGATAACTCTCGGTAGCTTGCTGGGCTCTCTGAGAGGAGCGGAGGAACCGAACCCGGGTCGGCCGTGTGTAAGGTAAACGCCCTACCCACTGTGCTATCGCTCCAGCCCGTTACACATATATGTTACATATATTTTGTATATATATAGTACATAATATATATGCTGCCCTCAAAGCTTCCGTCCCTCTCGGAGAGCCTAGCAAGCTACCTGTGGTGTACTCGATATGCCAAAAACAGTTAACAACGACAGTCCTCATTCCCCTGATCCTGAAAGAGCCCCCAATATGCCAATCTGGCTACACTAGCATGTGACAGGGACGAATGGAGACGTTACTGGCATCCGCTCAAGCAAATCCATGAACAACAGGATGACGGTGATACAGTGATAGTTTACACAACTGTAGAATTTAGAGGTAACACCTCTATACACATTTACAGTTCTGTCAAAGTTCCAACACCATCCCACTGCTGACAAGACTTCTCTCCCCAATCCTCTTTCACACCTCTCTTCTCCCCAATCCTCTTTAACACCCCTCTTCTTTCCAGTAACCAACTGCAAGGTTTACTAAGCTTAAGAGTTAGTAAAAATGTCACCATTTACTGTTGGTAATTAGTTTCATAGCCAGATCTGATATCCTTCCTTTAGTTCTCATTCTCTTCTATTTTCCTGTATTATTTTATTTTATTTTTTTTGCAATGCCTTTTATTTTATTTTTTTTTTAAATTTTATCACCATGTGGAAAGTTACAGAGTTCTCAGGTTTATGTCTCATTTATACAGTATTCAAACACCATCCCTTCACCAGTGCCCATATTCCACCACCAAAATCCCCGGTATACCCCCCCGCCCTCCACCCCAACTGTATAACTGATGAACCTCACTTTATTTTCTCTTCACCTTGATTACGTTCCATATTTCAACACAAAACTCACTATTGTTGTGGAAGTTATATCCCCAAACAAGATAACCCTAATAAGGAGGCATTTGATAATTAGTTTTCCATTCAAAGATTGTATGTTTTCAGGTGTTAGAAAAGGTCGCGCGGCCGCTAACGCGGATCTGTCCCAGTCCCGAATCCTGGAGCCGTGTTAGTTGCTGCTCAGTGTCGCCAGGGTTCCATCTGGAGAAGGTGTGGTGGCGGCACCTCCTCCTTCCGGCCCCCCGGTGTTGCTGGCCCCGATTTGGGTCCGGAGCATTGTCCGGGCCGCGTTGCTCACCAGAATGCCTGCCGCTTCTCTGTGGATTGTGGCATGAAGATGGCGCCGAGGGTGGGTCCTCCTGTATTATTTTAATCATTGACTATAAATTTTCTCTCCTTAAAATTCCAACATCTTTGGAGGATCCATTTCAACTCACTGATCTTGTTAGCTGATGATTTCTTTTTCTTACTCGATCCCTAATTGAGAAAATCATCTATGGTTTAGTTCCAGGACTCTCGGTTACTTGCAAATTATTATTTCAGTTGTGGTATAAAACATAGGAAGTACAGCATAACCTTTATCATCAACCAAATTTTATTTTTGTGGTACCAGCAGTGGTCATGCCTCACTGTTTTGATGGTTCAGTAGTGTTAAGTATGTTCACATTGTTGTGTAAGAAACCTCTAGATTCCTTTGAAAAATAGGGGCCACACCTGACAGAGTTCTGCCCTCGGTGCTTTAGGGCTGTGTAATGCTGAGGATCAAAGTCAGGACTTGAACAGGCTAAGCGAGCTCTGCCACTAGAGTCCTATCTCCAGAACTGTTTCATTTTTGTAAGATTTATGTTCTGTATCCAAAGAACCCTGTGGGTCCCTTTCAGCTACCATTCCACTTTCTGTTCTTATGAATTTGACTAGATAGCATGTGTAAGTGGAATTATACTTCATTTACATTTTGGTGGCTATTTCATTAGCAAAACTTTCTTCAAGTTCATGTTACAAGTTCATGTGTCAGGATTGCTTTCCTTTTAATGACTGAATAATACTCCATTTAAAGATTGTGTCCTACTGTATTTATTCATGAATTAATCAATGAACTTGAGCTGCTGCCAACTTTTTGGCCATTGAGAAATGCTGTTATTAATATGGATGTATATTTACCTCTTTTGGTTTGTTTTTTTGGGCCACACCTGGTAGTGCTCATAGCTTACTCTGGACTCTGCTTAGGGATCACTGCCGAAGAGTTCAGAAGATCATATGAGGTTCTGGAGATTGAACCTGGATCGGCTACATGCAACACTAGCACTGAGCTGACTCAAGGATTCTAATATCTTGTTTAATTTTTCTTTGTCTTATTTTACTTGGGAGAGTTAAAGTTCTGCATTAGCTGTGATGATTAAAATACTCCTAAGAATTGGACCTGCTAATTTCTTTCTCACCCGACCCTAATTGCACATACGTGACAATGCGGTTAGTGCCTGTCTGTGCACTGTTGCTTGGATCAGTGGTACTGCATGGGCCAGCAGTGCTGAAGACTCCTAGGATCACCTTGGTGGTGCTCAGGGATCATCAGGTATAACAGATGGTACTCAGGAGCCTTGTAATTTCAGGGATCAAACTTGGGACTTTGCACATGCAAGTCATGTGCTCTGCCAATTCCCAGCCAAGAGGCTTCCATTTGGGTTTTCTAGCTTTGTAACCAAATAAGTACATTTGGTCAAGAGTTCCACTTTAAGGAGGGGGGTTTTATTTCTTGTGATATGGTGGACTTTACTACCTACTAAAGTTTGAACAGTAAGTATATCTAATTGATCTGTGAATTTCAAATTATTGACTTTGATCCAGTAATGGGGAGAGAGAGAAAGACTAGTAAGCATCAATATTATCAAAGGATTACTTATAAATAGATACTTATCTTCCTTTCTTTCTAAGAGAGTAAGATTCTATGGTTAGTATTTGAGCCTTATCTTTATGTCGTTAAATCAAAGCCTCACATTTCCTGTGCAGTACAGTGGCCTGAGCATCACCACATAGCGACATCACACGATTGAGACGCTTTTATGAAAGCCATCTCTCTCACGCATGCACGTGCACACAGTTATAACAAATTAGAGCAGAAAAGCTTATTAATGTAAAGAAAAAGAATGGTGCGGGGATTCAGCAGTGCTTTCCTTCTAATTATTTTCATTTCGGGAGGAAAGGAAGCACAAAATCCACGAGTTTATAGTCACCTTTTAAAGGATAAGGATGACTTGTCAGTAGAAGATTTGAAAGATGAGAGCTGACATCAGGGACAGATAGTTCTCTTAGAAATAACACCCCCATCTTGTATTGTTGTCTACCACCCACGCCCAAATGGCTACTCGACCTATGAAACAAATCACCCCACCAACACAGATAACCCCAGGCTTCAGATCTGTAATCTGGCTGCGGCCATCAGCAGCTAGAAATGAGTTTCTTTCTAATCAGCTTCCATCAGCCCTTAGTCATCCTTATAAAGGAACTGGGGAGGGGAGGATTCTCGCTGCTCTTTTTTCAGTCCCAGGGTTCTGGACAGTGCCCCGAGTGGGCTGCAGTTCTCAAGTCCCTTCTCCCAGGCACCACCAGGACAGCTGCTGCTCCACTAGTCCCCCTGCTGCAGAGGAAGAAAATTACACTGGGACCCATGCAGCCAGCAATGATGATGTTTTCCAGTAAATACTGGGCAAGGAGAGGGTTTTCCTTGGATTCAGCAGTTCCCGAAGAGCATCAGCTACTTGGAAGCGTAACAGTGAGTACTGAGTAGCTGGCACTAAGAGAGGTGTTTTCCAGGGTAGTGGCTTTATCCTTGCATCTGGTCACCTAGCATAGAGGGACCACATGCACCTTAACTCTTCCTCTCTCATCTGTCTGCCCTGCTTCCCTCCTGCCCTTTCCAGCCTGCCTTCTTTGCCCCATAAGTCGATGTTACTGATCTCTACTTGTTAAAACTTCTCTCCACAAAGTTTATAAATAGAAATGATATGAAACTAGTTTTGAACATCAATAGACTGTATGAACCAATGTTTCGTATCGTAGCAAACAAAAAGTGTCTATAACTTTTGAAAATTTAAGTTATTTCTATTATGCATGGCTAGGAATAGAGAGAAGTGAAATACATTTCTATGGTTCCTTCAAGATTTTGTTTCTTCTAGCTTCTTTTCATTGAAAATTTTGATCTTTAAAACACAATATTTTCTATTCTCGTGTACAGTGCTAGTTATTGGAGTTTTAAAAAATTCTGATTATTTTGAAAAGTTTCCTGTGTACCTTATTACTCCTTACCTTTTCAAAAGTAACACAACAATGGAGGATATACTATTTCAGCATTTGAAACAATTTTTGTACTTAAATACTAAAAAAATAATAAAGCATGTTTTTAAAAGATAAAAGGTATAGGATTTTAAAAGGATAGTGAAAATGTTTCTACATTTTATTTAAAATTTAAAATGGTTTGAAAACTATTAAGTGATATTTCATTAAAGTGCTGTCCGAGTTTATCAACCAAATCCAATTCAGTCTGTATCAAAGTTTTAATATTGTAGCTCCCAATATGTGCCAGAGGGTTATATTGTACTGATAGGTTATTATTGCTAAAAATGTTGAAATATAATCAGAGCAAGTTTGTGGAACTATTTAAATTAATTTGCCAAAACAGACCAGAAACATAAATAGATTTTTAAACATTTAAATATCATGAATATTTGGATGAGATATTATGCTGAGGAATTTTAAATAATGAACTGCTAGAAGGAAAATAAGGAACACTCTGTGACTAATGTATGACCCTTTTCATAGACAAAAATAATCTATTTAGAAATATAAGATTTGCATGTCTGTGTATTATATGGTGAGGTGAGGCAGATGTTGAGAATACTAAGACTTTAGAGTTTTTAATGACTAATACAGTCAAATGTCAATGTCTGCATAAACTTATCTCCCTTAACTCATAAATAATAAAATATTCATTTCCATGATATATAAATCTGTGAGTGAGACAATACAACATGTGAAAATAAAGTCAGTAGGGAAATCAGAGAAGACAAAGGTAAGTCACTATGCACTGGGTTTAGTAGGAAATGTACATTTCTCAGTTTCATGAAGAAGTAATATAATTGATGTAGTTGTACTATATCACTTTTTTGCCAGGAGAAGGTTCTCTGTCTACTTCATTAGCAAAAAACATACACAGAATTGTGCAATGTAACTTTACTTTTCCTGTCAAGTAAATTTACATCTTTTTATTCTGCATTTCTGACAGAGTAATCTGAATTTATGGAATCTGCCATTTTTACCTTTAGCCAATAAGACTAATAGTCTTACTTCATAAGGTATCATAGTATCTTAAATTATTAATGATGTTTCTTAAATTTTACTTTATGCTCCTAATTATGATCTCTCCCTCCCTCCCTCTCTCCTTTCCTTCCTTTCCCCCTCCCTCCCTCCTACCTCCCTTCCTTCCTTCCTTCCTTCCTTCCTTCCTTCCTTCCTTCCTTCCTTCCTTCCTTCCTTCCTTCCTTCCTTCCTTCCTTCCTCCTTGTCTTTCCTCTTACTCTGGCTAAATTTTATTAACACTTCTTAGATAACATCTCTTGATACGGATGGTCACAATGGGATAAAACCCTTTATGTTGGATTTTTGCAGATAAACTCACCTACATCATGTGTATCTCATTGCAGAAAATAAGGTTACTAGGTTCAGTGCATGTCCTGACACATTGTGGAATGGAAAAAATATATACATATATTTGTATATATGCACCAGAAACATATATATTTGGTGCTGGAAATCAAACCTAGGGCATCATCCATGCAATGCTCTACCTCTGAATCACATACTCAAGCTTCAAACATTTGGTTTAAAGATTAAATTGAAATAAAATTATTATTGTGATGAATGTTTTGTCTTATTTTCATATATTTTGTAATTAATATAATTTGCTATGATTCAATAGATTTCATTTTATAAAATAAACCTAGAAAGGAAGGCAGAAGTTAATTCAACCTTATAGTTCATGATGGTCAGATTTCTGTTGCTATTAAAGTGGAGCAAATCTTATTCCCCTTTCATTTCAACCACCGGATGATATTTGAGGGCACTGAAAAATAGCATGTAAGAGTAAATTAGACTAATATTTATGATGAACAATTGTGGGTGACATGGCACTTTCTCATTTCTATGATAGCTAGGGCTTCCAGCAAATGAATGGAGTTCTGAATGAATCCTATATTTAGTTATTAAAAACTCTGGATTCCTAACGAATGTTTTCTCTGTGTGTGTCTCTACCTTCTTGAAGCTCAATAAAGCTAACAGCAGCAAAAATGATGATAAAAATGTTAATAAGGGAAACAGTAAAAGTGAAACTGCTTCAGAAAGTGGCAAGACGGCTGTTGTATTCTCCTTGAAAAATGAAGTTGGAGGATTGGTGAAAGCACTGAAACTCTTTCAGGTGAATGTAAACTATCATTACATCATTCCAAAAGTCACTGTGTGCCTGGTTCAAACCTGTCTTCTGTACTGATGCATGACTGAATAAATTGCCAGATAATATGTTGAAAAGCTCAAAGAAACCAAATTTCATAAGGCCTTGCGAGGAAAGTGTTTGCCAAACAGTGAAATAAGCACATTTGTGTGGACTGTTTTATTAATTCAGAGTAGCCCATTAGTAATTTTGCAGACTGTTGGCAGGTGGGGAAGCCAGTAATTAAAAAATGTGATCCTCACACCTGGAAATGCAAACACAAAAAGAGCCAAACAGGGTATCTTTAAATATCAAGAGCATGATTTGATTTGTTAACATTTGAGTTGTCCTAGGAGTACATTTTTGCATAAAATGAGATGCATGAGTATAGGTATTCCCTGAAGCCTCACTGCTTCACGAATTTAATGCATCTTTAAAATTTTTATATTATTCATTCTTTTGTTAACTTTATTGGTAAGGAGACTACTTAAGTAGGGAAATTCATCTGACCCGCTTAGATTGTAGAGCCAGCTAAGAAGGTAGCTAATAGAGTTGGAGTACGTGCATTGCAGGTGGGAGTATTACCTTCAGTCTCCCTACATTGCTAGCAATGCCCTCACCCCAGCAATGCACAGAGCCACCCCAGGAGCAACTTCCAGACATCACTGGGTGTGGCCCCAGAGGCAAAAAAATATGAATAGATAAAAAAGGAAGTAGGAATCTGGTCTTATATCCAGTAAAACTAGGTGTAACAGTACACATATATTTAGTGTGTTTTTTTCCCTCTCCATCTACGTGGTGCCAGGGATAGACCTCAGGACCTCATACATGCAAGGAATGTGTTTTGTTGTTGAGTCTTATTCCTGGCCCTAATACAATACTTTTAAACATATGAGCCACTCGACTTACATCCAAGCTAAGGCTGATTCTCTCTTTCTTTTGCAAGGGGGATCCACACCTGGCGGTGCTCAGGGCTTACTCCTGGCACTTTGTGCTCTGGGATCACTCCTGGCAAGCTCATAGGAATATATGGGATGCCAGGGATCGAACCTGGGTCAACCACATCAAGGCAAACGCACTCTCTGCTGTACCGTTACTCTAGTCCCTGGTTCTCACAGTCTGTTGTAAAAGTGCAGTAGCCCTTCCTCATGCCCAGATGTGGGGCTGTGGGAGAAGAGCAGGGTGGAGGGGGAGGGTGGGGAAGCCTAAAACAACCTTCTTGCCAGGTCACCCCTGCTGACTCCCTTCCCCTTCAGAACCGCCTATCCTTACATTGGTTTGGGGCCTCCGGCTGTTGTTCAGGGTGTTAGTTAAGGGGCTTCTTCTCTCTGTGTGCTGCCTTCAGCAGTGACACAGTGGAAGGATGGTCGGGATTGCAGTCAGGGAATCAGGTGTGTGTCTCCTGGCTTGGCTAATCGTTAGCTGCTTCCTAGATTTAATTTCTTCATTTGTGAATGAGCAGCGTTAATCCCGACCTAATAGGGTTGTTGTGATGAAATAATATGAGTGAAAGTGCTTTAAAGTGCACAGACACAAGGCATTATTGTGATGCGTCTTTAATGACCATAATGGGGGAATTAACAGCCTGCTTGGCAAATATTTCCTTGTTCTCCTTTGACCTTGAAGAGAGGATCAGCTACCATAAACAGTGGTAATGGAAATCTGGGGAAATATTTTACACATAATTATATCATCCAGCACTGTCTCTATATAGTGCCCAAAGGCAGGCCAATTCAATTAGACATCTGGGTGCAGTGATAAAGTCCCTGGAGAAAGGGTTAGCAGGCTGGAATTTTCAGCTGGCCATCAGCTAGTCATGGGGTCTTAGCTAAGCCACTTAACCCATATGGACCTCAGGTTCTTCATCTAAAAATATCTGCTCTGCTTCCACCAAAGGACATTAAAAACCCAACGTGACATGATGTGTGTGAAGATTCTTCAACCTTGAACTTAATATTAATTTTAACCTTTTTGTCAGCCAGTTAAGAAAGTGTGTCTTTAGTGCAAAGGTTAATAAAAGCAGAAATAGAACATTTAGTTTTCTGGTCACAGAACTGGTTTCTTTATTTAGAGGAAGATGTTGTTTGATTTTATCTCACATTGGCCTTGGAAACTACCCAGCCTAACTCCTTTCCTAAAATCTCTAAGCACCCCGAGGATTCTGTTTGAAAGCATCTCACAGTCAGTGTATACCAGTCACAGTTCCAGGGAGGGTATCTGCTTATTTGTGGCTAGGTTAGAATTAAGAGGAGAACTTAGTTTTGACTTAACTTGGAAGAAGAAGACAGCATAATGGGGAGAAATTTAAACCTTTTATTTTAATTTTTTAATATTTTATTAGTGAATCACCATGAGACAAAGTTATAGACTTACAGCTTTTCATGCTTACGTTTCCGTCATACAATGATCAAGTGCCCATCCCTCCACCAGTGTCCATTTTCCACAACCAATGGTCCCAGCATCCCTCCCACCATCCCCACCCTATCCCCTTAACCCCACCCTGCCTTTGTGGCAGGGCATTTCCATATGCTCGCTCTCTCTTTTTGTGTATTAAGTATTAAACCATATTTTTAAGGTTTAAATATTAAGTTTTTAAGGTTTAAATATTAAGTTTAATACTTAATACCTTTGCTACAGAGGTATTAAGTATTAAACCTTATTTTTAAGCATTAAATTTCCCCCTCCCTCACATGCCTTATGTGGACCAGTGGGATGTGGACCATTCTGGGAAATGATGATTATAATAAATTTTATATTATTTATTAATATATATGTATACATATGTATGTATACATATTCATATATGTATATGTAGGTATATATGGTTTCAGGGTCACACCCAGTGGTACTCAAGAATTACTCCTAGCTCTCCATTTGACCCAGCAATACCACTCCAGGGAATATACCCCGGAGAAGCAAAAAGGTATAGTAGAAATGACATCTGCATTTCTATGTTCATTGCAGCACTGTTTGCAATAGCCACAATCTGGAAAAAAACAGAGTGCCCAAAAACAGATGACTGGTTAAAGAAACTCTGGTACATCTACACAATGGAATACTATGTAGCTGTCAGAAAACATGAAGTCATGAAATTTGCATATAAGTGGATCAACATGGAGAGTGTCATGTTGAGTGAAATGAGTCAGAAAGAAAGAGACAGACATAGAAAGGTTGCACTGATATGTGGAATATAAAGTAACTGAGAGGTACAAGCTTGCAATGATTCAATTTCTGGCAGATATTTCTCTGGACTTAGTTACTAAAATACTAAAATACGAAAATCCAAAACCGTGTGGCTGCTAGTGTGGCTGCTTGACCTCATACCTCTTCATTCTCAGCAATGGAAAACAAATTATCAAATGCTTCCTTTACAGCAGGTCCAACTTTAGGGGGGAGAAACTCCAAATAGTAATAGTGAAGATTTTTTTGTTGAAATATTGAATGTAATAAAAATAAAGTAAAAATAATGTGAAAATTTCAGTTACACAGGCAGGGTGGAGGGCTGGGGAGGTGGGGGGGTGAGGGGAGTTATACTGTGATCGTTGGTGGTGGAATATGTGCACTGGTGAAGGGATGGGTGTTTGAGCATTGTATAACTGGGACTTAAACCTGAAAGCTTTGTAACTTTCACATGGTGATTCAATAAAAGAATAAATTAAAAATAAAAGAAGCCAAAAAAAACAAATAAATGAGAATGACTTCACCAAAAGAGGTAAATTCAATGTAAATGAATCAATAAAGCAGACATATTTCATATGAATGCTATTAGCAATACTTATAATATGGATGATTGGTGCATTGTTTGGATGCCATTCGGAGCTTATCATCTTCCTCCTGCATGCCATTTTGTGAAATTCATTTGTTTCTATTACTGTCAGAAATAAAACTGTTGTAAATGAAGAATTTTTAAAAGATCAAAGTCACTTTTAATAATTCTTCAATTTAAATCCAAGGACAATTGCATTTGATTTCTTTCAGTTGTTCTATTCTGAGCATCTCTAGATTGCAGAATTCTTGGATGACATCTTCAGAAAGTCATCTCAAGAAATTTGGTTTAAGAGAATCAAAATTTATGATGAAATACAAATAAGACTGAAATCATATATGATATATAATTGCATATATATCATATATATAAAACATTTTGTTCTAGAGTTTTTCTCAGATACATGAAATAAATGTAGTTTTCCTATGTGTATATATATATAAAAAAGAACTACTCCTAGCTTTTCACTTAGGGATCACACCTGGCAGGGGATGGGGGACCATATGAGATGTTGGGGATTGAACCTAGGTCTGCTATGTGGAAAGCAAGTGTCCTACCTGCTGTACTACTTCTCTAGCCCCTCATGTGATTCTTTTTTTTATTGTTTTATTTTGGGGCCACACTGGCTATATTCAGGGCTTACTCCTGACACTGCGCTCAGGATTCTTGAAAAGGCTGAGGGGACCATATGGTGTGTCAGAGATTGAATCCATGCTGGCCGGTTGCAAGGAAAGTGCCTTGTCCTCTGTACTATCTTTGTGACCCCTTCTTTTTATATTCTTGAATACCCCTTCATTTTATAGACAGATCCTCCAGGATCTGTTTCTATGAGCAAACACATGGTCAGGAGCATTTTCATGTTTGAGATAAACAAAGGAGGAGGAATTTGTTATTTTCCTCCTTCGTGGACACATGATACTTTGAACAAGGATAGAACTTGGAATTCCTATCATTATACCCAGAAGGTGGTTCAGAGATTTGCCCTGTTTTCACAGGAAAAGCATGTCAATATGCTTCATATTGAATCCAGACGATCCCGAAGAAGAAGTTCAGAAGTTGAAATCTTTGTGGACTGTGAGTGTGGCAAAACAGAATTCAACGAGCTCATCCAGCTGCTGAAGTTTCAGACCACAATCGTGACACTGAATCCCCCGGAGAACATTTGGACTGAGGAGGAAGGCAAGGCTGCGTTTTACTTGTTGGGTGATTTTTGCAATCGGACAAATGTTGCATGGGGGAAAATACAATCTGTGAGCTAATGTTTTGAACCTGCACTGTGCTTTCAACAGAGCTAGAGGACGTGCCCTGGTTTCCCCGGAAGATCTCTGAATTAGACAAATGCTCTCACAGAGTTCTCATGTATGGATCTGAGCTGGATGCCGATCACCCAGTAAGTGGCCCATAGAATCCATTTACATGTGCTCTCTCAGCTCCACCCATTGCTATGCAGTGTCCCATGTTATGTGCTGTAAAGCTTTATTGTCGAGCAATTCAGGATTTTTTCCCCTGTAACTGAACAGATTTTCAAATGATAAAGCTTCCTAGTACATATGCGCTGGCTGGAAGCAGGTTAGAAGGATGGCATTTCCATACAGCATTTATTTTTAAAAGGGTTGGACAGAGAGGAGCTTTGAAACCTTGGAGAATATGTCTGTAGAATGAGATAGGCTGAAATATGCTTGCAGATGGTGACCCTTGGAAAAACGAGGAACTGAAATTGATGACCCTTTTGGGAAACTAGGGAGGACTAGGCATTATGGAGCTTAGTGAGAGAATAAAATTCTCCTTTCTATTTTCTTTGACTGGAGGTAGTTAAGGAGTAGAGTAATGGAAAGCGCCCCAGTCTCAGTGGAAAGGCAGCGATTTTTAGAATAAGGCCGCTTGGAAGATGCATGTATCTCTTCCTGCTTCTCCTCTAAATCCATCTACCACCCTCTCTCCTCCACTCCAATAAAAATGACCACCTTTAAAGAAATATGATACTTAGGTAAGCCTTTCCCTTTATTCCCACTCTCCCTCTTTACATCAGTTTTTATTGGACACAAGAGACCTGGAACTTCTTTATGGTCAGAATGAACTGCAGTTAATAGTCTGGGAGAAGTAAGCAATGCACTCATTCCTTACAAGCATTCCCTCTACCCCCTTGGCCCCATGGTAACCCTGGTGTAAAAACGGAGAGATAAAAGGGGGAAGCACAGGAAGATCACTCATGCTTATGGGAGGGCTTTGTGGTCTCAGGGTAATGGTTTCTGTATATTCATTTCATTCAAGTGGAGGAAACCCAGAAATCCAATCCTGAGCAGCAGAGAACAACTTGGAACAAGTCTCCACTTAAGTTTCAGATCCTCTGATTTCAAGGAACCTGTTAACTGCTATAGTTATCTGATAACTGCTATAACCTTCAATCTAGCCAGTCTTTTGCACAGCAAACCAACTCCTGTCAATCTGCAGCTTACCAAGCAAGTGGTCAGACAGAAAGAATTTGGTTATCAAAAGTCCAGGTTCACTCAAAAGACGTGGTATGCTGTATGTGCCAGTATGGCCTAATTTTTCAGGAAAAAAAAATCCATAGTTCTTAACAGGTACATTTCTAGAATATTAGCAAGAAACTGTCACTGTCACTGTCAAGGTCATCCTGTTGCTCATCAATTTGCTTGAGTGGGCACCAGTAATGTCTCCATTGTGAGACTTGTTGTTACTGGTTTTTAGCATATCGAATACACCATAGGTAGCTTGCCAGGGTCTGTCGTGCGGGTGAGATATTCTCAGTAGCTTGCCGAGCTCTCTGAGAGGAAAAAACTAAAAAACAAAACAAGACAAAACCCAACCCTTTATAATAATACTCTACTTACTTCTCCCTTTGCTACCACCAGAGGAGTCAAGTTGAGCAGAAGGGTTTGATTTGTGAGAACAGCAGTAGTAGGACCTGCCCAGACACGCCTCTTGGCTTGCAGGATGACCTTGGACAAGCCTCTTTACCTACACCTTAAATTCTTTTTGTCTTTTTGCTTTTTGGGTCACACCCAGTGATGCACAGGTCTTACATCTGACTCTGCACTCAGGAATTACTCCTGGTGGTGCTTGGGGGACCATATAGGATGCCGGGGATTGAACCCGGGTAGACCACATGCAAGGCAAATGCCCTCCCTGCTATACTAACACTCAAGCTCCCTACACCTTAAATTCTTGATGTAAAAAAGTGAAAATAAAATTCTTATTGACTTCAAAGGGATGTTAGAAAATTCTACTTAATAAAACAATTGGAAAGAATTTTGGCAAGAGTAAAAATGTTTCATCCTGACAACAGAAATGCTGTATTAAATCATTCAGATCAATGATTGGACAGTAAAGGATTTCTCACTAACCTTCTATTTCCTAATGCTCCTTTCAGTCCAGTTTGAAAATTACTCAAACTGGAAAAAGGGGGTCAGCTATTTTAACCACCCAGCCACAGGAACTGAGATGACCTTGCTGTGAAAACTGTATTTCTGTACCCAGTGCAGATTTTACAGTTATTAATTTGGTCCCATTATTCCTAATTATAACCACCTTATGATACCGTTTTTTTATTTTCTGCACGTCCACTTGAAATAACTACAAGTTCTTAGCAGTCTCTTATCTCACTTGTCTTAAAAAACCCACATAGATTTTTTTGTTAAGTGCATTTCATGTTCATTGTGCAAAATTTAATATCAGCAAGTTGATATTTTATTTTGAAATTTTTAAATCTCTTAATAAATAGGTGTTTCATGTTTCAGAAAAAAAGCATTTTCTGGAACATGCCTTTTCTTTGTTAAATTAGTAGTTGTTAAGTTGATATTTTAAATTTGTTGTTATTTGATGAGTATGGAAAGAGTTGTCTAAGTGTTTTTGTGGGTGTTCCTAGAGAAAAATTCTGGTACCAAGACAAGAATGATTATATTATAATGGCTCAGAGGGACTTGGAAAATTCTAATATTGCAACCGGGCTGGACTGGAGCAATAGTACACCGGGTAGGGCATTTACTTTGCACATGGCCGACCTGGGTTCAATTCCTCCATCCCTTTCGAAGAGCCCGGCAAATTACTGAGAGTATCCCACCACACAGCAGAGCCTGGCAAGCTACCTGAGGTGTATTCGATATGCCAAAAACAGTAACAACAAGTCTCACAATGGAGACGTTACTGGTGCCCACTCGAGCAAATTGATGAACAATGGGACAACAGTGCTACAGTGCTAATATTGCACCAAAGTTGACCTATTTGAGGGTTGTGCCTTGAGTGCCAACATACATTTAGTACTTCCAGGTGTGAACTGGTCTTCTGTTCCCCTGGATTTAAACTGATCCAAAGGGTGGGTATGCAGCATTTACTTCAGACACTGAGGGCCGCCAAATTTTGTAAATATGTATATAATGTATATGCATGATGCCCAGTCCAATTTAGATCTCACATAAACAACAAATCATATTTTTTTTTCTTAGCTTGAGCATGCTACAAATATGCAGGCCGTCCTGTAATCTGGTAACCTTCTCCCTGACATCAGTCCAGAATGAATAGCCAAGGTTGGCTCTGCCCCCATTGTAATCGCTAGTGTAGTTAGCTAGCTCGCATCCCTGTGTCATTTTGCCAGTCCAGAGTTCAATCCTGGAAGCGCTGGAGTGCCCACAGCATTTGGGTAATCACCAGCACACTAGACTAATGAGGCATGATGAGCAAATCACTCTCTTTGCATGCCTGGAAAAGGTGCAGGTGCTTGCTGGGAGAGACATTTGAGATTCTTCAGGAAACCCAGTAGATTATGATACGGTTGCCATGGTGTCTGGCTTGGCAGGAACTAGGGAACAGATGTGCTTTTCGCGAGATTCTTTATCTTTTGTCATGGTTTGCTTCCTTTTTGAGTATTAAAGGTGCTTAGAACTCTTCGGTCTTAGCTTCCAGGTTGCCTGATAAGGCCACAAGGGAAGCAACTAGAGCCTTGAAGCAATGATCCTGTCTGGTACTGTCTGGGACCTTTTCTCAGGTCACACAGACCCACTTGTAAATATGGTAATCATAGTCAGGCAATTTGTATGTACACGTTTGAAGACTTAACAAGACTTTTTTTGTTTTGTTTTGTTTTGTTTTGTTTTGGGGGCTATACCTGGCAGTGCTCAGGAATTCTGACTCTGCACTCGGGAATCACTCCTAGTGCTTCTCAGAGAACTATATGGGGTGCCAGGGATTGAACTCGGGCTGGCCACATGCAAGGCAAACACCCTGCCTGTTGTACTATCTCTCTGGTCCTAAACAAACATTTTTTTTTCATTTTGGGTCACACCTGGCGATGCACAGGGGTTACTCCTGGCTCAGCACTCAGCAATTACTCCTGGCGGTGCTCAGGGGACCATATGGGATGCTGGGTATCGAACCCAGGTCGGCCGCGTGCAAGGCAAATGCCCTACCCACTGTGCTATCGCTCTAGCCCCCTAAAAAAGCATTTTTAACCATAGTTAACACACACACAAACATACCCCAACTTTCAATTTATAAAGAAGAAAGTGCTAGCTTTTAGGATAGGGATGTTTAATTTCTGCAGGGTACTTCAAAATCTTCTATTACCAACTTTTTAATCTTGAGATAAAGGTTGTAGGAATTCTTCATATCTGACCAATAGTCATTTATGTGAAGATTTCTATCCTTGAGTTCTGTTCTGTTTCACCAGATGAGAGGCTGGTATGATTTTCTAATGATTTTAAGGTTCCTTTTCAATAGCCCACCATGTAGAGAAGTGTTAATTGTTGCAGAGGTATCAAGGTATTGGTGGACTGGCCCCCTTTTTTTTTCATGGAAAGCCCATGATCCCAGTGGCTGTTTTTATTTTATTTCTTTATATTCTGTCTGGATCCATTCTCAGAGTGATCCCTGCTTGGCTCACTAGTTACCCTTTGGCTTGAGAAGGTTGCTGAGGTTTGAAGTTAAATGGAAACAATTCCACTGAATTGTCATAATTCCTCTGAGCTTCCAGCAGTTTGATGAAACAACTCCTGAAAGAATTGGTAGTCTGTAAGTACCTGAAGGTGAAGGAAAATGGAAAGTCTGTTGGGAAGAGGAAAGATTCTTGAATAAACCAGAAAGTCCTCTCAGAAGGATTCCTCTTGACTGAAGAATGACAGACAGAATTTTCAATTTCCCAAGGGCATGATCATGGAGACAAGGCTTGAAGTTGGCTGAAGACTAATTCACATCATAGGAATTCAGAGTGGAATGGAGCTAACATGCTGTCGTGGGCCTGAGTTACTTGTGATGGCTTTTCTATTGTGTAGCTGTGTTCATTATAACCAGCAAAATCTCTCTAATTTGTACCGATTTGGGCATTTGGTGATTATTATGAGTAAGGGGATACTAATTTATTTTGTTTTATTTTGGGGGGGTCTTCCAAGCAGTGCTCTCAGTAGGCCCAGGTCCCCCCCCACCCCCCCCACCCCGCCCACCTTGCAACTCTTGGCCGAACAATAGGGGCTCAATGCCAGGGCCCAATTGTGCAGTGTTGCTTTGCCAGATCAGAGGTTGCAGGCCCGCACAAGTGTCTCTTCAGAAGCCACACATGGGAAGGGTTTGGGGCCTCCAGTGTGGTATTTGATGATGCTGGGAGTGGCAGTGGGGGGCTGGTGGGAGAGGGAACCATGTAGTGCCACAGATCACACCAGGATTGTCTGTACACAAGTCATGAAAACCCTCCTGCTTCCTCTCTGGTCTGTGAATAATAGAATTTTAAATATGTTTATTGTCCATTTACACGAAGCAATTAAATTTAAGCTAACCTATTGAATAACCATGTTAAAGAGACTAGTTTTAATGACAGGATAAGATGAGTTTGTGATCGAGAGCAATTACATGTAGATTATAATTGAGACCCAAAAGAAATATCGGTTCACAAAATCAGTTTGCTTAACTAAGCCATTCTGCCTACTTTGCAGAAAGGCAAACATCACCTGCATTCTTGCACAGCACAAATTTAATGAGGTTGTATTGTAAGCAGATCCAGTGCTTGGGCTGTTATCCCAACGGCCGTCCAATGACAATATTAACACCCGAAGGCCCGATGAAAATCACAGTGCTTTTCTCTTAGGTTTTCCAGATGTAATTTTTGGGCCCTCTTAAATCATTTAATCTCTTTTTTTGTTTAAGGGATTTAAGGACAACGTCTATCGGCAGAGAAGAAAGTATTTTGTGGATGTGGCCATGGGTTATAAATAGTAAGTACCTGTATAACTCTTTCCTGCAACTTGTTACTGGCTAGTTAGGAAAAACACATGCTATGTTAAAAAGACCTGTCTTCTCTTCACTTTAACTTTTGCAGAAGGCAGACGTGAACATTTTAAACACTCGCAACTCCATGGGCTTTAAATGCCAACCCTGATGTTTGACATCCAGGTATAATTGTAAAATAATGAGACTTGCAGGCCACATACCGAGTGCTACATTTTCACCATTGTGCCAACTGCTCGAAAAAGGCAACGGGGCCATTTCTGTTCACTCTTCAGGGCCTGAAAAATGTGTTTCCATTTTACTTCTGACTTGACTTTTCAGTAACCCACTTCCATGTCTTAGCTTGCCAGTGGAAGTAGTGAATACAGAAAAAATGGTAGAAAAGACAAAGCAGCTTCCATAGAAATATGTTTGCCTTACTTGGAAAGGGGAATTTCCTGTAGCTAAAGCACATATGGAAGAGTCTCATCCCCAGTTAAGGCCTGGGTTGGGATGAAATTAGAGAATCAGGCATGGGATCAACACTGAGCTTTGAGCATGGCGCTAATGGTCGAGTGACAAGCTATTTGTGATATAGGGGTTCATGTGATGTTAAAATTTTTGTTTTAAAATAAATTTATTATCATCAAATCCTCTTTTTGTATTTCAAATTTGTATTTTGTCTATCAAATTCTCATCTTTCAGGTGAGAAGGGGTCACAGTGGAGAAAGTTTAAGAGGTCCTGATATAGCTGAGACTTGGTGGGAGCTTGACCCTGAGACCTTCTGGGTGTGGCCCTTAAAACAAACCTGCTCCGTCAGGCCCCCTCCAAAGGATTTACTCCATATTGTTTCACAGATCTTCCACCAAGGTCATGAAGACATTGAGGGGCCCTTAGCAAGAGGATGGTGGTACAGATCTTTGAGGGCTTTTGATCTGTCCATACGACATGTGTTTTGCAGCCTCTTCTTTTAGACAAAACAGATAACAATATTTTGTATATAGATGCTATTTGTAAAGTATTATAAATAACAACATGTATGCATATATATGTATGTATACATATACATATGTATATTGCACATATATAGTGACTTTTTGGGTCACACCTAGGGATGCACAGGGGTTACTCCTGGCTCATGCACTTGGGAATTACTCCTGGTGGTGCTCGGGAGACCATATGGGATGCTGGAAATCAAACCCGGGTCCAAGGCAAGTGCCCTATCTGCTGTGCTATTGCTCCAACCCCTGCATATATTTTATATGAAACATTTTGTTGGTTTAGGTTGTAATAGTTTATAATAATAATAGATTTGATCATTCACTCTATTTTTGGGACAAAGCTCTAAAAACCTTTACAATTTCCTAAGTGAGGAGCAGCACTAAGATTTTGAGGAGGCTTAAGTTAATGTGATAACTTTTGGACCATACCTAAGAATAGAAGTTGTTTCTGGAGGCTCTGACCTTGTGATTAGAAGACTCAACTTTTCAGGCTCAATGGTAATTCATTCCCCCACCTCTGGTAGCGGAAAGGGGCTGGAGATGGAATCAGTTGCCAATGGCAAATGCTGTAATTAATCAAGACTATGTAATGAAGTTGTCAGAGAAATTCCAAATGACAGGATTAAGCAAACTTTTCGGTTGGTGATTTCACTGAGATTCAGGGAGAATAGCTTGTCTGAAATGCCATAGCTGTCCTATGCTTTATCTCCTTGCGTTGTTCTATGCATTTCTTCCATCTGACTGTTCCTGCATTAGGACCTTTTATAATAAACTGGCAACCTAGTATGTGAAAGTTTCTCTGAGTTCTTTGAGCTGTTCTGGCAAATGAATTACGCCCAATGAGTGTGTTGAGGGAACCGCTGATTTGTCTTCTATCAGTTAGGACCACAAGCAACAATCTGAGCTTGTTACTGGTAATTTGAAGGCAGCGGGGGGTTTGAAGTACGTCAAAAAAGTCCCACTTATAGGACTGGACTCTGGTTCCACGGAACCTGATGTAAACAGTGTTAGAATGAGTTTAATTATAGGACACTAAGCCACTGTGAAAAGAACAACTTGTGTAGGGGAAATACTGTCCACTTTGGAAACTGTGTCCAGGAACCCAAAAGAATAGTGATGAAGGTATTAGTTAAAACATTACTTATTCTCTTGATAGAACACAGAGACTGCACAAGGGCAAGGCTGATATTGGGGTAACACTAATAGAGTTGGCATATAAGGATAAACCTATTTCAAGGAACTCTAGTATTGGGCAGCTTAGCTCTAAAGAAAATATATTTATATGAAAAGAAAAGATGCATAGTCTAAACTTTATGGAGGGTAAGGTTTTTAATGTGCTAAATATTGGCAGTTGCCAACTTCTTCTTAACAAAGCATAAAATTGAGATGTGTTATCTATGGGGAAAAAAAGTAGAATTTATTAGTGAAAATGGTGGGGAAGGACTGGAGAGAGAGTAATGCCTTGCATATAGCTGACTCTGATTGCATCCCAAACACTGAATATGGACCCTAGCACCACCAGGAGTGACCCTAAGCACAGAGCCAGGATATTCCTTGAGCAAAGCCAAGTTTGTCCCACCCCAAAAAGAAACCACCCTCACTCCCAAAACAAACCAAACAAAAAAAGAGAAAAGAATGTTAGAGATCTTATAGATGGTGCTGGATCATATCAAGATCTGGTTCCCTATTTAAAGCTGGGACAGTTTTAAACTCAAGGAACCTGACTCTTGGTTACTAAATGCTCAAAGACCAATTTCGAACTTTACAAGTAGAAACTATTTTCATTTGACTCATAAAACTCTGCCTGTTGTCTTGATTTAGAGATGCAAATTATAACTTGAAGGTCATTTGGTGAATTTAGAGTCAAAGCAAATAGTATTTAAATAAGAAAATTTGGAACGTAAGGAACATTCTTTCCCCTGGTCAGTCAGTCCAGACTGACTGCATAGGACAAAGTGTTGGAAAACTGGGGTATCGAAATAAGACAATCTGGGGTTGAATTTTGGCTCCTCTGATTGGTGAGCCTCACTGTGCCCCCATTTTTATTCTAGGGAGTATATTTCACAATATATTGTGGGGTTGCAGTAAGAATTACAAAAGAAAACAAACATGCTGTGCATAGCACACTTTCTGGCACACAGTCAGTGGTTCTGAGAGTCAGCTATTAGTATTATGTCCCTCCTCCACTCCTTTCCCAAATGCTCTTTCAGTTTTGGGTTGGTTTCTCATTAAATTCTGAGCTGTTAGCAGCATTGTTTCTGCCGTCATCCTAACAAATACTGTAGCTCAAATCTCCCTACCAGACTCAGCTTAGAAGAGATTCCTTCCATGTTTTCATGTAGAGCCGGTGTAGGTACTGACTCCCTTTCGTGTTGCTCAGCATCCTTCCTTATGGAGTGATTTCATAGAACGCAGTCATAGTCCCACAGGTCTGCTTCTGTGTGTATGTGTGTGTGTATTGCATGTGTATGAAGCTACAGCGGATCTCTAAGTGGCCTTGGATATTTCCTGTAAATGGACAGTCAGGAAGCTTCACTCTCAGGAGTGGTTACATCTGGGAAACACAAATTCAGTCCTTGTGGTTAGCCGAGAAAAGCCATCACTCCTTAGTGACTCCTTCCTTTCATTCTGGCTGTGTGGTGGGTTCTCTGATTCTGAGGGTGGGCTAGGGCCTGACAGTGTGAGCCTGGGTGCATGCGAGCAGGGTCTTTGCAAGTGCTCTAAGGCATGGGCAGGGCTGGGCCTTAGGTCCTAACAAATCCCTATTAGGCCTATCTTAGCATGGACTACCTTCTTGAACCGTCTGCTTCAGTTTGTTATGCATTACAGAATGTTTCCTTGCAGTTTGCAGCAATAAAAAATGCAGTGGCTAATTGACATGGATATTTCTCTACTGACTTCCTGACTGTGTGATGGAGAAAATATATCAATACAAAAATTGCTTTAAAGTAAGCTCACTTGAGTGGTTTCTGGCTGTGCACAATGATTTGATTTTCCAACCCAAGGCTTGGAACCAGTAGTATGAAGAGCAGACAACTTGAAATTGAGGTGACCCTGAAAAATCTAGCGTGGAGGTCTCTACAAATAGAGTTTGGTGATACAATTAGGGACAATTCTGACATGGAAAGAACAATTCCCTGTTGATAAATGATCACAGCTTTCTGGACACCAAGGAGAAGTCAGACACATAGTCACACGTTAGATGAAGATGGAGTACAGATGTTTCAGAACTGTAGTTGGGATCATCAGGATGTGGTGTGAGTCATCGGAAGGCAAGGAAGCGGAAGGCTAAGAGACGGAGTATAGAATAATGCATATATATTGAGACCATGTCCGAGAGGCCCTCTGGGGCATTTGTGTTGGATACTATATTTTCTATGATAGTTCTTGAAAGGACAAAGTAGGAGGAAAGGATCAACATGAGCAAAGAAAAATTTAAAAAAAAAATTCACTCTCTGATGAAAAAACAGCAGGCTCCAAGCCCGTGTTACCATGGACCCGAAAGAGCAGCGCAAGCAGGGAAAGTGTCAGCACACTGAGAACTGTCAATCGGTGCCACTCAGACGCTCTCTGATTGACAGCGCTGCCGAGAAGCATGATTGATTACCCAGAGGTCCGCAGCCGCCTGCAGACATGCCCGAGCTGCATGGCCGCTAGCATCAGGGAGGCCTAATTGCCTCAGCAATAATAGCAGAGGACACATTCATTAGTGCGAATCTCATTCTCCATAGAAGACCTGAGACAGACCGCAGCAGAAGGAGAAGGCGTTGCTTCTGAAGCCAGCTGTGAGAGCACATCTGACACGCGATCACCCCACCCTCCCCGGGCCCAACTAAAGGAAACCTTAGTATAAATAAGAAAGTGCTCTGGGAGTAGATCATGTGAAGTGAAGCGGGACAGACTTGCAGATCAGAGGAAACGAAAGTGTGGGGTGGATCGATGGCAGGTGTAGAAAGAAAATTATGATTGTGATATTGTAGCTGTGAGGTTTGTTTGAAGTGCTTCTGTTCTCTATCCTTGGTACCTTTTATTTTAACTTTGACATAGCTTTGTGCACTTCTGTGAGTTTCACAACTGCTTTATTGTTAGGGAGGAAAAATAAGTAATACATTCTTTTTTCAATTGATAGAAATAAACACATTTTTCTTTGGGGGCTATTATAATGATTATTCCTCAACAATATGCATGCATATTTAATTTAATTATATTTTTGGCGGGGGCGGTGGCAGTCATTTCAATCCATCTTGCTCTCATGGAAAGAGGCCCCGAGCTCTGACTTTAATTATGCCACTCGTTTGTTTAAATTGATTTTGAATATTACTGTGATTGTGTTTTGTTATGAATGTACTTCCTTCAGGTTGAAATTAAGGTGTTACATGAACCTCCTATTCTTTTCATGTAGCTGCTTCCTTTTTTGATTTGGGTTTTTTTTTTCCATGCATGGGATTCAAAATGTAAATAGGGAAATGCAAATACCAATAAGTAAGGTAAACAAGAAGGTTGCAAGATGTCAGAATTTGCTTCTCATTGTTGAAAACTTTCCCTGTTATATTTTTTGCTAAGAAAATTTAAAAACCGATTTCAAATTGAAGAATCCAGCAGTTCTTTTTACATCTTCTAGCCTTAGTTTTTCCCTCTGCATAATGGGAAGATCTCTTCTACCTCCCTCCTGGGAATATGTTACCAGTGAAATGAAAAAACGAGATACTTTTGTGCATGCCCAACGCTGTGTTCTGAGCATGGTATTGCTATGTGATTTTTGTTCCTGGATATATGTCAGCATGTCACAGATCAGATGGTACTTTTCTATTACATGCTTATGCTAAATACAGCACAATCCATGTAGCACCATCCATCTTTGTGGACCAGAATGTTATGTGCTGCATGACTGAAATGGAATTGTTTTGTATCTCATTCAAAAATAATCAAGGAAGCTAGACCAAAAGAGAAGAATGAATACAGGCCCCGACCCTCTTAGATAGCCTGGCTGCTTGTCCCTCTGTGTGGAGTGGCCGTGAGTGTGGAAATTGGAGGTGGACTTCTTGCAGGTGAATTCCAGCTTTCCTACTCACCCACTGATGGCTCAGAAAAGGTTTTTGTCTGAGGTGCCTCAGTTTTCTTATGCATATAAGGGTATGACTTTACTTTTACTTTATTGGACTGTTATGAATATTAAATGAGCTGATATATCCGCACATCTTTGAGTACCACATAGGAAGTGCTCTGTAAGTTTTTATTGATACTGTTCTATTATTATTTTTCTCACTTTATGTCTTCTGTCCACTTTTAAATCGTTATTTGCTTTCTCTTTCCTCTTTTGTTGTCTTCTTTTCTTTCTGTTTGTTTGTTTGTTTTTTGGGTCACACCTGGCGATGCTCAAGGGTTCTCCTGGCTGTGCACTCAGGAATTACTCCTGGTGGAGTTCGGGGGACCATATGGGATGCTGGGAATCGAACCTGGGTTGGCCGAGTGCAAGGCAAAGGCCCTACCCACTGTGCTATCATTTCAGCTCTCTCTTTTGTTGTTTTCATGATGGTGGGAGTCACACACTTTGGTTATGCTGTGCTCATACTTTGATTGCAGTGTGTCACACATCGCATACAACTGATGGCCACTGGGCCAGCAAGAGAGCATTAAAGATGGAGTGGTGCTGAAAATCAAATTTGTGGCTCAGTCCTGCACAATTTGTGCTCTCCTAACTAGCTGTCCCTGGGGGTTCCTACATTCACACTTTCACTTCTTTAATTTACAAAAACTTTGGATCTTGAGGCTGGAGAGATTGTATAGGGAGTTAGGTGCTTGCCTTGCATGCAGCTTACCTAGTTCTATCCCTGGCACTCAATATTATCCCTCAAATAAGCCCTGAACACAGAACCAGGAATAGTCCCTGAGTGCTACACGGAATGGTCCCAACTTCCAACCCACCCACAAGTATAATTTTTGGCATCTTTCAAGTACTGCTGAGTAGGTCCAGGGTTCCCTTCTTGCAAGTCTTGGTAAACTGAGCCTGTACCGAGCTGGCAGTTCACGGGAAGGGCCTGGGTGCTGCTTGGACCTGCATTGCTTAGGGGCCTCCAGCTGCATCTGCTGATGCCTCCCCAGGCTTCACGTGTGCGGGGAATTGAGTATCAGTGGCATGCAAGGCATGGCCTTAACCCCTGTACTCTCAGGCCTCCACACTTGCCATCCTTTCCTCTTTCTTCATAAAGATTTTTTTTTCTTTTTGGGTCACACCCGGCGATGCACAGGGGTTGCTCCTGGCTCTGCACTCAGGAACCACTCCTGGCGGTGCTCAGGGGACCATATGGGATGCTGGGCATGGAAACAGGGTTGGCCATGTCCAAGGCAAATGCCCTACCCGTTGTGCTATTGCTCCAGCTCCAAGATTTTTCTTTAGGTGCTGACTTCCATTTGATTTTTTTTCTTTTTGGGTCATACCCAGCGATGCATAGGGGATACTCCTGGCTCATGCACTTAGGAATTACTCCTGGCAGTGCTTGGGGGACCATATGGGATGCTGGAAATCGAACCTGGGTTGACTGCATGCGAGGCAAACGCCCTACCCACTGTGTTATTGCTCCAGCTCCGCATTTGATTTTTATTCTTTGTAATTTATAGTATAGTAACATTAAATATCTTAAAACAACATACATTTATTGGGCTGGGCACATAGTTCAGAGGGTAGAGTACCTAACTTGTGAGTATAAGGCTCTGGATTGCATTCTGGCACAAGAAAATGATGATTTCCAGTTTTTCTTTCACAAAGTTTTGAAAGGTCAGGGAGCAGTGTAGTTGGGTAGTTCTGGCCAGGATTTCTCACGAGGCTGGTGTCAAAATGAGTGTCAAGGAATTCGGGTTTCTCACCCATCACTCTTGTAAATTTTTGCACATAATGATGGTTGTGAGGCCATCAAGATGGCACTAAACACGTGGTGTAGTGATGAGGATCAAACTTGTGGCCTCAGTCATGCAAGATAAGAGCTCTCTGAACTGACACAAAGAAAGGACAGGGAAAAATGCAGCATTCATAAACCCAAGGAAACAAAAGGCCCAAAGTTGACTAAACATAGAGAAGTTTCCAGAGAAGATGCCTTGATGAATGAAACTTCAAAGATATTTTCAAAGCCATTAGGGTGCAATGATTTGATGCTTTTTTTCAAAAAGGAAACTCACAAATGAGTCTGGTGATACACACCTTGTGTTCCTGTTAGCTGGGTTAGATCAAATCATTAAGTTGTTTGACAAATCTTGGCTGCTATACAGATACTCATTTGGGGAAGAGAATGGGCAACCCGTGACTGCTCATCTTCCAAAGAGAAAATACAGAGCAAGTGCACTATCAGCTCATCTGAAAGCTTGACAGACCTGATTTCATTATTGTCACTGGCTTGACTGTTGGCGGGAGGCCATGGTTCCTTATAACATGTACCTCACCAACGGGCTGTCCAGTACCCACCTAGCAGCTGAATTCACCCCAAGCCAAGGGACCCAAGAGAGAGTAAGGCCGAAGCTATGATTCTACCCATAACCTAGTCTCAGCAGTGACATGCAACCACCTCTAATGCATTTTATTGGCAAATTTTGGTGGACATTATAGTGGGCCATAATTGTCAGAAGTGAGGGTCATTGTGGGTTTATCTTAGAGGCTGACTACCAAATACAGTTAACTTGGACTTGGTTTGATTTCTTCAAGATGCATCCAAAAGGTCTTTACTACATTGGTTGTTAATATCTTATTTGTGTAACGAACCCATATGCAAACCAAGGTATTTTGGTACAGCAGAACATGGAGCAACAAGCAAAAGCTCTTGCAATTAGACAAAACTGGCCTTGATTCCTGCTCTACCATTTATAAACTCTGTGGCCTCAAGCACTAACGAGCCTGCCTAGGAGGCAGTGCCCACATCTTAAAATGAGCACATAATCTACCTTGTATGGTAGGAGTATTAGTAATGATTCCAGGGCCCAGAGGCCAACTGGCACAGGATGGTATTGAATCTCTGATAGTTAGGATTATTATTATCAACACGTGCAAAGTAGCTGATTGTTCCTCCAGTCCATGTAATCAATTGTTAAGCTCACTTGAAACAAATTAAAGACGTTAAAGAGTGTGAATGAAGGAATTTCAGGCTTGATGGTGTGCCAAGTTAAAAAAGGTTTTCAAAAAAAATGTGCATGCTTGTGCGTACGCGTGCCTTTCAGTCTCACCTAACTCAGGCACACAACGTTTCTCTTGTGGGATGCCACAGTGAGCTTTGGGTCTAGATGCTGTTCTTGTACTCATTTTGAAGATGGGTACATTGAGGCTGACAGACATTAAGAACCTTACTAATTTCTAATTAGCAATAACTTACTAGTAAGTATTAATTTACTGAATTTTACTTTTGAACATCAAGAATAGCTTTTGTGGGGCTGGAGCGATAGCAAAGCAGGTAGGGCATTTGCCTTGCACGTGGCCGACCTGGGTTCGATTCCCAGCATCCCATATGGTCCCCTGAGCACTGCTAGGAGTAATTCCTGAGTGCATGAGTTAGGAGTAACCCCTGTGCATCGCTGGGTATGACCCAAAAAAGAAAAAAAAAGGAAAAGGAATAGCTTTTGTGAAAGGTTATTTTGGGGGTTTTCAAGGATTTCTCCTAAGGGGTCCAAATGTTCTCTTTGAGAGACTGTTTTGGAAGTGGCACTATTTTTCTGTTTTGGAAGTGACTATGGCACTTCCGCTCAACAGAGGTGGCATCCTACACAAGTTGAGAGTAGGTGACAAAACTAAGTGACCTGGGGTTTAATTTTTTAATTTTTATTATTTTCTTCTAATTTTTTAAATTGAGTCATTATGAGATACACAGTTACAAAGCTGTTCATGATCAGATTTCAGTGATACAATCATCCAACATCCATCCCTCCATCAGTGTACATTTTCTACCACCAATGACCCCAGTTTCCCTCCTCCCTCCCCCCACCACCTCCAGCCTGCCTCTATGGCTCTATGGCAGACACTTGCCTTCTCTCTCTCCTTCTCTCTCTCCTTCTGGGCACGATGGTTTGCAATACAGATACTGAGAGGTAATTGTGTTTGTTCCTTTACCTACTTTTATCACGCAGTTCCTTCCTATCCAGAGAGGTCATTTCCAACTATCTTTGTTATAATGGTCCCTTCTCAGGCCTTTTCCAGACCTGCGGTTTTAAAATGTCTTTCTTCTCTTTATAGAATTTTCAGCATAGAATGCACAGACCTTGAGTGTATTGAATACACATAAGATGTTGTAGAGTCAGGACTCAAACCAGCTCAGCCTGAATTCAGTGCTATGCTGTCTCTTGCAGAGTGCTGGGGACATCTGCTTGCACTGGCCATCGCAGAACAAGGTCCTAAACCCTTGCAGCCTCTCAGGCTCTGTACTCTACCTAAAGCCCGAGCCCCATGGGATACATAATGGATGAAATAAACACAGCTGGGCTGAGGCTTGCCAAACAACGGCCAGGGGATTTGTTCATTCTCTGGCTTTTTCTAGTTGCTAGTCTATATATTTCTTGATATTTTGATTTACAAAATTGCACCCTTTGTGATTCATTTGCTCAGAGTGTAAGAACACAGCTAAACAGAGACTCTAAAACAAAACATCCCCAAATGGGAGCAAGCATATTTGCAAAGTGCAATCACTAGCCCAGCAGGCAATCCATCAGTCTGGTGCAGGGGGGAGGGGAGGGGACAGAATTGTCTCATCAGTGTGGGGTGGTGAGGAAACTAACCTCCTCTTTCAAAGCAGAAAAGGACATTTTTTTGGGGTCATCCTCCAGTCACTCCTAGTCCCTGTAGCATCACATAATATCTGAACAGAGCCCTCTGGCATTGAGATTCAGCAGTAGGCTATGCATTTTATTGGCTAGATGATAATGAATAGATAGATGATTATGGAATGAATGTGCCTTGCAGTGAGCATATTGGGGCTCCCAAGCCAGCATCTTACTTCTCAGTAGGTA
This sequence comes from Sorex araneus, assembly GCF_027595985.1. Taxonomy (NCBI): domain Eukaryota; kingdom Metazoa; phylum Chordata; class Mammalia; order Eulipotyphla; family Soricidae; genus Sorex; species Sorex araneus. The sequence continues at coordinate 14,637,789 of NC_073311.1, forward strand.
TTTCAGTTTCCTGTCTCACTAAACGGTTCAGCAGGGGTCTGCGAGGAAGGGAAGGAGACCCATGGTCATAGACAATTAGGGTGGGCTCCAGAATCTGGGCAAAACAATTGGCAGATATCGGAAAAGCTACTCCGCTGCTTCCTTCTTACATCTCTTTGCCCAGACTGTTTCTTTGAGGGGGCGTGAGGGGTGTCTCCCTACAGGGGTAGCTGTGACTATTCAGCTGCTATCTGAGCCGGATGATTACTATTACTGAGGGTATTTTTTTAAAGGCATTAGCAATTATTGCAACTTGCAGAAAAATAACTGGGGTGGCTCTACCTTTCCACCTTCCTAGAAATTTCAGTTGACCTTAGCATTTCTTATTTCATGTGAGAAGAGACTTGATTTATGGATTCTGCTTGCGTTCAGAACGTAGCTTAAAGGAATACATTACTAACGGGAGTCTTGAGTGCCCTGGTCCCTATTTTTAGATAGGCGAGTCTTAATTGGAAACATAACAAACAGAAAGGACAGGAAGAATGAAAGGAAAAGTTATACTTCCTTAGATTAAGAAAGGGGAGGGAAAACTTGAATGAAGAGCTGCAAATTTTTATCTTTAGTAACGTTTTCTTCATCAGTTTCATTGGCAGATGGTCACCTTGATGAATTGTGGACTCTAGGGTGATATAGGAACAAGCTTCATTTTTTTCCTTTCCTCCTCTGCCTTTTTGAGAAGAGGCACCTTAGAAGGCAAATATGTTTTCTTCCTGACTGAGCTAATTTTATCCCATTCCATTATCCTCCATTGATTTGCTTTCCCAGGTTTTGAATGAAACTGAGATGTATGTGGCTCTTTGGGTACTTTGTGACTCCTGCATAAACACCAGTTGTTGATGCTTTAATTTCTTTGAAATGGAGCGGTAAATTGAAAAGTAGAACAAAACCAAATATTTGTAGTACGGGGGTCATTTCCCAGATGAAAAGGATGGTTTCCAAGGAAGGTCACATTAGAGGTTTTAAGAGTGCCTCCCTTGTGAAATCTAAATATACATAGTTTTTCTGCCTAAGAGATCACATCCTTTCTTTTCTTCTTCTTTTTTAAAAAATCTGCCTAGCAACTTAAATTTGACCTAGGTAGTATCTGAAAACAAGAGCAACAGAGTTGAATGAGTTGGGTTTTTAAATACTTTCCTGTTCTTTACAGAATTCTCAGCATATTTAAAATGCACAGTTCTTCTAAGTATTTAAAAGACATCAGGCTTTATGGGAGAATCATTTTCATGCCAAATGTTTCTCTCTACCTGAAGTTCAGCTCAATGGCTGAAAGGAAGGGAACCTGAGCATTGGGAAGAAAGACAAAAGAGAAAATTGATTTGGAAAAGGCGTCTCCTTTTCATTTGGGGGGCTTGGTGGGTTTTTTCGATATAGGTGAATGCCTCAGTAGGATGTTGTCTGATTATAGCACGACCCCGACAGCCGTGGAAAACATTAGCGCAGTATGGACAGGGATCACTGACTGACAAGAAATGTGCGCTACATTCTAATGCTTTCTCAGGGAACGAGGCATGGTATTTTTTCACTTTGAAATTAGTTCCATGAACACGCAGGATAAAAATGACGTCTTCCAGTCATTTCTGAGAGGAGAATGAATTTATGCAGAAGAGTGCTGTTCAGTCTCCTTCAGGCCTATTCCCAGCCCTGCAGGGAATTGATGAAAAAAAAATTTTTTTTTCTGGACACCTGGAGGAAAGGAGCCAAGCATTCTGAGTATCTATTAGAAATTAGGCATTGGCCCCAGTGTCTTACAGATGGTGTCCCATTTGATCCTCTCAGTGTTGTGGAGTTTTCATCTTTTCTGATTCAAAGGAGGGCGCAGAAACCCAACTCCGTGCTGGATACATATTAGCCCCCGAGTAACTTCTCTCAGGTGTTTGGCTGAGTGCATCTCTAGCCTTTTAGATTTCCAGCGCCCCCATGCACTTACCAGCTGTTTGATCTCAGGTAGTTACTATGAAGTAAGCTTCAGCTTTCTCACTCATGAAATGGGTGTGTGTGTGTGGGGGGGGGCTATTAGGAGTCATTTAATCATCTTGTAAGGGAAGCATTCTCTTCAACACATGGTGCTGCGAAAAATGGTCAGCCACATGGAAAAAAGATTGAACTCAGACATCTTTCTAACTCAAGCACAAAATTCAAACAAAAATAAAGACTTTGATATCAAACCTGAAACCACAGGGTACATAGAGGAAAATGTAGGCAGAATTCTCAAGGACATTGAAGTTAAAGGCATATTCAAGGATGATACGCCAAAGACCAAGCAAGTAGAACAAAGATAAACAAATGGGATCACACTAAATTAAGAGGCTTCTGCACCTCAAAGGAGATAACAACCAGTATAGAAAGATAGCCCATGGAATGGGAGAATCTATTTACCCAACACTCCCCCACTAAAGGGTTAATATCCAAGATATACAAGACTCGTAGACCTTTACAAGAAAAAAAAAATCCAACCCCATCAAAAAAAATGGGAAGAAGAGCTGAAAAGAAACTTTATCAAAGAAGAAATACAAATGGTCAAAAGGCAGATGAAGAAATGCTCTGAATCACTAATCATCAGGGACATGCAAATCAAAACAACAATGATGTATCATCTCACACCAGAGAGACTGGTACACACCAAAAAGAAAAGAACAACCAGTGCTGGTGTGGATGTGGGGAACTCTTATTCATGGCTGGTGGGAATTCCTTCTGGTCCAGCCCTTTTGAAAAACAATCTGGACATTCCTAAACAATCTAGGAATTAAGTTTCCATTTGACTCAGCAACCTTAATTACTGGAATTAATTAAGGGCCCCCAAACAAAATGAAGGACATTTGAATCCCTATGCTACTTTCAGTATTATCCACTACAGCCCAAATCTGGAAACAACCCAAGTGTCCAAGAATAGTTGATTGGATAAAGAAACTCTGATACATATACACAATAGAGTATTATTCAACACGACCACAAGAAAAGACAAAGTAATGCAGTTTGCTGTTACATGGAGGGACCTGGAATGTATCAAGCTGAGTGAAGTTAGAGAGACAGAATGATCGCTCTCATATGCAGAGTATAAGGTATAAGAAAATAGAATGGGGGAATAATAAATGCCCAAGACAATGGAAGCGAAGAACAGGAGAACTGGTTGTTAGTAAGAAACATACCAGCAGAGGGGGCTGGGAGATCCCACCCCTGTCCCAGATAGGAAAAGGAAAAGAACTATTGTGGAGCGAAGATCAAACAGGAGGAACAGGTGGTGCTGTTAAGGAAGGTGTCTGTGTGAAACGCTGTTGGAGACAGAACAGTAAACCACAAATGCAAAGACATATATTTTTAAAAAGTGTCCCTCAAAGAGGCAGACTGGTAGGTGGGAGGTGAAAGTGGGTAGAGGTGGAAATTGGTGGAGGGAAGTGAAGCAATTGGTGTTGAAACAAGTATGCCTGAAACCCAGTCATGAATAACTTTGTAATTTCACGGTGACTAATAAAGATTAAAAAAGGTGAGTATTATATGACATAACTTGTGCTACATGCTATTATATTATTGTTATCATTACAGTTAAATTAAATGGGCACATTCATTTATTTCCCTAGAGTCATGAACTATTGAATAACCATATTCCCTCTCCACCACAGAAAGAGGTTCGGGTTCAGGTGTTAATAGAATTTAGTTTCTGTTGGTCACTTTTTCCCCTTTTAAAATATTTCTTGCAATAGTTTTTCCAGTCTCTGGAGCAAAAGTCCTCTCTTTATTGAACACTCATTGACTCTAAGGCTCTATTATGAAGATTTCTGGCTGTAGGTGGTATTATGTCATAAATGAGGCACTAAAAAGCATGGGACTAGGTGACCTCATGGCCACTGATACCAGTGACATGGATTGAATTGAGGTGTGTATGTGTATGTGTGTGTGTGTGTGTGTGTGTGTGTATATACGTATGTGTTGCTGAGTATTGACCCTCACACATACCTCACACTGACTATATCCCCAACCTTGTATATACTGAGTACATTCCTAGAAGTTGTGCTCTTCTCCTGAGTCACATCCTCGCCAGAATGTGGGGATCCCAGAGTATCCCAACGTGGTTGTTTTCATCCTAGGGCCCTGAGATTATTGTTGAATTTTCATCTTTTGTCTGTGTTGTGTTCTTTGCACTCCAATTCTTGTGGATGTTCAGTTTGTATGTTACAATGGGTGTTAGAACAATTGCTGTCCTTGTTGATATTTAATTTCATGGTAGTTTTGACAGATGAAAATCATCCCTTTAGAATGCAAAAGGGCTTTCTGTAAGGTGAGAACATGGTGGGAAGTTTTGTCCTGGGGTGCACAGGAAAAATAAAAGCAAATAATTTCCAGGAGTTGAAATTTCACTCTCCCCGAGGCTCCCTCGGTGCAGTAGTTTATTTTCATTATGTCTCTAGTAAAGGCAGTGCCAATATTAACAATGTGAACAAAACATACTAAAGCTTTTGTTTGCTACTATCTGAAAGTTCCTTAGGGCCCGTAGACTCATTTACAAAAATTCATGTGCGCAAAACTCATTTGCAAAAGCAAATAAAATATGTGATCACAAATGCTCTTTACCTGAGTGGCCTAAGGGACTCATGGAAAATGTGTTTGTTCTTCATTTACTCTGCGGTGTAGCTGAGCAGTTGCGCGCTGACCAATCTTTTCTCCAGAGGAGCCCTGTCCAGTTTGGGTTTGTCAAATGACTTGACTGCTTTGAAATCTTGGTCCGATCCAGCTGGTTGATAAGTCACTGTTCTCATCTGTGATTCCTTTTTTAAAAAATATCATTGAATTGTTGTACGCAGTGGCTTTGAAAATATTTTTCATTAATTAAGATGTCTAGCCCAGGATCATTGCTGTTTTAGTTGTTTGAGTGATTCTGTCTCTTTAGGTTTATGAATACTACTTTCTTTCATGGTGAAAATTCGAGTTACAATGGCCTGACATGATTTGGAAAAAAAGAGAAAAAACAAGTCTTTTCATGTAGAGTAGTATTTAGGAATAATTGATGCTACCAGAGGATTTAGTAAAATCTCAGAGGTTTGGACGCAGCCAACCTCGATTCAATTCCTAGCATTGCATATGGTCCCCCAAGCACAGTTAGGAGTGACCCCTAAAAACAGAGTCAGGAGCGATCCTTGATACAGCTGGAACAAACAAAACAAACAAAATATCTCAAAGCTTTTAGAGTTCCTTTTTTTCTTATCAGTTAAAATATATGAGGTAAGACAGTTACTCATATGCTAGAATTTTTGATATGGAATTCTAATTTTCCCCAACTTAAAAATTTGTAAACAATTTTGGCTTCCTCTCTTGGTTTCCTTATCCCACAAATATTGCTTATTGAACACCTATGCTATCTTTTAGCCTCCACTTTGGTGGTGAGATAAAATACAAACAATGCTTCAGAAGACAGAACTGAGGTTACCAACGGAGAATTGTAGATGGGAAGAATCCTATAGGCAGTGGTGGAGGCATACTGGCACTTTAGTGACGTACGGTGTGGTAAACTTGGACCCCTAAATCACATGAACATTTACAGTCTTGTAAACAAACACTACCCCAATAAATTAAGACAAAAATCTGATATGCACAAGGCAAGCAAAAATCCCTGTCTTCAAGGAGTGTACATTCTGACAAGGGGGCATAGCTATTGCTGAGTTATATTTTTGATTATTTTTACTTTTTGTTTATTTCCCTTGGGCAATTATGATCACGAATCACGAATCACGAAATCCCATTGATCATCGAGTGGCTCAAGCGGTCTCAGTAACCTCTACATTCGTCCTATCCCTGAGATTTTAGAAGCCTCTCTCTTCTCGGCCTTCTCAATGATGCCGCATTGGAGGCTCTTTCAGGGTCAGGGGAATGAGATTTAGCTGGTTACTGATTTTGGCATAAAGATACACCATGGGAAGCTTGCAAGGCTGTCCCATGTGGGCAGGAAACTCTCAGTAGCTTGAGAGTTTCTCCCAGAGGGAGAAGTAGGTTATAAGATACCAACTTCTGGGAGTTTGCATTTAAGTCTCTGGATGTTGGCCGTTGATGGGATTACACACACCTGGGTTCCTCTGCCGGTAACTTCATGCATGAGGCCTGTCCGAACGTGTGGAGAGGGGCCTTGAGCATGGCTGTGGCTAGGTTCCGGTGGTCTTCAGCCACCGGGAGCTCTGCTCGGGGCAGGGAGGGAAGCTGGAGCCCATCCTCTCCGAGGGGCCCTGGGGAAGACAGCCAGGCATGAGGGCAAGAGACTCTCTGCCGGGCAATTATTAGTATTTGATAATAAAGTTATAGAGAATCCTTTATGACCTTAATTCTGGAGTGTATCAAATGAGGTCGCTTCAGATTTTCTCATAGTCTCTTAGAAATCAGAAAACGGGCATTTGGTTTGTAGTTAAGCTTTAATGGAATTTATTCACTTGTGATGTCTTATTCTTCTGGCTAGAGCATTTTTTCCCTGTCTCAGCATCCTACATTATCTTTTTGCTGAACACTCTTCAACAATATCACTACCTAAAGAACCCTGGCTGCAGGTGACATTACTTCACAGAGGTGGCACTAACCAGCTTTGTATTTGGTGACATTATGGTGACAAGGAGTAGTCAGAGTCATCAAGAACTGATTGGAATTTCTTCACCCTAGTGTGTCACCCAGCTGTGAGAAGGGAAAACAAATAATAGCGAGTTTTGTGATGATCGGTGGATATCTATTTTCACAAAATTATGACCAGTAAACATATGAAGATGTTCAGTGTCATTATCAGGGAATGCAAATCAAAATAATGGTGAGATAACATCTCACACCAGTGAGAATGACATATATCAAAAAGGGTGGGTGGGCATAATGTCTGGTTCAGACTCTGTGGAAAATAGTATGGAGAATTCTCAAAAAGGTGAGAATAGAATATTCATATGACAGAAATTCCATTTTATTAGATCCACCCCAAAGCAAAAAGCAATAATTGGAAAGATTTATATACATCAATGTTCATTGCAGAGCTGAGTACAATAGCCAGAATGTGGAAACACCCTAATTATCCTGTGGCACATGACTGGACAAAGAAGTTGTGATATATATGTGTGTGTATATGTATATATATGTATATATACATTCACATAACACACACATATATATAGTTGGATACTATGTGCTATAAGAAAAAATAAAATATTTCAGATTGGTGCAACTTGAAAAGAAGTAGAAGGCATTATGTTAAGTGACATAAGTCAGATAATGACAAATTCTGGATGATCTCACTATTCTGTGGCATAGAGTAACAAAACAAGGAAATAGACAATACTGAGTGATGAAAAATCCTTGGCCTTGGATTACAAAACTCCGATTACCAAGCAGAGGCACAGGGGATGGAGTAAAAGAAGGACACTGTTGGAAGGTCTTGGACTCTTTTGGTGGTGGTGAGGTACAGTAACCTGTACATCCAAGTCATAAAAATAAACACTTTTGTAAGCCTACAATATTAATGATAAAAATAGTAAAATTTGTATTCTATCAAAATCAAGAGTCTTATAATAATGTTAGAGTCATTTCAACCTCATTCTGTGTTCTCATGTGCTTTCTTGGATAGGAAAAGAAAAGGATGAGTTACAGATACATCCTTGGAAATTATGCAGAATTCAGAGTAGGCTCATTGAGGCACATTCATGCATCTCATAAGTCAAGAAGGAACAAAGATAGAGACCTCCTGCCTTCGCCTTCCCATAATCTTTTTCCAAAGGTTCTGTTCAAACCCTTGGAGGAACTGCTAATTGCTAATGAGTTGCTGAGTGGATGAGTTTTTACATTTCACCTCATCTCATTTCCCTTTTGCAAACCCCCCAGGTGGAAGTGTCAATCAAGAGAGAGGCCTAAGGTGGGGAAGAAGAAAAGAGATGAGATAGAGATGAGAGGGACCATCTATTCCAGGCAGATAAACAGCTTTTGAATAAGTGAGGCAGCTCCTGCCCTGAGGAACATGTAAATGAAATAAAATAGAAAATGAGTTCATTCCTCACTCTTTCTATCAGATTCACCCATCCCTTTAACTAATTCTCTGTTTACCTTCGGCTCCGTTTGGTCCTTGCCACTGAGGACGTCCGACTGTTTTCAAAGAACACAATATGCGTTGTGTGTTCACCAGTCTTGCCATCTTGATGTAAATACCATCAATTGTGCCTGTCACATCTTCTTCCACTGAATAACTGAATTACTTCCCGACACTGGAGTTCCTCTACAGATAATACAAGCAGAGAAACTTTTGCACATTAGGAATCGGAGCAGCCAGGACTCCAGGAAGCAGGCAGGGTATAGCCTGTAATCAAATGTTTTCCAGCTCCCCAAGTTTAAAGGAAAAGTATGAAAAATAGCTTGCTGTTGTGTCTGCTAGAGGAGAGGATCAAACAAATAGTTAAATGAAATGATAGCATTGTTGCTTTTACCCTTGCTTATTCATCTGCCTGTAAAAAAGAACTCCCACCACTTGAGCCTCGGTGGGGTAGATGTCCCTGGAATTCAGTGTCAAAAGTATATTTGTTAAACAACTTGACTCTAACAAGCTCAGGACTTACGTAGCAGTATTTCCTCTGTACCTGCCACCAATTAGGTCTGTCTGTGCACATTCACTCTCTCCTCTCTGCAGGGACATCCATGCCCCTGTTTCTAGGAAGAGCAGGATTTAACCTGACAGGCTGGAAGATGCCTCCCACATCCTTCAGAATTTCCAAAGAAAGTTCTTTGGCATCTCTGAGTATATATTGCACCATGGAGTTTTTCCTGTCGTCGAACCTAAATCCCCACTGGGACCATCCTATCCTGTTTCCTTGTCCTGACTTCATTATTTCTCTTGTGTTGATGAAGACTTTGTTTGCCATTCTTTGGAAAAAGGGCAGACTTGGCCATGCATGGAAGCTACTGAAAGTTGTGTCTGTTTTTTTTCCTGTGAATTGGGAATCTGTGAATAATAATTTTGGTGATTAAGATTCCTGCATTCCCAACTAATTCTTTATAAATGGAGGAGTCTCCCTAGAGATCAAATTATAATATTTACATATAATTAGTTTGTGGCAAGTCTCATCTAGTTGAGGTTTATACCAATGTAAACTGGTCTTATTTTCTTACCATTGAAAGCATTGCTTTCCACGGTATTGTGTTGAATTCTACTTTCCTGCTGGGACTAAGTTCCTTAGCAACATCTAATTTCCTGTCATTTTCAATTATTCGTGTAGTCTCATTTGGGTATTTAAGATCTTGTTCTGCTCATCTAAAAAACGATTAATCTCAAGTTTAATTCAAAGTATCCTTCACCTGCTTAGCTATTTGGAGTAGGTATGTACGCATATCTATGAATTTATGTTCACATGCGTATGTGTCTGTGGCATGTGTGTATGTGTGTGAGGTGGCTGTAATTCTAAAACACCTTTCCTCCCCTTTTCCCATTCTTTCTCCTTTCTTCCCTTTGTGTTGTGATGACCTGGGTTCATACCTTTTAGTTACTGTGCTGGTGCAACCTTCTCAGTCTGCTGGGTCACACACTTGGTTGTAGCACCTGGCATCTTGAACAGCAGGACTGCTGGGATTGCATCCAGCATGGGGAGCAATGCTGCGGATAAAAATTATTGCCTCACACCTTTGAAGCAGGGTGTACTACCGCTGAGCTACCCCCAGGCCTCTTTTCTTCTTCTAGGGCCCATTTCTTCCAGAGTTGATAACTGGGAGGCCAGAGTGATAGTGCAGTGGGGAGGATGTTGCCTTCCGTGTGTCCAACCTGGTTCAATTCCTGGCATCACATATGGTCCCTGGAACTTCACCAAGAGCCCCACCAAGAGTCTCTGAGTGCAGAGCCAGGAGTAAGCCCTGAGCGCAGCCAGGTGTGGCAGCCAGGTATGGCCAGCTGTGGGCCCCAAACAATGCACCAAACAAACAAAACCCAGGAAACAGAGTTGGTAGCTAAGGAGAGGGCAGAAGAGGCTAAAGGTCCCCCCTGCTTCCCCCTCCCCCCATTATGTTCAGGTGTCAATGGCAGGTAGGCCTCAGGCCACCCTCACTCTGGCATGGATTCTTTCTGATATGGTCAGCTCCATTGTATGGGTCTGCTTAGTGTTTTGTGTAAGTTCCTCTGGCAGCAGGTAGGGTGGGAAAGCCATTATCAGCACTTCCACCCTTGCAGATATGGGTCTTCTTTTCCCTGGGCCTTGTCCGTACTCTCAGCATCCACCTTTCTCCACAGTGGTCACACCACAGCATGGAAGCCCCTCGATAAAACCGCCCTTCAGGCTTGATGAGAACCCTGCATTCCCTTGTCTCTTGAGTACTGGATAGAACAAGATACCCTGGGGGCTCCGATTTTCCACCCCATATTGGGCCTATGAAAACCCCTAGATCTTACTGGGTGCCCTGCGCCCTTGAGTGACTCTCGAATATCAGCATACGCATGTCAAGGCTTGCTGTGCTACTCTGGGCTCCAGACCCCCTCCCAGGGACTGTCTCACTGCAGCTACTCTCTTGCTGGAAGGTCTGTCTTCTTGCTGCTCAGTGTGGCCCTTTGCAGAAGTGCGATGGCAGACCCCACTGCATTGGCATGGCTGTTCTTCTTCGCTCAGGAAAGGGGGAAAACCTTCCTTTTCTCTCAAATACTGGCCTTCCTACTGTTTCAAGCCTCTCATTCCCTTTTGGACTTGTGGGTGAGGCTTGAGGGTGGAGTAAAAGGCGTGGTATAACAGGATTCTGTATTTTTTTTTTTAATTGGACCCTTTTGGCTGCCTTTAATCAGTCTTTCAAGGAGATGGTCCACTCCATCTGTTGGGGTTTTTCTCTGGAATGTGGTGTATTCGAATTCTTTGTTTTGGGGTCACAGCAGTGATTTAGGAGGCTTAAATACAATGCCTATTCCATATGTTAGGATATGTTCCCCAGTGATAGAAGCATGTAATATACAGGAATATTTCTGTACCTGGAAGACATCAGGATATCTCTCTGTTATCTTTCTCATATGCAATTAATAAAACCCTGGCAATAAGGATATATAAGTATAACATGTTCTGATTTTCCAAACACCAACATTTGAATTTTTATAAATGTCCATTTCAAAATGAAAAAAGGTCTGAGTGCCCCTGTATTCCTGAGTCTTGAAGCACATGCTGATTCTATTGGAGGCATCTGGAACTCTCTGCAGTCTTACTGTGTGAGTCACACGAGTGATCTTACTGTGTCAGTCACACGAGTGAATACATATGCGTTTGCAGAAAGAGTTGTCTTGGTTTTGTTCTTTTGCTTCTCTGAGCCTCCCTTGGGCAGAGATCTGCCAACCCCTAACAATATGATGTATTTTATATGATTTACCAATGTTGATAGTACCATGGTTATATATGATTCTGTATAAGATTTCCTACATGTAAATACCTACACCTGTATTACTTATTTTTACTTGGACAGGAAAATACTCTATAATGTATGCTTTGTTTCATTAGTATACTAACCAACTAAGATGATAGTCAGCTAGAACCAGATTGACTGAGTTTTAAGCAGACTCCATTGTTTTAGGAAATAGCTCTATCTCTCAAAACCTCAATTTACTCATCAATAAAATGAGAACTGCATTTTTTTTTTAATCTCATGGAGCCGTGAGAATCAAATGGGTTATTTCACCTAAAACATATAACTTCAAAAGTCTCTGACTGATGATTCTCAAAGATGAACTATGATATTTCTGCATTAATTACATGGAAAAGCAGGAAATTTCTCTATTTGGAATTTTAAAAATAGAATCTTTCCCTTTCTATGGAATTTTTAAAAATAGAAATGAAATGGCTCACGCTGGCCTTTCGTTTGTGATAAAGTTGATTTTTAAGCATTTACCTTAAAGAGCTGTGGGGGTTGGGGTTAGAGTAGTGTAAAATGTTGGTCAGGGTCACTGCATCAGCTCTTGAATCAAATGTCATGTTAGTCAGTCACCCAGCCAGGAGAGTCAAGTGGAAACAGAAGAGAATATCTATGACAATCCCTGGTCTCAGCATTAGGGCTGTTGGCAGTTCGTGATCAAGCAACAGGCCTGTAAAACTCCTGCTTTCTTCCTGATACCGTTTTTTCCCTTCTGTTGCTTCCTGCTGGCTTATTCAGCTCCGTTTTGCAAATGCTGTGTGTTTGCAGATCAATAGTGAAGGAAAAAGTTTGACCTAACGATTCTTTCCAAATGGCCTCTCGATATTTCATTTATTGTTTCAGCCTCATCGCTTCTCTACCTTCTGAGTGTGCACACTCCTTATTAGTTTTATTGGCTTACCTGACTCCAATTGATTCTGTTGAATTTTCTGGAACCAGAGACAGACGGTTTATATATTTATTTCCCTGCATCCTTTCTATTTTTATCTTTCTGCTGCAAGTTTTCACTCTAAATTCATCGCAGATGCAAAGTCTTAGCAGCTTGATCTCTTCAGCAAATATTTGCCAGGTTGTAATTTTTTATTTGTTATCAACAGCCAAATTTAAACAAGGCTAATCTTGTTCTAATTTGGTTTATATAAATCCCAGTCTTTGTATTTAGAGAAAGCAAATGTTAATTTCTGGTTTTCTTCCATGTGTGTTCTCTCACTTCTCACACACATACACACACACGTGAACAAACAAAAAACTGCATGTAATTTGGGGCAATGGGAACCGAACTGGGGATTGGACTATGAAACAGAAAGCATTTTGACAAAACACACTGATGTCCATATGGGTGGGTGGAAGCGAGGTGGCAGGGGGCCTGTTGGCTGGTCTTCTCTTATTATTGTTATCCTTTCCCTTCTTCCAGCCCTGGCCTGAATGCTCCCAGCTCCCTGAAGGTGCCTCCCTGAACGTGGCATTTGCCTGTGCCTTGGTTCGTGTGGTGGTTGGGTGCTGCACTATTTTGTAGATTGCAGATGCTGAGTTCTGTTTTGTGTGCACATACTTGAACTTCATAGGCTCCATGTTTATATTTGCTGACGTCATCAGTAGAATTTCTGCTGAGTGACCAGCGCAGGCAGTGCGAAGTGTCAGTGGCTGTGGAGCATATCATGAAAACTTTCTCAACTCCCCATTTCACATTCAGAATTGGGATCTTCTTTGGAGATTAGATATTAAATGAGTTAAATGAGTATTCAGATCTCTTAAGGAATAGTTAACAACAACAAAGAAAGCACACCACCCCCCTCCTTCTATGGTCCGTGGTTATATTGATGTCGGTGGGCCCCACTGGTGGCTCATGTGGAGTGGGGAGGAAGATGGTCACTTTCTTCCCATCTGCCTCTGCCACCTGGGACTGAGGGTTACTTGGTTCTTGTCTCGCCTTACAGAAAATAATTTCAGGAGTAGACAAGCAGTGAAGTAAAACAGATTTTATCTGGAGTTTTCAAAGGGAAGGAGGAAGAGAAGTGGGAGAGAGTGGAGAGTAACGTGCTCAAGAGAGAAACCAGGCTTCTCCAAGGGCGGAGAGAGCCCCTACATGCATCTCAGTGTTAGACGTGAAAGCATGAAAGGACACATCTCAAGAGGGGAGATGCAGGCGACACAGTGCTCAGGCATCACATGTTCTCGGCCACACGGGCGCAAGCAGCACATAGGCTAGGGCAGCATATGCGCGCCCTTCCTTTGTTCAAGATGGCCTTTATAGAATTTCTCCAACCTCCCTTCTACATGGGGCTTTTACCTAGCTAAAAGTCCATTGCAAAGGAGGTTACCTGGGGGGTTGGGAGTGTGATGGTCTTCTTTGAAGTTCCTTTCCTGGCCTTCTGTTCTTGCAGGAGCTTCTCTGGGTCTGTTGCTGTATATAGGTGAGGGTCTTATCAGGCCTTAGTTCCTGTTTTTCTGCTAGGTTGGCCTTTGCCACTTCAGAGCTATTACTTCCCAGGAAATTTACTGCCATCACCTGGGAAGGAGGCTTTCCCGATCTGCTTGCCTGCCTACATCACTATCTGGAGAGGTGGACCTGCTTTGAAAGGTGATGTTCTAACAGCAGCCATCAGTCATAAGCAAAGACCGTCACTGCAGATGGTTCTCTCGGCCTCTTCCAGGAAGCCCTCCCTGACAACTTCAGTCGAGGGCCACCTTTCATATTCTGAGCCAGACATCAGTATGCTACAACTGCAGCACACCACCTGTTTTTCTAATGGACTCTTGATTAAAATATGCAATGTTCATCTGTTTACCCGTTGTCTGTGGCTGCCTTCCAGACCCAAGGGCAGAACTGAGCAGTTGTGACTGAGATTGGGCAGGGCATAAGGCAAAATCCTTTTTGTGCCTTTACAGAAAAACTGTACTAGCCTTCCTAAATGGAGAGCACTTCATGGTGTGCACCACTGCACACCATGTGGAATCATCATCATCATCATCCCATTGATCGTTGAATTTCTCAAGCAGTCTCAGTAGCATCTCCATTTGTCCTAGCCCTGAGATTTTAGAAGCGTCTCTTTACTCGTCCTTCCCAGGGATGCCTCCTTGGAGGCTCTTTCAGGGTCAGGGGAATGAGACCCAGCATTGTTACTAGTTTTGGCATATGAATACGCCACGGGGAATTTGCAAGGCTCTCCCATGTGGGCAGGAAACTCTTGGTAGCTTGCCAGGTTCTCCCAGAGGGAGAAGTAGGCTATAAGATGTACTTATAGTGTTGCTTTGTGGTCACGCTTCCGGGAGCTTGGTTTTAAGTCTCTGGATGCTGGCTGTTGGTGGGATCACACGGCGCTGGGGGCAGTCTCTGGGTGTGACTGCCTCGCTACTGGAAAATGGGGAATATGGGCTTTGGAAGAGGCCCAGTCCCAATCCGAGCAGGCTTGGAAGTCTCAGCCCCGGGTCCCGCACACCTCTGCCGGTACCTTCATGCGTGAGGTTTGTCCGAACGTGTGGAGAGGGGCCTTGAGCATGGTTGTGGCTAGGCTCTGGAGGTCTTTGGCCTCAGGAACTCTGCTTGGGGCAGGGAGCCCACCCCTTCAGAGGAGATGTGGAATAAATAGTCCTATTTTATAGTTTGTGAAATTTCTCACTTTAAATTAGAAGTCTTTTAGTTTTTTCACCCCAGACAGTTTGTTCACAACACAAATAATCTCAAAATGACTTGGAGTTCGGGTGAGATCCTACTAGAGACAAAGAGAGTGCCAGGCAATTTCAGCTTTAAAGGACAGCATTCATTCACCACAGTCCTGGAATACTGTCAGTTCATTCAATGTTATTTTGTTAGAATGTAGATGAGACAAAACCAGCCCCAATCACATGGAAAGAGCTGATGTTATTCAAGGATATGCTTTCCTATAACATCCTTTTGTTCCAAGTAGAAGTTTCTGGGAACCTACTGAGGATGTTCAGGTAACCTTTTGCATCACTGTTGTCTGTGATTGCAGAAGAGGCTTGTAGAATGCAACAGGATACTAAAATTCAACCACAATTCTTTTTTTTTTTCTTTTTGGGTCACACCTGGTGATGCTCAGGGGTGACTCCTGGCTCTGCACTCAGGATTTACCACTGAAAGTGCTCAGGGGACCATATGGGATGCTGGGAATCGAATCTGGGTTGGCCGCCTGCAAGGCAAATGCCCTACCCGCTGTGCTATTGCTCCAGCCCCTCAACCACAATTCTTACTAGCTAATGATTTCAGTTAAAAGATGTGCATTTTTTTCCTTATCAAGTTTCCATAAGGAAGCATGAAGATGAAGCCTAAATCATTTATCTGAACGTTCAAACACAAACACACAAAATTAGAAAGTATTTATTTGAAAAAATAATAATGAATTTTTAATTATCTGCTCTTTTAAAAAATTTTCTATTTTTGGGTGGGGGGCATGTATAGCAAGGCTCTGGGATAACTCCTGGCAGTGCTTGGGGATTATATGTGGTTCTGGGAATGGAACCAGGCTTGGCCACAGGCAATGCCAGCACCTTACCTGCTATATTATTTCCCTGGCCCTGAATGGGATCCTTTTAGGCACTCAGACCTCATTATAAACGTGGACTCCTGCTTCCGTTTTGCTGGTTCTGTGGTTTAGATACATATATCTACCACAGCTCTACAGAGCTAACCCTTGCCTCCTGCCCCTCTTACCTCCTGTAAATCTCTTCTTCCTTCCTTCCCTTCTTTTTCAATTCTAGAATCTAGGGACCAGAGTAATCTGGGCACCCCCCACCCCACCCCCTCACACACCTTTTGGATACCTTTCATTCCCTGTTTCATTATTCTACATCATCTCAATTAAGTAGTAGGAGATCACACTCAGTTTTTTTTTTTAATTTATTTTATTGAATCACCATGTGGAAAGTTACAAAGTTCTCAGGCTTATGTCTCAGTTATACAATGCTCAAACAACCGTCCTTTCACCAGTGCCCATATTCCACCACCAAAAAAAAAAGAAAACCAGTATACCTTCCCCAGCCCCCCCCCCGCCTAATTGATAAATTACACTTCCTTTTCTCTTTACCTTGATTACATTCCATATTTCAACACAAAACTCACTACTGTTGTTGGAGTTTCAACACAGAACTCACTATTCTTGTTGGAATTTATCCCCCAAGAATACGGCCCTATTGACAGGGAAACATTTGATAATTAGTTTTCCACTGATGAGAATGAAGAGATATAAAGTCGTGCAGCTGCGGTAGCCGATTTAGGATTTCTGTATTTTAGTAATTAAGTCCAGGGAGATTTAAGTTGGAAATTGAATCATTTCCCTTCCTGGAGCAGCATGGAGCAAAAGCTTAGTTCACAGCCTGGAGACATGGCTACAAGCACTCGCTGGGACCCCAAGTCATATAGCTGGCTCTGGATCCTGATTGTTCAGCAGCAAGCAGCTGTGCAAAGGCATGGCCACCCGGGTCAAATCTTGGTGGAGCTCGTTTTTTTTTTTTTTTTTTTTTTAAGCACTGTAGCACTGTTGTCCCATTGTTCATCGATTTCCTGGAGCGGGCAACAGTAATGTCTCCATTGTGAGATTTGTTACTTTTTTTCCGCATATCAAATATGCCACAGGTAGCTTACCAAGCTCTGTGATGTGGGTGAGATACTCTCGGTAGCTTGCCGGGCTCTCTGAGAGGGATGGGTCGGCCTTGTGCAAGGCAAACACCTTACTCCCGCTGTGCTAATGGAGCCCTTTCATAGCTACTTAGGGAAATCACTTTACCTCAGTGAGTATTCGATTCCTCCCCCGCCTCCACCCCCATATAAGGGACTGATGCTTGGATTTAGACATTTAAAAGCCTTGGCCCTGGTTATATTTTAAGAAGATCCTTAATTGTATAAGGAAATGATTTCCTGGACCCCTTAGGACCTGACAGGGCTGCGGATGTGTAGTCTTTTGACCCTGTGTCTTGGTAACACTAGGGAGCAGTGTAGCGCTGTTGGTCAGCTGTTCCTCACATCACTGGTCAGTGTGACGTCATATCTGCAGGGTCACTCATCCCACTGGAGGTTAAAGACTACCTCGGGCTGGGAATGTGGCTCTGTGACACATCATTTGGCCTTGCATGGTGAGGCCTAGATTCAATCCCTGGCACCACACACACACACACACACACACACACACACACACACACAAATAATAATAAAGATTAATGGGATAGAAAGAGATGGCAGTAGGTAAGGCACTCTTCCTTGCACACAGCCAACCCAAATTTGATCCCTTTGGGGTCCCCCAAACCCTGACAGGAGTTATCCCTGAGTGCAAGGGTAGGATTACGCTCTGAGCACAGCCAGGTGTGGTCACACCCCAAAAAACCAAAACCCAAAGAAGGACTCGTCCCAGATCTCCTTGAGTCCTTTCTTGCTGAGACTGAGGATCAGTCACCACCTGGAATCCAGACAAGAGATCTACATTTGTACCAGAGTGCACTCAGTAATCCATGTAAAGTTAGATCCTGGTTCCTGAGCAGTGTTTTAGCTAAAAGCTTAGCTTTAGTGTTGTCTTTATTATGAGCCCTTGTAGCATAAAAAGTGCAAAGACTTTTATAATTAATATAATTAACTTTTGTTTGAATAACTGAACGTTATTGAAGGAACAACTATAATTCGAAAAGCATTAAAATGAGAATGGGTTAGAACCAGAGGTGTGGCTCAGTGGTAGGGTGGTAGAAAATTTCATGTGGGGACCCTGGGTTCAGTGCACCGCCCTCCTTCCCACAACACAGACAGGCATCTGCATGGTGAGAACAGGTATTTGCTTCTCCCCCTACTTATGTTTAAGTTATAGATGACTCACTTTCCCCTATGTTTCAAAGTGTCTGTTATGGGTACCCATTTTTCTAAATTGTTTTTTTCTTTTTGGGTCATACCTGGCAATGCACAGGGGTCACTCCTGGCTCTGCACTCAGGAATTACTCCTGGCGGTGCTCAGGGGATCATATGGGATGCTGGGAATCAAACCTGGGTCGGCCCCATGCAAGGCAAATGCCCTACCCGCTGTGCTATCACTCCAGCCTTGATATTTCTGAATTTTATGAAAGGGTTCATTGCTGGTTTATGGTTCTGTGATGTGTATGATTTTTGGCCTTCTAGTAACTCCAGTAATAAACTCAAAGGGTGCTTATTTGACTCCAAATTCAGATTTCATTTGTTAGATGGTATTTAACTTGCCTTTTTTGTTGTTGTTGGTTAGCAATATTTTTTTAACATTGTGAAGAAATTTTGCAAATAGACAGTTTTTGTTTGTTTGTTTGTTTGTTTTCCTTTTTCTTTTGGGCCAGCCCAGCCTGCTGGAGCGATAGCACTGGGTTCGATTCCTCTGTTCCTCTCAGAGAGCCCGGCAAACTACCGAGAGTATCTCGCCCACACGGCAGAGCCTGGCAAGTTCCTCGTGGCGTATTCAATATGCCCAAAAAAGTAACAACAGGTCTCACAATGGAGACGTTACTGGTGCCTACTCGAGAAAATTGATGAACAACTGGATGACAGTGCTACAGACAGTGCTACCCAGGGGTTACTCCTGGCTCTGTACTCAGGAATTACTCCTGGCAGTGCTTGGGCAGGGGGGCCATATGAGATTCCAGCAATTAAACTCCGGTCTACCACATACAAGGCAAATGCCCTACCTGCTGTGTTATTGCTCCGGCCCTAACAGCCAAACTTTAAATGTGCTTGTCAAGGAGGCAGGCTGGAGGGTGGGAGGGAACCTGGGGACAGTGGCAGAGAGAAGTTGGCAGGGGTGTTGGGATAGGTATTGGATCATTGCATGCTAGAAACTCAACAGTGAATAACTTTGTAAACAACAGTTTCTTAATTTTTTAAAAAAAAAGTAGAAGTTGACTCCTGATGTTATCCTGATAGATAAGAAGAAAACTCCTAAGCCCTCGGGCCTTTTCATTTGTCCTCTCTTGTGTCTAGTGGTCAGCCCATTCCCCGCGTGGAGTACACTGAGGAAGAAACGAAAACTTGGGGTGTTGTGTTCCGGGAGCTCTCCAAGCTCTACCCCACTCATGCTTGCCGGGAGTATCTGAAAAACTTCCCTTTGCTGTCCAAATACTGCGGCTACCGGGAGGATAACGTGCCTCAGCTCGAAGACGTTTCCTTGTTCCTGAAAGGTGAGGCTCCACAGGGACACGCGTTCTCATTTGCTCTGGGAGGACACATGTTGCAGTCACGTTGCAGTCAAGGGCTTTTTTTACCCAAAAAGAAAATCCCTTTGGATCAAAAAGAGGACAGTTAGGGGTGCGGGGGTGTGAAGCAGAGCAGGGCCTCTGGACAGGGAGCTGCCTCCAATGTTTATCTAGCTCCAGGGCCTGGCAGGTCTCTCTGGGGTCGGCTGTGAAGGAGCTTTGCCACGTCCGTGGCCGCTTCAGACCTAGCCCCTACTCTGTCCTGCTCCACAGAACGAAAGGGAAGGAACTCAGAGGTGGCTCTTTATTTGTTTTGCTAAACATTTTGTGCTGGATGAAGAAATATCCTAGATACTGTTAAACTTGAGTAAGTGAGTTTCCTCTGGGGGAAAGTAGTAAATGAATCAAATCAATATTTTAAAGCCTAAATCGCTTGCGAGGGACTGTACGCGTTGCTGATGTTACAGCTGTCAACAGGACAAAGCAAGGGACCTTTCAAGCTCCTGCTCTGCCTGAGGCATGCCTCGTGACCTGTCCCCTTTGTGATTTCGAGCTAGGTCAGTGATGTCTCCAGAGGAGAGCTAGGCACGGTCACAGCGGACAGAGCCGGTACACTGAGAACCACACCTTGCATGATGGCGACGGCCTCAGTTGTGAACATCATCTCGAGGATTTTTTCTTTTTAAATTTCTGTACTTCATTATTTATGTGGGCCACCCAAGTGGTGTTCTAGGACCCATAGGGCCACATATGGACAGTACTTGGGGAATCATGTGGTACTGGGATGGAACTGGGGCTGGCCATATGCGAGGCATGCTCTTTAGGCCCAGGACTATTTCTCTGACTCTTTCCTAGTAGAGAGAATATAGTGAACTACTGATCCAGATAACTTACTGGCACCTAATTACATTATACAGTCTTCTCGTTTAAAAAGTTCATATCTTCCCTCAGGTCTTACCTTGGTTGGTGCCTCTTTGACTTCAACTGAGAGTCCATGATGAATCTTAGATATTTATCTTGGGTTTGATAATCGCTCACGTACAGAGATTGCATTTTTGCTGCATTATTTCTCAAACCCCAATAATTAGAATACCATCATATAACTTTTTTTTGCCACATCTGTCCTCCAGTTTAGTATTTTCACGAGAGACTATATAATTTTTTTTGAGACTATATGATTCTGCATCAATTCTAGATTGTAGAATGCCTAAGCTTTAGTTCCCACTCTGTCAATTCTTACTGATGTGACCTTTTTGCTCTCAACACCTTTTTGTACCTCAGTTTCCTCTCTGAAAATGGAGATTATTTAATCTACCTCAAAGTGGTTGGCAGGAGAAAATAATTGTTTTTCCTATAGTTCTTGGGATATTTGCTTACATGCATTCAGCAATTCTGAATCTTAACTGTGATAATTATTGTCATTGTTCTTCACAGCCCTTGATGACTGTATGCCAGGAGTTCTGTATCAATCATTGGTACTTAGTAAGAACAGTTTAAGTGTGTTTTTAATTCTTTTAATAGTTTCATTTAAACAAGGCCTGATTTAGGAGGGTTGGGGGATAGATCAGTGTAGAATGCCTACCTTGCAAGCCTGAGGTTGTGAGTTCAATCCTCAGGACCATCCCACAAATTCTGGGTGTAATCTTGGTGACTTGTTCTTTGGATTTCCTGGAGCCAGGTAGTGTCTGATCTCTGGCACACTGCAACCAGAGTATGCAATTACCATAAGCAAGTGTGTGTGACCCCCAGGCATTACAACAGGAACAAGAAGGAAAGTGAGGGGGATGAACAAAAAACTTTATTATATGTTTGAAACAATGGTATACATAAATTCAAAGTTTTCAATCTGATGAGTACATGTTGGCTTATTTACATCTGACTGTACTGAGGGCTTATTCCTGGCTCTGTGCTTAGGGTTCATCCGTAGTGATGCTGGGTGCTGGGAATGAAACTGAGTTTGACTGTGTGCAAAGTGAACACCTTATCCCTCTATTAGATCTCTGGTCCTATGTTTAAAAATTCATATAAAAATGAAATGCATAGTTATTAAAGTAGGTCAACATAGAAAGTATCATGCTAAGTGAAATGAGTCAGAAAGAAAGAGACCATTTGCAGAATATAAAACAACAGAATGGGAGACTGACACCCAAGAATAGTAGCAATAAGTACCAGGAGGCCTGCTCCATGGCTTGGAAGCTGACCTCACATGCTGGGGGAGAAGGCAGCTCAGATAGAGAAGGGAACACCAACTAAAGTGTAGTGGAGGATCCACTTAGGATGGGAGAGGCGGGTTGAAAGCAGACTATAGATTGAACACAGTAGTCACCCAGTATCTCCATTGCAAACCATAACACCCAAAAGGAGAGAGAGAACAATAAGGAATTCCCTGTCATGGGCGGGGGCGGGGGGGGACGGCATAGTGGGGAGGGACCCTGGGGCCATCAGTGGAGGAGAATGGGCACTGGTGGAGGGATGGGTACTCGAGTATTGTATAACTGTAACACAGGCACAAAACTCTGCAACTGCACCCTCATGGTGCTCATTAATAATAATAATAAAAAAAAGTTTGTATACTAACACTCATGTCCCATACATGGGCTACATTGACCAGATTGTCATAAAACATAAAAATAAGAAAACCCTTTTATCTTTTGATATTCAGGATCCAACAAATTAAAGTGAAAGCTTTTGAAATGGGCACAAATACAGTTAAGATTGTGGGTCCAGGGAGATTTGAGAATAGGGGTAAATTTCATGTAGCTGCCCCAAACCCCAGGTTGAACTTGTTTTTTTTTAATAAGAATAAATGGTTTTTGTCATTAAAAATCAGCTCAAACCATTCTGAGGTGCTTACCTAATGAGTTAAAGTTTTCAGAATGGGAGCCTCTGCAGTGCGGGTCTCATGGATGAGAATATCCCATCTGTTGTGAGTGTTCTGAGTCTTCACAAGACAGAAACTTCAGGTAGCCCTTCCATTGAGATCACAGTTGACCAGCAGCCTAGCTTACTTCAGCTAACAGTTCAGGCTGATTTCATAGACTTTGCAGTATCTACTTAGTTTTCTCTTACAAGAAACCAACAGAGCATCTGGAACTTGAATGTATCTTTTTATGTTGCAGTCAACTGATACAATTGTTATTATAATATCACAGAGAACAATGTGGAACTATGAAATGAAGGAATTCGTTGTATTGATAGTAGGAAGCTTAGTGTGAACTGATTCTAAGATGCTAGTTAAGGGAATAAGTTATCTGTGCAACTGATCACATACGCACAGAGTTGATCCTTATTCATGTGTGTTATTTGTCTATTAGAAAAAGACACCCAGTCCTAAGTGGTAAGCATCGTTTCTATTGAATTCTCCTCCTTTGTATTTGAGCTTTCATAATCCAGTCTGGCTTCTGAACTTTGATTCTTAAATATTATTTTCACCGTTATTTCCATTTGAATGAAAGCCTTGTTTCCCTGGAAACCATCATTCACAAGTGTATTTTGGTAATCAAAAGCCGCACACGTGCTAATTGTTGGCAGTATATGCCATTCAATTGTTAAGACTATTAAGAGTGAGATGGCTTTGTTTCTAGAACACCCTAGATAAATAATAGGAAGGCTTGCTTGGATCCTCAAATTCTTTTGGATTAAGTAGTTTGGCTCTTTTGTTGCCTCTTTAGAAAGATCTGGGTTCACAGTGAGACCTGTGGCTGGATATCTGAGTCCGAGAGACTTCCTGGCAGGACTGGCCTATCGAGTGTTCCACTGTACCCAATATATCCGTCATGGCTCGGACCCTCTCTACACCCCAGAACCGTGAGTATCTGCATTGTAAGTCAAGGCTAGACAGCGAACATCGTACTTGGAGCTGATCAATGTTCACTTTACCCGAAAGTGATATAGACCCTCTTTTACCTCCAAAACAATTTTTTCCTTTCTAGCTCCTAAGAGCCACATCAGTCACCTGAAGGATGAAGAATTCCGTTGAAATATCAGGCTCTTCAGCTGGGTAGATGGTGTCTGCTCACCTCACTCGTATGACTCTTTAGCTTCATCCCACACCAGCCCTCTGCTTTGCTCAGGCTGTAAACAGCATCGCTGCTTAAACCGAGTGATTCTGCTAAAGCCACAATTCGTATAGACTGTTTGGATGATGTTGCACTCAGGGAGTCACGGCTCACTCTGTCACAAGGGTGACAAGGATCGTTTCTGCATCTCAGGTGCTGCTTCCGTCAGATCATTTAACCCCCACAACCGCTTATGGTATAGGTTGTTCCACTCTCATTTTTACTAAGATGGAGCCATAAACAGGGAGGGGAGGCTCGAACAGACACGCCTGTCTGTCCCACAGGAGCCTGCACCCACACCAAGGGGCTTCCTCTAAAACTCACCACTGCCCCCTCCATTAGCCTTTTTTAATTATCGTCAAACTCAGAACCCTGGGCCTTGCTCTTCTGCTGTTTTGGTTTCCTGAACTCTCTTCCCATTACACCACCATCTCTAAATCTATATCGGCTGGTGATTTTTCTTTGACTCTGTCTGCTTTGGGAGAAGCTGCCTTTGGGGCTTTTATTTCTTCTCTGCTGCAAATAGCTGAGCTAGGGGCGTGGAGGGAAGCAAAATGGTGATGTCATGCTTGCTGCTTATCATGGAGGAAGCCGTGAGCCCCCACATACTCATAACTTTGGCCTCCTGACACAGGGCTGTGTGCGGACTCCCAGAGAGAAATGCTCTGGCCCCTTTCCTCCACACTGTGAAATTCCCATCACTATCCAGGGGGCACATATGCCATCTCTAGCAAACACTGTCCTTCTAGCCTCTGTACAAACATTCCTTCCTCAGAAGTCCTTTATTACCCACTAGTTACATGCAATTAAGCTTGTTAGCTTTTAACATTTTAACCATGTGGACAGGCATCTTTCCTGAAATCATGAACAACTTCAGAGTGGTTTCCTGAATTAGATTTTGGGGTGGGGGTGTTGGATTCTAGTGGGCTGTGCTCAGGGATCATTCCTGTCGGGCGCACCATCTGGGATCCCAGGCATCAAATCCGGGTTGGCTCAGTGCAAGGCAAATGCGCTTCCCACTGTACTATTGCTCTGGCTTCCTTACATTTCTTTAAGTATTTAAGAAAATGAGCAACCACTTACTAGGAGACTACTGGAGGCTTGGATTGTCAGAGCAATGCAAAGCTCTCTCTTCTGCTCTGGAATAAGGGAGACAATGGTCAGCATAGAACAGAGAGAGAGAGAAAGAGAGAGAACAGGTTGTGATGTGCTAATAATGAGTATGATGTACAAACTTGGATGTACTTTGTCTTTGTGAAGACAGACAAAGCAGGGGGAGGAGATGAAGAGCTACATTTTCTGATTTTTGGTGGGGGAATAGGGCAGCCTTGGGGAGGGATGCTGAGTAGACCTGAGTGCATAGATCTCTGGGGACAATATTCGAGGGAGAGAGAAGACCAAAGCAAAGAGCTTGAGATAGAAAACTGTGTCTCTTCTTACTTGGGACTCTACTCAAATGAGTGCTTAACCTAATCTGACCTTAATTTCCTTAATTTGTTACTTGAAATTTGTGACATATCAAGAGATAAATAATTGGATTTTTAAAACCTCAATTTCCAGCACAGTTTCTGAAACCTTTTTTATTTCCCATCTGGTCAGAGAATTAGACTTGTCCTTGGCTACTTTACTAGGCTATTTCTTTGGGTATCCCTTTAAGTCATCCAGGACTAGATCCTGATTGTCCCGGGAAGCAACTGACTGGAGGAACCTGCAGTCCGACCTTGCTGGGGTTGGGACTCTGAGCAGACGCTGTCTCTCAGAGCTGGAACCTGCGGTGGCAGGAGTGCCCATGGTTTTAGCTTACGCTGGATTCCATTTCCCCCTGATATGCCAGGTTTGGTGATCTACTCCAACCCCAGTCTGGTCTCCTCTTTCTTCTAAGGCCTTTGCCAACTGGCCCTGAGTTGATTCCGGTGAACCATGAATCATAAAACCATGGACCAATGCAACCATAAGCCTTGCTCAACATAAAGGCAAAGTACTACAGAAACATCAACCTCTGCCTAAAAAGTCCTCACAGAGAAGGTTGGGATAGAGGTTTTTTTTTCAATAAAATTTTTTATTTATTTTATTTTTTTAATAAGAATTTTATTTTATTGAATCACCATGTGGAAAATTACAATGCTTTCAGGCTTAAGTCTCAGTTATACAATGCTGAAACAACCATCCCTTCACCAGTGCCCATATCCCACCACCAAAAAAGAAAAAAAACAACCCACACAGTACACCTCCCGCCGCCCCCCCCCCCCCGCCTTGTAACTGATAAGTGTCACTTTACTTTCTGTTTACTTTGGTTACATTCAATATTTCAACACAAACCTCACTATTATTGTTAGGAGTACCCCACTAGAGTCAGACCTGTTGTGAAGAGAAATGAGGTCGTGCGGCCGCTCAACTTTAACAACTAAGTCCAGGGAGATTTGGAGATTCTTCCAGATATTGGATCATTGCAAGCTTGTAAACCCCATATGTGGTCGTCATAATATGGCGGTCACCACACCCTTCATCCCCGGAAAGGAAGAGGCGAGAGAGAGAAATACCTTTCCCCTCCTGGGCGGGCATGGGGCCGTGGCTTAGTTCTCAGGCTGGAGACATTCTGCGAGGAGCTGCCCATGCCGAAAGTAGTTTAGCTGGGTCTGGATTCACGCTCGTGCAGCGGCGGAGAGCGGGATAGAGTTTTAATCCTGGAGCGAGAGGATTTTACAAGAGCAGTCCAGCAATTCTGAGTCACCTGTCAAAGGCTCAAGGGAGGGTGGGAAGGCAGCAAAGCACAGTTAAAGCATAAGAGGGAGAGCAGGTAGAGGCAGTAAGAGGCAGCTGTGGGCTAATGACATCGGGCGTTTCCCCCCTTTATGCAATAAGGAACCAGCAGAAGTTACACAGGAGAATATTCTACTCAGATTTGGGTCTTACCAAAGAAGACATTGCTTCTGAGAGGAATGAGCATGATAACGAGTTGGAGGATGAATCGATTGCTCATTCCAAAGATTTAATTCATTAAGCCTGTGTAACAAGCTTTGATCAAGCTTCCAAAAGACTAAAGTTTCTGGAAGCATGTGGGTTGGTGAATGCCTGAACTTTTGAGAGTGGCACCGTCAGAGAAAGTGCAGACACTCGGAGACATCTCCCCACACTCACCCTGCGTTCGCTCCCTCTGGATGTTCATCTGGATGCTCTATCATCCTTGTAAGTGACTCTAGCAAATTAATTGTTCTCCAGAAGGAGTCTGTGGGACCTCATATTTGTAGTGAGTGAGTTAGAAGCACAGCTAAGTACTTGACCTAACAACTGGTATCTGAAACCCAGGGTTCGGCTGTTGGATCCCCCGGATAACTTGTCAGTGAGAAGCACCGATGGTCGTAAGAACTTGTGCCTGGCTTTTGAATTGGGGTGTTGGTGCGGGTGGCCTTGTAGGACTGAGTTCTTGAACTGTGGGACTTAATAGTTGCTTGGGTAATAGTCTCAGAATTAAATTATATTATGAGACACCTCTAGGCTG
The DNA here is from genome assembly GCF_027595985.1 of Sorex araneus. Lineage (NCBI taxonomy): Eukaryota > Metazoa > Chordata > Mammalia > Eulipotyphla > Soricidae > Sorex > Sorex araneus. The sequence goes on from NC_073311.1 coordinate 14,664,900, forward strand.
TCATAAAATTGTTCCCTGTTGGTAAGAAGACTGCCCCCCCAACTCCCAGTGCTGGAAATGAGTCCCAGAACCCAAAAGAGCACTATTCTTCAGACCACTTTGCTTATGATGCTGTTTTACTTGAATAATCTTGTGATTAATGGACTGCCATGGTCTTCACAGGGGAGCAGAGAGCTTTTGGAGGTTCGAGCAATTAAGTAGCTAATGGTGGTAGAAAGGGTCCCCGAGTGGAGTCTCGGGGGCCCCCTCTTTTTCTTAGGCAGGCTGGAGGTTTGCTGACCAGGTGAGTCCCTACTGGGTCACTACATGGTTTTTAAGTTCCTTTCAGCTTTCTTGAAATTGTTTTCAGGGTAAACAAAGGTTACTTATAGGACTCAAGACATTTGGCAAAGAAATGCTTCGAGTGGAGTGAGTGCAAAGGAACATTGTCAGAGTTAGAAAGGCAATCTCTAAATCTAGCCCAGAGGGTTTACAAATGGGCCTGTTTACAAATAGCAGCGCTTTGCTAGTTCCCGCTGCATAACTGACCCTCCTGGGCCCTGTGTTAGCGTGCCAATAGGTATGCAGAGAGAGAGGACAAAGAAATGAGATTTTAGCCACAGAGGTCTGAAATATTTTGAGATTATGTGTTACAGTTTTACCAAAGCACTTTTAGTCAATTCATCCAGAAAACATTTATGTGCAAAGCTAGCAGGGAGTTTCAGTGGATTTAAAGATAAATAAAATATAGTACTTTTTTTTTTTCTGGCAGGGGAGCTGCAAACATAAATAATTATGAAGGAGCATGGTTAGCGCTATAATGATGAAGTGTATTAAAGGCGAGAGGAGCATGTGTATGTATGTATGTGTGTGTGTTGGGGGGAGGGCAGGACAAGGAGGGGAGGGAGTATTTCCCAAAAGCTTTTCAGAGGGGTCTAGAAAGGTAAACGAGTATTTCCTTTTTTGGACAATCAGGGCCAGGGAAGCACAGGGAAACTTTGATATGAAGGAAACAGGGAGCGAGATGTTGTGGAGGCATGCCAGGAGCGAGAATAGTCAATACTTGCTGCACCCAGTGTCCAGAAGACAGGCGATGTGTCAGGGATGAAACGTTTCTTCAGACAGCAAAGTAAAATGGAAAGCTAGTTGATTTGGGCTCTCTCCAGTAGGTCATCAGGCGTTATCCCAGATTCTTGAACACAGATAATCTTGTATGAGAAGGATAATGGACTGGAACGCGGTGGAGCAGAGGATGAGCTAGTGGCCATCTACCCATATTGCTGAGGTACGGGTGAAGGAACACTGGTGATCAGGTGTTGAGCCAGAAAAGACAGGACCAGAGGCACTGATGTGAAAAGCACACTCTCGATAGAATTAACACTATTTGGTGATTATAATAAGGGTGAGACTAGGGAAACATTGCCAAATAATTTTAGAGAGGGAAGCGTAGTTATTTCTTTATTTCTTTATTTATTTGCTTTTTGGGTCACACCCGGCGATGCACAGGGGTTACTCCTGGCTCATGCACTCAGGAATTACTCCTGGCAGTGCTCGGGGGATGATATGGGATGCTGGGAATTGAACCTGGGTCAGCTGTGTGCAAGGCAAATACCCTACCCGCTGTGTTATTGCTCCAGCCCTGTGAATAGTTATTTCTAATAATTATTAAGAATATAGAGGATGACTTGGCTTTGAGGGAAGAGAGAATGAAAAAGAATTTGGACTTGCACATGTCAGTTTTGAGGTACCCGTGGGTGGGACTCTCTGAGGAAGAAGCCCCTGGTTGGAGATAAGGATTAGGAGTTCAGAAGCAGATTTGAAGCGTCCATGGTAGTGTTGCTTTTCTTATTCCATGCTCCTAGAAACACCCAGGTTAGAGGAGGCCAAGTCAGAGAATGGATACTTGGAATTTGCAAACTTGGAATTGTTTCAAAGGCTTTTTAGGAGTTGGTTTTGTATCATTCTCATATTGCACAGTATTTTTAGTGCTATTATTTTATGAATTGTAATTCACGTACATGACTCAGATTTCAGAGTGCATAATATGTCATACTGTCAAAGGAACTTTTTTGATGTTTCCTTGTCACCCCAGAGGTGACCACTACTACCAATATCCATTACTTTCCTCTAGAAATATATTTATGCAGCCCACATTCTCTGTAAAGATCCCTTTAATCCTGATGTATTGCTAAATCCTAAATCCCTTCTCAGCCACATAGTTTGAATCTATGGGATGCTATATTGGCAGGGCTGTTTCCTGCCCGTGCTCCTTCACAGGCATTGTTTTTGTAATGAAATCCCATATCCTCAATTGAAAGCCGACGAGAGGGCAGATTCTCCAATTTGTGAAGTTCAACTTGGCTCCTGTGTTTGGTACTTGTACTCTGCTTCCAAATAACAGCCTTCAATTGCTGTACTGTTGTAGTGGAAGCAACGCTAATGAGACCAAGGTGAGCCCTGAAGGTGCAGGTAGAAATGAGAGTGAGAGCAGCAAAGAGGCATTATCAGAAAAAAACACCTTCTTATCTCCCCATTCAGTCCAGCTACAGAGTATTTTTATATCATAGCTTATAACATGAGATTTTTAGTATTACTTTTTTTTTGTGGGTCTACTCCCAGCTGTGTTTGAAGCTTACTCCTGGTTCTGTGCTCAGAGATCACTTTTGACATGGTTTAGGGGACCATAACAGGTGCCAGGGATTGAACCCAGATTGGCGGGATGCAAGGCAAGTGCCTTACCTGCTGTACTGCCTCTTTAGCACTCACATAGGGGACTAAATATATATATATATATATATGTATATATATATAAAGTATATATACATATTTTAATTAAGTCACTGTGAGATACATAGTTACAAAGCTGTTCATGACCAGGTTTCAGTCATACAATGATCCAACATCCATCCCTCCACCAGTGTCCATTTCCCACCACCAATGGCCCCAGTTTCCCTCCCGCCACCTTCCCATCTCCCCTCCAACCATCCTCCATGGCTCTATGGCTCTGTGGCAGGCATTTTCTTTTTCTCCTTGTCTTTCTTTCTCCTGGCCCCTCTCTCTCCCTTTTCTCCTCTCCCTCAGAGGGGATTTTAAATGTGTCTGCATTTTATGTTGTAAAGACTCCAGGTTCTCTAAACGGGCCAGATAATGGGATGTGAGTATCTGAAGTGGTGACAGTCTGGGTTGGTCCCCTAGGGAGTGTTTTCTGGTATGGAGACTTAGTGGAGTGCAGGAGAATTTGCTTTACTGTTCTACCTTGATTGAAAGGTCACTGATTTGCTAAAATTGGAAGATGGTCCTGCTTTCTCCTTTCCAGGCAGAATCAGAGGCACTGATTCTGCTCTTTATTGTTGCCTTCGTGCTTGCTTTGATCAGCTGTGATTCTAAGGCACATTGTCACTAATTGGGTATTGAGGTTTGCGGGTGATTTCCTTTAAGAGATCAATTGGGTCCAAATTCAAGGTGATTCCAGTAATAGCATTCTTCTTCTGAAGTGGAATGCGGTGAGCTGGCCAAGTCCTTGGGTGTGGGATTGTCACCCAGCACAGGGAGTGGCACCATGAAAACTCAAGAAGCTCCACCATCCGCTCCTCTCTTTGTCTCCCTGGGAAGTCTGCTGTGGGCTGCTTTGTCTCGTCCTCTCTGGCCACTTCAGCTGTTTTTAGCACAGGGTTTCTCACTCAGCCTGTACTGCTTTTTAGGATCAGAAGCCTCCTTGTTGTGGAGGGGTGTTCTTTGCTTTGTTGGATGTGAAGCAGCACCCTTGGGCTCTACCCAAGTAGAAACCAAAAGTACCCTCTCGCCTCTACAGAAGTGACCATCAGAGATGTTTCCAGCCATTGCTAAATATTCTTTGGTGTGAGGGTTGGGGGGACTTTACCCGCTGGGAGAATCTGTGTTCAGAAGAAGAAATGTAATATATCACGCAAACATTACTTGCTCTGTCTTCTCGTTATCATGCTCATTCTTCTTAGAAGCAATGCTTTTTTTTTTTTTTCTTTTTGGGTCACACCTGGAGATCCTCAGGGGTTACTCCTGGATCTGCTCTCAGGAATCATTCCTAGTGGTTTTCGGGGCACCATATGGGATGCTGGGAATTGAACCTGGGTCAGCTGCGTGCAAGGCAAATGCCCTACCCACTGTACTATTGCTCCAGCCCCAGCAATGTTTGTTTTTCTTTCTTTTTTTTTTTGTAAGACCCAAATCTGAGTAGAATATTCTCCTGTGTAACTTCTGCTGGCTCCTTGTTGCATAGAGGGGGGAATCGCCTGATGTCATTAGCCCACAGCTGCTTCATACTGCCTCCATCTGCTCTACCTCTTATGCTTCAGCTGTGCTTTGCTGCCTTCCCACCCTCCCCTGCGCCTTTGACAGGTGACTCAGAATTGCTGGACTGCTCTTGTAAAATCCTCTCGCTCCAGGATTAAAACTATATCCCAACCTTCTCTGTGAGGACTTTCCAGGCAGAGGTTGATGTTCCTGTAGTTGGAGTAGATCACCAAACCTGGCATATCAGGGGAAAATGGAATCCAGTGTAGGCGGCAACCATGGGCATTCCTGCCACCGGAGGTGCCAGCTTTGAGAGGCAGCGTCTGCTCAGAGTCCCAGCCCCAATCTGAGTTCTGTGGGGTCAGGGAGCTTGGGCGTGCTGGGCATGCTCTGTGAAGCACTCAGGCCTCTCCCTTCATAACGCCAGTATTATATTGCTTAGGGACTTCCTTCACCCTAACGCCTTTACTCGCATCCTATGAAAGCAGCATTTTTACATGTTCAGTGTGCAGGAAAATCATGAATGTCTGAAAAATATTTCTTTCTCTTCCTTTTGATGCCATTGTGACTTGGAGTCATGCTCCTTTAGCCGTGGCGTGTGTTGGAATTTCAAACACCAGAGGAAGTTCTGAGGATAGAGCATGCGGAGGAGAATAGCTTTCTCTTCGCTAACCCTCGGACAGGCCAACTCTGCGTGCCTGTTTAGTTTCCCACATAAACATAGCTTTATAGTACAGGGCTGATTCCCTGAACCTCGAGAGTGGCAGTGAAAGGAATTGTGGAGGTTATCCATAACTCCTTTCCTTATTGAAATGAGAAAGATGGAGGGGATAAAGGAAAGAAAAGGCGCCTCAGCTACTCATCCCACAATGCACAGCAGGTACATTTCCTCCTTTTGGTAACTAATGCTGAGTATTGTCCCATGTAAAAGATTGGAAAGCTCACTATCCAACTGAGAAAAAAAATAATGCTGCTCTGTGACATGGCGGCCTACATTATATTTAAATTTAAATTATATTAAAATGTTATGTTAGGATTCTATGAGTTGCTAACTTCTACCAAGTCTACACGCAGGTCCTTGGAGGCTAACTTGGAGGTGCGTGTGTGTTAAAAACTTCTGCCTGGGGGGCGGCTGGGGGAGAGCCTTGGCGGCTCTCCCCATCAGCAGCTCGGGTTCGGGGCGGCCAGGCCATGGGGCAGCCCAGGCCATGGGGCAGATGGAAGAAGAAATGAAGGCCAAGCCAATTGATTGATCAGTTGTTTATTCCATTCTCTCCACGCGCCTGTTCAGTCTCTCTGAGCTTCCCATTCTAGTCTCACACTGCCCCTCATTCCTCGATCCCAGCTTTCTGCATTCCTCTCTTTCTCTTCCCCCTTACTTGTGTCTCAAGGCCCTAGTCATACCCAGCAAAATCAACGTAAGAAAGCCCTTCCTGAGGGCCCACCAGGTTCAAAGGAAACACCACTTAGAGGCATTCCCTTCCTCCTAGCATCTTAATTAATATCTCAATACTAGTTATTTTTTTGTATGGGCACAGTAAGAGATACATTGAGACTTATAGGGCAGCTTTCTAGGGAACATCTTGCCACAGACTCAGACTACAGCGCTCAGGCCAGACTAATCATTCCTAACCCTAGCAGGATCCAAATCTAGTTATTACCTTTTGGATCATGACAGCATTTGTCCACGACCAAGCTCTTAACTTATAGTTAAGCATTAGGCACTTTGGCCAGGCCCATCTCGATGCCAGGGTAGCACATAACTCACCTCTTGCCCTGCGTCATCCCGTCCCTCGTCGGGACCCTGCCTTTGGGGGTGCTAGGAAGTAAGGGCAGCTGAGGCTTAGGTCGAGAGAACAGATGTCCAGGAGGAAAATATCATGTAGAGTCAAATGACTCCAGGTTACAAAAGCATAACATTTGCTACAGTCTTCCTGGACCCATACAAAAAGGACATTGCTCTGAATAAACTATGCAAAGGACTTAAGGAGAAGAGAAAAACAATATTTACAAGTCAACAGAGCACAAAGAAAGAAGTTACAAATAAGCATAGAGGAAAAGGAGCACTGTGATGGGAACAACCCAATAAACCTAAACTATCTGAGGCCTTGTTATCCTACACATGTGTATTGAATGTCTAAAGTGCAGTGTTTCCTCCCTTCGGAGTGGTGGGAGGGTAGATCAGAAAGCATCTGAGTTTCTCTTTCTTGCTGGCAAAGTGCTGCTAATTCTGCTTAGTGGATTTGTGGGCATGCTGAGAAGAGAAGTGAACTGGACATGGGATCTTTTTCTCATTCCCTGGTCCAGTTTGCTGGTTGGGTCTCTGACCTTCTGGTGTGTAGAAACTGCTCAGGAGTTTAATCTCTGCACCCCACTCCCTGAGTTTTTCTTCTGTTTATTTGGATTTTTCTGCTCTTGGTATTTACTTTAGGAGATCTGTGGGGTCACTCTATTTTTTTTTCTAGGTTTTTGGGTCACATGCGGCGATGCTCAGGGGTTATTGCTGGCTCTGCACTCAGAAATTACTCCTGTCACTGCTGGGGGTGGGGGACCACATGGGATGCTGAGAATTGAACCCAGGTCAGCCGAGTGCAAGGCAAACACCCTACCCACTGGACTATCACTCCAGCCCCACCTACAGGCATCTTGAATGTATTTTGTGCCAGGTGGATGGTGAAAACTTGCATGTGCTTATGTATACAGCTAGAAATTATATCTGGCATCCTGATGACCAATGGAATCTTAGGCAGAAATTGTTAACAAGAAATATAGTTTTAAATTGGGGCCCAATTTCATATTTTCCTTCAGAAGCTGTGTCTATTGACTAGCTGAGGTCTCAGAAATGATGCTGGGTAGACAAGTGTATTTTCTAAAGCATTTCTATATTTATCTCTCTATAGTTTTTTATGTACTACTTATAATTTATCTATATTATCTATCTGATCAGGCTGGAGTAATAGCACAGTGGGTAGGGCATTTTCCTTGCACGCAGCTGACCTGGGTTTGATTCCTCTGTCCCTCTCAGAGAGCCCAGTAAGCTACCGAGAGTATCTCGCCCACACAGCAGAGCCTGGCAAGCTCCTCGTGCTGTATTCATTATGCCAAAAACAGTAACAACAAGTTTCACAATGGAGACGTTACTGATGCCTGGTCGAGCAAATTGATGAACAATGGGATGACAGTGATACAGTGATACAGTGGTACAATGATCTATCTGATATCCAGTCTTATTCTTTTCAATATAGGACAAACCTGCCTTGATCTAGATTTCTAGAATGGAGACCAGAGGTTATCAAATGTCTCATGATTCTGTACTGGTTGCCCTTTGAAACGGAATATTGCCCAAAGCAACCTTGTATAATACATTTATAGCACAGCCTCCCTAACCCTTCTCAATTGCTTAGAGCAGAGCAACTTGGAATTTTAAACATAAAGTTTAAGTACAAACACTTTTTTTGATAGCAATTTTTTGAAGACATGCCAATAATCTATCTTCCCTAAAGAGCTATCATTGCCCAAATAAAAACATAATTTTGCACCAGAAATTCCTTTTAAAAATATTTTCGTGAAAATATTTAAAAATATTTATTCTATTTCATTCTTCAGATGTTGTGTTTAACATGTTAGCAACAAAAATATACTTGGCACAGCATAGTGTATACCAGTCAGGGAGTTCTGGATTCAGAGCTGCACGGGATGATGGATTTTTCAGCTTGTATTGATGCAGGCAAAGCTTCTTCTGTTCTTTCCTAGTGAGTCAACTTTCAAATCAAAGAGCAAGCTTTCACCATAGGAAAAACCCATGGCGCCATCGACTAATATTGCAACACTGACCGTCATAATCCAGCTAATTGTGTGTTAAGAAATACCTTTCTCCTTGTAGTCAAATATTTGAGGAGCAATTAATGTTATTTTTTTTTAAGTAACTGCTTAAAGATAAAAAATTAGTCTTTTCAGTCAGGTGATTTTCTGATCATTGCAGCTGTGTTTCAGTTTTACAAGAATAATAAAAGTGAATTATTCCCGACAATATTTTCCACCTGCTTCTCAGTAAGAGAGTTTTATGCCTAGCCCTTGCTTATGAGAATGGATCCCTCTGTAAAAGTGGCAGGAGATGTCATCCTTTTCTTGAAGATCAGACATAAATCCTCATTTGTTAAGTAATAGTATCAGTGGGTGGAGATGTGGGATTTTGCATGGCTAAGGAAGGTCGGCTCTTCCTTCCTGACGGAGCGGATGCCTCTCACGGGCCTCTAAGGAGCAGAAATAGGCTCTTTCCTTTCCCAGCCCTCGTCCTTGGTGCTCTCGGAGAGCTCAGAGGAGCTGTCAGCCCCGTGGTGGACGGACCTTGTGGATGTCAGCTGCAAGCAGGGTCTTTCCTGGGGCTGTAAGGAAAAGCCACGGCTTCATAGAGTGAAATTTATCCTCTACACTTTCTTTAGCTTCCACTTGCTCTTCCTTAGGAAAATGGGAGCAGGCCAGGCTTCTGCACAGCCAGCCAACTGGCTTCCCACACGGTGTCGTTGCCGCTCTGCCGGGCAGGGTCTCAGCCTGGATCACAGTGCCGTTACCGCCCTGCCGTAATGGCAAGATCTCAGAGGAGAGGTTCCAGGAGCCCTCAGAAAATTGTCTGTTTTCAATAAGAGAATTCTTTTGTTCTCCTACCTGCTCTACCTGCAGCAGATCAGCCGTCTTTTTCCTCAGGAGGAATTTGGTTTAGGTCACTTAGGAACTGATAAGAAACGACAGGCTTCTACACCTGAAGGCACCGTCATTTCTGACTTTCTCCCACACGGAGAATTAGGCATAGGCAGCTGTAGTAGCAACAGTAGCCTGGACTTTCACTGACAATGGCAAGCCTGTGTATGCCCTTAGTTATTTTCCCAGGTGCTATTGTAAACATGGTGTGTGAATAAAACTCCTATGACACAACCACCTTTTGGACTGTTGTGGACGGGAAATGAAGGCAGTGAGTGGTTGAGTTACTTGCTCAAGGCCACCTAACAATTAACACTTGGAGGCAATGCTTCTATCTGTGGATGAACCGTGGTTCTATGGTAACAGTCACTGTTATCACTGTCGTCACTGTCACCCCGTTGCTCAGTGATTTGCTTGAGCAGGACGCAGTAATGTCTCCATTGTGAGACTTGTTGTTACTGTTTTTGGCATATCGAATACACCACGGGTAGCTTGCCAGGCTCTGCTGTGCAGGTGAGATGCTCTTGGTAGCTTGCCGGGCTCTCCAAGAGGGACGGAGGAATCCAGCCCAGGTCAGCTGCGTACAAGGCGAACACCCTACCCACTGTGCTATCGCTCCAGCCCATGGTAACAGTAATATTAGTTAAAAAAAATATCAAAACTTACATGTGCTGAAGTTGAATAACTTTTTTTTAAATCTTCCCTGTTTGTATTGAGACAATGAGATGTTAGATTTATGAATACTTTTGGGTAGGGTTATTCTTTGTTCTGCACCCAAGGATTGATTGCTCCTGGTGCTGCACAGGAGACCATATGGGGTGCTGGGGATTAAATCTGGGATGGCATGTGCAACACAAGTGCCCTCCCCTCTGCAATATTGCTCAGCCCATGAACATAATCCTCTTAATGTATCCATCTTCCAATAACACACCCACTACGAGAGTGCCCACTTCCCTTCAGTGCCTCAATGACTCCTCCTAGGACCTTTCTTCTCTACGTAATTTCAGTTCTGTGGACCAACCATCCAGTTCTATTGCCTTTGATCATCTGTTGCTCTTACTATATATCACACAGAAAACATCATCTTTCCCTTTCCTTCCAGCTGATTTCAGTGAACAAGATACAGTTATTACAGTACTTTATACAATAGTCCAGATATGGGAAAGACCCAAATGACCAATTGTGGATCAATGGACCAAGATGTTGTTATACATCTAGATTCAAAGTTTCCAGACTTAGGGACAATGGACCTATAATGTCATGAGGTGCCATGTAACTGGCTTTAATCACTTAGCCTGAGGCCATAGTGGTGGTATGACTAGAGGGAGGATTAGTCTATATCTGCATTAAAGGGAAAATAGAAAGCTGCAGCTATACAAGGGTATGGGTCAAAGAATAGTCAGAGAAGCCAGGATCAGCACTGTAGAGACAGAAGCACAGTTACAGCCAGAACATTTCTGATTGGGAAGAAAAAGTTGTGCTATGCATATACAATGGACTATTATGCAGCAATAAGCAAAGAGGAAATCTTAATTAAAAACATTCTTTTACTTTAGTTTTGGGCCACACCTTCCTTATTACTCTCTCTCTAATTTTGGATGTTATAATTTGCAATACAGATACCAAGAGGCCATCATGTTTGGTCTTTAGTTTAGTCATCTGTTCTCCAGTCATCTGTTCTCCGGCACTTGGGTTTTTTTCCAGATTCTGGCTATTGTGAACAGTACTGCAATAAACATACAACTGTAGATATCTTTTCTACTGTGATTTTTGCATCTCCGGGATATATTCCCAGGAGTGGTATTGTTGGGTCATATGGGAGCCCAATTTCTAGTTCTTAGAAGAATGTCCATGTTGTTTTCCAAAAAAGGCTGGACCATTCAGCGTTCCTACCAACAATGAATGAGAGTTCCTTTCTCCGTAATCTGCTCCAGCACTGGTTATTCTTGTTCTTATTAATGTGTGACAGTTTCTGTGGTATAAGACGATATCTCATTGCTGTTTTGATTGACCTCTACCTGATGATTAGCAAGGTAGAGCATTTTTTTCATGTGCTTTTTGGCCATTTGAATTTCTTTTTTGAGGAAGTTTCTATTGATTTCTTCTCCCCATTTTTTATTGGGGGTGGAGGTTCTTCTTCTTGTGAAGTTCTACCAGTGTCTTGTATATTCTGGATATTAAGCCCCTATCTGGTGGCCCTATCTGATATCCCTTTAAAAAAACACACCTTGGTTGTTTTTCAGAGTCTGCCCTATTTCAGAGTCTGTGCACCTGAAGTGCCTGTTGGGTGTTGCATGGAGTATACTTTCTTGGGTCCAACTACTGGACTTGCTGAAGTTCATCTTCTCCTTTGCCTTAGCCTCCTGTTTATCAGAGGAGATAAAGCTTTTGTTTCACCGGGAAAAGAAGGCAGTGTCTCTCCAAAGTCCAAGGGCAGCAGGGAGGCTGCTGTGTCTTTGTCCTCTGGCAGAAGGAAACATGGCTATAGACCCCAAGCTTGAGCCCACTATCATCTCTGAGTGACTGTGTGCCAGCACATCTCCCAGTATGAGGAATGAGGAAATCATGCCTTGATCTATGAAGACAAATAGCTTTACATAAATACCAAATTGACCTTTTTGTTGGGGGAGGGGGTCATCTTTTATAAACTCGAGGAGACTGGGTGCCTCATAAAATTCTAGCAAATCCTTAGATACAAGACCAGATTTTCTAGAATGGGATCCCCAAGTTTTTAATCATAATATTGTGTCTTGATTAGTTAGGTTCCTAAAAGCAAAATAACCCCTAAGTTGTTTTAACTGAAGGTTTGTCGCAAGAATTCCAAGTGCTCTAACAATGGGCATTATTTATATAATTCATATAATTTATATATTATTTAAAACCTGTGTGCTCTGAAACCAAATGTGTGCTAAGTTCCTGTTGCAGCTCTACTTTTAGTCTCAGATTGTTAACTGGAGACTGGGAATAAAAGTTTTAGTTGTGTACCTGTGCATGACATGCATTTATTTATGCATACAGATACAAAGGAGGGCTTTTTTTTTTTTTTGATTTTTTTATTTTCTTTTTGGGTCACACCCAGCAATGCACAGGGGTCACTCCTGGCTCATGCACTCAGGAATCAACCCTGGCGGTGCTCAGGGGATGCTGAGATTTGAACCCGGGTCGGCCGCATGCAAGGCAAATGCCCTACCCACTGTGCTATCACTCCAGCCCCAAGGGCTTTTTTTTTTTACCCCCACCACACCCCAGTCTTTGCCTTTTTGCTGCCTATTATCCAAAATTAGCACTTTTATGTACCTATACCTGGATCACAGTTCTTTATCTTCCCTCAATACGAAGTACCCAGGGAGAGACTCTTATGTGGAAGGCTGAGATGACCTGGGAGAAAATGTTCTGGGAATATTTGCATTTAAGAATTACAATTTCAGAGGAAAAAATTCAAAATAGCTGAATTTTCAGCAAGAAAGAGGCAACTTCTATTCAGACCTTTTCATTATCGTGTCGAGAAGGACATCTATTGACTGGCACAGAAGCCACCACAAGAGAGAAAGAAAAAGTGACCTGACATTCCCCACATCTTGGGGATTCCCTCACCAGTCTAGAGATGTGATTTAAGGTTCAGAGGGGTCAGGTAATTCCCTATGGTCACACAAATAGGAAGTAGCATAATCGAGAGCTAGTCCAAGTCCTGTGTGCTACACCGGAGAACAGGAAAACCACTGGGATTCCCTTGATTCCTTCTTCACGGAGCACTAGGCGTCCATCTATTTCGGCATATTTCAAAAGCAGTTACGAGGGGCTGGGTAGCTAGCTCAAGTGGTAGAGCACAGATTCAGCAGGTTTGAGACCCAGGTACCATGTGATCCCCAGTACCCCCTATTGAATATTATGTGCCACACAGTTGGATTCCAAGCTTTTCTTAGCACTGAAACCCAAAGATTAAGTGTGGTGTGACCTGTGTCCTGGTGAAGTTTACTTTACTTCTTGTTTAAGGGATAAAATATCTTCCCAAAGGGTAAAACCTACTGAGGTGTTAATAAGCCTCGATGTAAGTGTAATTTAATATATATGGCTCTTAATACAGAACTTCTTGGGAGCTGTTCAAATTTTTAAATACATTATGCTGCTACAATGTTTAAGGACACTATGAGATAAATTAGAACCTTACAATCTCTGTTTTATAGATGATGACATTTCTATGCTGTTCAATATAGAGATATGACTATATAACTTTATTTAAGCTATAAAGTTCGTTTCTCAGTCATGCTAGCCTCATTTCAAGTGTTTACCAGGCACCTGTGTTAAGTGACAACTCTATTGTGTAATACAGGTAGAATATTCATTCCATTACTGCAGGAATTATTATTGCATGGCTCTGTGCTAATAATCTATAGACTCGGGTCTGACACCAGACTTTATACTTTTAGCATTATGTTACCTGACTCTTTAGTATTTTCTAAGGTGGTAGGTAGCTAGAGACAAAGGGAGTCTCCATTGTAGCCATTTTGTATGAACTGGAAATGCATTGTCTCATGTTACTGGGTCAGGAAAGCAAATATTTGATTTTGGACGGCCCTTTGATGGAGCCATAGGATGGCTTTTGCTAAGAGTCATAGGATCATGCATTAGTCACTTTTAAAACCTCAGTTCCTGACATAGTACCTGGTGCTGATTAAGCACATACTAAGTGTGTGTTGAACTAAAATTCAAAAATGAGAAATGTACTATTTTCTGATCATCTCAAAATAATTGTAGTAAAGAATAGTAGCATGTATGGGCTTTCTTAAGATTCTAAGGGGAAGAAAGGTTAAAAATAAAGATGATTTCATCCAGAGTACTACCCAGATGCCCTGCTTCATAAAGGGGACCACGCATATATTTGTTCTGGGATATAGGAGGGAAGGATTATAAGAACTATTTCAAATCCAATCTGGGCCAGACCTTACAGATTGCTATTTTAAATCTAAATGGAAGAAACTTTGTATATGGTTCTAAAGTAGCACTGTAGCACTGTCGACCTGACCCATTGCTCATCAATTTGCTCGAGCAGACACTAGTACTGTCTCCATTGTGAGACTTGTTGTTACTGTTTTTGGCATATTGAATACGCCACAGGTAGCTTGCCAGGCTCTGCTGTGTGGGCGGGATACTCTCAGTAGCTTGCTGGGCTCTCCAAGAGATGGAGGAATCGAATGCGGGTCGGCGTAAGCACTGGGGAAAAAAAGGACCCCATACCAAGTTAATTCCCAATCTCATCTTCCTGGTGCTGTAAAAACAGCCCAGTCATGCTCTTTCAGTGTGTCCATCTGTATGTGCCATTCCAGATGATTTGTGCTTGACCCACCAAATGTGTGAACATGTAAAATCGTGCCCTGTGCTTGCTCGCAGCTCAGCTGCCTGCTTCTTTCATCAATGCAAACGCTCTAACCTCCCGCTCATCTTCCTTCCCTTCCCTTCATGATGTAGCATTAAGTTTTGGTTTCTGTGTCATTTAGAGCAAACAAAACCTATAGTCATAGGGTTGGAAAAACAGATGTGGTGATGCGAGATGGAAAGTAAATGTTGGATGCTCACTCCCTGTTTCTGGAAGGCTTTAATTTCCAGCAAAAGTAAAGAGTTGTTGAACACACAGTGCCAGGAGTCAGCTTTGAAAACTTATAAAAGGAGGAAAATGCCAGACTCATTTTGAATTTGAACTGAACAATGAGGACCTTTTCCCCCTGTGGCAAAATGCTCACAACTTTCTCACAATGATTTAAGAATTCCCTGGAGGCATTTTGCCCTGGAGCCTTTGTAGGCCCATTTTGAGGGCTTTAGAATCTTCCTAACAGGGCTTATCAAGGAAGATTCCAATTTAAAACTGCAAAAGTTTAGTGTCTGATATCAGTCTTTGCTGTTCATTCTTCTACCTTAAAAAAAAAAAAATATATATATATATTATATATAAGGGGACATGATGTTTTACAGTGTTAACCATTTCTGAAAGGCCCTACATTTCCTATGAACAGAGGGCTTTTGTGAAAAGTCCTCTCAAAGGCATTATTCAGGTGAAAATATATAAAAGGGATGTGAGTTTAAAGGAGAAAAGTTTGCCATGTTGAGATTGGCAGCAGCATGTGCTGACAGGGGCAATTATAGCCAAATAATGAAATCTTTTAAGAATGATCTGGTCATTCTTTTAAGAGATGCAAGTCCGAGGGCTCACTTCAGAGCCCAGTTCTTTAAAATCAGGGGTCCCACTGTGGGTGACCAGTTCCTGGGAATCAAGAACTGCTTTACATGCACACATCACAGCTACTGCAATTTGCCAGTGCAGGTGAAATAGCATGAGTTTAGCCTAACAGAACTGGGTGTCCTGTGTGGAGGGAAGAGTTCAGTTTCGCTTAGCCTCCCTGTTGTTTGGGACCTCTTTTAGCCTAAATTGGTAGTGAAGCCAGTTTCTAAGTGCCTGGGTCTCCAAGAGACTAAAGAATATGCCAACTTTTCAGAATTTATGAACTGATTTTATGAAGTGCCATTGAAAACCTTTCTTTGCTGTGTGGTTGCAGTTTTCAGGTACTTCTGCTTTCTTTGCCATATCATGGAGTGATAGCCCTAGACTTTGGGACAGAGAATAGTCTGGTGTTTATTTCTGAGACTATTTCCCCAAAAGCCAGGAGACACAATAATCTTGTTTTGACCTTGAGATAAGGGTCCTTAAAACCCTGACCCCGGAGCAGTGTGATAGCCACGCTTGC
Source organism: Sorex araneus (assembly GCF_027595985.1). NCBI lineage: Eukaryota > Metazoa > Chordata > Mammalia > Eulipotyphla > Soricidae > Sorex > Sorex araneus. The sequence goes on from NC_073311.1 coordinate 14,680,583, forward strand.
TGCATCTGTGCTCACTAGAATGTCTCAGCGTGGCTCATTCTCAGGTCTCTGCAGAGTATGAACTGATGAAATATGGTGTGACCATTTCTGCTTCTAACGCTGTGAGTATCTCTCACTCTCCATAATGATTCTGTCGGACATTTTTCTTTGGGTTTTCATTAATTCATTCTTCTCTTTAAAAAACTTTTTGTTGAGGGTTTTTGGGGAGGATTGAGAGTTGGGAGGAGACTATCAAGGAGAGGCCAGAATCCCCTCAGCCTAACAGTCATAGGAAAACTAAGCTTTCATTATTAATGAAATAATATAACTCATGCTATTGAAGGACTCTTGTCCTTTAAACTTATAATTTCCTTAATATTATTTTGTATATGGTTGAATTACTTTGTCATTGTTACTATTAAGGGTTTTAAATGGATTGTGAGTACATTCCTAATGGCACCTTAACTTTAAATTTAGTTTCTAGATTATTTTCCCCATTTGAATTGCTATTCTTGGTGGCATGATGTGGAGAATTCAGGTACTCTTTGCAGTGCTTAGGGGACTATGTGGTGCTGGGTATTAATCCTGTGACTCCCACATACAAAGTTCCCTCTTCAGCCCTTAAAGCTATCTTCCTACTTCCCCAAAGCTCATTTTCTGATTGTAGAGATCTTAGTCCTTTTGTGTCTTTGAATCTCAAACATCTTCCTCCCTCCCTCCTCCTCCTCCTCCTCCTCCTCTTCTTCTTCTTCTTCCTCCTCCTCTTCTTCTTCTTCTTCCTCCTCCTCCTCATCTTTCTCTTCCTCCTCCTCCTCTTCCTCTTCTTCTCCTCCTCCTTTTTCTCCTCCTCCTCCTCCTCCTTCTCCTCCTCTTCTTCTTCCTCTTCCTCCTCCTCCTCTTCCTCTTCCTCCTCCTCCCTCTTCTTCTTCTTCTTCTTCTTCTTCTTCTTCTTCTTCTTCTTCTTCTTCTTCTTCTTCTTCTTCTTCTTCTTCTTCTTCTTCTTCTCCTCCTCCTCCTTCTCCTCCTCCTCTTCTTCTTCCTCTTCCTCCTCCTCTTCTTCTTCCTCCTCCTCCTCCTTCTTCTTCTTCTTCTCCTCCTCCTCCTCCTCCTCTTCTTCTTCCTCTTCCTCCTCCTCCTCTTCTTCTTCCTCTTCCTCCTCCTCCTCCCTCTTCTTCTTCTTCTTCTTCTTCTTCTTCTTCTTCTTCTTCTTCTTCTTCTTCTTCTTCTTCTTCTTCTTCTTCTCCTCCTCCTCCTCCTCCTCCTCCTCCTCCTTCTTCTTCTTCTTCTCCTCCTCCTCCTCCCCCTCCTCCTCCTCCCCCTCCTCCTCCTCCTTCTCCTCCTCCTCCTCCTCCTCTCCTCCTTCTCCTCCTCCTCCTCCTCCTTCCCCTCCTCCTCCTCCTTCTCCTCCCTCCTCCTCTTCCTCCTTCTTCCTCCTCCTCCTCCTCCTCCTCCTTTTTCTCTTTCTCTCTTTAATTGCATGTACATATATTGTTTTACTCTCCTTTAAGCCAATAAGCATCTGAACTCTACCAGATAAATAGAAGACATCTTCGGAAATCTTCTTTAACTATTTAGTAGACTCAAAAGAACATCCAGTATGACACTAAGAATTCACTGCTGTGGTGGCTACTACCTCAAGTATTGAACTTATTTTAAATTTAGATATTGTGATTTACTAAGTTGTTACAGTAGAGTTTCAAGCATACAGTGTTCCACCTCCAATCCCTCAACCTTATAACCCCATCCTTCCACCAATGACCCCAGTTTCCCTCTCACCCCTCAACCTGACTCTTTGACAGATATATATTTCAATTTAATTATTGTAGTCTGGGTCCCATGCTTTCAGTAGTGCTGGCTCTAGTGCAGTAGTTATATATAGGTAACTCATCTCTATACAGTAGGTGGAACTACTAGTATATTCTTACCTTATTGGTACTTAGCATTGTATCTCACCCATGTTAAACATTCAATACATGTTGGCTACAACAGTTGTATTTAAATTTCTGACTTTTTAAATGCTACTGTGAGTTAATAGTATGTATCATCATCTTCAGCTTTTCTCTGGAGTTTGACATCTGGTCTCATTTGAAATTATTGTTTTTTCAACTTGGCTCAGTTGGGGTGCTTTACTATTTACAGAGTATGCTGTAGTTGGGTATTCATATTTATCCACGGTGGGCCTCTTGATCCAAATTCCAAACAGTGTGGACTGCATGACCTTTAAAAAACTGATCACAGGAGCTAGTCTATAGGGTCCACTCTGGCATAGAAGTATTGCACTAGTAACTGATTCAAATGCATGTGGAGATGTTATTAGCTATCTCATGACCTTTCTGTCACCTGATTTATTCACTAGTTTTCTGATGTAATTCTAGCAGAATTAAAATTTGGAATCTCAAAATTACACCCATCCAAATTTTATCTAGTTTCTGAAGCCAGTTAACAAAGTATCTCGCATTATCAGTTATCATCAAAGGTGGGGGGGTCTGCCCTGTCTATACCTCATCCACTGGAGAGCTTTGAAAAATATAGAGATACTCTGATTATGCCAGAGAGTCTGGTTAAGTTGTTTTTTGGCTGCAGTTTTACTCTCCTTTAAGTCAATAGGCTTTTAAAAAAAATTAATTTATTTTATTGAATCACCATATGGAAAGTTACAAAGCTTTCAGGCTTTTGTCTCAGTTATACAATGCTCGAATACCCATCCCTTCACCAGTGCACATATTCCACCCCAAAGCCCCAGTATACCTTCCACCCCCACCCCCCACCCCCGCCTGCGTAGCTGATAAATTTCACTTCACTTTCTCTTTACCTTGATTACATTCCATATTTCAACACAAAACTCACTATTGTTGGAGTTTCCCCCCAAAAAACAGCCCTGCTAACAAGGAAGCATTTGATAATTAGTTTTCCATTGCTGAGAATGAAGAGATATGAAGTCATGCGGCCGCAATAGCAGCCGCACGGTTTGGGAGTTCTGTATTTTAGTATTTTAGTAACTAAGTCCAGGGAGATTTATGTTAGAAATTGCATCATTTCCCTTCCTGGGGCAGCATGGGACTATGGCTTAGTTCACAGTCTAGAGACATTTCTGCGAGCAGCTGCTGGTACCAAAAGTAGTCTAGCTGGCCTCTGGATTGTAGTCGATCAGCATCAGAGTGACCGCACAAACGTGTGGCCACCCGGGTCACATCTCGGCAGAGAGTGCGCCGGTATTGCGCCCATCCCGAGATTGAGCCTGCATCCCGCTGTTGCAAATTCATATCTTTTTTTTCTTCCCCCCTGCCACCAATTCATACCTCCTTAATGGTCCTTATAAAATGGCAGACACCACACCGTTTCCCCGAAAAGGGGAAAAAAAAAAGCCGAGAAAGAAAGACCTTTCCCCTCCTTAGCCAGTGTGGGACTATGGCTTAGTTAACAGTCTAGAGATATTTCTGCGAGCAGCTGCTGGTACCAAAAGTAGTCTAGCTGGCCTCTGGATTGTGGTTGATCAGCATCAGAGTGACTGCAAAAACGTGTGGCTACCCAGGTCACATCTCGATGGAGAGCGTGCCATCCTGAGATTGAGCCTGCATCCCCTAAGCCAATAGGCTTTTGTACTCTATCATTAGTATTTTTTATTTTTATTATTTATTTATTTATTTTGGGTCACACCTGGCAATGTACAGGATTACTCCTGGCTCTGCACTCAGGAACCACTCTTGGGGGTGCTCAGGGGACCTTATGGGACACTGGGGATCGAACCCAGGTCCGCTGCTTGCCCTACCTGCTATACTATTGCTCTAGCCCTATTAGTACTTTTAAAAAGACTTCTAATTTCTAGAATTGAGGACCACTGAATGGCATAGGAAGAGATTTTGGACCTCAGTACTGCTGATCAATTTGGTTAAATTCTCTCCCCCACAATCTGAGCCAGGCTTCCCTTAATCCTCTTCTCATTTACTCTACATTCAAAAGTTAAACCAAGGGAACAAAAAGCATAGTGTTTAGGCAGGGAAATTTGAGTTCAAAATGTTCTCATATTTACAAGTTGATTTTGGAGAAATTGCTTTAATTTACTGGATTTCTGTTTTCCTTCTTACAAATGGAATTGATAATACTTCTTTGTAAGTGATTAAATTACTTATATGACTAGTATAATACCCAATACATAATATGCTTACTATATATTAACTTCTTCCCCATCCTCCTGCCTTCAATTTCTTCATAGATAAAATAGTTTGGATAATGCCTAATTCCTAGATGAGTATCCAGTGAGTCTATATCTCTATCTTAAGCAATGAGATTGAGAATGGTCAGCATATATGCTTTCCCCAAAATTCAGTTCTGTGTAAAGGAAAGTTATTGGCACATAGCTGGCAGGGAATAAGTTGGGGATTTCTTTCAGTATCATGTCTGCATAGTCTCATTTGGCTATATTTTACACCTGATATATCTATATAGTGACTGGCCAAGGTTAGGATGGTGGTTTATACTGTGAAAACAAGATTTTTTGATTGGGTAATGCCAACTATTTTATGTAGACATCAATTTTGTGCCCTTCACCACCATTCACTTCTTTCACCCACATGACTGCCCAGCTTACTTGCAACAGTGGTGGTAGCATTTTGCATTTATATTATGGCACTGTTTTGAAGTGAAACACTTCAAAGGAGTTTGGAGTCTCTCAATTACTACCTGGCTAATTAGTTTTTGTCAAGATAATGAAATACTGCTGCCTCTTGATCTTTTCCTAGAGAGTCACAGTGGAATTCATTCCAATATAGCTTGGTATCAGGATTCATGGCAGTGACCCAGGAAGGCATCTGCCTTGCTTCGTAGAGATACTACCTGCCTTTGCCTAGTTATTCAGCTCCAAAGGGAAATTTAGGCAAATGAGCAAGGCTCTAAAGCTTCTATTATACCTAGGAGAACAGAAGGCTGTTGAGGGGAGGATTTCGGGGGGGGGGTCTTCTAATGTACAGACTCAAGGGAATTCCTTGTGTTATATGAAGACAGGAGAATTGTCTCTGGGCAAAGCCATTTTAATGATGACAATATGGTCCTCTGCTGTTTCCCCACTGCCTGGAAAAATGTAACAGGAGATATAGTGCAATTAAAGTTTAAAAAGCAAAAGTTTAAAAATCAGGGTAAGGTGCATTTGAATTTTGGCTTTATTACTATCTATAGCAAGAGTCAGAAAAGTTTTTTTCAAGATGGCAGTAAGAATACTGCATTATTTATTAGTAAATAAATATGAATTTGTAGGTTGGATGACATCAGTCACAATTATTGTACCCTGTCATTTTAGTCCAAAAAATCATGGACAACACATAAATGAGTGGGCATCACTGTGGTTCAATAATACTTTGTCTTGAAAAACAGGCAGTGGATCAGATTTAGTACACAGCTGTTAACATGCCCATCCTGAACTATAGGATTTTTTTTTTACTTCTTTTTTTTTTTTTTGGTCACACCCATTGATACACAGAGGTTACTTCTGGCACTGCACTCAGGAATTACTCTGGCAGTGCTCAGGGACCACATGGGATGCTGGAAATTGAACCCTGGGTTGGCCTCGTGCAAGGCAAACACCCTACCCGCTGTGCTTTCGCTCCAGCCCCTATAGGATTTTGTAGTAATAAGTTCCTTAAATTCTTGAAGCTTCTCTTGAGGACCAACAGACATTATATATAGCCAGATAATTATCAGATTTTTGACCTACAACAAACAATAGAAAATTAGTCATATTTTATTTAAAATTATTTTATTTAAAACATTGTATGTTATATAATTTATTATGGCTTGCTAGTTGTTGCTAGTATTCAGAGATGTGAAATGTTATTAAAAAATCTTTGGCTTAATGAAATTTGGTAACAGAAATAATTGGCATTACCAGTTTACATTTAGGATTTTTTAAATCTTGTTCTATCACTGTTTATTTAAAGCTTCTTATATAATATTTCTGTGATTTTTTATTGCCAGGGACACATGCCATGAACTCCTGGGGCATGTTCCACTGCTTGCAGACCCTAAATTTGCCCAATTTTCACAAGAAATAGGCCTGGCATCCCTGGGAGCGTCAGATGAAGATGTTCAGAAACTAGCCACAGTAAGTTCATTTTCAACTTCAAAAGCTATTCAATTCATGTCCATTTATAAGGTGAGAATTTTAGAGACTTGTGAATTACAAGGCAAATGTTCTATGAAGGAAATAGTGATGTTACTTTTTCCCATTTTGCAGTCTTTTACAGCATAGTGTATATTTATGGCTGATTAACTACCTAATATTTATATTTTTATCCTTCTCATTCTAGTGTGACTTGCTAATAAATAATTTAGGCTTGGATATCCTAAGGTATTTCTGACAACTACTTTGATGTGAACAGCCACAGATGGTATATAAAGAAACAAGTTTAGTTGTATTCCAATGAAACTTCATTTATAAAAATTGGTAGTAGACCAGATTTGCTTTCTCTGTTGTAGTTTGTTGACTCTCATTTTAGTACAATGTTTATGTACTAGTAATATTAATAATGGTAAAGGCAAGTAATTAATGGTAAAATTGGGGCTGGAGTTTGGGAGCATCTCTTTGATTTAGTCGACGTGATTGTGGTCAGACACAATCTGAGTGAGCAATAAGAAGCTCAGACTAAATGAGGTGACAAGGATAAACCCAGGACAAGGTGGAAGAGATGCTGTGGCCTCCATGAAATCTTCTTAAAACAAGCACTGTCACTGTCACTGTCATCCCGTTGCTCATCGATTTGTTCGAGTGGGCATCAGTAATGTCTCTCATAGTGAGACTTATTGTTACTGTTTTTGGCATATCGAATATGCCACGGGTAGCTTGCCAGGCTCTGCCCGGTGGGCGCAATACTCTCGGTAGCCTGCGGGGCTCTTGGAGAGGGGTGGAGGAATTGAACACGTGTTGGCCGAGTGAAAGGCCAACGCCCTACCCCCGTGCTATCGCTCCAGCCAAAACAAGCACTACAAGAGGAAATGTGCCATGTTGTAAATTGATCTAGCAAGCTCAGATCCCTTCCTTTAAGCTCATTTCAAAGAGCCCAGGGTGAGAAGGGGCAGGGTCAGTAAACTCACCTTCAGAGACTGTGGTGGTTCTAGATGAGCAAGACTGCTGCTGGGGAAAATGGGATCTTAAACTGCATATATTTGACACTGATGCACAATGGTGTAATATTAGACAAAGCAAGAATATCCTTCACTTCTAAGAAATAAATTTTCTTCTATGGTCCTTAAAACAGCCTTTTCAGTATATCATTTGTTTCAGTATGTTATTTGGTATCTAGAGACTTGGAATCTGGAAATGTTTCTATTCTGAAAGATAATAAACAGTGAAATGCCCTGAGGTTGGTGCAGACTGGGAAGGGGGGAGTATGCTAGGATGAGTGTCTTTTCTACATCACGGATATGGTTTTCAGTTCTCACTGAAGGCTGTCGGGTGCGAATGCAGGGCTGGTGTAGCCAGGTCTACACCTGTCTTAGATACAGGCAGTCTGAATTTCTAAGTCAATTTCTAAACTTCTAAGTGAATTTATAAATTTATGAATTTCTAAATGAAGTGTGATGATTATAAATTCACAAAGATTTCCCACCATTATGAATGATGAGATGGTATTTGTAGACTGAAATCTGGGTCTTGATTTCTACTTTAGCCTGTGCTGTAGAATTTGTTTCTCATATTATTTGCAATATACTACTGCCTACCAACCCTCAAACAGACTTCCTACAGTGCAAGTAATGAGAAAGGGAGGTATGGAGGAGGAATGACAGGAATGAGGGAAGGAAGAAAGGAAGAAAGAAGGGAGAGGGAAGGAGTAAGAGCAGCAGCAGCAGCAGCAGAAAGAGGAGAGAAGGAGAGGGGGGAAGAGGAGAAGAAGGAGGAGGGGGGAGGAGAAGAAGAGGGAGAAGGAGGAGGAGGGGGGAGGAGAAGAAGAGGGAGAAGGAGGAGGAGGGGGAAGAAGTTGTACTGTTTTTTGTGACTTAATCATGTGCTTTTCATGTTGGTTTGTATTCACCAGAAGGGATTCGCTCTAGCTCACACTCACTAGGAAGAAGACGGGAAGGGAATAATTAAATTCCATCTTTCAGAGAAAGGAATGTCAAAGTGTTTGTAGACATTTTAAAATCACCAGACATTTCTGCCTCCCTCCCTCCCTCCCTCCCTCCCTTCCTTCCCTCTTTCTCTCTTCCCTTCCTCCCTTCATTCCTCTCTTCCCTCCCTCCTTTCTCTCTCTTTCTTTCTCCCTCCCTTTCTCCCTCCCTCCCTGGCTTCAAATTCAACATTTTAGAATTGATGTGTCTTTCAAATTTTTGATGGACACTTTGGGTTTCAAATTTGTCTTTCAAATTTCTGATGGACACTTTGTTTTCTCTGATATATTCACAGGTTTTAGAGACTTGGGCTTGTGTGTGTGTGTGTGTGTGTGTGTGTGTGTGTGTGTGTGTGTGTGAAAATAGAAGGGAACACATATAGAGGTGGTCATAATATGTATCCCTTCCCATATCTTTGTGTCTATTTTTATACTTTCAAGAAAAATTAATACTTACACTTTGAAGCTATTTATTGGGATCAGTATATTTGTAGGATGAGTCTATTTTCTTGTGGAACATAAAAGTCTTTAAAATGGTTCTAATACCATTGCCTGTGGATTTACATGTGTATTTCACCAAATTGCTTTCTCAAAGTTGAGCCATGTGGTTTCCGGGCACGTTTCACTCACATGGAGACAGCTGGCTCCTAGTCCCTTCCGAGAGACATCCCAGTGTTGTCTTTCCTATCAGTCTTAAGGGAGCATTCTCATCTCTTCACACCTCCAAGGACAATAAAATTCCCTCTCTTTTTGGCCATAGGGAGAGGGAATGCTTGGGGTGCTGGGGATTAGGCCCAGGGCCGTGCGTGCAGAGCTTTTGTCCATCCAGCTGTTTGCCTGGCCCTGACATTCTTTCTCTTTAAATGGATGCCACTTTGGTGTTTTGCTATTTTAATTTGTACTGTTCTGATTATTGGACTGGAGCGATAGCACAGTGGGTAGGGCATTTGCCTTGCACGTGACTGACCCAGGTTCGATTTCTCCATCCCTCTCGGAGAGCCCGGCAAGCTACCGAGAGTATCCCGCCTGCACAGCAGTATCCCTGGCAAGCTACCCATGGCATATTCGATATGCCAAAAACAGTAACAACAAGTCTCACAATGGAGATGTTACTGGTGCCCGCTCGAGCAAATCGATGAACAATGGGATGACAGTGCTACGGTGCTACAACAGCTAAAAATCATTTCCACCTCCTAGGGACCATTAATCCATTAATAATCTCTCTCTTTCTCTCTCCCCTTTTCCCCATCTCTGTCTCTCTCTGTCTCTGCCTGATTTTCATTGCTTTATCCCTGGAATGTATTTGCTTCTTTCTAAAAGTCATTTCAAGTCAACACATATTCTTTAATAGGCTAACGGATCCTAGGTACCTTCAGGTGGAGGAATAGGAAAAAGACAAAGACATAGTATAATGAAGTCACAACCTAGGCCACAATGACAGAGAACTCAAAGTCAGTCTCAGTTTTCACTCATTCACAACAGCAGGTATGCGGGAGAAGTGGATTTAAGTCTCCTCGTCCAGGTTGTGTGCATCCTGAGCTCAGTGTTGGAGCCAGGAATCCTGAACTGGGGCAGGAGCCAGCAGAGAAGTTTCCTCTACATTGGAAATAACTGTAAGGGGTCAAGGGACCACAGTGTCTCCCAAGGAAGCCAACCCTGCCTAGAATCTGATAGTGGCATTTCCAGTGATAAAATCAAAACAGTGTAAGGCTGTCAAACATTTTCAGTCTCTCTCTAAATGCCATGGAGAATTGGATGGTGGGGATTGCCCTGCAGTGTATGGTTTTGCCAGCTGTATCATTTATTTTTCTTTTTCTGATATCACCTGAACCTGCATCCCAACTCCCTTTGATTTTCTGTTGTTCACAAGCTTTTCAGTCCCAATTCTTTGCCATAATTTAGACTGTCCATTTATTTTGAAAAGTGTTTTTTTCTCCAGACCAAAGAGAAATTTGAAAAACTGCTTCTATATGAGCCTGGCATGCTACCTGTGGCGTATTCGATATGCCAAAAACAGTAACAATAGGTCACATTTCCCTGGCCCTGAAAGAGCCTCCAATTGTTGGGAAAGCTGAGAAAGGAGATGCTGCTAAAAGCTCAGGGCTTAGAGGAATAGAGACGTTACTGATGCCTGCTTGAGTAAATCAACGAACAACAGGATGAGAGTGATACAATGATATGATGTGGAGGGTATGGAGAAGGATAGGCCAGTGTGAGGGGACTTGAAAGACTTCCTCAAGTGAACTAAAACTGCTACTGACTTTTAGAATCAGAGGATATATCCTTCAGTAAGAAACACGCATTCACACATAGACACACACAGACACACACACATACACAAAGTGTATGGGAAGCTGTTGGAAGATGATCTTGAAAGAAAACACATTTCGAATTCAGCTGGGAAATTTAAAAAAATGGATAAATAACCATATTGGATGGCATGCATATTAACAATCTCAAGCCATATGCTAGAGCTATAAGGCCAATTTAATGGCCCAGTTGCAGCTGAATGAGAGATTAAGAGCTAAGGCCTCATAGCCGGGTAAAGAGACCAGTGGTTGGGGGATAGCGGTGGTTAGCTAGGCCTCTTAGCTGTCCAGATGAGCAATGGGGGTATTATTAGCTGATTTCCTCAAACTTGTTCCCATTAAGTCCCCTGAAGAAGTGCTAGAGTAAAATGAAAGATGAGATGTACCAAAGGAGAAAAATCCATAGAGAGGACAAATGGAAAACCACAGAAATCACTATTTAGGCAGAACGAGGAGACAGGCCTTATTATTCTTCTACCCTAGTTGAGATTTATATTATTAATGGCTCTGTTTATATAGTGCCTACTTTTCCTTGTTTCGTGAATTTAGCACTTATGAAAAAGAGAGTTATGCCTAGCGAGAGCAGACGCTCAACAACTTTCTATGATGTGTTGTCAACAAATCCATCTAAGGAAAAAAAACACTGTCCACCAGGACTAATTGGCACCGTCAAACTCTGCTTGGGCCAAAGCCGATCTTGAATTTCTACACCAGATTTCAGAGCAACCATCCTATTGCCTGTAGCTACTGTCTCTGCTTGCTATATTTCGGCATGGTATTTATTTTGACATTTTAATAACGCAGGTTTGAGCATGAAGGGATCTCTGCTGTTTTATGGGGGCTGTGGTTTCTACACCCTGAGAATCATTTAACTGAAACTCTTTTGTATCTGGAGAAATTGATGATGATGCTTAGTAAATGCATTTCAAATGCATTGTTATACATGTAAATAATTTGCCCTCTGGTGGATAATGAATAAGGCCACTGACTTTGGCAGCTGTACTCTTTTCATACTCATCATAGCAGCCCAGGGTCTGTGCATGATAGATATGTAAAAATATTCCCAATAATGGCTGATTAGAGTGTGCTATAAATTTGAGACCAGCCATTTCCCTCTGAAGCGCCGGCTTAACTGAATTTAACAGATTAGTGTCTCCTTTAAGAGTTGGAAGCCTAAATGCCTTCAGGGGGCCAGCTAGGTAGCAAACATGTATAAAACAGCCTAGTTTCAGAAAATACAGAGTATTGGAGCTTGTGGAGAAGGAAACACGTGATACCCAAATACATTCAAACTCAAATTGTAAAACAGAAAAAAAAAAGTTCTTTGGCTACAGGTCATGTCTGGAAGCCAAAACAGGCTATCACGACCAGTCCTCTAAAATTTGATTATACCTTAGACTAAACCATCTATGTGGGAACAGGCCAAGCTTGAGTGGTCTTCATTGGAGTAGATGTTATCAGTTAATGTTTGCTAGACAACTTTCTGTTTATTTCAAAGAAAAGATGGCTCCTCTGGTGTTCATCAGAGATAAGCCTCTCATTGTCCCTGAGAGGTGACTGGTGTTAAATGATAACTTTAAGCAGTTACAAGCAGTTGCTATGCTACATTTGCAGGAAGCATATGCACAAGATTTATTCAACTCATTAATGAGGGAAGAGCCGCATGGTAAATCTGGTTCAAAGAAGAACTTGAGGAACTGAGACAATACAATCACCGAAAGAAAGGATCCCGGAATAGGGTACAAATGGTTTATGTTCTTCAGGCCGAGCAATTCCACTCCCTGTAAACTTGTGGCTAACTTTTCTATCCAGCAGAAATCATTTGTTTCTAGTAGCCAAAAATGACACAGTTCATTAATCTTCACAAGTTAGTGCTGTAATATTATGGCATTCGGTCCCAATCAATAGAAAATAGAAAGTCAAAGGTTACATTCTCTAGATAAGGATTTTCAAGCTGCCAAGTGTATAAAAGAAGCCAGGATCTTGTGGAAATGGAGATTCTGGTCGAGTAGGTGTAGAATGGGGGAGCAAGTGCTGATGCTTCTGGTTTAGGTATAATGTGCCCTGGCCAGGCCTATGGACAATGTTCACTGTGGCTTTCCAAAGCACTGGTAATTGTTTAACCTTATTTCCTTATTTCAATATTTTAAAAAATTTCTATTTCTTAGCCACATCTTAGGGCTGGAGCCATAGCACAGTGGTTGGGCGTTCGCCTTTCACCTTTCCTGCGGCCGACCCGTGTTCGATTCCTCCGCCCCTCTCGGAGAGCCGGGCAAGCTACTGAGAGTATGGAGCCCGCACGGCAGAGCCTGGCAAGGTACCCGTGCGTATTGGATATGCCAAAAACAGTAACAATAAGTCTCTCAATGAGAGACGTTACTGGTGCCTGCTCGAACAAATCGATGAGCAACAAGATGACAGTGACAGTGACAGCCACATCTTGGGGTTCCTTCCAGTTTTGTGCTACGGGGTTATTCCCAGAGGTCCTCAGAGTAACATGCAGACCTGGGGCTTGAACCTTCGCCTCCAGCATGCCCAAGATGTGCTTTAGACGTTTGAGACTTTCCCATGATCCCTTAATACCACTTTAGAAAACTGGTTGATTGCTAGATAAATAGCCTGAAGTGCAAAATGAATTTGTTGGGGACTGAGCCTGGTATTAGAAAAACAACAATAACAACAAAATCTAGAGCCCTGCATTGCAACATAACATATTGGTAATATTTTGGGGGGCCTGTTCTTCCTTTCCTGCTGCCTGCTATTTTGCATGCAACTTGTTTTATTCCACATCACAAGAACACACTCACAGAAACTTGCTGATCAGGTAACTTTAAGAAACTAGTTCTAGAAAATATTGATTTTTCTTTCCTCATCTGTGAGCAAATGTAAAGGGATGCCTTTCACCACACGGTACATCCCATCCTACGATGATGCAGATGGCTTCAATTCAGTTTATTCATTTCTCACATCATAAAGGCATTTGAAACAGACAAAGCTGTGCATCATTTGTGGGAGAAAGCAATCAGTATGAATACATCACAGATGTTTCTCAAGCAGACTATATCGGCCTCTGGCCCAGTTGGAATTTTTCCTCTACAGAGAGTGTTAGGTCATCTATTCAGTTCTGTTGACCCTGAAACATATTTACCTTCCTCTCGGATGGAAGGGAGGGATTCTGTCCCTGGGTCTTGGTAATGCTGATCACAGAATTCTTGACCCAGGGTAATGAGGGAATAAGCAGTCTTTCCCAGGCAGTTTCCAGGATGTTGGTCTCATGAAGTGTTATTACGAGTTCTGCAAAGAAGGGATTGAATAGCATGTGGATCTGGGAAACATTGAGTTCAGTGAAGGTCGCAGCATTGGTTTTTTCAAGTGTAGGACATTTTAGAGACTTTGATAAGATCATGTATTAAGAGAATCTACACTAGTGATAAAAAATATTTTTCTAAGGTTGGGAACCTGACTCAGTGATGCTGGCCCTCATACCTTGCATGTATGAGATCCTAGATTTGATCACCAGCACTGCAACCGCCCCCCAAAACCCCAAAACCACTATCTCTGAAATTTTACCATGTTTCCTACATTTTAAGGTGTCATTGCTATGAAAATTACTATAATAGCATTTTTTGAAGGGTTCCAAAATAGTGCTAAGGAGGCCTGGGGGCCACCACCTGTGATACTTCACCAGCTGGCCAGATGATTCAATGCTTGGCCCAAAGGTGGGGATCTGCTTAGCCCTGTACTGCTGGGGGTCATGTGTTGTTATTATTTGAATTTGGGTCTCAGTGCTTGGCATGTGTCTTTGACCACTGAGCTATCTCTCTGGCCCCCAATAGCATTTTTTAAAATAAATTTATTTATTTTTAATTAATGAATCACCATGAGGGTACAGTTACGGATTTATACACATCTGTGCTTATGCTTCCCCCATACAAAGTTCGGGAACCCATCCCTTCACCAGTGCCCATATTCCACCACCAGTAAACCCAGCATCCCTCCCACCCTCCCCAATCCCATCTCCCCCCCACCCCACCCTGCCACTGTGGCAAGGCATTCCCTTCTGTTCTCTCTCTCTAATTAGCTGTTGTGGTTTGCAATAAAGGTGTTGAGTGGCCACTGTGCTCAGTCTCTAGCCCTCATTCAGCCCGAAACTCCCTTCCCCCACATGGCCTTCAACTACATTATAGTTGGTGATCCCTTTTCTGGGTTGCCCTTTCCCCAGAATGTGAGGCCAGCCTCCTAGCCATGGAGTCAACCTCCTGGTAGTTGTTTCTACAATTCTTGGGTGTTAGTCTCCCACTCTGTTATTCTATATGTCATAGATGAGTGCAATCTTTCTATGTCTGTCTCTCTCTTTCTGACTCATTTCACTTAGCATGAAACTTTTCATGCCGATCCACTTAAATAAAAAATTTGTGACCTCCTTTTTTCTAACAGCTGCATAGTATTCCATTGTATAGATGTACCAAAGTTTCCTCAACCAGTCATCCGTTCTAGGGCATTCGGGTTTTTTCCAGATTCTGGCTATTGTAAACAGTGCTGCGATGAACATACATGTGCAGATGCCATTTCGATTATACTTTTTTGCCTCTCTGGGATATATTCCCAGCAGTGGTATTGCTGGGTCAAACGGGAGCTCAATTTCTAATTTTTTGAGAATCGTCCATATTGTTTTCCAGAAGAGCTGAACCAGTGGGCATTCCCACCAGCAGTGTAGAAGGGTCCCTTTCTCGCCACATCCTCTCCAACAGCGGTTGCTTTTGTTCTTTTGGATGTGCGCTAGTCTCTGTGGTGTGAGGTGGTATCTTGTGGTTGTTTTGATCTGCATCTCTCTGATGATTAGTGATGTAGAGCACTTTTTCATGTGCCTTTTGGCCATTCGTATTTCTTCTTTGGTAAAGTTTCTGTTCATTTCTTCGCCCCATTTTTTGATGGGGTTGGATGTTTTCTTCTTGTAGAGTTCAACCAGTGCTTTATATACCATTGATATCAACCCCTTATCTGATGGGTATTGTGTAAATATCCTTTCCCATTCTGTAGATAGTCTTTGGGTTCTGGTCACTGTATCTTTTGCGGTGCAAAAGCTTTTTAGTTTAATGTAGTCCCATTTGTTGATCTCTGTTTTTACTAGATTGCTTAGTTCTGTGTCACCTTTGAAGATACCTTTATCTTCAATATCGTGGAGGGTTTTGCCGACCTTGTCTTCAATGTACCTTATGGTTTGTGGTCTAATGTTGAGGTCTTTAATCCATTTTGATCTGACTTTTGTGCATGGTGTCAGGTCAAGGTCTACGCCCATTTTTTTGCATGTGGTTGTCCAGTTGTGCCAGCACCATTTGTTAAAGAGGCTTTCCTTGCTCCACTTCACATCTCTTGCTCCCTTATCAAAGATTAGATGATCATACATTTGGGGTTGTGTGTAAGGGTATTCCACCCTGTTCCATTGGTCTATGGCTCTGCCTTTGTTCCAGTACCATGCTGTTTTAATTGTTACTGCTTTGTAGTAAAGATTGAGGTTGGGGAGGGTGATACCTCCCATCATCTTTTTCCCAAGAATTGTTTTAGCTATCCTTGGACATCTGTTGTTCCATATGAATTTTAGGATTGCTTGATCCATTTCTTTGAAGAATGTCATGGGTATACTTATAGGGATCGCGTTGAATCTGTATAATGCTTTGGGGAGTATTGCCATTTTGACAACATTGATTCTCCCTATCCACGAGCAGGGTATATGTTTCCATTTCCTCATGTCCTCTTTGATTTCATGGAGTAGCGTTTTGTAGTTTTCTTTGTAGAGGTCTTTTACTTCCTTGGTTAAGCTGATTCCGAGGTACTTGATTTTCTGGGGCACGATTGTGAATGGGATTGCTTTTTTTATGTCCCTTTTCTCTGCCTCATTGTTTGCATATATGAAGGCCATGGATTTTTGGGTATTGATTTTGTAGCCTGCAACTTTACTGTATAAGTCTATTGTTTCTAAGAGTTTCTTAGTAGAGGTTTTAGGCTTCTCTAGATATAGTATCATATCGTCTGCAAATAGTGAGAGTTTGATTTCTTCCTTTCCTATCTGGATGCCCTTAATCTCTTTTTCTTGTCTAATAGCTATCGCAAGTACTTCCAGTACTATATTGAAGAGGAGTGGTGAGAGTGGGCATCCTTGTCTTGTGCCTGATCTCAGAGGAAAGGCCCTTAGTTTTTCCCCGTTGAGGATAATGCTTGCCGTAGGCTTGTGATAGATGGCTTCGACTATCTTGAGGAAAGTTCCTCCAAACCCCATTTTGGCGAGGGTTTTCATCATGAAAGGATGTTGGATCTTGTCAAATGCTTTCTCTGCATCTATTGATATGATCATATGGTTTTTATCTTTGCTTTTACCCCAATAGCATTTTTTTTAAGAAGGAAAAAAAGATTAACTTACTTTATTTTTTGACATTGTAATATGAAGTTATATTTTGTAAATGTTAAAACATGAAAAAGATGAACCCGAAAAATAAATTATTTCATTACAAATATCACTATTTAGTAAGTTAATATTATCATTACAAGTTTTTAATATTCCAAGGAGTACAATATGGGAGATACAAGTCTAGAAGAATTCTTGAGAAGGTGTAATTCATTCTGAACAGAGATCTGAGCATCAATACAAATTCTTTTTTTGTGAAAGATAACTTTCAGGAAATGAGTAACTTTTTTTTTTTAAATCTAAACAAAGCAGTTTTTGTTGTTATTCTAAAATAAGTCTTTATACTGATTGGTTTCTGTGATGATTATGAGTCAAGTATATTTGAATTTACAGGTATGAATAGTACTTTTTCATGTTGAGAGTGGTAATGAAATATACAGTTTTAAACTAATAATCAACTTTACTTCACACTTGAAGTGGAAGTGTAAAGGGAACTTTAGTTTATGAATTTCTAAGCAGTGCTTTCCTACCTGTGGATGACATTCCATTTGTTTCCTGGTTTCTCGTGTCTTTGCGTACTTGGCTGGGGGTGGCAAACTTTTTGATGGCTTGCGCAGCTCTAGATCTTTCTGAAGATGAATGACATTAAAAATCACCATTTTAGTGTCTCTGCAGAAAGCTTGAAATAAGCCCGAGGCTTATTTATTCCATGTAGAGTCTTTGAACTAGTTCAGCTGTTTGGATCATTTGATACAAAGCCGACAAAGGGCTGGAAGGAATGCACTTTTATACATTCTTAATTGAGATGTTTGGGCAGATGATCAGTTTGTGTGTTATTTCTAAGATAACTTAATTAAAACTTAATAATATCTACTACAACTCATTACTTTCACATTTCTGTCTTTTGTGCGTATAGAAAAGCAGTGGTGTTTTGGAAAGAACCCTTTATTTAACTGGCCCCAGAGAGCTCAGTCTGTCCTTTTTCATTATTTCCACCACACCCTTCTCATGGTCTTTTTCTCCCTGAGTGCTCCATCGTTCTGCCCATCCGTTCTTGTCTAAGAACTTTGATACTGAAAACAGCAAGAGCTATTTTGCTTTGTTTGTGGATGTTCCACCTGTGATATTCATTAGTGTCCCCAAGAAGGGGTGGTTATTTCTCTCTGTTATGAGCACACTACCATTATTTGGAATAGAGAAGTGAGCTCTACATTGTCTACGTACTTAGCTGTGGGTTTTTGGCAAATGCCTTGAACTATGTTGAGAAAAGTTCCTTCTCTTCCCATTTTACTGAGAGATTTAGCAAACTCATTTTTGATCTCAAACAGTTGTATATTTTTGAAACTTGAAAATGTCCTTCACTTATAAAGGAGCTTCAGTCAATGTTCATTCTCTTATTGTAAAATTAATTTATTTTATAATAAAGTATTATCATTTTCATGACATTAGGATCATTACATCATAGTTGCAGAGCCCTGCACCAGTTCCTCCAATCATCCTCTTTCTATGGCTGGAGTGAGCTCTGAGCCTGCTTCATTTTGCCCACATAATAGCATCACAAATCAGAAGTTGGGTTTCCTCAGCACTTGGTAAAATCGATTTGCTCGAGCAGGTACCAGTAACATCTCCATTGTGAGACTCTCTAAAAGTTTGATGGGTAGTAAGTGGTGTAGTTCTGGTTTGTGCAATGTCTGAACCTGATCAGAGTCTGGACCTGAACTCACAGGGGTTTAACTGCTAATCTTATTGAGATATAATTGATATATAATATTGAATAAATTAATAGTGTATTTGTTGATTTGATATACTTACTTATTGCACACAATATCTACATCATGTCACATAGTTACCATGTCTTTTCTAGCAGTAGAGGATTTTTAAGATCACTCCTAGCAACTTTGAAGTGTTTATTACAGCATTATTAACTATAAATATCATACTGTACATTAGATATCCATATTTATTTATTATATAATCAGACATTTACACCACTTTCCCTGCTGCTCAATATCTGGTAATCTTTTGAAAATTTTATTTATTTTTTGCTTTTTGGGTCACACCCGGTGACACACAGGGGTTACTCCTGGTTCTGAACTCAGGAATTACACTGGTGGTGCTCAGGGACCATATGGGATGCTAGGAATCAAATCCGGGTTGGCCACGTGCAAGGCAAACGCCCGACTCTCTCTGCTATCACTCCAGCCCCAATCTCTAGTAATCTTGATTCTGGTCTCTATGACTTCAGGTTTTTTAGATATCCTATGATATCGTATGGTATTTGTCTTTTTATGTCTTCTTTTACTTAGCATAATTCCTTCAGGGTTCATCCCTGTTGTTGTAAATGGCAGGATTTGATTCTTTCTCAAGAATGAATGCTATTCAACTGAATATATATATTCATATATATATATATACGCTACATCCTTATTCATTCCTTCACTGATGGAAGCTTTAGTTATTTCTATATCTTGGCTGTTTTACTGGCTGCTGATTGCAGTGAATATGGGATTGCAAATACCTCCTTGAGATCCTATTTTAATTCTTGTTGGATCTATACACAGATGTGGAATTTCTGGATAATATATATGTTATTAAAATATTTTTTTGAGAAACTTCAGAATTTTCATAGTCGTTGCACTAATTTTGATTTCTCCCAATAGTGCAAACATATTCTCTTCCTCCACATCTTTGCTAACACTTGTCTTTTTGATAATATGGATTCCATTTTTGTTACTTCTTAACTTTGTACTCAGGGCTAAATTGCATGACCTCTTTGTACTTCAGTCGTCCTTTTGGAAATGAAGAATTCTAACACTTAGTGCTAAATGAGGAGCAAATAAAGCATATCTGACACATACTGTGATAATATTTAATCATACCCAAATATAAATATCCTCCATCTCACCATTACCCAATAAATCTTACCTCAAAAGATGTTTACTAAATAATTTTAAATTTACTTCACTTATTTTAAAGTTAATAAATTTAAAACTATTTTAAACTTAATTCTACTTATTCATCAGAGATAATTTCTTCTCGTGAGCCAAATACCTAGGCATGGAGTCCTTTATTTTTTCCTCAAAGGAAGCTGCAATGCATTCATCAAGTACAGAAGATTGCTATAGTCATTTTAATACCCATAAAGATGTACAAAAGAATTTTTCTGGTTTAACTACAATAGAGTAGGCTCTCAAATCCTAGACTGGTATTAACAGAAATATCTGTGGTGTAATTCCATTTCTAGCAAAAGCAGAGAGAAAATGGTTGGAATTTTTTATGAGTTAGAATAGCAGAGGTAATGTTATATCGAACCATAGGAATTTAATTACCCCATTCCACAAATGTAGTTTTCAAATAAAAGAGTCAAAAGGATTTCCAAAGCTATTCTTCTGCACTGTGATATAAAAACCCAGAATACATTTGGTAGATGTAAAATGTATTACTGTACATTATGAGCCACCACAATGAACGGGGGCACAATAAGAAACATGGCATGAGATTGAACACATGATGATTAAAAATCTCTTTGCTCCTTTCTTATAAATGCTGTAATTTTCTAAGAGTTTTACATGCATGTTGCTGTATGGATGGACATTTCTGGAATGTTTCTGATGGCTGCATTTTATACTGGGGAATAAAACAGTGTGATGATAAATAAGAGTGTTGTTCAGGCCAGGAGGAACAAATCACAATGGGGTGGGCGCTCATCATCCTCGTCAGGGTCTCAGAAAGCCTACATTTTATTGTATTCATAACAAATTATTTCTTCAGCAATGAGTGGAAGGCAAATGTAAGATGACTTAGGGACTGCTTCATTAATGAGTCTTAACAAAAGAAATAAAACCTTGTTTCTCTTCATTTTTTACAAATGTGACACATTCACTGTTAGAAAAATTTAAAAATAGATAAATAAGAAAAGGAATATCAAGATTATTTGTAACAGTACAGCAGCGATAACTGTCCTTACCATTTTGGTATATATAACCTTCCAATATTTCAGAGAAGTAATTTTACCACATCAAAGAAGAATTTAGTCAAAGGAACCCTGGCATTAGAAAAAGGAGCAGTGAGGTGTTCCTCCATTTATCAAGCCCTTGGACTGTCATGAAAGACTATCTTTTACATTCACAGAAGAAAAGACAAATTGAAAGTGCTCTAGGAATAGGAGAGTTATGATTTTTTTCCCCCCAGATAAGTTGTGAAGGGTTTCAGTGATCATATGCAGCAAATGAGTTTTGTTTGCTTCTACTTTTTTTTTTTTTTGGTGGCAAAGTTAGCTGTTAGCATCTTTAAACTGAAAACACTGGGATCTGGGATGTAGCTCAGTGGTAAAGCACACAATTTACATGCATGACGCATCAGGTTCTATTGCTGGCACCACAAAAGTAAAAATAGTGGTTTCCATACACGTTTCTTTATTATTTTTTCCTGCTTTTTGGATCACACCCAACGATGCACAGGGGTTACTCCCAGCTCTGCACTCAGAAATTACTCCTGGCAGTGCTCGGGGGACCTCATATGGGATACTGGGAATTGAACCTAGGTTGGCTGCATGCAAGGCAAACATACTACCCACTGTGCTATTGCTCCAGCCCCTAGGGTTAATTAAAAAAAAACTTAAAAAATTTTGGGGCTGGAGGGGCTGGAGCAATAGCACGATGGGTAGGACGTTTGCCTTGCATGCAGCCAAACCAGGTTCAGTTCCCAGCATCCCATATGGGGTCTCCTGAGCACTGCCAGGAGAAATTCCTGAGTGCCTAAGGCAGGAGTAATCTTTGTGCAATGCCAGGTGTGACCCAAAAAGCAGAAAAAGAACCTGAATTGGGGCCTAGAGGGACAGTACAGCAGGTAGGGCACTGTCCTTGCACACAGCTGACCTGGGTTCGATCCCCAACATGCCATATGGTCCCTGGAGCACTACCAGGGATAATGTTTGAGTGCAAGGCCAGGAGTAACCCTTGAGCATTGCTGGATAAATCCCCCAAACCCAAACCAAACCAAAACTTTATTTTTCTTTATTGATTGAGGTTCTGTGATTTATAATATTGTTAATGATGGTTTCCCCTGTGCATAATTCCAACGCCACATCCCTCACCAACGTACCCACTTCCTTTCCCCGAGGACCTCAGTACTCTGCCTTTTCAATCCGCACACCCCTAACACTCAGTTGTGTCGATCAATTCTCCCTTTTTGCTGCCTTTAGCCCTTTATTGCTACGTTGCTGTTCATCTTTAAGTCCCACATTTACAAAGACTCTTTTGCATCTATCCCTTTCCTTCTGTCAGTCTTGCCCCTGGGAGAGCTACTTTGACCTAATCAATACTCACACCTCCTATTTAGCTTTTTTGGGGTTTCGTGTTTGGGCCACAGCCTGACATGTCACATGCAATGCAAGTCCCCTTCCTGCTGTGTAGTCTCTCCTGCCTCACCTGTTCTTTTTGAGTCAGAGCATAATCACCCTTCTGTAGCAACTGTTTTTCAAAGCTTCCCTATAGCACTGGGCTTTTAGATAATCTTGGGAGGGAGGAAAGGGAAAGTTGGAATAAAACAGAGCGGACCCTACTGTGTACAGTTATATGTGACTTTCCTTGGGCTGTTCCTTCTTTCGTAGGAACCTGCTCTCGAGACTGGTATCGGGGATTATAAGGCTCCAGAGCTCAATTGTCCTTCATCTCTGGGCTCTGTCACTTACTTAGAGACTGCCTAGCTTTGGAGAATTTAATTATGCTCGCTGTACCCTGGTTTCTTTATCTTTAAAGTGAAAATAATAATACAATCGAGTCTGGTGGAGCTTTTGAGGATTAAGAAGATAATACATCAAAAAGCTGCTTAGGCTAAAGCTAAGTGTTTCATAAAAGTAAACGCCTCTATCTGACTTGATTCTACACTTAATATCTAGGTGGTCACACCCATAAGACTCAAGTGCAGAGAAGGCCCCAGAGAGATTTTTTTCCTCTTCCTTGTCACCTTGGGTAATTCTCTACCTTTCAAGCATTCAGTTTCCCTTCTGAAATGCAGACTCTGCAGTTTATATTACAAAAGGGATTTTAGACAGAGACAGCATGCTACTTTGCAATGTAAAGTGTTTTAACCATAAATAATAAGGGTAAGGCCTCCCCTGAAAGATGTCAAGCTTCTCCCGGGAGATGGAGGAGGCCTCCTCCGAGTTAATAGCACATCTCCCCTGAGTGAGCCAGAAGAAAAGCAAGTCGACGGAAACAGCTTGGGAAAACAAATGAATAAATATTGTTTGTGCCCGGGAGAGCGCATGAAATATGAATTCTTGACTAAACTTCTCAAGCAGATTAGGAGTGATGCTGTTCACTGAGACATGCCGCACTCCCTTAATAACGAAAGAAAGCAATAAATTCGGGGTTTCGGATTTTGGCTGCTCCTCTTGATGAGTTCAAGTTTGAGTATTCGAGCCAGGTGTGTGCAGTTTGGCTGCGGGATGGAGGCATTAACATAAAAGGATGCAAAGAAGCACTTGAAAGAGTTCCAAAAGATGTTTGCTCTAGTTCTGAGGCATTTTCCACTTGTCTCTGTGTTTGCACACAGGGCGGCTGTGCTGGGGTCTGCAAGGTTGAAAAGTTCTTGGTAATAGAGCAAGGGGAGAGAGCTTAAAATGGGACATTTGAGAAGCACTTAAATGGAATGCTTTCAGAGACCTTTATTTGGGACAGTTCACCTTTTCCTCCTTCAAATTTAATTAGGAAACCTTATTTCTTCCAAGATTCATGTTTAGGCTGTGATCAGTAAGAAAGGGGCATTGGATTCTGTTTCTTTGCAAAGCCATGTTTTTTCAAAAGCATGACTTGGCGAGACTCCTACTAAATGTCTCTTTTTAGAGCTCTGGTAGAATCAAGTGCAGTCCATCATTCATTTGGCAAGTATTTCCTGAGCATCTACTATGAGCCAGACACTGAGTATCCACCTGGAGACAGGGAGGCTTAGTCGTCCTTCTTGGAGATTCACAGCATAGAGAGTTCCAGATTATCAGAAATTAAAGGAAACTCCATGAGTGCAAAGAGGGGGAAGAAGGAGAGAACTTTGGTTAAAATCACCAAGAGGGCTAGATCACTAGAGGTGATTTCCTGGGGAAACACTTAGCTGTCACCTTGGTTATTAAAAAAAAATTAGCCACTGTGAATTACAAAGTTATTCATGTTTGGTTTCAGGCATACAATATTCCAACACCAATCCTTTCACCAGTGTCCACTGCCCTCCACCAGTGTCTGAATTCTTACATCCTCCTCCCCCAACCTGTCTTTATGACAGGCACTTTATTGATCAATTTTAGGCACTATGCTTTACATTACTGTTACTTTGAGGGTTTCATGCTTAAAACTTCACCTTACATCACCCCTCCTCTCTCAGGGTGACCCTTTCCCTCCACACCTTGGTAAGTTTTATTTGCTTACTGAGAAAGAACAGCTGCAAATACTTTGGAAAACATTTGCATCTCTTTGTATTGTCCTTAGATGGGGGTCTTGGAAATTGTTGACCTGTAATTAAGTTCTCAATTTCCTTCTCAGAAGGTGATTTCTCTGTAGAACCAGATCTCTGGGATAAGGGCTGAGTCCATCTTGAAGATAACTGTGGTCTAAACTACCTTAAGTACCAGAGAGTCTCTTGCCCCCATGTGTGCCTGGCTGTCTTCCCTGGGGCCCTTTGGAGGGGGTGGGCTCCAGTTTCCCTCCTCGCCTGAGCAGAGCTCCTTCGGCTGAAGACCCCTGGAGCTTAGCCACAGCCATGCTCAAGGCCTCTCTCCTCCACATTTGGACAAGCCTCACACATGAAGGAACTGGCAGAGGAAGGCAGGTGTGTGGGACCCGGGGCTGAGACCTCCAAGCCCACTCGGATCAGGACTGGGCCTTTTCCGCCCAGATCCCCCATTTTCCAGTAGCTAGGCAGTCACACCCAGGGACTGCCCCTGGCGCCGTGTAGTCCCACCAATGGCCAACATCCAGAGACTATAAAACCAAGCTCCTGGAAGACATATTATAGCCTAGTTCTCCCTTTGGGAGAACCCGGCAAGCTACCGAGTTTCCTGCCCCCATGGGGGAGCCTTGCAAACTCCTCGTGGTGTATTCATATGCTCAAACTAGTAACAATGCTGGGTCTCATTCCCCGGACCCTGAAAGAGCCTCCAGTGCAGCACCATTGGGAAGGACGAGTAAAGAGAGGCTGCTAAAATCTCAGGGCTAGGACGAATGGAGACGTTACTGAGACTGCTCGGGAAATTCGAAGATCAACAACGACGACGATGATGATGATGATGATGATGATGATGATGATGATGATGATGATAACAACCTTAGAGCAATGAGCTTACCCAAGTTACCCCTCTTACATGGATTTGCACTTGCCATGTGTTTATTTCATGTCCCCGTGGTGCATCAACATCGACAGTATTCATATTGCCCCTCATCATAGTCCCTGGCTAGCCAAATTGGCTGCATGTATAAGTAGTACTCAATGAAAATTTGGTAAGAATAGGAACTCCAGTTTTATAGAGAAATACAGGTGAAGCTCGGACAGAGGCTTGGCCAAGAGCAACACTGTAAAGTAGCAACAGAGACTGAGCTTTTTGTCCTTCTGAGACCATAACTAGTGCACCAAAGCACTTGTCTGCACAACTGAGACAGCAGGAACATGTACACTGTGTCCTGCAGGCAAGTTACTGTTGCAATCTCTACTGTCTTATAAATTGTTATGTGGGATGTTCCTAGAAATGCTTGTGGGGAAGTGGGGTGTGCTGAGGGCGGGCATATGTGGTTCCAGGAATCAAATCCAGGGCTTTGACTTGAAGATACATAAGTACTTTACCACTTGAACACTATCCTAACCCAAATTATTTTCATGAAAGTATATTCTCTGCTCTGGCTGAGGTCTGTGAAAAACAATTTAGTGTACACCTTGCTTACAGGAAAAGAACTGACATGCTTGCACTAATTGATTAATTTATTTTTCAAATACATGCCCACATTTACATAGGAAAGGCCATCACAGAGTACCCTGGACGCTGGCCGCTCTGAAAAGGTCAGTCTCACTCTCGCTCAGACTGCCTTTCCTTAGGGCTGACTTAATGTCCTGGTTTGATGGGGTGCATGATTCTGAGTTGGAAGTGCAACTTCATCTTTCATCAGCTGTCTGTAGCTTCTCTACTGATGAGAGGAATGAAGAGTAAGAGAGGAACTGATGCCCTGGCAGCCACAACATCCTGGTGGCCTGGGTAGTCAGAGTCACAAAATTTGACAAAGTAGCTTTTCAAGAACTCTCAGAGCTTTTTCAGGAGTCCTTGTTTTTTGTCTCTTGAATTCTCACTGTCCTTTATCAAATCCATTTTGTGCTTATCAAATGGTGCCCCTCTATTCAATCCAAGTAGTTCACTCCTTTAAAAAACATGTTTGGTAGTGTCAGGAATTGAAGCCGGGACCTCGAATATACAAGATACAATGCTTCACCACTGAGCCATATTCCCAGTCTGATCCTTGTTTTTTTTTTTTCTTTTTTTGCTCTTTGGGTCACACCTGGCAATGCTCAGGGGTTACTCCTGGCTCTGCACTCAGGAATTACTCCTGGCAGTGCTTGGGGGGCCATATGGGATGTGGGGGGATTGAACTTGGGTCAGCCTTGTGCAGGGAAATGCCCTACTGGCTGCACTATCACTTCAGCCCCTGATTCCTGTAGTTTTAAACAATGTTCTTATATCTAGTTTTGTGCGATATAATACAACTTTTTACTAGAAACCTGATGTGTTTTAGTTGCAACCCAGCCTCGTTTATTGTACTCAGCATTTCAGTGCTAGGCACAGTGCTCTTTCCCTCTGATAAGACTGAAGACTGGGATTTCTTTGATGAAGGCCATATATATATATGCTCCTCACTGGTTCCTGGTAGCTGTGTGCTGTTACTTGGTTGAGTTAGGGGCCGCAATGATGAAGGAAATAATTCCTGTGCAAGTTGGGGAAGAAAGACTACAGGCAAGCTAGACAGACTTCATCTTTCTTAGCACATAGACTCCTCAACAGTCAAGGACATAGCAAGCAATTCTAATACCCAGTCACTCTGGAACAGAGAACAGATGGTGTGGGAGGATGCAAACAACACGGACTTGGGGCAGGCGGAGGAACAAGCAGAACTGATTCCTCTTCAGCTCTCTCCCTCTTAAGCTTGCCCAAATTCCTCAATCTAAGTCTCAGTTTCCCATCAACAAAACAGACAACTTTGTACCGGTACATAGTAACGATTCTTTTTTTTTTTTTTTTTGCTTTTTGGGTCACACCCAGTGATGCTCAGGGGTTACTCCTGGCTTTGCACTCAAGAATTACTCCCGGCGGTGCTTGGGGGACCATATGGGATGCCGGAGATAGAACCCGGGTCGGCTGTGTGCAAGGCAAACGCCCTACCTGCTTTGCTATCGCTCCGGCCCCTGTAAGGATTCTTGAAGCATTGCTCATTTTGTGGTTTTTCCATTTTACAGATGAGAAAGATGCAGAAAGGTGAAAGGACTAGCTCTTTCTCAGATTAAGTAAATGGCAGAGAGCGTCCTCAAACTTTGATCTGCACTCCAGAGTCAGTGCTCTCCAATGGCCATATTGTATTACACTTACAGCTTCCCATCTCTTTCGGTGGCTGCGTGATTTTAAACACTGATCTTACGGTCCTGAAGATTCCAGTCACTGGCAGTGATTATTATGAGAGATCAGGGAACTCAACTGAGCTGAAATTCTATCGAGAGTTTCAGTTACATTTGGCCTCTGGTTGTGACAGGCCCCCCAGTTCACAGGTAAATCTTCTCAGCCCCGTTTCCACATATCAATACTTAGTGTCTCCCCAGAGTGTGCGAGATGGTGGTGGTAGTGGTGATGGTTGGTGACTAGAAAGGAAGCTTGACTTCATGAATAAAAACTTAGAATACTTCTCAGAGCAGCCGAGCGGCAAGAATGGCTTTCTCCACTAAATGTTCCTTTTCCCTCAATTTCCAGACATAGAGCCATCCTCTTGGATTCCTAGTCTTACCCAGAAAGAAATAGATGAGAAAGTACTAGCCCTTTAGCCCTAATGTTCGAGAGGAGTTTGCTTTAATAATGTGGGGAGGAAAATAAAATGACTCTCTAAAGGCAGCGCTGACTACCCACAGCTGACTTGGGAGTCGGTAAAAACCTCATTTTTCGTTCTGGCATTCGAGAGCTGACCTTTAAAATCACCACATCTGGGGAGAATGTGTGATTTGATGCAGAACATTTTAGGGCACACCAAAGGATGAATGACTGAAAATGTGCTCATCAGTTTTCTTCTCCTTCAAGGAGCTCAGAATTGTGTCCGTTATAAAAGTCAGTTTCTGAGTGTTGAAAGTTGGTAAAGGGATATACATGATAACCCTTCAGTATCTGAATTGCAAGCCATAATGCCCAAAAGAGAGGTGGGGAGAATGTGTGTGTGTGTGTGTGTGTGTGTGTGTGTGTGTGTGTGTGTGTGTGGTGAGAGAATGAGAGAGATAGAGAGAGAAAGAGAGGTAGATAGAGAGAGAGACTGTCATAGAGGCAGAAGTGGGTAAGGGGGTGGGAGAGAAACTGGAGACATTGGTGGTGGGAAATTTACACTGGTGAAGTGATAGATGTTGGAGAATTATATGAATGAAACCCAATCATGATGAACAACCTTGTAACTGTGTATCTCATTGTGATTCAATAAATTAAAAAAATTTTTTTAAAAATGTCAGTTACTGGACACTTCCAAACCACCTTAGATGAAGAACATATACAAAATGAAATGCTGATCCCTGCACCTGATGGGAAAGTGTTTGTGGTGTGTGTGTGTGTGTGTGTGTGTGTGTGTGTGTGTGTGTCCTCAGGAAAAAGGTTAGCCCCTTCAAGGTTGCAGTTTATATAAGTTTAGCACACGGGCATTTGGAAAAAGATAGAATTGCTTTAAAGGAAGAATCAAACTTTGTGAATCGCTTTGTTATGGAGATGTTGCACTGAGCCTCATGCACTACATCTGGAGTCCGAGGAGTAATATCAGTGAATATGAAACCAGCTTTTGAATTGTGAAATGTGAAATGCCAGCAGGTCCAGCAAGCACTAAAAGGAAGTCTATTTATATTCATAATATCCTTTTTATAGAGCCCCAGAATTTGGGGGAACACAGAATTGGAAGGATGGTCATCTCACAATTTATCTCCAGGAGAAAATAGCATCTGTCTGCTCTTGTGTGTCATTATCTGCTAAATGAAGGCCTGGGCAGCGATGCTGATTGAAATTCTTCCTTGTTGCTAATTCTGAGTAGTCTGGGCCTGGAGGCACTTCAGGGATTGGCCCTTTCACAGTCAAACTCCTCCATTCCCTGATCAAGCAGTTAGCATTTTCCCTGGCTAGTTTCCCGTTGGCTGCAACCTTTCACTGAAAAACACTGCCCCGACATTTTTGGATGAGGACACAGATGTCAAAATCAGTGGGTTTTCAGAGTTGCTGCTTCTAGTGAAGCCGCTTAATCACTAGACTGCCGAGCTTCTGCTGGCAATACCTGACAATCAACCTTCGTCCCGGCCCCCGAGGGCCCTGGAGGCTGTGGTTCCTCCTGGATGCACTTGACCTGAGTGTGGAGGGAGAGCAGGGGGCACAGGGGTTTCTGAGACTATAAGTAGAAACCGGAGTTGATGACTAGAGCAGGGAGTTTTTCATCTCTCCAAAGCCTGTAATATTGGAACATTTGCTGAAGGTAGTAGTTACTGATCTGGATGATTGGCCCTGACTATTGGCTTTGCCCACTGGGACGCTCTTCTTGCAGAATTGCTTCCCCACTCCCATCAATATTTGCTGAGCAGCTGTTCATGGCAGACAGTGTGTTCAAGACAGACATCTAACTATACCAACAGTGAAGCAAGCAGTCTCTGTCTCTAACCTCCGGAAACTCAGTTGGGTGCAGGCAAAGATGGGCAACCAGGGTGTAGAAGAGAGCTCAGTTGTGGGAGCACCTGCCTCGCAAACTCAAGGTTGAGAGTTCCATCCCTGGTGCTGCTGCATACACCCAGTGCGATCTCCATCTGCTGTTTGGGCTTGGAGGCACTGCTGCCTGACATCTCCAGCTCCACCACTAAAGAATGCAGTTCACTGGATTGTGCAATCTTGCAACCAGGAGCATGACCCCCTTGAGCGGGCATGTTCACCCCAACATATAGTGCTACCCCCGCACCCAGCACTATACTCAGTTGATGCACAAGCCCCACAAGTAAAGTAGAACGGCTGCAGGGGAGCCTGTGTGCCAGTGCCAAAATGGAGAATAGTGTTTGAGCTCCACCACCAAGTGTCTTCATTGCAGTATTGACAGGGGAGAAGGAGCTGGTATTTCAGTAAGGATCCAGGCATGAACACCAGGGGTGTGAGGATGACTGTGGACCTGCAGGAAGGAGGGAACAAGGCATACTTGTTCATTCTCCAGGGAAACTGGAGAATGTTCTAGACAGAGGGGAGGCCTCATGCAATGTGGACAGGGTGAGTGAATTCAAGGCAGCAGCAACTGGTTCCTTGTGGGGCGAGTGATAGGAAGAGGGATGCAAGATGTGGTGGTCGGAGGCAGCCTCACCTCCTACAGGATCTTTTCTGGGAAATGTCATAGCCTGACCCTTTCATCCTGGGTGAAGAGGAGGGTCCTGAGAGGGACAGCACAGGCCATTGTGACCTGACACTGAACTTGGAAGCAGCATAGCTTCAAGTTCTAGGGCAAGCCAAGCTCGGGGGACTTGAGGGCTAGTGGTTGGGCATTTTGGTGCTCTCCGAGAGAGAGGCAGAAGGTGTTTCTTTTTCATCATCTTTTAAAAAAAATTTTATTTAAAAAAAAAGTCTGTTAAAGTCTGGTGTAGAAACTAGCAATAGTTAAATGATAATAAGTCCGGTGGCCTTTGAAGTTGAAATGCTCAGGATAAGAAGGGACAATAAAACCGAAATGGCCAGAGGGTACTTAAAACCATCCATTTAGTCTCGAAAGCAACCAAAATGATATAGGAAAAAGTAGTTAAGAAACACACACAGAAATCCTCGCTAAAACAATGCTGCTGAAAATCGCCTATGTCGATGTATTCTTCAATAAAAGTTGTTTTCTGCTGACGCCTTTTTTTTCCCCCTTCCTCCGACGGAAGTTCCTCTTATATTTGATGATCAATTTTCCACAAGGTTTGCCATAATGTGTCCCCAGAGCTTAGGTTTTTACATTTTAATTCATTCGTTCTTAACTTAAGACAATATATGCTGTTTCTCACGATTCAAGGGGTCATCTCATTCTAGCTGACGAGACATTGCTGACATCCCCAAATGTCTCTCTCTCTCTCTTTCCCCCCACCACTTCTATTTGTTTTTCTCTGTTGTGGTTGGAGGAAAACCACTGGCAAAAGAGGCAGCTTCTACCTGCACAAGTGAAGCTTGGGGTCTGGCACGTTCCACAGCTGTCCTAGTGCCTGCCTCTTCGGGCTCTCATTCGGGTTCTTATTCTGGGTTCTCATCACCTTCTCTTGATCTCTCTGCAATATTCTTCTCAGGACCTTCCCTCTTCCTGAGGCCCTTTGAAGAGCCCACGTATCCATCCCAAACCAGATGTTTTGTCTTCCCAGTTCCCAGACAGGTCTAGTATCCAGCAGTTTTAAGACACTGTGACCCCATGGCTTCGCGGCTGGCCTCACGTTCCGGGGAAAGGGCAACTCAGAGAAGCGATCACCAACTACATTGTAGTCGAAGGCCATGTGGGGGAAGGGAGTTGCGGGCTGAATGAGGGCTAGAGACTGAGCACAGCGGCCACTGAACACCTTTATTGCAAACCACAACAGCTAATTAGAGAGAGAGAACAGAAGGGAATGCCCTGCCACAGTGGCAGGGTGGGGTGGGGGGGAGATGGGATTGGGGAGAGTGGGAGGGACGCCGGGTTTACGGGTGGTGGAGAATGGGCACTGGTGAAGGGATGGGTTCCCAAACTTTGTATGAGGGAAGTATAAGCACAAAAGTGTATAAATCTGTAACTGTACCCTCACGGTGATTCTCTAAATAAAAATAAATAAATTATAAAAAAAAAAGACACTGTGAGACGCTTTCAGGTGGGATTAAGGACAGAGGAGCTTGATTGTTGCTTTTATTTGTTTTTTTATTGAATCACCATGAGATACACAGGTGCAAAGTTGTTCATGATTGGGTTTCAGTCATCCTGTGTTCTAGCACCTGTCTTTATTATCATTCTTAACGTCAGCCTTCTCTCTCTGTTCATATTGTTCTTGGATCCTTGAGGCCTTATCTTTAGCTATGTTTGTGGTCTTAGTTAGAGAAAAGGAAAATTATATTTTCTTTGCTAATGACTCATGTTTCAATCTGCTAGTGAATTCAAAGAATGACCTGGCTCTGGCTCAGAATCTGAACATTCGAGAGCAGGATAATTTAATAAAGAACAAAAAAATATGTGTTGTGGTGAAGATGCAAACTACTGAGTATAAATGTGATTTCCACTCTAGCTTTACCATGAGCTTAGAAAGCAAGCTTAGAAATCCACAGGGCACCCAGATAGTGATATTTGGGCTCTAGAATCACAGATTTGGGCCCTCAAATCTGTGAACCCATGAGGAGGGAAAGATGTAAGGTGTGGGGTGAATGATTTGTCTTCAGCATTCAACCCCTCAACAGTTGTACTCTTACTTGACTCACTTACTTTATTATGCCCTGGGTAGCCCAGGGCAAAATAATGAAGCACAAAACCCACCTCCCCTCCCTCTCTTCTATCTCTTGAAATCCTTTTCCAGAGACCTTTTCTAGTCTCCAGTCAGAGCCTCTTATTCTGCACACAGTCCTGGCACTCAGGAGTTACTCCTGGCAGTGCTCCGGGGACCATATGGGATGCTGGGAATTGAACCCGGGTTGGCCACATGCAAGGCAAACCTACCCGTTATGCTATCGCTCCAGCCCTGTGATTTAGTTTTCTATCTTTTTTTACCCCCCACCCCCCGCATGCTATTTTATTTGAGGCACTGTGATTTATAGTACGGATTATAAATTGATTTGTATTGCTTTAATGTATGTCATTCTTTTCTGCTTAACCATCAAGCCTTGTTTCCATTTCAGTCTGACTGTTTGGGTTTTTTCCCCAGTATCATTAAGGCTAAAGGATTTTTTCCAAAAGTTTGAAGCAATTTTTTTCTTGTGGACTGAAATTTGTTGTTGCTAAAATTCAAATTCTAGCATCTGGGATGGGTGATAGGTGAGGGAGAGAGGACCTGGCATGGTCTTTGTAATTTTCAACAATTGTTCAAGTGTATCTTTTGGTTTGTATGGTTTGTATGTTTGTGGGGTAGCTGTGGTGTACCCCTTGCAGTGCTAGGGAGTCATTGTGGTGCCCGCAATCAAACCTGGACCCTTTGCATGCCACATCTGTGCTCCAGCCCTCTGAGCCATATACACAGCACTCAAGTGTGCTCTTTGATACACTAGTTGTTCAAATTAAGGAAGATGTTAGAGGAGTCGTTGACAACAAGGCTCTAAGATAGAGATTCTCTGTGCCTTTATCTGCGATTATTAGAGGCATTTTTAGGACCCTTTGAGTGACATTCTTCCTTTCTGAGATTTACCCTTTTTTATGACACAGGCGCCAAATAGAACAGATGCCCGTTAGATGTGTGGGAGCCATATTCTGGATGCCCCAGCTTTACAGATCTAATCGCCTGGCTAAATGACTAAGTGGTGGTAGGGAGGGCGTGGGGGTGGGACTGGAAGGGAAATGGGCAGCATGGTTGTGAGGGAGCACTTGGGGATGTGGGGTATTAACTATTTGTTTCCATATGGAAATTCTGTACTAATAGGAACTGTAGTAGTTGACTGGCTGGTAGCAGCCTTTTGTCCATAGTGTACTTGTGGGTGAGAATTTGAAGTTAGGACACTCAGCTTCACTCCTAGTTCAGCTAAATCTGAATTGTGAAATCTGGGCAAATCACTTGAACACTGAGCATTGAGTTTTCTCATCTATAAAATAGGGTTATCAGGGTCTATGTCAAATGAGTAGGACTGTAGCACTGTCGTCCTGTTGTTCATTGATTTGCTTGAGCAGACACCAGTAATGTCTCCATTGTGAGATTTGTTGCTACTGTTTTTGGCATATCCAATATGCACGGGTAGCTTGCCAGGCTCTGCCATGCAGGCGGAATACTCTCGATAGCTTGCCGGGCTCTCTAAGAGGGACGGAGGAATTGAACCTGGTCAGCCACGTGCAAGGCAAATGCCCTACCCGTTCTGCTATCGTTTCAGCCTGTCAAATGATTAGTAAGATAAAATATTTATAGTAAGATAAAATATGTATGAAGGGGGCAGAAAGATATTACAGGGATTAAGGTGTTTTTGCCTTGTATATGGCCAACCCTGTTCCATCCCTGGCACCACATGTGGTTCACTGAGCACCACTAGAAATGATCCCTGAGCACCATTGGGTGTGGTTCCAAACCCCCAAACCCCTCAGTGTGAAAAGTTCTCTTAAACTGGGGAGACTCTATCCAAATTTTCCTATCTTTCGATGGATGGTTTGGTGTTAATGTTGAATTGAGATGTTTAGCAATAGTATCATTATATCCCAGATTATTTTTCTCACTGTCATCCCGTTGCTCATTGATTTGTTCAAGCGGGCACTGGTAATGTCTCTCATTGAGAGACTTATTGTTACTGTTTTTGGCATATCCAATACACACGGGTACCTTGCCAGGCTCTGCCATGCGGGCTCCATACTCTCGGTAGCTTGCCGGGCTCTCCGAGAGGGGCGGAGGAATCGAACACGGGTTGGCCGCAGGAAAGGTGAAAGCCCAACTGCTGTGCTATCGCTCCAGCCCTTATTTTTCTCAGACACCAAATATTGTATTTCTGTGTTTTTTTTTTAGCTATTTGGTCTGCGTTTGTATATATTTTTTGTCCTTCTCTAATGTTAGGGGGGTGAGAAATGCACACAAATAGTATCTGTGTCATGATCCAAAGGATGCTTTTTATGTAAAGTAGACTGAATTGAACACATTTTAGGTAGGACTTTTAAAACTGTAACTTTTTGCTGTTTGTCTGTCCTGAGTATGTGGATGATGGAATTCTAGAGGTGGAATGATGACTGTGATTGTCCAAAATATATATACTATGAAATTTAAAAATTAACTTTTAGGGAGCTGGAGTGATAGCACAGCGAGTAGGGCATTTGCCTTGCATGCAGCCAACCTGGGTTCGATTCCCAGCATCCCATATGGTCTCCCAGCACTGCCAGGAGTAATTCCTGAGTGTGGAGCCAGGAGTAACCCCTGTGCATCGCTGGGTGTGATCCGAAAAGCAAAATAAATAAATAAATAAATAAATAAAATTAACTTTTAATGAAGGCAAAGAGAAAATAGATCATTCTCATATTCTGTCACTTATGTGCCACTTATTGAAAGAAGAAGCCTCAGTTTACCCCCATCAGCTGCTGTGAGCAGTATTTTTGGTTGGCCCATCCTACAATTTTGACTTCCTGCAAGTTCTTGGGCTTTTTCTGATAAACTGGGAGTTAACAATTGTCATTATAAAATTCTGCCTCAGCACTTAGGACAGGGAGGTATTTTCGTTATGGGAAATACCTAAGGCAAATGACCAGATCTTTGTATCCTCTCTAACGCTTGCCAAGCGCCCAATTTTCATTTAAAATGGTCTACAGGAAAACCCTTATCTTTAACTTCCCCACATTCCCTGTAACACAAAGACCCGGTTTTCCTATAAAAACCTCACAAAAATAGCCATAGTTAACTTAGTCCTATATTAAGATTCTCTCCTGTTGGGGAACTTCTTTTCTTTTTCTCTTCTACTTTCTAATAAACTTCTCTACTTTCCAAGTTTGAGTCTGAGCATCTTTATTACTCAATATTTTCATTCTTGAAAATATTGAAGAAACAGAATTGTGAATGAACAGAGACCCAACACCACTGTTCCAGATTCATCTGCATTATTATTACACTTATATTCATTTGATAGATACCATGTGTATGTCATATTCTTTGAGAAAGGTCCTTCTGGACCTAGCTAGGGCTTCCTTCGATTTTTAAATAAAATTTAAAAAAATTAGTGGTAACATTATAAGTGCATAAATATATATGTATAATTTTAATCACTTGAGGATTATAGAATGACTTTCAATACGAGATTATATAATTATTTCAAGGGATGCTGAGAATGGGGAAGTAAGAAGTGAAAACATCCTTTAAGATTGAAATTAGAACAGTAAATTTCTTTTCCATCAGGAGTTTTTGGAAAAACTTGTATATATGTTTAATTGTAGTATGTACCTTAGCAAGAAATTCAGCGACAATAAGATAAAAAAATGAATATTGCATTGTATGCTTTTGATCTCACCAGGTGGGAACAGTATTCTTTTGTTGGTGTGTTCTTACCTTCCCTCC
This sequence comes from Sorex araneus, assembly GCF_027595985.1. Classification (NCBI taxonomy): domain Eukaryota; kingdom Metazoa; phylum Chordata; class Mammalia; order Eulipotyphla; family Soricidae; genus Sorex; species Sorex araneus. The sequence goes on from NC_073311.1 coordinate 14,716,795, forward strand.
TTGAGTCTTTTTCACTGCTGATTTAAATAGACTGGATTTAGGGAGGCGGTGCACTACCAGTAGTGATCTGAAGATGGCAGCATTGGGCGAACTATCTCATTTTACGAAGTACCCGAGCTGGTATGTTAACTGTGTTCCACGGTGGTGTTTGGATTTCAGGTTGTCACTCAGACTTTTTTTTCTGCCTAATGACTGCATGTATGTAAATTATTCTGCTTTTCTTCAATGGAGGAACGTCAATCTATCATTCCTGTTTTGGTTTTCAGTTAATGATTATATGTAATTATATTCAAATAAAATATTTATAAATAATTGCGTATAATTAGTGGTGTGTAAAATTTAGAATTCATGAACGTCAGCTTTGATGAAAGGTAACCTTCAATTTGGGAACTGTTTGTCTTATTATTTGTTTCTGTTTAGAAGACATTAGTGGCCAGGACTGTTTTTCGTAGTTCTGTTTTTTTTTTTTTTTGGTGGGTGGCAGGGGGGTGGGAATAGTAGGTAGGATATTTATTTGTTAAATATCTAGGGAACATATTATAGATCCATAGCTGGAGAGTATTCAGAGAAAAGAAAATGGTATTTCCTTAAAATTTCAGCAAGCAATTAGTTATTGAATTTTGAAAGGTCTTCAAGGAGTCGTTCAGTCCAACTGCAGGCAGACTTTGCATGGATAATCAGACAGAAGACTTAGGCTGCCTCCCTCCCCCTCCGCCCCCTCCCCCCTCCACACACCCCATTAGCACTCATGTCTAAAGCCTTCTATATTCTCAAATGATATTAAAAACAGAAAATAGACAAAAAACTTATCCTTAATAAGCCCACAATTCAAATCTTTCCAGTACCCAAGGTGTAGGTGTATTTTGCAGTTTCTCCTTTTCTACTTGCCACACATGGAGTTGCAAATGGAAAGCTGCCTCAAAGCGAAAGATTTGATTCTCTGGATGGGGTGAGCTGGGGGGGGTAGGTTGATACCTTCCTGGGCTCAGGATAGCAGGAAACCAGAGAGAAAGGTAGACTCTGAGCAGATGGATCTGTGTAAGGTCAGTGTTTCTGGAGGGATTCCCATGTGAGGTCTGGGGCCAGAGAACATTCTTCGTGATGGAAAGGATCATATACAGTCACTCTTTACTCTGAGGTTGTCTTGGTTCTAGAAATACTCTGATTCTAGACATACTTGAACCTAAGATACATTGACAGATTTAACTTTGACCCTTTAATTCAGTTTATGCTGATCTTTTCATTGCTTCCTGAAAACAGAAGGAGGATGCCAAATCTATGTGAAAACTGTGGTATGATACACTAGATTTTTTTTTTTCAGGAACTCATTCATCTGTTTGGATTGTGATTATATCCATGATCATATTTTGTATGTGCAGTGACACAACAGAAGGAAATTAAATCTGAACTTAATAGACAAACTTCAATGCTTGCATAGCAGGCTTCATGTGTGCATTTTGAAGGTTTTTGAATGTGATAGTATATTTATTTTTTCACCCATAAACATCTTTGTGTTCAATTTGTCATTCAATTTATTATTATTGCCATAAATTTTTCTACAGTGCTTGAATAAAACCCAGAGCCTCATATATGCAAGGCAAGTGTTCTGCCATTGAGCAACATCCCTGGCTATGAATTCAATGTCAAGGCACCAAGGATTTCACACTATGTGTTATAAATACCAATATAAATAAATCAGACCAAGATAGATTACAAAGATGTCATGTGATTTTAATTTTTCTCTGTTTTAGATTCTTTCCATTTTTGGTAATAAAGGAAAATGAAGCATAGATTCTTTTTACCTAAAATTACCTTAAAAACTTTAAAATACATATATCTAAATAGAATGTTTTACAAAGAAAATCCTTATTGGTTTTTATTGAGTATCATACTTCCTTTCAGTACTCCTTCATCACATCCAGCACCAGAGTGTCAAGATTCACCATTGTCCCGTGGTCCCCACCCCCTGCCCCCCCATCTCCAGCATCCTCAGTTCACAGTTCTGCTGACTCCTCAGCTCAGGATTTGTCTCTTCAGGGGCTGCAGCATCCCTTGCTTCACTTCATTATATTCCACATATGAGTGAGATCATCTGGTATTTGTCTTTTCCTAGAAGCTTTAAAGTAACAGATGTCAAGCTCTTTAATGTACCAAACTCTAGATCTCTTAAATGTCATCACCTAGACTGGAACATTTTTTTTACACAATCCTGAAAGGCAGACTTGAGGGTTATATTTTAGCTATTTAACATGTCTTTGTATTGGTTATTTGTATGATTCTGACTTCTCCCAATTCCCTTCTACCTTCCATCCAAGTCATAGTATAAGTCATTCATCACCCTGATCCTTGATCCTTGTGCCCTTGAAAGGATCTGTCTGCTCCTCCTGTCTCAAACTCCTCCACCCCGACCCCCGCTATACACACACCCCTCAGCTCCCCATCTATTCTCTATTCAGCCCCAGGATTGTGTTTTGAAACCAAATCAAAGTGTTCTCTTACCTGCTTAAAACGTCTCTATGAATTATCATTGTTCTTGAAAGTACAGGTCTGTTCCTGCCTCAGTATCTTTGCACTTGTTCTTTTCCTGTTATTTTACGCACCCACTAAGGAATGAGAATGCTCACCCCAGATCTTTTCACAACTGACCTTTTTTTGTTACTGAATGGAAGGCTGATTTTTCAAGAGAGTTATAGCTTAAATTTCATTCCCTCAGAATTGCCTTTCCTGATCACTCCATCTAAGAAACCGCTCACTGCTAAAAATAGAAACATATGGTTTTATTATTTACATACTATATTTCACTTATATTATTCAGTATATTGGCTTTTGTTGTTGTTACTAATGTTGCCTGTATTTTTTCACTAGCATACATTCCTAATGGGATCGAGTGCTTTGTTATTTTTTCCATTGCATATCTTCAGTGGTTAGGTGATGTATTCAAAGGCGTATTTGCAGAAGAAATGAATGAATAGACAACAAAGCTACACATAGAGAGGATATAGTCAAATAGCTAATTAGAAACAGGGCTGAGACTAGAACTCAGACAATCTTATATGGTTCCTTTCCTCCAAGTAATGCTACCAAACAATAAGCCTATTTTCATTCATTCATTGACTACTTATTGACTAACCCAATAGTTCTATTTTTTTTATTGAATCACCATGTGGAAAATTACAATGCTTTCAGGCTTGAGTCTCAGTTATACAATGTCAAACAACCATCCCTTCACCAGTACACATATTCCACCACCAAAAAAACCCCAGTATACCTCCCATTCCCCCCCGCCCCCCCGCCTGTGTAACTGATAAATTTCACTTTAGTTTCTCTTTACTTTGGTTGCATTCAATATTTTAACAAAAACTCACTATTATTGTTAGGAGTTCCCCACTGGAGTTAGACCTGCTGTGAAGAGATATGAGGTTTTGGATTTCTGTATTTTAGCAACTAAGTCCAGGGAAATTTCTTCCAGAAATTGGATCATTGCAAGCTTGTATCTCTCATTAGCGGTCCTCATAATATGGCGGTCACCACGCCCTTCTCCCCAGCCCCCCCAAACCCCTGGCAAGGAAAAGGTGAGAGAAAAACCTTTCCCCTTCTGGGCAGGCATGGGGCCTCGGCTTAGTTCTCAGTCTGGAGACATTTCTGCAAGGAGCTGCCCGTACCAAAAGTAGTTTAGCTGGAATCATGCTCCTGGATCACATCTCAGCGGAGAGCAGGGCCGGTACCGCCCACCAAATAGTTCTTGAGTATTCATATTTCAGATATCATTCTGTGGCAGTGGTTCTAAATTAGGAGTAATGTGATAAAACACCCTGCCCCCTTCCCTAGCTATTTTTCAATGTCTAGAAGCATTTGCATTTGGGGCCTTCCCAAGTGGTACTCTGGGAGCCTCTGGTTCACTCCCAGTGACATGAAGCTAACTGGCCTAGGGGGTCAGTGCTAGGACCCAAGGATGTGGTGCTGCCTTGGCCCTGCAGTGCTGGGTATACCAGGTCCATTCTGGTGGTACTAAGATGTGTGGGGATGTTTTTGGTTCCTACAACTGGGGTGGAGATGCTGCTGGCATCTGGTGAGTAGTGAGACTAGGGATGCTGCTAAACATCCTTTAAGATACAGTACAAAAAACTGTCCTTCCTTGGGTCGGAGAGATAGTATAGCAGCAACTTGCTTGCCCACGACTGATGCATGTTTGACCATCGCTGGCTGATTCCTGAGCACAGAGCAATGAGTAAGCCCTGAGAACAGCTGTGTGTGGCTCAAATGGCAAAAACAAAAACAACGGAAAACAACCCCTAAAATAAAGTCCCCCTCAAACAAAGCCCTCCCTCAACAAACAACAAACAACAAACAAACAAACAAACAAACAACCTTTCCTGTCTAAAATGTCAATAGTGCTGAGGTTGGGAAACCCAGTTCTGGAGAATCAGAGACACCTGTGCTCGTAGATTATGGTCTGTGTGTGGAGGCAGATGTCAATGGAAATATTGGATATAAAGAAGTGAAAGACCATGGAAAGATGGATAAAGAATAGAAGAATGGGAAAGACAAGTCAGAAGAGTGTAAGGAGGAATTCTTGCTGAACCCTGTGGGAGGGGCCTGGGGTAGGAAGGGCTATTGTTTTAGTCTTATTGGGAGGTGTACCAGGAAAAAGAATTTGACTCCTGAGTTTTGACTCCATGACCAGAAATAAGTACCCCTTGGGTCCATCCAAGTTCTACATAGCAGACAGGCTTTTCAAATTCAGATATCCTCGTCACACTGAAGAAAGAAATCAACCAATACTTCAGATCTGAGGGACATCATAACCTCCAAATAAAAAGAGTGAACTGCCAATGGCTGGAAATTATTATTTTTTTGCCCCCTTTAAGGAGCGTTTAAATTCTCCTCTTTCTAACATCTTCAGCTCTCTATCATCACCAATGCAGGACAGTGTTAATTTGATGCATTTTTTATTGCTCATTGTCAGTTTCCCTGATTTTTCTTTTAGAGCAATAATAGTGTGACATTAATGTTTCTTGGGAGCTTTGTGCATTTTTCAATTGTACAGAGATTTATGTCTGTCCATGTTGATTTGTTAAATTCAGTAGAAGCACTTGTAGATTTTTTTTTTAAATTTTAATTAATTTATTTTTAATTCGTGAATCACCCTGAGGGCACATTTACAGATTTATACACTTTTGTGCTTATGCTTCCCTCATACAAAGTTCGGGAACCCATCCCTTCACCAGTGCCCATTCTCCACCACCAGTAAACCCAGCATCCCTCCCACCCTCCCCGATCCCATCTCCCCCCACCCCACCCTGCCACTGTGGCAGGGCATTCCCTTCTGTTCTCTCTCTCTAATTAGCTGTTGTGGTTTGCAATAAAGGTGTTGAGTGGCCACTGTGCTCAGTCTCTAGCCCTCATTCAGCCCGCAACTCCCTTCCCCCATATGGCCTTCGACTACATTATAGTTGGTGATCCCTTCTCTGAGTTGCCCTTTCCCGAGAATGTGAGGCCAGCCTCCAAACCATGGAGTCAACCTCCTAGTACTTATTTCTACAATTCTTGGGTGTTAGTCTCCCACTCTGTTATTCTATATACCCTAGATGAGTGCAATCTTTCTATGTCTGTCTCTCTCTTTCTGACTCATTTCACTCAGCATGAAACTTTTCATGCCCATCCACTTAAATACAAAATTCGTGACCTCCTTTTTTCTGACAGCTGCATAGTATTCCATTGTATAGATGTACCAAAGTTTCCTCAGCCAGTCATCCGTTCTAGGGCATTCGGGTTTTTTCCAGATTCTGGCTATTGTAAATAGGAAGCACTTGTAGATTTTAATGTCCTGGGGAAGCTGTAGCAGTTGATAATGATAAGACTTTGGTCACGGAAATGGTTCTAGCTTACATATGTATACTTTTATATGTATGCTCTTATTTATATATGTCTGTGTGGATACAGACACATGAGCACATAGATTTGTCTGTGTGTATATACATGGAAATGCATCTAATGTTTTTCATTAAAATCCTTAACAGTGCAATCGTAGATTTGGTAAGTTGTTGACATATGCTCGCTTTCTTGGTCTCTTGTTTCTTTACCATAATTTTTAAACTAATGAATGGAACCTAATAGTTAATTAAATTTTTTTGTTGAATAAATAAACAAATTGCAAAAACCAATTTAGAATTACTGGATTTCAAGTTATGTTTTCCATATTTACACGAACTTATTTATGCTACTGAAACACAACTTGATAAATATAGTAGCACAGTCTTATGGTGTGATCACTGTGACATATTTATTTCCAAATCTGTGCTTTTTATTTTAAAAATGATTGTAGGGGATATGATTTGTTTGACTCTTGTGTGTTTCTGTATCCAGAAATCACAGGAGTTTTAGTTATTAATGTATATACTTTTCATATATTTTTTAACCTAGGAAGGAATTATTAAGCAGGAAAAAATATTTTTAAAATGTTATTGAGTCAAATATATCTAAATAGATAGTGCTAAAAATTATGTACAGTGCATCATTTCATTTGGGTGCCATTTTACCTTATAGGAGAACATGTTGACTAGGTCCATTTTTTTTTTCCCTCAGTGCTATTTCTTCACAATCGAGTTTGGCCTTTGCAAGCAAGAAGGGCAACTGCGGGCCTATGGAGCAGGACTGCTTTCCTCCATTGGAGAATTAAAGGTAGGAAGCTGTGAATGAAAATATCCTTTCCAGGCAAAATGGTTCAAGGTCATGGGAAATATTGATTTGTTTGTCTGAGCGTTTCTACTTGAAGATACCCCATAAATATTTAATACAGAGGCTTTGGCACCTCATACGTGGGTGTTGACCTAACTTTTTGCACTTTTGAAAATGGGTCAGACCTGTTTGGGTTTGTGGTGTGACTTAAATGGATGAACAGCCATGTGTACAAATCAGCAGGAATGACAAATATGTGCTCAACTGTTGACTAACACATGGATGGCGGGCAATGAGCTAGCAGTCATTGAAATTCTCTTGGTGGGGAAGTCTGGAGGCTCTCCATTCTCTGACTTTAATGGCTCCCATGCTATTTATTTCTCCAAAAGGAACTTGAGGTCATTTTTAGCTTTTTCAAATTTAATATATATTATGATCTATTTGCAAGTTGAAAACATGCAATAAAATAATTATAATCAGAGAGGTTTGTAATATGAGTGGTAATGTCTTACAGATAACTCTTTGGGTCCTAAAATGCAGTGAATGTTTTTTTCTTCAGAAAGGGTGAAGCCTAGAACATTCTGACAATTCATAGACTTTGGTTACTTAAGGATTGTATTTTATACTGTTAGGATATGGCATGTTATTTAATTAATTTTTAAGCTATTATTTTAATATATATTTTAATTATTTTTAATTATTTTAATTTTTAATTTTTTTTAAGTAAGGGGGTTCTGTGAAAGCCTTTTTATTTATTTATGTTTTTGCCTTTTGGGTCACACCCAGCGATGCACAGGGGTTACTCTGGCTCACTCAGGAATTACTCCCTGGCGGTGCTCAGGGGACCATATGGGATGCTGGGAATTGAACCTGGGTTGGCTCTGTGCAAGGCAAATGTCCTACCTGCTGTACTGTTGCTCCAGCCCCAATATATATTTTTAAAGGCGTCTTGCTTATAAAGTTGTCCATGGTAGAGTTTCAAGATACCATGTTTCAACCTCAAACCCATAATCAGTGTCAACTTCCCTTTGTCAATGTCCCCAGGTTCCCTCCCCCCTCCCAACTTGCCTCTCAATAGTGTCAGCTTTATGGAGATAGAAAGTTTTGATGAATTTTGAATGCAATACAATATATAATCTGGAAATGGTGATGATTACAATTTAATATTATTTTTGATTATTCAGATTTAGATCAGTAACATGGCTATTTTTAGGATTTTAATTTTCAATATTCTTTTGAATATTTAATTTTTATTGCATTATATAATTGAATTTTTTATGATTCTTGGAACTTTTTGGTTGCTTACATTCTTTTGTTTTCAGGCCATACCCAGCAGTACTCAGGGCTTATTCCTGGTGCTGTGCACAGGGATCATTTCTGGCAGGGCTCAGAGGACCAGCTCGTTTGTATTCTTGAAAGATTTATAATTTCCCTTCCCTTTCTTCCCATCGCCCTGTCTCCCCACCTTTTCCTTTCCCCATACTCCACTCCTCTTTTCTCTTCCCTCTTTGTTTTGTTTCTGGGCCATACCTAGTAGCACTCAGGAGCTAATCCTGGCTCAGTGTTATAGACCACAAGGGTTAGGGATTGAAGCAAACATGCGCTCCTGCCTCCAGCCCAAAGATTTACAATCCAGCTGTAGTTTTATTGAGCCCTTTTACTTTATTATTTTATTGATTCATTCCTCAAACATTTGGATGAGTATACCACACTGTGCCAGGTACCATTCCAGACACTAAGTAAATGACTGAATAATGAGAATATGAAGTAAATAACATATCTCAATGAACCCTTAGAGAACTTACCATTTTAGGCACGTTTGGCATACTGACAATTCTCATAATATCTCAATGAAGGAAAGAGTATTATTATCCTAGGCGATGAAACTGAAGCATACACACATTAGAGAACTTAGGAACTTGCCCAAGACTGGGCAGCAAACAAGTGTTGCAGGTGGACCCAAGTTCAAGTGGTCGAGGTGTCAAGACTAGAGCTCTTAATCATTTGGTGTCTCACCTAGCATCCCCGTTATCAAGGAGGCTGGAGTCTAGCATACTTGATAGCACAGCGAGACAGATGGCTGCTGGCGCTTGTGGCACCTGACATCACACTGTACTTGGAAATGCCTCCTGACAAGTCCTGCTGAGCAGTGCGGTAATTGAGAAAAGGTGAGCTGTATTGGCAGAGGTTCAGGGCACAGTTGAGTTAATGGACACACTGCCTGTGCTCCAGTCAAAGCCTGCCTGAGGCTCAACAGGGCTGAAATTGACTGTCACTGTCACTGTCATCCCGTTGCTCATCGATTTGCTCGAGCGGGCACCAGAAACATTTCCATTGTGAGACTTGTTGTTACTATTTTTGCCATATCAAATGCACCACGGGTAGCTTGTCAGGCTCTGCCGTGGGGGTGGGATACTCTTGTTAGCTTGCTGGGCTCTCCCAGAGGGATGGGGGAATCGAACCCGGGTAGGCCACTGCATGCAAGGCAAATGCCCTACGCCCTGTGCTATTGCTCCAGCCTCCTGAAATTGACCATAATACTTAATGTAACAAAAGCTTAATGAGATGGAATGAAATTTTGGAAGGGGAAAGGATTGGAGCCCTAAGTGGCTGTGCTCAGGGGTAGCTCTTGATGGTGGTGCTCAGGGGCCTACTGGCTGTACTGGGGATAGGAACCAGGTCAGTCACGTGCAAGACAGATGCTTTATTCACCATGCTATCCTCCTGGTCCCAATTTTTTTTTTCAAACAAAGATCTCGACAAAATGTATTTGGAATTCATTTTAGTGCAGTGGCTGACGTCCACAAAAACATCATTATGTCATATCTCTGCAAGATCGAGGCCTTACACAAGATGCTTCTTGATTTTCCTGGAAAAAGTAAAAAAAAAACAGATGTAGTTTGTGAGCTACATTTATTTACATTCTTCTCAGTGGGTTTATAAATTATTCCAGAAACAAACGAAACAATCTCTCTTATTGCCCCAACTTTCGACAGGGTCCTCTGGTCTGCTTAATGAGGCATGCACCAGCAGCGTTGGGGTGAATCTGTTGTTTTAGCTCTTGTTGGTGCAGACAGAATCATCTGGAATTGGAATTCAGCCAGAAATATGAATACCAAAGGGCATTGTCGGTTGTGAATCTTCTTGTTCTGGTCCATCACCTCTAGTCATTAGCATTCTTCCATTCTCAAATTTCAACACTCCAACCTCCCTGTGATGGCTACTTTGGACCATTTTTACAATTCAGAAATTCTTCCTATAAGAAATATCTTCTGCTTGCTCACACAGAAAATAATAGCACGAGATACTCTCCTGTGTACCCTCTCACTCGGTTCCTGCCTAGTTCCGTGCAAGTGTCCAGAGCCCTCTCACAGGCTTCTGAACATTTTTAACTTTTACTTGAATGAACAAATGACAGTCCTGGTGCCAGGTAGGGGTAGCTATTAATAGCATCACAGTGATTACTGTGAAAACAGCTTATAATTTTGAATGCACTCATTGTCAAAGGTGACTTTTTGATTGTTTGTTTTGGGGCCACTCCAGCAATACTCAGTGGTTACTCCTGGCTCTACCATCAGAATTACTCATGGCAATACTCTGGGGACCATATGGGATGCTGGGGGATTAAACCTGGGTCAACCTTGTGCAAAGCAAACACCCTACCCTCTGTACTATTCTATACGATGAAATATTATTTTTGCTGGTCCAACTGCAATTCAAATCGAGGTCCTAACTAACTTGGTAGAAGTTTTTAACTTTTACACAATTTACAATTTACCTTTCATCCTTGAACAGCAGACATTAACTTTTTTGTGTGTAGTTATCTCATTTCAGAGCTAATCAAGTACTTCCTATGAGTACATACATAATTTTGTAGTTTGGAAGACTATTTTCATTTTTTCTCCTTTTTTTGACAATGCTATTTTTTTTCTTTTTGGGTCACACCCGGTGATGCACAGGGGCTAACTCCTGGCTCTGCACTCAGGAATAACTCCTGGCGGTGCTCAGGGAACCATGTGGGATGCTGGGACTCAAACCCGGATCAGCTGCATACAAAGCAAGTGCCCTACCTGATGTGCTATCACTCCAGCCCCAGCAATTTTGACAATACTCATTTTTATTTAAGACAGAAACAAAAGAAATGTGAAAAATGTGTAAAAGCCAGCATAAATCTTTTAACCATAAGTGTACTTGGGTAGAGACTTTCCATGTCTTCTTCAAAATGGACAGCCAATGTTAATGAGCTAAATTATCTGCAAAACTGGCTTTAAAATAAACTTGAAAATAGGATTAATGACTGACATTTACCCTTGATCAGACTTGTGTCTATTTCTAATACTTTTTTCTTTATTAATTTTATTAAAGAAAAAAGTTTTCACTTAGTCTTTTATTTTTTTCATTTTTGTCACCCAATTCAAAATTGAAGCTCCCTGATTTCAAGGAACTTGGATTCAAAGTAGGGAAATTCTAAAACAGTGATTGATAACGGTCTTTGTTGGCTCTGTTTTGCTAGGAGAACAATAATAAAGCTCATTAACATTAGGTGGAAGAAAATAATTGTTAATTAATTGAGTGAATCTATCTCAAAAAAGTGAATCCATCTCAAAATGCAAGAGGGAATTTCTTTGTGTTTGTGGGGGAGTGTGGGCAAGATCTAGTTCTTTTTCTCCTTAAGTCAGAGATGAGATTTTTTTCATAAATAGCCTTAGTATATGTACCTCATACTAGTTGCTAGAATATCACATACAAAACTATCTGTTCTGCTTTTTAGGTTTTCTCCATGGTTCAAGAAATTACCGTATGGGTGTTTTGGTTTGGTATACCCTTGAAGAGTGAATTTACTATATCACTTTTATATGATGATTTATCAACATTAACAGAACACCTTAATATTTATTTCAGTATTTGTATTTGCTACTATTTTTAGCAACTTTTTAAAGAGTTACCAGGCTGCCAGGCTGGAGAGAGAGAGGAGACAGGGTACTTGTGGATTCTCTGAATTTGTCTAGAATGAAGCAGTGAAATTAGGACCCCTTGTTTCTAAGCCTCACACAACTAAACCCTGTTCATCTGGCTCATGCCTGCCTTCCTCCTCCGCTCCTCTTTCTTGAAACTAGCAATGTAGTAATGACAGCAAATGTAGGACTTTGGGGCGCCAGAAAAGAATTGATTGAAGAGTGCATTTGTCCTCTTGCCCCTGTACCTTATTCAAACTCAAAATTTTCAAAATTACTTATTGAATAAGAGAATACCATGCTATTGTCACTCAATTGAATTATAGGGATGTTATTTTGCTTGGTTAGCAGGAGGAATATTTAAAGGAGATATAAAAATACTATCTATTGACCTACATACATCTCTGTGTGTGTGTGTTTGTGTGTGTGTGTGTCTGTGTGTGAGTGTATGTATTTGTTCTGATGTGGGAAAAATGATTGTAGTATGAGTATAGAAGTATTTTCAAAATCTTATTTAGAATCTAAGGCTAAAACTACCTCTAAATATGACTTTAACCGTAAGGTATCTCCTAGATTTAATGTGTATTGATTGACTGATTATATCTACTATTATTGAAATATAACTGTGTCATTGCAGGGGCTGGAGCAATAGCACAGGGGATAGGGCGTTTGCCTTGCATGCAGCCGACCCGGGTTCGATTCCCAGCATCCCATATGGTCTCCTGAGCACGACTAGGAGTGATTCCTGAGTGCAAAAGCCAGGAGTAACCCCTGTGTATTGCCGGGTGTGGCCCAAAAAGAAAAAAAAAGAAAAAAAAACTGTGTCATTGCAAAGATGGTTGACAGGAAGGAAGTGTTTTAAATTGATGAGTCTGGGTAGGTAGCACTGCAGTCTAGGATGGGGAAGCCTCAGGACTGGGCAGCACTTTTTTTTTGTAAAGAAAGGAATTGTGAAAATTGTTTTATTTCACCACTAGGTTAAGTCCATGTCTGATATTTGCTAGGCTGGTTGTTGCTAGTTGAGCCTTTTGTGTTATTGTTGCTCCTGAGTGTAGTTGGCTTTTCTGTTACTTGTTTATTTAATTTGGTGTGCTCCTACTGGCACTTCAGTGTTGTCAAATTTGGTGGTGTTGTGGTCCAGAATCTCCAGGATCTGTAGACCTGGGCCACTGAGTTGAGATGGCAGGAGCTGTGGGAGGTGAGTATGGCTGCTGGGGCTTTCAGAAGTACGAGGTGGAGAGGGAGGCTCCTCTAATCTGAGAAGGTCTCAGAGCTCTCAGTCTAAGCACTAGAGTATCTGGAATTTTCTTTGTGTCTCTCTGCAGAGATTAATAGTGAAGCAGTGGAGTTGGGTCTTTGACATGAGGTTGGAGTGTGGCTGCCAGGCCTTTGGCAGAGTGGATACTCGGCCTGCCCCACTCCTGAGGGTGTCCCAGGGTTTTCAGCTGGAAGACTCATTAGTTCTTGAATTTTGACAAGTTATATAAAATAAAGGCAATAGGGTTCTGCTCTGCCAGCCACTCAACAACCTCCGGGTGCACTCCATCAACCTCAAGGAGATCAACCTGAGGCCGCAGATGTCCCAGGTGCTGCCCAGAGATGCAGGCAGGTGCGTGTTTGTCCGTGTGCAGATTGTTACAACATGCCAGTCGACCAAAAGCTTACATTTGGTAGACTGGGAATACCTGTCAAGGCAATTAGAGGAGAGGCCGCCCCAAAAGCTTTTGTCCCTCTCGGAGAGCCCGGCAAGCTACCGAGAGTATCCTGCCTACATAGCAGAGCCTGGCAAGTTACCTGTGGTGTCCTCGATATGCCAAAAACAGTAACAATGACGGTCCTCATTTCCCTGATCCTGAAAAAGCCCCAAATATGTCATCGGTCTACACTATCATGTGACAGGGATGAATGGAGGCATTACTGGTGCCTGCTCGAGCAAATCATTGAACAACAGGATGACAGTGATACAGTGATATCACAAATCACGAAATCACGAAAATCCTGTTAATCACCAATTTCTCAGGCGGGCTCAGTAACCTCTCATTTTGTCCTTTCCCTGAGATCTTAGAAGGCTCTCTTGACTTGGCCCTCCCAACGATGTCACACTGGGGGCTCTTTCAGGGTCAGGAGAATGAGATCCAACTTGTTACTGGATTTAGCATATGAATACACCATGGGAAGCTTGCAAGGCTGTCCCATGTGGCAGGAAACTCTCAGAAGATTGTAGTTTCTCCCAGAGAGAGAAGCAGGCTACATGAGAGCTTGCTTTTGTCTCTCTGGATGTTGGTCGTTGATGGGATTACACACACCTTGGTTACTCTGCTGATACCTCCATGCATGAGGCCTGTCCGAACGTGTGGAGAGGGGCTTCCAGCATGGCTGTAGCTAGGTTCCGGTGGTCTTCGGCTGTCAGGAGCTCTGCTTGGGGTGGGGAGGGAAGCTGGAGCCCATCCCCTCCGAGGGGCCCCGGGTAAGACAGCCAGGCGTGTGGGCAAGAGACTGTCTGCAGTGATATATAAAATAAAATCTTATGTAAGTGCTAAGGGAACAGGCTTTGGAGTGGTTGGGGAAATGGGAACAGTGGTGGAGGGAAGGTCACTCTGGTGGTGGGATTGGTGTTAGAACATCAAAGCCCATTAAAACCACATTATAAACAACTTTGTGAACAACTTTGTAGTGTTTGAGTAAAGTATTAAAAAAAAATCCACGAAGCAATAAACTGTATCACTGTCATGCCATTGTTTGTTGATTTACTCGAACAGGCACCAGTAACATCTCTATTCCTCCCAGCCCTGAGATTTTAGCAGCTTCTTTTTACTCATCTTTCCCAATGATTGGAGGCTCTTTCAGGGTCAGGGGAATGAGACCTATTGTTACTGTTTTTGGCATATTGAATAAGCCATGGGTACAAACTAGCAATTAAAAAAAAAAAAAGAATTCCAGAGATTGGAGAGATAGTACAGTGGTAAGGCACTTGCCTTTCATGTGGTCAACCTGGGTTCAATCCCTGGAATCCCATATGAGCCCTGCCAGGAGAAATTCCTAAGTGTAGAGCCAGGGGTGTGTTACCCCTGAGCACTGCCAGACCTCTGGAGAAGAGCAGCTGCCCCACGGTACGGCACATTCTCATGTCTTTGCATGTCTTTGAAACTCCATCTTGAGACTGAATAATCGATGTTAGCTAAATTTATTGAGCATTTCCCATGGGCTCACCACTTCTCATGTATTGCCTTGTTTAATCTTTGTCACTCTGGAAATAGAATTCTATATTAATATTTCCAGTTTTCTGAAATAGCCTTATTTATTGTAAGTGGAAGAAGTGGAGTAACTTGTCTGAAGTCAAGAATGTGAGGGGAGAATGGATATGAATTTAAATGTCCTTACCTTAGGTTACTAGCCAATAATCTTATGCACCTCATAATATTTTTTACTAACAGTTTAACAACTGGGTTCTGGAAAAAAGTTGGTGTGGTAAAGAGATTTTGCATTTAAAGACGGAAATGGCAAATGAGTCAATTTACATAATCAAAGCCAGCGACTTGCTAATGGCCATTCTTGCCCTTGGGAAGGGTGGGAAGGTCATCCTCAGACCATGGGAAAGGCTAGTATGTTCAATTTATGCTGGGTGAGTGGAGAAGGATGATGGTATGAACTGCTGTGTATTTGTAGACTGTATTAAAAAATTAATGCAAGAAGCTGTAGCACTCATCTGGGTTAATCTTTGTGGTTTGTCAATGAGACTGTTTCTCACCCTGGATGAGTTTCAGTCATTTGGTAACATGCCACCATAATTGGTATGTTTAGAACCTGGATTGCCTGGCTTCCAGTCCTGAGTTTTATTGTTGGCACAATGGGCAAATCCAAAACAGATATTTTAGAGTACCTAAAGTTGAACAAAAGGGACATTCCTGAATTTGAGAAATGACTTGAGTGTGAAAGACAGTCATACAGATTCTGGAAGACTTTAGGATGAGAGAATGCTACAATTTCAGGAAGGATTCACTACATTTCTTGGGGGTTCACCACATTTCCCTGAGGTAAATCACAGAATTTGCCATACTGTAAGTAGAGAATCTACCCTGGACAAAGTATAGTCTTAAAACATGAATATTATTTGATAGTCATGCTATAGTATTCAGAAACAGAAGCTCATAGGAGCCATCACACAGGATCTATCTCATGGACTATAAATGTTATCATCACTCCATTTGTTGGTCATACTTACTCCTACTCCCTCAAATCCAGGTTCCTGTTCTTCTCTAGTCTCTGGCCACTACGACTGCCATACTCATAATACCCAAGAGGGTATTATGAATTTTTTTCTCCATGCAGGAGAGGTTTCTCACAATTAAATTACTGGAGTCAAGGAAATGGTTCAGCAGTAAAACACTTGCCTTGCATATGTGAAGCCTTGGGTTCAATTCCCGGCATCATCCAAAACAAACCAACAAAAACAAACAACCCTCTCTTCCAATCCCCACGACCAAACCAAGCCAATAAAGCTCCTAGATTAGAGGGACAGAGAAGGTTTCTGAGGATATGGTGCATTTTTCAAAGTTAAAAACAATCAGTTTTCAATTTTTCCTTTGACTGTTAAATCAGGTAAGCAATATTTATCTACATTTCAACCTCTATGTATGTAAGTGTATATATTTGCATACATATGCACATATATGTGCATATAAAGACTGTATTAGCTTTTTATTCTTTTTTTTGCCATACTCAGGGCTTATTCATAGCTCTGCTCAAAGATCAATTATTTATTTATTAATTTTCGTAAAAGTAGTTCACAGCAGTTCGTTACAGATAATATTCAAACACCAATCCCACCACCAAGCACCTTCTCACCAGAAGAAGAGGTTAGTGTGTGTGGGTTGTTGTATTTCATTCTGGAGTCATTTAAGCCTGAATATAATAGAATACAAGCAAGTATGTTAGAAACCAAACAATAAAGATCACTTCTTAAGGTGGTCAGGGGACAATATCAGGTGCCAGAGATCAAACTTTGGCCATGTGCAAGGCAGGTGCCCTGCCTATTATTCTATCTCTCCAGTGCCAGAATTCATTAACTTTCATTAAAGTCTTAGGCACTGTACCTGCTTCCTGGGCTCTTGCTTGGTCTTTTAAATCTCATTTATCAGTTGTATTAACTAAAAGACTGTATGAGTATCCAGTAGAATGATCACATGATGAATTTTTCTCTAACAAAACGGCACTCAGTTTCCATTCCCACACCCACATCACCTACACAGAGAGCTCTCACGTTGCTAATGTCCTCTTATAGCACTGCAGACCCAAGTAGGGAAGTTGTGCTGCCTTCTTGTACTTGCCCTTGACCAATAGGGACAAGGACACTTGACTCAGCTGGGAAGCCCTTGAGGAGTTGTTGCTCAAATATTCTGCTGCTACTGTCCTCATGTTCTTCACTGTAGCAATGTGAGAATAGAAAGATCAGGGATACAGAGTTAGTCACTAAGCCACTGTCTTTCCTGTCATATGTACTGAGAAATGAATGGAACAAACATGCAGTCAAATGTACCCACAGCACATAGCTGCGAAGAAAACAAGTATTTTTCAAAGTCATGGTTAGCCATCAGGAGCTCTTTTTTCACAGATGAGCCAAAGATCACATGAAAGCACTTTTTATTTCTCAAAATGGAAGGTTTTTAAAAAGTTTTTAAATGTGGACAGAATTATTAGTCATGTGGAACTAAAATCTCCCAATGTTTACTGCACCATATTGAATCTAGAACAGATTTGCAGGTGTAGTGACCTTCTTATAATGAAGTTATTTTGTGGCCCCAGACCAGAATGTGTTAACTCTGCTAGACTCGCTCTCTGTGTTTCTGATTCATGTATGCATTAATCTGGACATGCAACTTTGTGAGAAAGCAAATCACATGCAAGGTAGTTCTCTTTTCCTTGCATGTTGGCCTTTGGTTCTCAATTATATTTTCAAATGTAGGGAACCACAGCCTTCTTCATGGAAGGCTGCAAGTTATTTCATGCATTTTGAAATTGTTGGGGGGGAATGCACCAAGAATACTGAACAGGACAGATTTTCAGCCTTTCTGTAGGAAATCTTAGTGGTTAGAGATAGAGGAAATAGAAAAGTGCTTAGAAATCCAGAGATTGGAATAGAGAATATCTTTAGAAATGTGCCCTCTAAACTTCTCATCTATAGTCGAATAAGTGAAGGCACTTCGAGGTCAAATATTTCGCAAGGGTCAACCAATTAGCCAGCAGCAGTAAGTGAACAAGAGACTAGATTTTTTAACTTAGTTCAAGGCTTTTTATTTTTTCCCAACCCCACTCTCCCTAGTGCTCTCTGCTAATTAATTTACACTTAATTTTAGGATAAGATACTTTTAAAGAAAGAGATGAAATGCAGAGGAGTACTTCTCAAAGTGCAATCTATTATCATTCATGTCTGAGTCATTTTGGATGCCTTTTGTGATTGATCCAGATATAACAAGCAAGCTCGAGACCCGGAGACCCACAAGTTTCATAGTGATCTGAAGGGCACATGTGTTTAAGAGCCAGCTCACCAGGGTCTATAAAGTGGCAGTGAGCATGTGATAGGAAGTGAGCACTGGCTTTTAGCATCCTGGACTTTATGGAACACAACCACTCATTTTTCCCTTCTCTCTAAGTGCAGTCACACAGTGAACTGAGTGGGACGAAGGATGTTCAGAGTGCAGTTATACTGACTTCCAATTTTTCTAGTGCCCGTCTTGGCATAACTACAACGATTAATATTAGCCCTTTTATCCCTATCCCCCCTGCCCCGACCTGGCAATATTTTGTGCTGTGCTTTGCTTTGAGGAACTTGGTGGAAGGTAAATGAATGCTTTGCAAGCATTATTAGGTAAACAGGCCCACTCCAGTCTCTGTTGATACACACTACTTGGCCTCAAAATGTCTCGCAATGAGTCCACAAATAGTTCAGTCAGAGTCTCAATTACTTCTCCACGCAGGTAATTATTACTTCTGCCATTTAAATGAAATTTCAGCACACTGCTTATAGCAACAAATTTAGGTCCATATTTATGTTGTTCCTTCTCCTATTCATAGCATAGATTTAAAATTCCATTTCTGTTAGGATACAGCACTGAGCTATCTTTCCATATGAATTTGGATGATAATAAATAAAATAATACTTGAACCTAATTTTCTCTCTCAGCACATAATAGACTGGAAAAAAAAACCCTGGACCTGATATGCAATTTATCGTGTTCATTGGGAGAGTTCCATGTTTCATGCAGACTACGATCTAATTTCTCTGGAATGAATAATATGCTTTAGAGATGTGCTCTTTTGACTCTTGGCACTTTGATTCTTTTTCTTTTTTTTTTTGGTGGGGGTGGGACTAGAGTAGGGACTGAGGTGGACCTCCCAAGTAATGCTTAGGGACCCACAGCTACTCCTAGGGATCCTGAACTAGCTGGACTAGACAGTTCAATGCTCAGATTTGGGCATGTGATGCTGCTAGGAACCAGTGGTGGCGTGGACTACCAGGGTCAAGTCCAATAGTGCTGGCAAGGGCGTGGGGTATGGCGGGCTGTGCGTGTGATGAAGTGCTGAGATCAAACTCAGGCTTTCACATGTAAGAATACACTCCAGCCCATTGTATCATGTCCCTAGTCCCTTGCTACAAAGTTTAACACACTTGTGCTATGTTTTGCAGCATGCTCTTTCTGACAAAGCCTGTGTGAAAGCCTTTGACCCCAAGACCACTTGCTTACAGGAATGCCTTATTACCACCTTCCAGGAAGCCTATTTTGTTTCAGAAAGTTTTGAGGAAGCCAAAGAAAAGATGAGGTACATTTGTTCTTCCTTCTACAGAAAAGAACTTTTTTCATTTTTCTGACTCTGTTTCTGTCTGTGTCTTACACCAGTAGCAGTTGATCTCATATCTGTTGTTTCTGTTTATTTTGCAGGGATTTTGCAAAGTCAATTACCCGTCCCTTCTCAGTGCATTTCAATCCCTACACACAGAGTGTGGAAATTCTCAAAGACACCCGAAGTATTGAAAATGTGGTGCAGGACCTCCGCAGTGATTTGAACACAGTGTGTGATGCCTTGAACAAAATGAACCAATATCTGGGGATTTGATGCTGGAACCAGTATTGATGCCAGCATCGTATTTTGGGGACTTAGCAGCAACTCGGTCAATGTCATATAACACCATGACTTTCTGTGTAATGCCTTGGCTAGTAAGCATGCGATTTCATCCACCTCTACCTATTTGTAACTCAACCGTATTAATGTGTGAAACCTTACAAGGAACTCAGTGACAGATAACCACTCATTGTAGGAAAAATTGTAATACATTTAAATATCTTAAATAGATTTGACATTCTTGCCTAGTGTCCTTAAACAAACTGTACCTGTTTTAAAATTTGTAACAAATAGCCATGGTATAATTCTAGCTTATGACCTTTTCTTCTCAGACTGAGCTTCCCCTCTGTATTCATTAGAAAAATGAAAATAGCAGTGAAGTTAATTCTATTTCTATAGTATTAGTGTTTTCACAGCATTATTTAAGATAAACAAGAATTGTATGAAACTTCACATTAATAAAAGATTCAGTATGGCTTCAAAATTTAAATTACTGAACACATAAGGTGGACTGCTTTTAATTTTGAGTGTCCAACATGAAAAAAGGAGAGGTTTTTTTTTTTAACAAATGAAATATAGAGGTTTCACTGACCTTGTATAAACGAAGTTGTGAAATAAATACTTTCCTAAGTATTTCGGAAGAAAATACTTCCAGGAAGAACATTAGGAAAGGTTTAATGGTGGGAAATAAATATCAGAACTATAAATTGTATCCTGGAATAAAGCAAATTACTATGACTTAGGTGTTTAACCTATTTCTCTTTGAGGACAATAAAATCATAGAGCTCTGATTTCAAAGGTATAGAAATCTAATCTCAGAGGTTAAGCAATTTGCGGAAAGCAGCACAATTAGTTATGCACCAACATTTATAGCCCATTGTATTTTGCTTTTGGATTGCTAAATTCAACTTGCTGTATGCATGGATTTATGTGTATTTGAAGAGAAACTAATGCTTACCAAAACTAATGTTTATCACTGAATAGAACTCAGTTTGTGCTTTCCGATTGCCTGCCAACCATGAAATTGTTTCTTTTCATAATACTAAACCAAACCAGATTTTGGAGAATCTTTCCAATTTCCCAGTTTGAAAAAATTTGGGTAAACAAGAGTGATGAACCACAAGTCTTTGGTCAATTTTGCCATAAGAAACATAGTAGGTAATTTAGTAAGCAAACAGAAAAGCTTAATGAATTATTAAATCCAAATGAAAACATGGTGAATGAATAAATAATTTCATCTTCTTTTTTCAATAAATACAACACTGCACTGGTTATAGCATATTTGGTGGAAGAACTGAGGGAATAAGAAAAAAGTAGAGAAGATGACAAGATAAATTTTAAGTTAGCAATTTTCAAATATATACTTGAGCAATTTCCAAGGGTGTTCTTTTAATAGGAAATTGCATATAATTTCAGATGAATTCACACTCTTATATGACTCTCTTGTGAGTCAGAAAATATTGGCTTAAGTATATTTAGAAAGAACATCAGAAAGTTAAATCTATAACAGACAGTTCAAATTGAATGTCAGATATTTGAATATTAAATGCTAATTATCAAGAATCTTTAATTTCTTAGATGTTCCCAGAACTGAGATTGATTAATTTATTATTTTTTAAATTGAGGCATAATTGACATGTACCTTTGTTAGTTTTAGGTATATACAGCATCACTGTCACTGTCACTGTCATCCATTGCTCATCAATTTGGCTGAGCGGGCACCAGTAACATCTCCATGTGAGACTTGTTGTTACTGTTTTTGGCACATCAAATACACCATGGGTAGCTTGTCAGGCTCTGCTGTGTGGGTGAGATACTCTTGATGGTTTGCTGGGCTCTCTGAGAGGGATGAAGGAATCAAACCCGGGTCGGCCGCGTGCAAGTGCTACCCACTGTGCTATTGCTCTGGGCATATACAGCATAATGTTTCATTATCTGTGCACATTTATGAAATGATTACCACAATAGTTAGTTGACATCCTTCATACATAGTTAAAGAATCTTAATATTATCTGTGGTCACTATGCTGTACATTACAAATAGCTCCATGACTTACTTTATAACTAGAAGGGTTTTTGTTAATTTTTTACAGTCACTCATTTCCCCCAAAACTTAACCTCTGCTTTTGGCAATCACCAATCTGTTAGGTGGGTCTCTGTATAATTATTTATTTTATAATTCAGAAAAAAAATCACAGAATAAACCCACAGAATTTCAGTAAACTATATCAGAAGACTAAGAACAAGAACACAGAACATCCCTTAAGCACTTGCTCAAGTTTTTCAGGTAAGAAATTGGCTAAAAAAACTGCTAATACTTGCGTTCCATGTTGTTTCTAAAATTTGGCATTTCAACCCCACTAAAATACCCACAAAATCTTCAGTCCTTAATTTCTAGCTACATGAGAGAGAACAATTTTCCTCAAGTAAATTCACATTTGAGCTGTCTCCTGATTGGCTTATAGTGTTATCTTTAGTTTCCTTACATGTGCAAAAATCTATGTTGCTTCAAAAATAGAAGAGTTCCGAAGTAAATAGGCTTTCCCACTGAGCCCATGTGGGTATCATATGAGGAGGAGGAATTACTTGATTCTTTTTTAGATTTGTTCTTCATTCAGAATAGCTGTAACCATGGTTTTCACTGTGTGAAACAATGGAATCATGGTTTTCATTTGTTGCAAGCATTTAACATGTAAATGTCATTACAACTAATGGTGGGAAAAATCCTATAAAATTTAACAGCCATCATAGGAACTGTGTTGGCAGAAAAAGTCCCCAAATGGAAGCGTAACAGAAAATAGTCACAGCCAGCTTCTTGTCATATCTGATACCTGCTCAGTGTAACCATTTTATCTCAATTATGCCTCATGACTTAAAGCTAAATCAAATACACCCAAGGACAATTATAAATTTAAGGACATTTGCTAACTGTCATCTGCCTGTGAGTCACTACTTTATTTTGGCTTTGCTGTTGACTTCTGTAATCAGTTAATAAGAAATCAACAGAAGGTTCCCAGCAAGATTCTTAATGCATTATACTTTGCATAAGACAGGCAAAGCCTGACTTGTCCATTTTTGACATTATGAATTAGGGTCAGCATTCAATGTATTTGTGGATGATCAGTTTATTTGGCACAATAAAGCATACTAGATTATTATAAATTGCACCCTTTAAGAGTAGGAAACTTTCACCCATGATGCTTAAATGTTTTTTGTTTTTGTTTTTGTTTTCTTTTGCATCAAGGTAAGGATTGTGAAATAGTTTCTGGCTTAGTCTCATTTATTTATTGTGTAATTTGGAGATGATGCTTCATGGAGATGATATATGTATGCTTGTCTTGCTTGCACTTAGTAAATGGGCCCGATGGTAATGGATGTAAAGTATTGCAACATTTACCAACATGAAAAGTCTAAAATGAAAAAACAGTGTACTTTAACGGGGAAGCAAATAGAAATACAAACTTTCATTTTCAAATGGAGTCATGGCTCACATCATCTCATTTTCTTCATTCGAGGAGGAAAACATTAACACAAGATGTAGTTGTCCTCCAATTCATTTGATCTAATTTTCAACTTCTAAAGAATCAAGAGCAGATGCTTACTCTCATGAACCTTGTCTTACTTATAATGGAAACGAAAGCAGCCTCAAGTTCCCAGTGAGTTCGAGGTGGTTTTTTTTTCCCCCTTCAATTTCCAAAGAAGCTCTCTTATTCTGGGGAGTGATTCTTATGCAGATTGCCACATTCTGGGAAGAGTCAGGGGAATAAATAGTGGGCTGCTGCTTCTTCTAATATTAGATTGTGTTTAGAATAAATCAGTTCTGGAACATAAAATAGTGACTTTTTATAATGTGACTTGAGGGAACTCCAGATATTCATATCAGAACAGTACCAGGCACAGTTCTAAACACTGAGGATATAGTAGTGAATGTGACTGCAAACTGATGCTCACTTAAATTCTAGTGGAGAGATACAGGCACAAAAATGACAGTGGGTTATTTGAAATCATGGAAAACTGTGTTGCTGTTGCTGCTCTAGGGCTGCACCTGGTGGGGCTCATAAAGGACGATGAGGGGCCATGTCCATCAGCAGGTCCATCACGGCCCTGTAGGGCCATGTCGTTGTAGGGATTGAACCCAGGGTCCCCGGATACAAAGTGTGCACTCCAGTGAATTGAATTGTCTCCCTGACTCAAATTTTTATTAAAAAAATTGGGGTGATGCATTGCTAGAGAATGGGAGGAAAAGCCTTTCTAAGCAAAAGTCATTTGATGAAGAACCATAGGAGGGGAAGAAGCCAGGCATAAAGCAGGCCATGGAAGGAGTATCTCTGAGGACCTCTGCCATCTCAGCAGGACCACCTCCACATCTCAGGCCTTCTGCTCCTCCAGGTCACATTACCTTTTGGCTGAGATTTCCTAGGCCTTTTTGGAATCGAAACGGATTCTCCTCTCTTTCACCAGTTTCTGACAGCCTCCATGCTCAACCATAGCCATCTTAGAAGGTCCAGCATCTGAAACACTCTACTTATTAAAAAAATTATTTTTTAATGAATCACTGTGAGATAGTTACAGACTTTCAAACTTTCATGTTCACGTTTCAGTCATACAATGATCGAGTACCCATCCCTCCACCAATGCCCATTCTCCACCACCAATGTTCCTAGTATCCTCCCACATAACCCCCAAAACCCCCCACCCCTGCCTCTGTGGCAGGCAGATTCCCCTTTTACTTGCTCTCTCCTTTCAGGTGTTAATGGTCTGCAATGCAGGTATTAAGTGACCATCATGTTCGGTCTATAGTCTACTCTCAGTACACATCTCCCATCCCAAGCGAGTCCTCCAAGCATCCTTTACTTGGTGTTCCCTTCTCCATCTAAATGGCCTTTTCCCCCAGCATGTGAAACACTCTACTTATTACACTTCACACTATTCACATTTATAACCCCTTTTGCCGCTGGAAGATAGGCAGAAAAGGAAGAGAGCAACACTCAACTTAATCCCTTAGATATACCTGGGGTTCAAAGTACAAAGATTCACCCTCAGAGCTGCAGAAATATAGTGTACACATGGGGATGATGCATAGAAGCGAATCAAGTTCAACGAGTGAAAATAATACCATAGAAGGCTGTACCACTACCAACCAGCTCTGCAAACTTCAGAGAACGATGTTAGTAACACCATGCTGAAGAGGTTTAATTAGCTCAAAAATGATTCCACAAGGAATCAGCAAGGAACAGGAAAGTTTGAGGTAGACATGAGGAAACTACAATAAGAAGCGACAGAAATGGAGAGTATGATAGATGATTATATATAAAAAGAAACCTCAATAGAAGGTCTGAGCAGCTGAACAACAGCAGCTGAGGAAAATATTGAGAAGCTTCAAAATGAGATGCAGAAAACCTCTAAGAAAAAGAACAAGATGGAAAAAAACATCTAAAAAGAAATGAACTGCAGGCTAGAGGACTATGGGATAAATTTAAGAACAATATAAGAATCAGAGGAGCCCCTGAAGAACAGGACTAGTTAATGAATTTCCCAGAGTTGAAGAGTACAGACTCTGAGATCCAAAAAGCTAGAAAGACCCCAGAAAAAAATAGTCCCAATAGAAAAACCCAAGACACATTATAATCAGAATGACAAAAGCCAAAGACAGAGATAGAACATTGATAGCAGCTAGATCTAAAAAGGAATTTACATGCAAGGAAAGCCCATAAATTCCACAGAAATCTATCAAATGAGACCCTAAGCCAGAAGAGAGTGAATAGTGGCATGTACTTAAAAACAAAACCAAAAACAAAACCGAATGAAATGAAGACTTATAAGAATAGTCTCTCCAGCAGGATGTCAGTCAGAGTTTCGGGAATGATACAGAGCTTCACGATCAGGTTACAGCTTACGGAATTCGAGTCCGTTTTGCAGAAAGGGTTAATGGAGCTTTTTTTAAGGACAAGTTATCAGCACTTTGCCACCAGAATATCATTTACTCATCATTTGCTCATGGCACTTTTGTTTGTTCTCTACTAAACTAAAAGGGTTTGTGTATTTCTAGATTGCTAAGGGATTTGATAATTTTTTAGTTATGAATTAATATTTCATTTATATTGAATGTTCATTCTATGTCTCTTCAGGTGATTTTATTTTTTTTACATCTATAGAGATTTTTATTACATTCTTTTACTTATTAGTACAGATACTTATGCATCATCCATAATACAATATTTATGAGGCTGGAGCAATAGCACAGCTGGTAGGGCGTTTTCTTGCATGCAGCTTACCCGGGTTCGATTCCTCCACCCCTCTCAGAGAGTCCAGAAAGCTACCAAGAGTATTTCACCTGCACAGCAGAGCCTGGCAGGTGACGTATTTGATATGCCAGACAAGTCTCACAATGGAGACATTACTGGTGCCCACACAAGCAAATCGATGAACAATGGGATGACAATGACAGTGACAGATATATTTAGATTTTCCCTTAAATTTTAAAAAATTTCTCACTCTTGCTAAATTGTACATTCATAGGATTTATCTATAACCTGTGAAATTTAAAATATATTGACAGATTATTCATATGAATTTTTAAATTTTTATTCTCCTAGAAGTGAGAAAGATACAGGTTTTGAAAAAAATTTTTATCAACATTATTGATTTACAGTTGTGTAGAATTTCAGGAGTTTATCTTTATTCATCTGTGTGAGTATCATTACCTCCACAATAAATCAAGATATCCCTCATATGTGGAATATAAAGACACATATAAAGGATACAGAAAAATACCAGTTTCATCAGAACTGGAGATTTGCCAATAGAACTGAACTGACATGGAGGAGGGTCCCTTGGAACACTGGTGGAGGGAAGCGGGCACTCTGATGATGGGCATGGTGTTGAAATGATGTATACTTGAATGAGTATGAAAGGTATCACTTGTAACACTTGTGATCCCGTTGCTCATTGATTTGCTCGAGCAGGCGCCAGCAACATCTCCATTTGTCCCTGTCGCGTGCTAGTGTAGCCCAATGGTATCTGCTCACTCCAGGAACACGAAGAGCCTCAAACCGTTCATTCAGGGTCTTGACGAAGAAATCCGACCATCTCAAAGGTGGGTGGCCAGACATTCTTTTGATGTCCAGTGGAATCCAGTTGGTAACAGCTCTAGTCCAGTGGTCATCTCAAAATCACATTTACGTGTCCGGCCCATCTGATTTTCAAGGCCTTGGCAACCGAACAGTGTCCCTGATTCTTTATCGTTGATGGAGGTTGGAACTCCAGATTCCTTCTCTCACTTGAGTGAAATGTGATATTCTGATATTCCAAGCATAGCTCTTCCAATTTCTCTTTGGGTGACCCAAATAGTGTTCTTATCCTGTTTTCATAGGGCCCAGGTCTCTGAGGCATATGTTAGTGCAGGAAGAATGGTGGAGTCCAAAAGATGTGCCCGGACCTGAAGGTTCTTTGTCCTCTTAACAACTTCTTCAATGCTCCTGAAGGCGTTCCATTCTGCTCTCTTCCTCCTGCGCAGCTCAGGTGCCAGGTCATTTGTCACATTGAGTTCTCGACCCAGGTACACATAACTGCAGCAATGAAGGACAATGAAAGGTATAATTAACAAAATTGTCAATCCTGGTATCATGATAAAAATGGTAAGGAAGACAAAAGAAAAGAAAAATGAACAAACAACCTAATGTCCCTGGAAGAGAGGCCAGGAAGACCAGCCGGCAGTTCTATAACAGGACTGAGTGGAAGTATCTGAGAAAGAAATATGTCAGCTAGAGAGGAAGGATAAGAAAATAGCTGTGAGACAAGGATGAAATAATCCAGGTTTGTAACAGTCAGGTGTGGTGAAAATTGAGCTATCATTGGACCCAGCAATACCACTCCAGGAATATTGCCTGGGGGCTCAAAAAACAGCAGAAATATCAGCTGCACTTCTATACTCATTGCAGTACTATTTCCATTAGCCAGAATATGGAAATAGTCCAAGTTCCCAAGAATAAAAAAAGTATGATACATCTACACAATGGAATACTATGCAGCTGTTAGAAAAAACTAAGTCATGAAATTTTCTTTATTATAAAGATAGATATGGAGAGTGTCATGCTGAGTAAAATGAGTTAGAAGGAGAGGAAGAGATACAGAATGACTTCATTCATTTGGGGGATATAAAAAAAATTATGTGAGACTAATATCCAAGGCCAGGGAAAATGATGGCCAGAAGGACTGGTCAATGTTTGAAAGCTTGCCTCAATGTTTGAGGCGAAGGGCAGTTTGGATAGAGAAGAGAACAGAATGACAATGTAGTTGGATAGTTGGAAATGATCATTTTTGGACAAACTGAGTGTTGAAAGTAGGTAAAGGGATATACCTGATAACCTTTCAGTATCTATATTAAAAACGATAATGTACAAAAGAGGGGGGAGAGAGAGCGAGCGAGCGAGCGAGAGAGAGAGAGAGAAAGAAAGAAGGAGAAAGAGAAAGAGAGAGACAGAGACAGAGAGACAGAGAGATAGAGAGACAGAGGAGACAGACAGAGACAGAGACAGAGACAGAGAAAAAGAGAGGAATTGCAGTTGCAGGGTGGGGTGGGATGTGGCAGTAATAAATAATTCAGGAGGCCATGGAAATACCGGTTTTTTTCAAAGCCAGTGTTTTGCTGTATCATGAAAGACACTATTAAAAATAGTTGTGAACTGGACAAATAATAGTGGTAAAGTGTTTGCTTTACACACAGCGAAACCAGGTTTGATCCCCAGCACCCTATATAGTCCCTGAGCACCATCAGGAATGACCCTGAGTTCAGAGACATAAGTAAGCCCTGAGCATAGTGGTGTGTGGCCCCCAAAACAACAACAACAAAAAACCTGTACTTGTGATTAAGTTAGTTGAAAAGTTACAAATGGTCAGTGAGACGCTGACAGAGATTAGAATAACCATTTATGTGATTGTGATTTGACTGTAGAAACAGGTATCCAATGATATTCTGTGTTTTTTACAAAACTAAAAACTTCCTTTGACAAAAAAACTTCATATTAAGCTTACCTTAGCTAGCTTTTAAGACAGAAAATCAGATTGGATAGCAAATGCAGTATTTTTTCTTGTGACTTACAGATATTGACCATACAAACAAAAATGAAGCAGAAAATAGGTCTTTATTGGTGAATGTTGATAGTGATGACTTAAATAATTCAGGATAAAAAATATATACTTTACCTCTAAGCCAAACTGAATTGTTGTATTCACTGTCTGTTGTGACCATTTCTATACAAATTGGGCGTATAAATGTAAGTGAATCAGTTAAGTCTATTTCCACTCTTCTTACTGCATCCCATATTCCCAAATGTATGTTTCAGATGCCCCAGAAAGTTTCACTTGCTGTGATTTCTTTGTTTCCCCAAGAAGGATGAGTCTGGTGCAGCAGCTGGACGTATATTTCCTTCTTTGGGAAAGTTGTAGTGAGCCTGATGTTCAACCCAAGGGCATCTGTGGTTATGGTGTCTGCAAACAGCATTCTCATAATCCAGTCTGGGTACAGTTTTTATAATTGAACAATAAAAACATCTGACAGATGTGGGAAGGGCAATTTGAAAGCTAGATGGCACAAAGAAATCAAGTTTATTTTCTGTTCAAATCAAATCTCTTATAAAAGATGTAAAGCTTACCATCATTTTATAAGTTGAAAAAGATTAATTATGGGAAGGTGGTAGGAATTTTCTGGCTACTCTTTCAGTCCTTCCAGATATCTTGCAATATCCTTACTTTTTAGCTTGTTAATTTCCATGGAGTTAGCAAGATGCTGATTCAGTAGGTCTATTATTCCCAAAGGGTTGCAAACCACTGAACACATCTAATGTACAGCTTGCCCAATTTTAGTGAACAGCTAGCTTCCCAGACGTTAATGAGGCCAATTATTGGCAAGTGGATTTGAAGTGAAGAACACATTAGATTTGCCACTATAGCAGTTATTTGTTTATTGAAATCGATTGAGGCAAACTTTCTTTTGATCATTACAGCTGATTGATCACTACGCATGGCACTATGAACAAATGAAGTTCCCAAATCATGTAACTACTTGAAAAAAAAATCTCTATGTTGAAAGGGCAGAACATGTCCCATATCCATTTCAGTGTGAAAGACTAACCATTAAGTTGGAATGGGTCCTAATTAGCTTCCTCAGAAATCTCCAAAACTTTCGGTTTTTCTTGTTGAGTAGAACTTAAAAGAAGCTTAAAGTCTTCCCTTGCTCACATACAGTCAATATCAAAGGGAATAACATGCAGGGTACTACTTACTGTTGAAAATGAGTGCAGACATGGCAATCCTGATTTCAAGTGGCATTGGAAAGTATAATTTGATTCACCCAGCCAAATGATTACTGCAAGTACAGATCATCAGCCCAGCCCACTCCAGCGTATTTGAATTGGTGATCAGCCCATAGCTAATTGCCAGACTGAATCTGCCTCTTGAGTCTCCGGCTGGAAATGAGGAAAAAAAAAAAAATCCCTACAATTCCTACCTAGCCAGGACAGAAATATTTATCCTATATTGGAAATTTGTTTGTGAAGATGTTGTTCCTCTTTTTTTTTCAATGAAGCAAAATAGTCTTATTGAAAAAAATTGACTTAGAGAAATGTGAGGAGTGAGAAAGAGAGAAAGGTACATGTTCAAGAGCGAACATGGACATCTCCTAAGTAGAAAAAATGGTGAGTGTTGTTGTGTCGCTTAAACTGGCCTGTTCTTCTATTTTACAGTAGTTTTATAACTTTAGTGAATCATCTGTTTTTTTTGGGGGGGACACACCCAATAATGCTCAGGACTTCTAGGTGATGCTTGGGGTATCATATGTGGTGTCAGGAGTCAAATGGAGGTCAGCCTCAGATAAGGCAACTGCTTCACTGTGTTCTATCTCTGCAGCCTGAGCACCCTGCTTTTTAAGTACATACTTTGGAAGAGATTGGCTCTACCTCTCAGATCAATGAGTGGGCTTATGACAAAGGCTTGGTAAATGAACTATCACGATTGCTGATCCATTAAGATTAGTGCAAGGCTGAGCTCTGCCCAGTGGTGGGTTAGTTAAGGTTAAGTTCTAAGCATTTCTGGAACAATTGAGAAAGAGATATGCTACTTTCTCCTGTGATGTAAGTCTAAAACTTCCAGGGCTTCATATAATGAACACAAGGTCAAGAGGATGAGATAGAGCCAATGTGTTAATGACACTGACAAACTTGAGCATTTAGCTACTCCTAAAGCGAGAGGTGCTTTTGGACTCACTTCCTAGGTCTGTGAGCTAATAAATGCCCTCCGAGCCCCTGTTCTAATTTTCCTGCTGCTGTCACTGGCATCAAAAAAGTGCTAACACCTAGGATAAAAGCACAAGAGAAGACATAGGAGATTTTAGATTTGCTTTCTTCAGACTTTTCCTCTTGGTTTTGGAAATCACAGCTTCCCGAGAAGCACTATTTATATCTCCATGGTTTAGTCTGTGACTTAGAAATATGGGATGACCTGTTTATCCTCCCCCGATGCTAGGAGCAGTGTGATTCTTCCAGTGAGATGTGGCCAGCAAAATTGCTCAACAGAAGTGTTTAGCTTGATTCCAGGTGACAACTTGATATTCAATCTGTTGGCCACTGATTTGTTCCGTGGAAAAAGGTGTCAAGACAAATTAAACTTAAGATAACTAGAGAACACTTTTTGTGTCCTAGTTTGTTTTTTTTTAAACAGTACTTCTCAAGGATCATAACTTTTACCAGAATTGGGAAAATTTAAACAAAAACTCTAGTTCAAAGTACAATAAAGGGAATACAGACTTTAAAATAAAAATTCTACATTTCCTTCCTTCCTTCCTTCCTTCCTTCCTTCCTTCCTTCCTTCCTTCCTTCCTTCCTTCCTTCCTTCCTTCCTTCCTTCTTTCCTCTATAGACTTATTGACAGTTTCTGAGTATCAACATCATTTTTCATAAATGAGAATACAGAAATATCATAATTAAACATATTGTCTAGTCATGAAAAACAATAAACATCAATGTCTTTCTCTTTTTGTCTCAAAACATCTCCAAATTTTCTCATACTTTCAGATGATGAAATCATTGTACCTTAATTACCCCCAAAATATTTTACTAGTGTTATGGGTCATTATTTTTGTTTATGTGACTTTTATTTGACCACTTTTTTTAAATAACTGACTGAATCTCACTTACAGTGTGAGTCTGTAGGCTTGTCATCATTTTTTTGCACAGTATCCTTTAAATCACTAACCAGAAAAACAAAAGCAGAGTATCCTACCTTATTCAGTGACCACAGTTCTCTCTCTTATAATAAATTGGAAATAAAAAGTTTTAAAATTCTGCTGAAATTAATGAAAAACATAAATTTGGATTCTTTGGGAAGAAGATACTAATCAAGTCAAGCTATTGTTCATAATTTGTTGAATTTAATCTAGTAAATTCTGAAACATTCGTAACTGTTTATGTCAGAAACGCCAAGATAAAGGCAAAGGGGTTGGTAGGCATTTATTCAAGGCACTAGCCCAGTTACTAAGAGGCCGACCTGGCCAATCCTCCTGTGTCAGAGGTGCTACATTTTCACGGCTCCATTTCAGAGAGCACTTGCTATGGGTTGTCTCTGATGAAAATAAAGTCCTATTCAGAGGGGAAAAATTAAGTCCAAAATATAAATGCCTTTTCTTTGCCACGCAGAAAAGGAAGGTACTAAGTGAAAATAGGAAATTGAAATGTGGTGTGTTGGGAGAGCAATTCCTTTTATCCATGTGGCTAATGAATTGAACAGAAATTGAACAATTTGTTTCATGTGATGATTCACTAAGGGCTAACTGACAAGGTTTCAGTTTTTGAGTCCAGCTTGTTTCCCGTTCAGCTGCTTGTTTTGCAGTACAATTGTACAATTATCAGTGCATTGACTGCATTGCATAAACAGGATGACTGAAATGTATGTGAGGAATAACCATAGCTGCTGAAATCCTTCCTGATGAAGACACAAGACAATGACAATATGGAGTGTCTCCTACTTGTCTGAAAATAGCCATCTGCTTCCTCCGTGATGTCCGCTTCTCTGGAGAAGTTACTTATAGAAAAATATTCTAATATGGGAAGGGGAGAAGTAGTTGGCTTCAATTTCAGGTGGAGTTATTTTTCTGGCCTCCTTTTTGTCTTTAAGCACTAGTTCTAACCATCAGTTCTAACCATCAAAGAGCAATTAGTCGGAGCTGGAGCAATAGCACAGCGGGTAGGGCGCTTGCCTTGCACGCGGCCAACCCGGTTTCAATTCCCAGCATCTCATATGGTCCCCTGAGCACTGCCAGGAGTAATTCCTGAGTGCAGAGCCAGGAGTAACCCCTGTGCATTGCCGGGTGTGACCCGAAAAGAAAAAAAAATGAACAATTAGCCTCATGGCTCGCCTTTGCAGAAGGTAAAGAGAGAGACTCGAGAGAACTGACATGCAACAGTCCATCTTCATTTTTTTATAATCAAAGAACAATAAGCTATTTACTTTATTTTCCATTCCAAAATGTCTTCATTGTTGACTTTTTTGGGGGTATTAGCCACATGATTTGGATTAGTTTGTTGAACAGGGGAAAGAAACTTTATTACATGACTCTGACTCATGGAACCTAAGTGCAGAGTTATAGTGGGTCTCCACAAGCAACCAGAGATGCTAACAGGAAACATCACAATTTTTTTCTTTCTTTTTTCTTCGCTTTTTCTCCCCCTGTGGTGGAAGAGCTTGAACCCAGGACCTCCCACATGCAATTCAAGTACTCTACCACTGAGTCACAACTCCGGCTGTTATTTTTCCCGTTTTCACCTTGTCCTTCTCTGTACATTTGTTTCATTGTATTCCCCAAACACTATTGATATCTTTAACAAATAAATCATGGAGTCTAATGGAGCTTTTACTTGGATTCTAAGTGATCAGACTTGGAGGTAGGTTTTACTTATGATATATTTTCTGCCACTCCTTTTTGTATTTACTGGCTTCTTATCCTATCTAAATTTGCAGAGTGCAGAAGTAAACTCATTTTAGTGGGTAAACCACTTTGGCCCTTCTCTTTGTTCTCTAAACAATTTTTACCTGGTATGCCTGATGTGTAATCTGCAAAGGCAAACTTGGAGATTCTTACAGTAAAGAGGTGAAAAGCGAAAAGGGATGGTGGAAATAGGAGGAGGATAGGGAGGATAAGGAGGCTGCTTATTGAGTCAGAGTTCCAGAAGTTTCTTCGGTGCAACTTGAAACTAGATCTACATAAGGAGGGAAAAAAAGAGACAAAAGAAAAAGGCTAATCACTCCAAATTGGGAAGTGACATTTTAATAAGTTTATATCAAAGTTTTTATGTGTTTAGTCAAATAATTTTAATTCCATCTTAACAAAATATAATCACAGTAGAGGAGAGGTGAGGCCTCTGATGACCTGTGTCCAGCTCTCAGGTCAGTGCACAGTTACGTTCTTTTTTTAAAAAAAATTTAGGGCTGGAATTGTAGATAGCACAACAGGTAGGGCATTTACCTTGCACGTAGCTGACCCGGGTTCGATTTCCAGCATCCCATATGGTCCCCTGAGCACCGCCAGGAATAGTTCCTGAGTGCAAAGCCAGTAATAACCCCTGAGCATCGCCGGGTGTGACCCTAAAAGCCAAAACAAAAATTAAATTTTACTAGAGCATTGTGGTTTACAAAGTTATTCACAGTTGAGTTTTAGACATTCAATGTTCCAGCACTGATCCCACCACGAGAGTCAATTTCCCTCCACCAACGCCTACCATCTCATCAGGTACCCCCTTCCCCGCTCCCTCTGCCCTGCTCCCCCCAGGAATGTTTATTGAAACACTGTTATTTACAAAGTTGTTCAGAATAGAAGTTATTTCCAAAAGCATTCCAAAACCAATCACACCATCAAAGTCCTCTTCTTCCCACCAATATCCCCAGGCTCCCTCCCACCCCCTGCCTTGGCAAATTTATTTCATATTATTTCATCTACTAAAACTTAAAGGGATGG
The DNA here is from genome assembly GCF_027595985.1 of Sorex araneus. Taxonomy (NCBI): domain Eukaryota; kingdom Metazoa; phylum Chordata; class Mammalia; order Eulipotyphla; family Soricidae; genus Sorex; species Sorex araneus. Next base: position 14,751,549 of record NC_073311.1, read on the forward strand.
CAAATTGAAGTATCAGAAAGTAAATAAACGTCTATTTGTGATGATGAATGGATATATGGTTTTAACCTTTCTTAATCTAGTAGAGGACAATCATATGCACTAGTAGGGAGTGTCATACTCAGAGCCACATGATGGGAAGTTTCTCTTATCCTTTAAAGGAGCTCATTTAATGCTTCTTGCAGAACTGGTTTCAAGTGGCCTTCTTGTATCTTTATTATAAACCATAATGCCCCAAAGTAGAGAGAGAGTAAGAAGGAAACTGCCTGCCATAGAGGCAGGGGGTAGGTTGGAGTGGGGATGGTGGGAGCGATACTGGGGACATTGGAGGGGGAAAAGTTACATTGGTGGAGGGATGGTGTGTTTGATCATTGTATAACTGAAACACAATCATGAAAACTTTGTAACTATCTCATGGTGACTCAGTAAAAAAATTAAAAAGAAGTGTATTCAATTGGAAAGGGAGAAGAAAATAGATCTTATTTATAGATAACATGAAACTATACAGAAACTCCCAAAGACTCCAGTTTTAAAATAAACTACTAAGATCTCATTAAAAAAAAAAAGAACTGGTTTCAAGGCTATGATTTCTCTAATTTGTTGCTAGTCCATGAAGCTCTGTAAAGTTCCTTCAAATCTGAATTATACTGTGGCTGAATAGAATAATCTTAGTGAGGTGTTCGTTTCATTTACTTTTTGGACAATATCCTTCCATATTCTTCTGACAAAGAATAGAAGAATAGAATCTCATTTGATAGATCTGCTATACATCTAATGGGCTTTCCTTTGTATAGAAGTTCCCTTTTTAAAAAAATCTTACTTCATTCAATATTCTGTCTCTATCTTTGGATTTTGTTATTTTGAGTATAATGTGTCTTGGAATTTTCCTAATTGGGTCTCTTTTCACTGGGACCCTTCAGGTCTCTTGAATCTTAGTGCCTGTAATCCTCAACTCTGAGTTCTTATTGATGATTTCTTTAATGTCTCTTCATCACATTTGCCTTCCTGTTCTTTGGGGACTCCAAATATTCTTATGTTGTTCCTTTTAAACTCAACCCACAGTTTTCTGATAAGTTGCTCATTTCTTTTCAGGCTATCTTGGAGCTCCTTGATCTTTTGCTCAGCTTCTGTCATTCTGCTCTTCAGAGCTTCTATTACTTCTTTATATCACCTACCAAGTTCTTCCTTTCTGTCATTTATTACTTAGTCATATTTTCATTTTGACTCTCATACTTTTTTAATGCTTTGCTCACTATCTGTGTTCTCGTTTCTTTGAACTCATTGAACATCCTCATCAGAGTATCCCTAAAGACACTGAGGATTTACTGGTGTTGTTTATGTCTTTGTTGATCTTGTTTTCACTCATTGAGCTTGGTGGGTTTCTATTTGCTCCCCTTTTGTCAATGGTTTTCTGGTGCTCTTCGGTGTTGGGGGTGAATCTTTGTAGATACTCCCCTGGAAGATACTGAGGGATTAAGTTGGAGATTGCTTTCTGTCTTCTCTGCCCACTCTAGGCTATTAGACCTACAATAAGAAAGTCAGGCAGGAGCTATGACTTGGACCCTTAATATGATGCAGGTTGGATATGGAGGGTACTGGGACCCACCTGGCGGGGAGGGGCTCTACCTCTTGCTTCAGAGTAGACCCAGTGATATCAGCCAGAGGCGAGCCTCAGCTGGGGTGATGGACCGGCAAGTAGCTCAGTGGTCACATTCTCTTGACTGCTTTCATTAAAAGTCCCAGAAACCAAAGGAGAAGCATTTTAAAGATGATGGACTTGGACTCAAAAAGCTGAGTCGGCCCCTAAAAAGGAATAGGTTGCAATTCTGTCCTCTAGATATAATTAAAGCCAGAGAAGTTCCTTGTACATGGTCTAAATGGTCCTAGTAGCTTTCCTTTCTCCTTGGAGTGAATTTTACCTTTTTCTTTTTAAAATTATTAATGTATCATTGTCATGCCATTGCTTATCGATTTGCTTGAGCGGGCACCAGTAACGTCTCCATTGTGAGACTTGTTGTTACTGTTTTTGGCATATCGAATACGCCATGGGTAGCTTGCTAGGCTCTGCTGTGTGGGCAAGATACTGTCTGTAGCTTGCCGGGCTCTCCGAGAGGGACAGGAGAATCGAACCCAGGTCGGCTGCGTACAAGGCAAACACCCTACTCGCTGTGCTATCGCTCCAGCCCCTTTTTAATTTTTATTACAATATTTTAAAAGTTTATATTGATGTACAAGGTTATTATACTCCACCACTACCAAAGTGCTAAAATCCTCTATCACTGTCCCTATGCCACCTCTGGTCCATCTCTTCATTCCCCTCCTATCTCCATCTACACCCCCCACCCCACTACCACCCCTTTTAAACTATCCACTTGGTAATTGTTTTGTAATTCAAGGTCAAGGGGTGTGGAGTGGCATTTACCTTTGAAAGTGAGGTATGGTTTATTGTCTTCTGTTTTCTCCAAAGATAATACTTCTAAGGTAGACTGACATAGCAGATTGAATCCCATTTGACTATTGAGATCCTGCACCTGGAGAGGTGTATGATACTAACTATAGAAAATTTGATGTCTTTATTTTTGACTGTCTCTAACTTTCCCGGGATCTCTCTCTTTGTTCAAAGTGACTTTTGAGGGCTTAGCCAGTATAACCTAAAAAAACCAGGACAGATGCAAACCTGTGAAGTCTGTATAATGACAAATGCCTCTTTTAATCTTAAAAAGAAGTTAGCTCATTGCAATCATTAATGATTCAGAGAAAATATCTCTACTGTTTTAAAAATTTTGTCTTTGGATGGTTGCCCTCAATTTAAAAAGATATTTATATGTTACTTTCTGCTATTGAGATATGTAATATTATAAAGAAAACCTAAACTTTCAGTTGCTAACTATAGTTTATCTCTTAAATTACCTATCTCAATACAGGAAAAAATTAGATAACTGTGCACTGCATTAATTAACCTGCTTTGTCAGGATAGGTGAGTAGCCATTAGTTTTAGTATAATTGATATACATAAGATGAAATCAAGAGAACATACTGGTGGTGAATTTTTTTTTTTTGCTGGTGGTCTACAGAAAACATCACGGCACCCTGGTTTTTAGAGGAAAAGAACAAACTTAAAAATGTCCTTCTTGTTTTATGGACTAATTTTCTTAGTTCTTCTAGAATCAGGTTGAAAGCTCATGAGGCACTAAGTTTTGGAGTGTGCATGAGTAAATGGTTTGTTTACTTCCAGCAAATGTGTAGATTATCTTTCCTTTATGATGTAGTGACAGTGTTGGTGATGGAGGAAAATAGCCTGAATGAGTACTTATTTCTGCTATTAATCAAGTTAATTGGCTTAATCATTCAATATTACCTTTCAAATGAAAGCTAATAATAGTATTGATTTCATAGTGTGTCTGAACATTAAATGAGATGATGTACTTGAAGCACACTAAAGTATCATATAGCTCACAAAATTCCAGATAAAAGAAAATGACGTGGAAACAATGGACTGGATGACTGGAGCATGGCATATGTAAATATTCAATTAATGTTAATTATGATTATTTTGTCTATTGCTCTTTTAAACTTGGTGGTTCTATCTTTCCTATTTTTTTTTTTTTTTTTTGCTTTTTGGGTCACACCCGGCAATGCACAGGGGCCATTCCTGTCTCATGCACTCAGGAATTATCCCTTGCGGTGCTCAGGGGACCATATGGGATGCTGGGATTCGAACTCGGGTCGGCCTCGTGCAAGGCAAACGCCCTACCCGCTGTGCTATCACTCCAGCCCCTCCTATTTTTTTTAAATAATGCACTTACTACTTAGTTACATTTAAAAAAATGTGCAAGAATATAAAAGTGTGGAGAACAAAATTGGAGTAGTCCACTTTGTTCCCCACTACCATGGCTGACCTTTAAAAACTAAATTGTTGGACAGGAGTGGTAATACAGCTACATAGGTGCTTGCGTTGTGAGTTTCTGACCTGAGTTTGATCCCCAGCACTATATATGCTCCCCTAAGCACTTCTAGGAGCTATTCCTGAACACAGAGCCAGGAGTAAGCCCTGAGCACCATTGAGTGTGCCCCCCGTCCTACCCTCCTCCCAAACCCCCCTACAAATAAAATCTCTACAATTGTCAATCTTTGGCTAAGGAGCGTTCTCTCATAAACTTCAGTAGTTCTTCCAGACTACACCTTGATGGTAACATTTTCTCATTCTTAAGTTTGTGTGGATTTTCAAGCATGTACAATTTAGCGATTGTTAATATATTTTGACGGAAGGCAAGGATAAAGCAAACTCTGGCAGCTTATGTCATAAGAGCAATACCTAAAATATCAGCAGATTTATGCAAAAGAATATCTTCTGGTTGAAAATAACCCCTCTGGGCATCTATCTCCTAAATACAAAAACATTAATTTGAAAGTATATAAGCACATCTATGTTCATTGTAGCACTTAGTATAAAAGCCAAGGTATAGAAACAACCCAAATGCCCAATTACGGGTGACATAAAAAGAAGTTATGGTATAGATACACGATAGAATAATAATAGAAGAGTATGCAGTTCTAAAAAAGAAAAAATATAGGCAATTTTCCACAATAGGGATTGAGCTAGAGGATGTTATGCTGAGTGAAGTTAAAAGGAAAGGGATAAATGCAGAAAAATCTTTTATATTTGAGTCCTAAAGATATATATATCAAGGTAGCAACAAATGGCCAAAGGTAACACAACTGAAGAAGTGATCCTCACAATTAAATTAAAACACAACAGCGTTTAAAGTGGAAGAGAGGTGGGTACACTGGTGATAGGTATGGTGCTGAAATTGTGTGAGTGAAATAACATCATTATCAGTATTCAAAATTACACAAACTATATCAATAAATAAAGTTAAAAAAATCTACTGGTGAAGAGGAGAATTTTCAGTCATCTGAGACACTTTTGTGGATCATACCCTAATATACTTCTATACAAATTCACAAAACTTCGTCATTTCTGAATTTTTTTGTGTTGCACTTCCCCTTTTACCAGATTATAGCCTGATATTCTTTTTTGAGAATTATGGTAGTCAAACATTCTTGAGTGATTGCCTGATGGTGCCTTCAGACTTCCAAATACCCAAAAATTGCTGCTGTGCCTTTGGTCAGACACCAACAACTTGGGGCCAAGTTTATCAATAAATTAAATGGTCAAAAGATAGGTATGTGAGAGACACACCCACAAACCACCTCCAGCTCAGCTATATAAACTTATTTATTGGCCTCTATTTCAGAGACCTATAAATTTCGAAAGAGATCAAAAGATAAAGTTAGGGCCTGTAGCACAGAGGTAGGTGGGAATCCATGACTGAGAGCTCCAGGCTTGCTTGTATCAGGACTGGGCCTCCTCTCCCCAGTTCCCAGTTTTCTAGTAGCTTGGCATTCCCACCCACAAAATCTCATCAATGGCCAAGACCCAGAGACTATAAACTAAAACTCCCAGAAGAGAGAGCCACAGAATGTTCTGACCTCATGACAGGCTGTCTTCACTGGGGCACCTCCAAGGGGGGCGGGTTGAGTTTCCCTCCCAGTCCCAAGCAGAAACCCGGCAGCCAAAAACCTCCAGAAGCCAACTGCCGCCATGCCCATGGCCACTCTCCACATACTCGGATGAGCCTCACCCAAGAGGGGACAAGTCTTACCCAAGACGGGATGAACTTCACCAGAAAGTGGCAGCAAAAACCAGATATGCGGGAACCTATGACTGAGATGTCCAAATCTTCTTGAATCGGGACTGGGCCTCCTCCTCCCAGGTCTCCAGTTTTCCAGTAGCTTGGCAGTCACACCCACAAACTGCCCCTCGAGCCATGTAGCCTCATCAATGGCCAAGACCCAGAGACTATAAACTAAAGCTTCCAGAAGAGAACAACACAGAATTTCCTGGACATTATATTCTATCCACAACAAGCAATACAAAACAAATCGTCTAGCATTGCCTTTTTGGCAGGTTTGAGTAGTGGTGAGACTGGTGTAGAAATATCGAATGTAGCAAAGTAGACAGAGTATAGGGGAAATTGTCTCCCACACAAGCAGGGGAAGGGTTGGAATGGGGGTTGGGGGGAATACTGGGGATTTTGGTGATGGAAAATGCTCACTGGTGACGGGATGGGAGTTCAATGATTGTATGACCGAACCTCAAACATAAAAGCTTTGTAACTGTATCTCAATAAAAGGGGGGGAATAAAAAAGAAGGGGGGATAGAAGTAAAATAATAAAATTAACATTCAGAATAGAATAAAAAAAGGTAATGTGGAGTTCATGCTCAATTCAATCAGCTTAATCAATGGCTGAATAAATAGTAGTACTCCTCATTATTAAAAAAAATTTTTTGAGTGATTATTTTTTCACATTCAAATAACACAAACATAAAAATTCCTGTTGTAGTGGAGTTTTCACCTTATTTGGAACGAGATTTGGGAGACATTCAGGTTTTTGAAACACTTAAAAATAATTTTGGAAGGCAAGAAAGATAATAAAAAATCTCCCAGTTGTGCAGAATTTTGTTTATTATTTATCAAAAACAGGTGCTAGGCTAAGCCCTTTAAATGTATTATATCATTAATCTTCACAACAACCTCATGAGGTGTACATCCTTATTACATATATATTCAGATAAATAACCAGAAATTCAGAAAAAGTAATTACTTATGCTGAGCACTGGAATCAATCAATTTTTTTTTTTAAAAATGTGGAATCTGACAACATAGACCAGTCTCTGAACTAGGGTGTTAATTCAGGGTACTGGTGCTGAACTATGAGAGGCTCTAGAAATGTACACATTAAAACCCGAGTCTTGACCCCATTTGGTTCTTTTTCCGAACAACATTAAGTCTGAATATGGTCACAATATACTTTTCAATCAGACTTTCTCGGCTCAGATTCTAGCTCTATCACTTGGCAGTCAAATATCTTTGGAAAACGTACTTAACCTTGCAGCTCATTTCCGAGAATGGGAAATAGTAGTAACACTATTTACTATGTCAAGGATTATTGCAAGGATTATGAGATACTACATGTGAAACCCTTGAACCACACATGATTTAACATGTCATAAGTGCTTAGTAATATTAGCTGCTATTATTACTGCTCTGGTCAATAAAACATAGGATGGTAGATTCTGGGCCACAATGCCCACAGAAGGAACTCTTGGACATGGGGTCTTGAAGGAGTATCTTTCCATTTCCAGCTTGATGAATGGATTTTGTTTGGCTAATTGTTTGGACTTCATGGTACTTACACAGCTACCAAGATTATGAGAAAGTTTTATTTTTTCTTCTTAAGACCCATGGATCTCATTTCCCTTACCTTAAAACAGCCTCCAATGAGGCACTGCTGGGAAGAATGAGTAAAGAGAGGCTGCTAAAATCTCAGGGCTAGGACGAATGGAGACCTTACTGGCACCCATTCGAGCAAATTGATGATCAACGGGATGACAGTGATACAGTGATACAGTGAAGACCGATGCTGGTCAACCTGGTCTCTATCCTGGTCAACATTAATAGCCTAGGTTGAGAATAACCTAACATTTTGGGCTAAGTTTAATATAACTTATGTTTTCTCATTATAGAGAGGTAACTATTTGCTTCAATGTTTACTTTAAGAATTCTATAGAAACTATAGTTACTTTGTCATTTTAAGCCTTACTTCGCAATTTTTATCATTGCTATTAGTTGTGGGGGATCATGCTTGAGATGTTCGCAAGAACCATCTTTTTTTGTGGTACTCAGGGAGTGCCAGAGTCACACCTGATAGTTCTTAGAGGGCAATGCAGTACTGGGGATAGAATTCAAGGTCCTCTCACATGTAAAGCTTGTGTTCTACCACTAGAGATGCATCCCTGTCCTGGATTTTACACATAGGCAAATCTACTAATTTGGAGACCTATGTTCTTATATTAGATGTTCCATCACATCTCACTGAGCCAAGAGTTCTTTATAGTATAGAAAGAGAACTGGAATTGTTGGTGATAATATAGAGATACTGGGAATATTGACACTTTTGGTGAGAATATAAAATGATGCTATTTCTATGGTCCATTTCTTTAGGGTTCAACGTTCTCATGTGATGATTGTTCTATCATTTAAAGTATTAATTGAGTAGCCAGAGTGATAATATGGGGGTTTGGCACTTGCCTTTCATGTTGTCTCTAGTTTGACACTTGGCACCACATATGGTTTAACCAAGAACCACCAGGAATGATCTCTGAGCACAGAACTTGGAATAAGTCCTTTGTACAGCTGAGTATGGTTCCCAAACAAAATATATACACAAAAATATATATTACCAAATAAGAATATATACAGGGGCTGGAGCGATAGCACAGCGGGTAGGGCGTTTGCCTTGCACGCAGCTGAACCGGGTTCGATTCCCAGCATCCCATATGGCCCCCTGAGCACCGCCAGGAGTAACTCCTGAGTGCAAAGCCAGGAGGTAACCCCTATGCATTGCTGGGTGTGACCCAAAAAGCAAAATATATATATATATATATATATATATATTTATTGAAGGACTGGAATGATAGTACAGCGGCTAGGGCATTTGCCTTGCACGTGGGTGACCCGGATTCGAATCCTCGATCCCTCTCAGAGAGCCTACCAAGCTCTCACTCCCATGGTAGAGCCCAGCGAGCTACTGGTGGCGTATTCAGTATGCCAAAAACAGTAACAACAAGTCTCACAATGGAGATGTTACTGGTGCCCACTTGAGCAAATTGATGAACAATGGGAGGACAGTGCTACAGTGCTACATATTTATTGAAATAATTTCCATCTAATGGAGATAGGATAAAGGGTTTTCTTTTTCTTTTTGGGTCACACCTGGTAATGCACAAGGGTTACTCCTGGATCTTCACTCAGGAGTCACCCCTGGCGGTGCTCAGGGGACCATATGGGATGCTGGGAATCAAACCCAGGTCGGCCACGTGCAAGGTAAATGCCCTACCCGCTGTGCTATCGCTCCAGCCCCAGGATAAAGGGTTTTAAAATACTAAATTAGAACTACAATATGATTTAGTTATTCCACTTCTGTGTGTATGTTAAAATAATAAAAATCATATTCATTAGTAGTAATTTGCATATCTGTTTATTGCAACATTATTCATGATAGCCAAGAGATTGGAACAACTTAAATGGCCTTCCAAGAATGAATAGGTAAAGAAACATGGCATATGCATACATGTAATGTAACAAGAAGGAAGTTCTGGCATATGCAACAGCAAAGATTAACTTGGAGGATATTATATCACAGCAGGAAATAAGATTCAGAGAAGGACAGGTACTGCATTATTCTCCTTATGTGAGGTATCAAGAATCTTCAAACTCATAGAAGTAACAGTGGACCAGGGATTGGAAATGGAGAGAGACTTATTTAATAGACCTACTTTTTCAAGGATGGGGAAAACTACATTCTAGAAATAAACTCATAACATACTGACTATAGTTAACAAACTTTTGGTACTCTGGAAAATATTAAGAGGGTAGGTTTAATATTAATGTAAAAATTTAAAATAGAGACGTGAGAAAACTTTTACATGTTCACATTTCATATATCTAATCATCAAATTATATACGTTGGTCATATGCAGTTTTTAAAATTCAAAATAAAAATAAATAGGGAATAATGAGGATCAGATTGTATAATTTCTAAGACTACTTCTACCCTCCAAATTCACATAACATATGATTCTGTAATCCTGTTTCTGTGCCAATAGCTATAGGCCAGATTTTCCCCAGACTCCACAAAACTGATCTGCCCTCTGTCATATGGTTATTAAATATTCTTAGAATCGATAAATCTGCATGAAAGTGCTTAACTCTCCTAGACATCTCTCAGTGTCCTCTTTTCATGTCCTATCAGTCCTTCCCTTCTATAGTTCAGCACTAATTGCAACTCCTTCTGATCATTTTTAGGAAAACTTCCCAGAGGCCATTTCTGAGCCACACAGGTGAATGGATTTTCTTTCATCTCAGTCCTATTTTAATATTTGCCCTTTCATCTACCCATGTTCACAAGCTGCACTCCCACACTCTGAGTACATTATTTTTGATGGCTTGTATAACATATTATCACAACATTAGTGACTAAAACAAAGCACATTTTCCTAAAAGTGCTGCAATTTAGAAATCTGATTTCTGCTAAAGTCACTGGACTAAGTCAAGGTATAAATAGGGCTGTTCCTTCCTTCCTTCCTTCCTTCCTTCCTTCCTTCCTTCCTTCCTTCCTTCCTTCCTTCCTTCCTTCCTTCCTTCCTTCCTTCCTTCCTTCCTTCCTTCCTTCCTTCCTTCCTTCCTTCCTTCCTTCCTTCCTTTCTTTCTTTCTTTCTTTCTTTCTTTCTTTCTTTCTTTCTTTCTTTCTCTCTCTTTCTTTCCATTAGGATGGTAACTTTATTAAGGTCTATCTTGCATAGAAGTTCAGAGTAAGGTGAAGCCACATTAGAGGAAGGGTAGGACATACAGGCTATAACTTAGTAATAGCCACAAGGGGCAGAAAGGTCAAAGGGAGGAGAAAATTTTCATGTACCTTCATAATTCAAGAGACAAAGCTAAGGTCCTTAGCCATTGTTGCATTCTGATTTTTGCCCCTCTAGGCCCACCAGCATGAGGAGACATCCAGTTAAAAAATGGAAAAGGAAAGGAGCAGTTTGGGGTTTGAAGTGTTTAAGTTTGCCTCTGATGTCTGTGAAGCACCGCTGGGGGTTACGTCCAATGGCTCATCTCATTAGAACAGGACTATGTTCTTTGTTTAAGTCTCTAGGGAAGTCTTCATTGCGCTTTCCATTCTAGAAACTTCCCTTCTACTTTTGAAGCTAGTAATGGCAGGTGAGTTCTTGCATTTCATCACTCTGACCAAACATTTGTGGTCACCTCTGCTTCGCTGACTGTTTTGTGTTCACGGTCTACTTTCAATGACTTTATTTATTCTCCTTCTCAGAGAACCTGGCAAGCTACTGAGAGTTTCCTGCCCACATGGGAGAGCCTCGCAAACTCCCTATGGTGTATTCATATGCCCAAACCAGTAACAATGATGGATCTCATTCCCCTGACCCTGAAAGAACCTCTAATGTGGCACCATTGGAAAGGACATGTAGAGAGAGGCTTCTAAAATCTCAGGGCTAGGACGAATAGAGACTGAGACCACTTGAGAAATCCAACGATCAATGGGATGATGATGATGATGATGATGATGATTTATTTTTTTAAAGAGAAAATGAACAGGTGCTAAATATTTTATTCCACAAATTAACTGACTAATGAAAGAACAAGGTAGATGTCATGAAATTGGTTCAAAGGAAAATTTGAAGAAATAGACACATTTTAAGTCAGAAACATTGATTTTTAAAATAATTTTTTAAATTTTTAATTAAAATTTTTTAATGAATCACCATGAGGTACAGTTACAAACTTACAAACTTTCATGATTATGTTTCAGTCATACAATGATTGAGTACACATCCCTTCACCAGTGCCCATTCTCCACCACCAATGTTCCCAGTATTTAATGACTTTAGTGAGTATATTAGGTACGCCTGTAAAATTCACAGTGTGAGGTCAGCTGATTAGCAAGTTAAAATTCTGTGTATAACCTTAATTTTTTTTCACTATGTTATCCTAAATGCTTGTAGATTCTAGAGATTACAACATAGATGTGTTTTCTTGAGATTTTTAGTTTTTTTTTTTTTCATAAATGAAGTGATTTTCTAAAACTGTGACTCAACCATCTGGACTTTATACACAGTTTTTTTTTTTTTTTGCTTTTTGGGTCACACCTGGTGATGCACAGGGGTCACTCCTGGCTCATGCACTCAGGAATGTCCCCTGGCGGTGCTCAGGGGACCATATGGGATGCTGGGATTTGAACCTGGGTTGGCCGCGTGCAAGGCAAACGCCCTACCCGCTGTGCTATCGCTCCAACCCCCTATACACAGTTTTTTAAAAAATTATTTATTTATTTTTATTTTATTGAATCACCGTGAGATATAATTACAAGCTTTCTTGTTTCAGTGACAACCACACAATTATCAAACACCCATCCCTCCACCAGTGCACATTCCCCACCACCAAAATCCCCAGTATACCCCCCTTTCCCACCCTCCCCCTGTCTCCGTGGTAGACAATATTCCCCATACTCTCTCTTTACTTTTGGGCATTATGTTTGTGATACAGATATTGAGAGGTTATCATGTTTGGTCCTTTATCTACTTTTAGCACACATCTCCCATTCCGATCGATTCCTCCAACCATCATTTTCTTAGTGACTCCTTCTCTATTCCAGCTGCCTTCTCCCCAACCCCACTCATGAGGCAGGCTTCTAACTATGGAACAATCTTCCTGAGCCTTGTATCTACTGTCCTTTGGTGTCAGTCTCATGTTATGTTATTCTATACTCCACAAATGAGTGCAGTCCTTCTTTATCTGTTCCTCTCTTTCTGACTCATTTCACTTAGCATGATACTCTCCATGTCTATCCACTTACAAGCAAATTTCATAACTTTATCTCTCCTAACAGCTGCATAGTATTCCATTGTATAGATGTACCAAAGTTTCTTCACTTGATCTTAACCAAAAGGCCGAGAAGTGATGTACCAAAGTTTCTTTAACCAGTCGTCTATTCTCGACACGGGTTGTTTCCAGATTTTGGCTATTGTGATAATGCTGCAATGAATATATAGGTGTAGATGTCATTTCTACTGTGCTTTTTTGCACTTTTGGAATATATTACCAAAGTGGTATTGCAGGGACTTGTCCAGCCTTTCTGGAAAACAGTCCTTCAAAAACTAGAAATTGAACTTTCTAAACAGTTTTATCAACATCCAAACACCCTCATAAGATCAAATAGTGAAGAAGGTTGAAGGATTCAACAGTGATACTGGCTTACAGTTGCTGGAAATTTCCAGTTGGTGATAAAATGTTTAAAAACTTTTCCCAGGCAGCTGAGATAGAGAAGGAACTATCAAGTAAAGGATGATTGGAGGGCTTGCTTGGGATGGGAGATGTGTGCTGAAAGTTGACTATATGATGGCCACTTAATACCTATATTGCAAACCATAACACCCAAAAGGAGAGAGAGAGCGAGAAACAGGTGAGAGCGAGTAAAAGGGAATGTGCCTGCCACAGAGGTGGGGGTGGGGGGAGTGCATTGTGGGGGGTGGCGGGAGGGATACTGGGAACATTGGTGGTGGAGAATGGGCACTGGTAGAGGGATGGGTACTCGATCACTGTATGACTGGAACATAATCAAGAAAGTTCTGTAACTGTATCTCACAGTGATTCATTAAAAAAAGTAAACTAAATACTTTTAAGTATAAAAAAAACAAACTTTTTCCATATTCCCTATTATTCCTACCAAACACACTTCTGCCTTGTTTTCAACCCATCTACTCCCTCCTAAAAAATAGAGTTTATTTGAACAGCCTGTCTCTCAAGTGGCATTAGAGATTGCAGTCCTCGTTAGTTAATTAAAAATATTTCTTTGTGTATTTTTGTGTTTATTACACTTGATGTTTAATTTTCTCCTCCCTACTGCTAAGTAGAAGAGTGCTAAATAGGCATGACTCCAAATGATTCACTACAGGATGAAACATGAATAGTGGAAAAATATTAACACATTGAACCTGGGGTGATGGCAAAGGGGTCAGAGACACACGTGCAGGACTCTGGCTTGATCCCTAGCATCATACATACCCCCCACTCCCACTGCCCCTCCCAGCACTGCTGAATGTGGTCCCGGTGGCCTCAAACCCTGCTTGGATAATCCTGATGCTTTCTGATGGTCCCTGCCAATGCAGGAGACCTGTGTGTGGCACTGCTTCTTTGGGCATTGAATCATCCCAAACTGGGTCAATGTTCCTAGTACTGTTGGGAATAGATACGGGACCCCCTAAGTACTATTTGGGAAGGCCCCCAGCAGTGCCAAAAAACATCATCACCACAGTCTTTCCTTCCTCCTGACTGAGTGATTTCCATTGGCCTTAATTTTGAGATTTGCGAGACAGCTCCATAGTTTTCATGTTGTTTATCCTGCATTTACATTGTGGACCAGCACCTGCCTGCAGGTAGTCCACAGACTGGCAGTTAGAACCACTATGGTAGACCAGTGGTTTCCAAATTTTCTATGCCTCTGGTCTGCCACTCTTGTTGGACGAGAGTTAAAGACCACTGCTCTGTGTTAATGGGGGTTTTATATGCAAGAAACACCTTTAATTCCCTGTCAATAACAAAGATTCCAATGGAAGAAAAATAATTACTGAAAAAATCTTGGGTGGGCCCCAGAATAGTCTTCCTTTCTTTAAAATACTGGCTATTCATTGCCTCCTGATGAGAAGAGGCTTTGGCATCAGAATAGTCCAAATCTAACTTGAATTATGGTTGGATGAGTCCAAATCATTTACTACCACCTTGGAAAATTTCCTTAATCTAACAAATCCTGAACTACCTCATCTTTAAAATGAGGCTAATGTAATTTTCTCCATATGTTTGGTGCAAAGATTCAATGAAATAACATTGTCTGACAACATTTTTCTTTTCCTCCTTTTCTCCTGGGTACATGAAGACCACTTAAAAATTAACTCATATCTTACACCACTTGCTAGAAATAGCATGGCTATAAATAGCAACTCTTATGGCTATAATGTAAGTTACCTCATCTCCCTACCAAAATGTCCAGGACACGCAGTGTCCTTATGTTACCTTCAGCCCACCTAATCAGTCTCATCATCTCTTCCCTCCTCCAAGGCCTCCTTCCTTGGCATTCTCATTTCTGTTCCAGGGCTAAGGGTTTGCCATCATTCGAAACTTTCCATTCCCTTATTCTGCTTCTCTAAATATCTGGTATTTGTCCTTCTTTATCTGACTTGCTTTATTTAATGTGAAAACTTCTAGTTCCCACCTAGTTGCAGGGAACTGCATGATTTCATCTTTTCTTGTGATTAATAATATTTCATTGTAAAACTACCTTATCTATTCATCTGTTGTTGGACATTTGGGTTGTTTACATAGCCTGGCTTTTGTACTAAGGGCTGTGATGAACATGTAGGTGTGCAACATGTATCATCACTGTCATCCTGTTGCTCATTGCTTTGCTCAAGTGAGCATCAGTAACATCTCCATTGTGAGCCTTGTTACTGTTTTTGGCATATTGAATATGCCATGGGTAGCTACTCTCAGTAGCTTGCGGGTCTCTCCGAGAGGGGCAGAAGAATCAATCCCGGGTCAGCTGTGTGCAAGTCAAATGCCCTACCCGCTGTGCTATCGCTCCAGCCTACAAATATATACATAACATATACATATATATGTTGGGTTAACCCGTCGATGCACGGGGGTCACTCCTAGCTCATGCACTCAGGAATTATTTCTGGCAGTGATGGGGGGACCATGTGGGATGCTGGGAATTGAACCTGGGTTGGCCACGTGCAAGGCAAATGCCCTACCCACTGTGCTATCACTCCAGCACCATGCAACATATTTTTAAATGAATATTTTGTGTTTGGGGGGTAGATCCCAAGAAGTGGAATTGTTAAGAGTACATTTCTTACCCTTCCTTATTCTTAAGTGTTGGTATTGATCAAAGTGTTGCTTTGATCCTAATAGATCCTAATAAATGCAGGTGGGTCATTCAAATAGCTGTATGGTTCTCTACTCCTTCTTTTACTAAGAGCAAACTGAATACCTAGGGTGACCTTGTATTCCCTCTTTTTGCATCCTCTGTCAGCCTGAGAACTTGAATAACTATGTGAAGGAGTCATGCCACATTACCTACCACCATCTGAGCTGTGATGTCAAGCAGAAATAAATTTCTATTGTTTTAAAACACTCAGTTCTTAGAATGGCATGTAGATTATCTTATCACACTTATCAGTGGACCTCATATGTGATATTCAGTGCCCTATGCTGAATATCACATAAACTCTGTTACTTTCTGGAGGAATGTTTATGGTACCTTCTCTTTTTATAGTACCCCTTTTTTTGATTTTTTTGTTTTACTAAGTTCTTGAAATTCACTACTGGCTCAAAATCTAAGTTCTCTAATTTCTCGCCCACACTAGAAGAACAAACAGACCTTGTCTTTGTTTCTTTTTTTCCTAAGATCTTAAGCTGTGAAGTCAAGTTATTTATGTGGGCCCCTTCCTCCTTCCTGATAAAAGCTGGCAGACCTGTAAACTTTCCCCTTAACATTGCTCTAGCTATGTCCCACAGGTCCTAGTAGCTCATGTCCTCATTCTCATTTGTTTCCAGGACTCTTTTGATTTCTTCTTTGACTTACTCTCTAGCCCACTGGTTGGTGAGAACCACCACTGAACCCACTGAACACAGCATTGAGCTGTTTAATTGCTAGTTGTTTGATTTGATTCCCTATTTTGGTGTGTGATTAACTTCTATGTTCAGTGCATCATGGTCTGAAAAGATAGTTGATACAATTTCTATCTTCTTGATTCTATTGATGTATGTTTTGTGGCCCAGCATGTGGTCTATCTTGGAAAATGTTTTATGTGCACTGGAAAAGAATATGTATTTGGCTTTTGGGGGATGAAAAGCCCTGTAGACATCTATTAGCCTTCTCTCTTTCATTTCTTCCTTCAGAGCCAGTACTTACTTGCTGAGTTTTAGTCTTGTTGATCTATCAAGAGGTGACAAGGTGGTGTTGAAGTCTCCGACTACTATTGTGTTGCTACCAATGTCTTCCTTGAAGTCTATTAGCAGTTGTTTTAATATTTTGCTGGCCCCTCATTGGATGTGTATATATTTAAGCATGTGATTTCTTTCTGATGTACATATCCCTTAATTACTGAAAAAAAAAAGCCTTTACTGTCCATTCTAATCTTCAGCCTGAAATCTGTATTGTCAGATAACTAGTATGGCCACCCTTACTTTTTTTGAGGGAGTTGTTTGCTTGAAGAAATGTTTCCATCCTTGGTCTTTGAGTCTGTGTTTGCTTTGACTGTTTCAAATGTGTTTCTTTTAGGCAGCAGAGTGTTGGATTCAATTTTTTAGTCCATCTTGTCACTGTGTCTCTTTTTTCCAATTTTGATATATTTTATTTTCATAAAATAGTTCACAATAGATCATTGCAGGTGATATTCAAACACCAATCCCACCACCGAGCACTTTCTACCACAATAAGAGGGAAGTATGTAAAGCTTGTTGTGTTTCATTCTGGAGCCATTTAAGCTTGTACATAAAAGAACCCAAGCAAGTATGCTAAAACCAAACAAATGTGTGCTACCTTTGGTACATAGATGAGCTAGAGTAAAAGAGGTGCAGGACATTCTGTGGCACTCTCTTCCTGGAGCTTTAGTTTATAGTCTCTAACTATTGGCCTTTTGATGAGATTACATGGCACCAGGGCAGTTTGTGGGTGTGACTGCCAAGCTGTAGGATAACATAACCTCAGGTAGTTTAGGTTTATTGGGTTACTCCTTGTTACAGTGCTCCTATTCCTCTTTGTTTATTTGTAGCTTCTTTCTTAGTGTTCTGTTGACTTGTAAATAATGTTTTTCTCTTCATCTTGAGTCCTTTGAATAGTTTATTCAGAGCAAGTCCTTTTTGTATGGACACAGGAAGACTTAACAAATGTTATGCTTTTGTAACCTGGGAGTCATTTGACTCTACATGATATTTTCCTCCTGGGCATCTGTTCTCTTGACCTAAGCCTCAGCTGCCCTTACTTCCTAGCATCCCCAAAGCAGGGTCCCCACGAGGGACGAGACGGACCCAGGGCAAGCGGTGATTTGTGTGCTACCCTGGCATCAAGATGGGCCTGGCCAATGTGCCTAATGCTTAACTGTAAGTTAAGAGCTTGACCATGGACAAATGTTGTCATGATCCAAACAGTGATAACTAGATTTGGACCCTGCTAGGGGGAGGAATGATTAATCTGGCCTGAGTGCTGTGGTCTGAGCCTGTGGTAAGATGTTGCCAGGAGAGCTGTCTTACAAACCTCAATGTATCTCTTGCTTTGTCCATACAAAAATAACTAGTATTAAGATGTTAATAAGTGTTTGGCTAAGGAAAAGAAAAAAACCTTAAGAGTCAGGAAGGGCTTTGGAATGCCCTGCCCTCAGGAAGGGCTTTATTATGTTGATTTTGCTACCTGGCGGTGTGTAACCTAGGGGCAAGGGTGAGAGAGGAAAAAGGGAGGAGAGAGATGGAAGGAGGTGGCAGTTGATCCAGAGAGAGGATGGAGCTGGGAGTGCAGGAGATGAGAAAGATGGAAGATTGAATAAACGGTAACTAATCAGCAACCAGCTTGGTCCTCGTTCTTTCTTCGCCTGTCCTTGGCCAACGGCTGTCCCGATCCAGCCCATACACAGCAGTTCCAGAGCACCGAACGCAGGCGGTGAGACAGAGCCGCCTGGAGAGCCTGCGAGTGCACACGCCCCTCGGCGAGCATTAGTTTTTTACACCAAGCTACTGGAAAACTGGGGACCTATGGGGAGGAGGCTCAGTCCCAATCCAATGGGTCCTGCATACCTAGATTCCTCTGCTGGTTCCCTCTTGGGTGAGGCTCATCTGAGCATGTGGAGAGTGGCCGTGAGCAGGTGATGGTTGGGTTCTGGAGGTTTTCAGCTGCTGGGGTTCTGCTTGGGGAAATTGAGGGAAACTCAATCCACCCCTCTCCAAGGTGCCCCAGCGAAGACACCCTGGAGTGGGATCAAGACATTCTGCGGTGCTCTTTTCGGGGAGCTTTAGTTTCCACTCTGTGCCTCTTAGTTGGTGCATTTAGACCATTGACATTGAGAAAGATTATTGTCAAAGGGTTTTACGTCACCTTTCTGTAAAAGGTTGTTGTGCTTGTGGGGTTTGTCTTGTCGTACAGTAGCCCCTTCAGTCCTTCTTTTAAGGTTGGTTTTTGAATCTATGAAGTGTTTGAGCTGTTATTTTTCCATGAAGTAGTTTATAGTTCCTTTGAGTCTGAGTTAGTCTAGCTGGATATAGTATCCTTGGTGAATTGTTCATTTCAATGAATTTTTTCACTATATCCCAACACAGTCTTTGGGATTGAATAGTTTCCTCTGATAAGTCTGCTGTAAATCTAAGGGATGCTTCTTTGTATATGATTTCCTTCTTTGACCTTGCTGCTTACAGTATTGTGTTTCTATCTATGGTATTTGTCGTTCTGATTACAATATGTCTTGGAGTCTTTTTATTAGGGTCTCTTTTAGCTGGTACCTTTCAGACTTCTTGGATCTGGATGCCTGCATTCTCCAGCTCTGGGAACTTCTCCGCAATGATATCTTTAACTGTTACTACTTCATTGGGGTTGCCTCTCTGTCCTGGTACTCTGATGATTCTTATGTTATTCCTCTTGAATTCATGCCATACATCTCTTACTCACCTTGAGCAATTTTGAGGTCTTTTCCCATCTTCTGTTGTTGCCTGTATGCTTTCTGCATCTCATCTTCAAGCTCACTGGTTCTGTCTTTGGTTGTTGTCATTCTACTGTTGAGGGCACCCACTGAGTTTTTAATTTCATCTACCAATTTTTGGTATTATTGACACTTCTGTTTGTAGCTTTATTATTTCTGCTCTCATTTTCCCTGTAGTTTATTGGCGTTCATTCTACTGTTTCTTTCATATCCTCCTCTATTTTACTGGATATCCATCCCACTGTTTCTTTGAGTTCTTTGAACATCCTCACCATTTCATCTCTGAATTCTTTATCAGAGAGATTTTGTATGTGGGTATTCCCTGCTTAGGCTTTAGAGCTCTTTTCTTCATCCACTCCTTGTGGTGGGTATCTACGCTGTTTCCCCATATTGCTGTAGAAGAATGGAGGTGGATGCCACCAGTTCATGCCTGGAAGTGTACCCCTCTCACTTCCATGGAGGATTCTGGATGAGCTTGGTCGATGGTGATCTCCTCTTTCCCCTTCAAGGATATTAATTTCCTCTTTAGTGCTCCTGTTACTTATGTGGGGCCTCTAATGCAGCTTCAGGGTAAGTGTTCATTTAGATAGGGTTTGTACAGATTCTTGTGTCCACTATTATATTGGTGAATTTTGGGAGTATTTTGATTGAAATGGCTAGTGGACTATTGGTCTAATGTGTTTGGGGTAGCCAGGCTGCCCTTGTAAGCTATGTAGTGGAGGCTGAGATATGAGTCCAATGCACTGTGAAAGAGGAAATTAACTGGTGGCTGTGCAGCAGCCCAGCTGCCCCGGAGGCCACCCTCCCCCACCCCCGTCATGATGTACCTGTGGGGGAGGGGCCTGCATTGGTGCTGGACCTGGGTTATAGTTTACTTCTGGCACATGCCTAAAACTGCAGGAGTCCCCTCTTGCCAAGGTGCTTATTTGGGCACCTTAGCTAAGGAACAGTCTTCTATCTTACTCACTTTTATGTTTTTCTAAAGTATTAGCCTCCATAAAGTTTGTGTGAATTTCCTCCAAAACATTCTATAAACCTTTGCTGAAAGTTTATAGAACTTCAAGGAGTTGGATATTTAAAAATTGGTGCTCTTTGAAGTATTTATTTCACCTACTTCTGTATTTACTTGACTTAATTTCCTTATCCATCGGCCTTTTTATACTCCCCCAATTTCCAAATCAGACATTTTTATTTTGCAGTAAAGTTCAGTTTTTGAGTAATCCTAGACTATTTAAGCTATCCTCTGACAGTCTTTTTTTCTTCTCTCCCTCTATCTCTCTCTCCCTCTTTTTTACACACAAATTTATTGAAGCATCAAAATAAATTTTGATCTCTAATTCAGATCAGTAACATCAAAAGACTCTGGAAGTCCTGTGGTTACTGGTGCTATTTTATAGTACTGGCCTCTATGTACATGTCAGCAAAAACCAGGTGCTTAGCTCTTTTTTTTAAAAAAAACAAAAACAGCAAAACAGTAGAAACATCACTTCTCATTGGATTCATCTGATGAAATATATGGAGAATTTAGAATTTGGTTAGCTTGAGTATAATCATAGATGATAAGCTTTAATGATAATCAAGCAGAGTTAAAATTCTTCACTCAAAAATGGAGCCAACTTAACTAAATATGACTGAGTAGTTTTGGTATCTTCTCTCTTGCACAGTCCATATTTTTTCCTCTCCCTTTTTTTTTGTATCTTATGCTATTCTTTTTTTTTTATATGAGAACATTTTCTGTCTTATTATTTTTTTTTCTTTTATTAGTTCACCATGTGGAAAGTTACAAAGCTTTCAGGTTTAAGTCTCAGTTATACAATGCTCAAACACCCATCCCTTCACCAGTGCACACATTCCACCACCAAGAATCATAATATACCTCCCCCCTTCCCCCCACCTCCCCAGCCCCCCACCCCGCATGTGTAACTGGTAAATTTCACTTTACTTTCACTTTACTTTGATTACATTCAATATTTCAATTAAAAAATTCACTATTATTGATTTGGAGTTTCTCCCCCCTAAAGTGGATCTGCTGAAAAGAAAGCATTTGGTAATTTGTTTTCCATTGCTGAGAATGAAGAGATATGAGGTCCGGAGGCCGCACTAGCAGCAGTTATGCTATTCTTGTTATTAGACTTTTTCCTTTGAATAGGACATTTCTTATTATTTACAACAAAAATTTCAGTCTCCTGCTTAAAATATAGAGACAATCACTAGGGTTCAGAAGGGACTATGTTCCTCTTTCATTGTGCAAAACACATCTGTTCCTTGTTACCCCAGTAATATTCTCAGTTTTTTTTGGGGGGAAGGTTCATCTGCAGACCTATTGATGGATGGGCTGGTTATGGATAATTCATTTACTATCTGAATTTGGTTGAAATACTGGTTCAAACTGGGCAGTAGCACAATCACTGCTAGATTTCCCCTTCATGCTATATATCCTTTTGGTCCAGAGGAGGTCAATTTAATTATTTATCTACCTTGTAATCACATTCACAGAGCCTACACCAGTAAATGATGGATATAAAGTTACAACATAATTACATCAAAACTTTTGTTCTGTTATAAAAGGAATCAAAGGAAAACTTCAATGCAGAGATTTTCATTTATTTCGGAATTCAAGAACAGCCTGCCTTAAAGGCAAGTGTGTGGTTTTGAGGGCTTGCAACATTGTTCCCATTCCAATAAAGATAAGACTAAATTACAACAAAAATCAAAGTGATTGCCCTGTTCAAACCAGGTAATTTCCCCCCCCATGTTTATAACAAAGTTAATTTATTTATGATAGAATCATTTGATCTCTGTGGGTTGCTTGTCTAAATTCTGGTCTAGTTAAAAGAAACACCAGAAGTTCTTTAATCTGATGCAACTAGGGCAGTACTTAAAATGGTTAATTGAAGAAGCTGGTTAAAACAGGGAATTACCTTTAAAAGACATCTTAAAGATTTTACCTACCCAATGAACATAAAAATGTATCTACCAATAGACCCATTGTCTTTTATTTTATAGACCCATGTCTGTATTTTGTAGAGCCACTGTCCTTATTTTGAGCATGGGTCTCTGATGAAAGAGCTGCATAATTTTTTCTTGTGCCGTTGACCACTATAACTCATTTACCACGAGTTCTCGTTGGGCTTTTGTGAATTAAGAGGCTACTGATGGAGAAACAGCTGTCTGAGCAAACCTTCTACATTTCTATAGGTGTTTATAACTCTATTTTGATGGTCTCACTCACATCTGACCAGACGACATATTTTTTAGTGAATCATGTTTAACATATTTTTTTCTAAACTGTTCTCTATGGTTTAAAAAGAAACCACAACTCCATATTTACCTATTATTGACTTTTATGGTATCTCATTAAATTATGCTATTAAGCAGTTAAACAATTTTAAGAGGTATAAGCAGTAGTGAGAACAAACATGACTGATCTTGGCAAGTACCCAACTTAGCCAGCGGTGAGAAGACTAAAGAGTGGGTCTCTGAGGTCTAGTTAAAAGTCCCTTTTTTCATATATAAAAATGAATTTATTTATAATGGAATCATTTGACCCTTCTGGGTTGCCCTGGACTTCAGCTCTAACTTCAGCTGGAATATTTTACAGGGTGGAGAGTCAGCTTTGAGTAGTCTGGTAAATTGGTTAAGTGGAGGTAGGTTAAAAGAGTTCAAAGGTACTTCTCAGTTCCCTTTGAAATAGTTTACAGGGACATTTGAATAATATTTTGAGTAATTTCAATTAAGGTGTAAAATACATACTTTTTAAAAATTTTATTCTTTTTATTGAATCACCATGTTGAAAGTTACAAAGCTTTCAGGCTTAAGTCTCAGTTACATAATGCTCGAACACCCATCCCTTCATCAGTGCATATATTCCACCACCAAGAACCACAGTAAACCTCCCACCCACCCACCCCCCGCCCCCAAGCCCCCGACCCTGCCTGTGTAGTTGGTAAATTTTGCTTTACTTTCTCTTTACTTTGATTACATACAAACAAAAAAACCTCATTATTATTGTTTGGAGTTTTCCCCCCCAGAGTCAGACCTGCTGGAAAAGAAGCATTTGATAATTTGTTTTCTATTGCTGTGAATGAGGAGAATGAGGTCGTGTGGCCACAGTGGGGGCCGTGAGGTTCTAGATTTCTGTATTTTAGTATTACAATGAATAAGTCCAGAGGGCTTTCTGCCAGAGGTTGCATCATTGCTAGCTCGTACCTCTCTGCTACTTTATATACCACAAATGAGTGCAATCTTTCTGTGTCTGTCTTTCTTTCTGACTCATTTCACTCAACATGATACTTTCCATGTTGATCCACTTATATGCAAAGTTCATGACTTCATGCTTTCTAACAGCTGCATAGTATTCCATTGTGTAGATGTACCAAAGTTTTTTTAGCCAGTCATCTGTTCTCGGGCATTCGGGTTTTTTCCAGATTCTGGCTATTGTAAACTGTGCTGCGATAAACATACAGGTGCAGATGTCATTTTGACTATATATTTTTGCTTCTTTGGGGTATATTCCCAGGAGCGGTATTGCTGGGTCAAATGGAAGCTCAATTTCTAATTTTTTGAGAATCGACCATATTGTTTTCCAAAAGGGTTGAACCAGTCGACATTCCCACCAGCAGTGTAGGAGGGTTCTTTTCTCCCCACATCCACGCCAACAGCGGTTGTTTTTGTTCTTTGGGATGTGAGCCAGTCTCTGTGGTGTGAGGTGGTATCTCATAGTTGTTTTGATCTGCATCTCCCTGATGATTAGTGATGAAGAGCATTTTTTCATGTGCCTTTTAGCCATTCGTATTTCTTCCTTGAGAAAGTTTCTGTTCAATTCTTCGCCCCATTTTTTTATGGGGTTGGATGTTTTCTTTTTGTACAGGTCAACCAGTGCTTTATATACCCTTGTTATCAATCCTTTATTGGATGGGTATTGGGTGAATATCCTTTCCCATTCTGTAGATTGCCTTTGAATTCTGGTCACTGTGTCTTTTGCGGTGCAGAAGCTTTTTAGTTTAATATAGTCCCATTTGTTTATCTCTGTTTCTACTTGATTACTTAGTTCCGTGTCATCTTTGAAGACACCTTTAGCTTCAATATCGTGAAGGATTTTGCTGACCTTGTCTTCGATGTACCTTATGGATTGTGGTCAGATGTTGAGGTCTTTAATCCATTTTGATCTGACTTTTGTGCATGGTGTTAGGTCGATGTCTAAGCCCATTTATTTGCATGTGGCTGTCCAGTTATGCCAGCACCATTTGTTGAAAAGGCTTTCCTTGTTCCATTTAACATTTCTTGCCCCCTTATCAAAGATTAGATGATCATATATTTGTGGTTGCATGTAGGGATATTCCACCCTGTTCCATTGATCAGCAGCTCTGCCTTTGTTCCAGTACCATGCTGTTTTAATTGTTACTGCTTTGTAGTAAAGTTTGAAGTTGGGGAGGGTGATGCTTCCCATCGTCTTTTCCCCAAGAATCGCTTTAGCTATTCGTGGGTGTTTATTGTTCCATATGAATTTCAGGAGTGTTTGATCAATTTCTTTGAAGAATTTCATGGGTATCCTTATAGGGATTGCATTGAATCTGTATAGTGCTTTGGGGAGTATTGCCATTTTGACAATGTTAAGTCTTCCTATCCATGAGCAAGGAATATGTTTCCATTTCCTCGTGTCCTCTTTTATTTCATTGAGTAGCGTTTTGTAGTTTTCCTTGTAGAGATCCTTTACTTCCTTAGTTAGGCTGATTCCTAGGTACTTGATCTTCTGGTGCACCATTGTGAATGGGATTTTTCTTTAAATGTCACTTTCCTCTGACTCGCTATTTGCGTATAGTAAGGCCATGGATTTTTGGGTATTGATAAAATACATACTTTTGCAGAAACCCCAAGCCTATTAATTTGGAAATTTTATCTTTTACTTTGGGGAAGCATGGCTATTCATGACAGTAATTCCATTGATTTCACTTAAACAAAATCCTCAGTGTTATATTTGGTTCTTTTCCACATCAGTTCTCAGTAGCTAATCAATGAACACTATTGGCTATATTGTCAAAAACATTACATATCTGATCAACATCTACTACATTCACTACTACCATCCATATTCCAGAAAACTATTATGTCTTATTTTTATACCCAAAGGAGCCTTCAAAATGGATGGTTCTTATAAGACTAGGTATTTGTTCTCCTTGTGACTGCCTTTTCTTTAGATGGTACTCCTTCACATGATTATCAGAGTTATCCTGTCAAAATATAAATCAGATCATGCAATCCTTTTCAAATCATTCTCCAAAGCTTTTTTTTTTTTTTTTGGTTTTTGGGTCACACCTGACGATGCACAGGGGT
Source organism: Sorex araneus (assembly GCF_027595985.1). Lineage (NCBI taxonomy): Eukaryota > Metazoa > Chordata > Mammalia > Eulipotyphla > Soricidae > Sorex > Sorex araneus. The sequence goes on from NC_073311.1 coordinate 14,777,263, forward strand.
TACTCCTGGCTCTTCACTCAGGAATTACCCCTGGCGGTGTTCAGGGGACCATATGGGATGCTGGGATTAGAACCCGGGTTTGCTGCGTGCAAGGCAAACGCCCTACCTGCTGTGCTATTGCTCCAGCCCCCAAAGCTCTTAAGTTAACAGAAAAGCTAAAATTTTTACATTTCTCCCAAAGAATAAACCCAACTTGAGTCCATCCCCTTATCTCTATATCATCTTTGAATTTTCTTGTCTCATGTTTCTCCCAAAATGCCCAGTCCTCAATGTTCCTTGAAAATGTTAATCATTCCCCTTACTTCAGGGCCTTTGTACTGTGCAAGTGCAAAGCCACTGAATGCTTAAAAAGTTTCTGCTCTAGATATCAACATCTCTTTCACTCCTACTTCTTTCATGTCTTTGCACAAATGCTATAACATCAGAGAAGCTTTAATTATTTAATATTCTCATTCCATTGTCTTCCCAAAATGTGTCTCCCTCTCAGTCCTTTTCCTGTTTTCTACCATTTGTGTTTTCATAGTACTTATTACTATACATATTTTAAATTTATTTTTGTATTTTTTTCCTTTTTTTTTTTTTTTGGCAGTGGGTAGAGGTTGTCTCACCTACTGGTGCTCAGGGTATAATTATTCCTGGTTCTGAGCTCAGGGATCAATCTTGGTCATGAAGCAGGGATAGAACCTGGGACAGCTGCACAAGAAGCAAGTGCTTTTTTTAAAAAAAAAACAAAACAAAAACAAAGACAACTCTACAATCATCAATCTGATCCATATTTTTGAGTTTTCTTTTCCTTTTTTCTTTTTTTTGCCACATCTGGCAAATGCAGGGGCTATTCCCATCTCTGCACTCAGGAATTACCCGTGGCAGTGCTTAGGGGACTGTATGGAATGCTGGAGATCAAATCTGAGTCAGTCACGTGCCAGGTGAGAGCCCTACCCCAATACGCTATATCTCTAGCCCCTAGCGTTGGGTTTTCATTACTAAAATGAAATATCTATTTTTACATCCTTCTGAGATTTCCCTCCTTGTTACTCAAATGCCTCTAGTTTCTAGAAGAATGCTTGGCATATAGTAAACTTTTAATACATATATTTTGAGTGAAAATAATTGAATTTCACAGTTTCATTAATATCTCATAATGGGCAGAAAGATGATTCTTTTGCTTGGTAGTAATTGCATTAACTCTTAGGAAACTTGAACTTTTGTAATTGTTTATAGCTTATAATCTCTGCCTTGCACGCGGCTGACTTGGGTTCAATTTCTTCATCCTTCACGGAGAACCCAGCAAGCTACCGAGAGTATCCCGCCCGCATGGCAGAGCCTGGCAAGCTACCCGTGGTGTATTTGATATGCCAAACACAGTAACAAGTCTCACAATGGAAACGTTACTGGTGCCCGTTCAAGCAAATTGATGAATAACAGAACGACAGTGCGGCAATTATTTTTATAATTTGGACATTGATAAATGAATTATTAAAATACATACGGAATATAATAACTGAAACTGTTTATTTTCAAGTTATATTAATTTTCATAGTTTTATAATTTTTAATCCATATTACTGGAGCGATAGCCCAGCGGTAGGGTGTTCGCCTTGCACGTGGCCGATGACCTGGGTTCGATTCCTCTGCCCCTCTCGAGAGCCCGGCAAGCAACCGGGAGTATCTCACACACACGGCAGAGCCTGGCAAGCTACCTGTGGTGTATTAAACATGCCAAAAACAGTAACAAACAAGTCTAACAATGGAGACTTGTGCCCGCTTGAGCAAATCGATGAGCAACAGGATGACAGTGACAGTGATTTTTTTCTGGGAAAAATATCACCTCTATTATTTGTTCCCTTTCTTTTGTGAAATGACTGGCTTTGCAATATCAGCAAAATGGCCTCAGTTGGAGAAATAATTAAGTTTAATTCTCTTCTCGGTTTTGAAGTGATTAAAATTGATAATAGGTAGGATGTTTCTTTCATATGTTATTTCTCCAGCTTTATAATGTTATGTTCAAGCCAGTTTATTTTTCTAAGCCTTCCCTTTCCTCCACCCCCCCCACCTCCTCTGAGGGCAAAGTAAATCGCTTTACCTGGCAGAAACAAGCCAGCAGCAACCTGCAAAATCTTTGAGAAAGCTTATCCATTGTTATTAATTTTGGGAGATTCATGGAACCCTGTAAAAGATATAAAGTGTCAGTGCTTGGAAGCTGATGCTGATGGCTTTTTATTTCTCTTCCCTTTCACAGGCGAGGGTAGTAGGTGGGCATATTTCCTTAGTTTTAATGATGGTGACACATAATCAGAGATAGTCATTTTTTTCTAGCTCTAATGGGAGGGAGTGACTGCTCATCCAAAAAGTAGAGCCCGGTCTGCTGGAAGAATTATATGGATCTAGATGAAAAAAATTGGCGAATCCCCTAGCATATATCAATAAGTTTGGTTTCTTGTGTATCATATATAAAATTCTTTTGATTTCTTTTACTTTACAAAAGTTGATTGAAGGAGTGGTTTAAAGGAGCTGAATATGTTCCTGCAACTCCCAGCAACTATTATGTTTTCTTCCATATGCCAGGCTGAGGACAACTATCAATTAAAAAGTATAGGATTATGATCTGTACTTACACTCATTTATCACATGCATTTGTAAAGTCCCAAAGGAAGTGTTGGACAAAGTTTTCTAAAAGTTTACAAATAGCTTTTTGAAACTTCATTGTTTTCATTCATATTGTAATATTTAGAAATGTGTATTTTAACTGCAAATTTTATACATTAAAGACAAATATTATTTTATTCATGATGTGTGTGTTAAAAAAATCTAAATGAATTGAATAAAACAAAAGCTTTTAGATTATAAGACCAATTAATGTTTGCCAGAAGAAAAAGGGGAAGAAGTATTTGTAAGTTTGAACCAAAAGGTCTATTGTCCAGTAAAAGATAAAATCTAAAATTTTTCAGTGGTGAACTTAATATTTTATATACAAATGTTATAGATAATTCTGTATATAATTCTATAATGTTATAATGAAATAATACTTAAATGAAAAAACTGAAGTACTAAATTTCTTCTGAAATAAATCTTTATTATCCTGTTTCTTTATATTTTCATATTATAAAGAAGGGTTTTTACTTTTTGGTAGAAATTCATATTGTTTCACATGAAAAAAACCCCTGAACTTAAATAGCATCATCTTTAGTTACTGGTATTTGTTTTTGAGAAAAATATTTTATTAGTTGAAGCTTAATGTGGATCCACTGCTGGGTGCATCAGAAACCCACATACTGTCACTGTAAGTCTTATGAGAAAGGCAAGAATTTTATTTATTTATTTGTTTACTTGTTTGTTTAGTTATTTATTTATTTAATTGAATAACCCTGAGCTGCAGTTACAAAACCTTCATGTTTGAGTCTCAGTCATAGAATGATCGAACACCCATCCCTCCACCAGTGCACATTTCCCAGCAACAATGACCCCAGTATCCCGCATCCCCCACCTTTTATGGCAGATAATTCCCCCTTTCTCTCTCTCTACTTATGGGTAATATGGTTTACAATACAGATAATGAGAGACCATCATTTTTGGTCCTTTATCTACTTTCAGCACACATCTCCCATCCTGAGTGATCCCTCCAACCATTACTGACTTAATGATGACTTCTCTATCCCAGCTGCCTTCTTCCCCAGCTCATGAGGCAAGCTACCAACTGTGGAGCAATCTTCCTGGTCCTTGTCTCTACTGCCTTGGGTGTTATTCTCATATTATAATATTTCATTTCACAAATGAGTGCAGTCATTCTATGTCTGTCCCTCTCTTTCTGATCATCCATTTATAAGCAAACTTCATGACTTCATTTTTCCTAACAAGTGCATAGTATTCCATTGCGTAGATGTACCAGAGTTTCTTAAAAACCAGTTATCTGTTCTTGAGCACTTTGGTTGTTTCCAGATTCTGTCTATTGTGAACAGTGCTGCAATGAACATACAGATGCAGATGTCATTTCTAGTGTGCTTTTCTGCACCCTCAGGATGTATTCCCAGAAGTGGTATTGCTGGGTCATATGGAAGCTCAACTTCTAGTTTTTTAAGGAATGCCCATATTGTTTTCCATAAAAGGGTGGGCCAGTCAGAATTCCCACCAGCAGTGAAAGAGTTGCTTTCTCCCCATACCCGCACAAGCACTGGTTGCTTTTGTTCTTTTTGGTGTGAGCCAGTCTCTGTAGGGTGAGATGATACCTCATTGTTATTTTGATTTGCATCTCCATGATGATTAGTGATGTAGAACAATTTTTTATGTGCCTTTTGGCCATTCATATTTTATTTTTGAGAAAGCATCTGTTCATTTATTTTCCCCATTTTTTAAATGGGGTTGGAGGTTTTTTTCTTGTACAATTCTACTAATGTCTTGTATTGGAAAGGAATTATTTTAGTGTGAACTGCAAGGAAGATAGTTACAGTGCTCAGAAACCCCTAGTCCTTATGTTTTAGAAAATATACAGGTAGAAAGAGGGGTTGGAAATATATCACCTATTTCTAGAGCAATAGGAAAAAATTGGGGGATAAGTAGGATGAGGGTCATTAGGTCATCTGGTTTTTCTGGATGACATTTCTATTCATTTCCTTTTAAATCATAACTTGTAAAAACAGGTCCTATGCTCTACCTAATGGTTTTCTCTTGAAGGTAAAAGGTAAGCATGAGAGAGATAATAGGGTGAAAATGGAAGGAGTTTCTGAATGAGTTTCTGCTTGTTGTTCTTGCCTATAAAACAGTTATAACATATCCCACAAAGCATTTCCCACAAAACAGACTGAGAAAGAGTTATTAATTTTTATTTGACCGAATTTGTCAATATCAGATAATTTGTATCTTTAGGCCCATGTCAGGTAGGTTGTCCTGTTCTTTTAGGGCCACATTTTTCTTTTCTTTTTATATATTATATTTTTATTTTATAAAGTAGTTCACAACATTTCATTACATTTAATATTCAAACACCACTCCCACACCATTACACCTTTCCATCACCATAATTCAGATGTTTCCATCCCAAACCCCAAAGTAGAACTGAAATAATGTATTTTGTATTGTTTGTTATAAAAAAAAAACACTGAAAATGCTACCAAAAAATATCCTTAGAGGAAAGAGTGTGGAGATTGTTGTATTTCACCCACGGGCCATTAAGCCCTTCTATAAGAGATCATTTACATGTTGTTAAAGGTTGAGCCTTGTGTGCTTTATATACATGTATATATATATATATAGGACTGGAACAATAGCACAGCAGGTCGGGCATTTGCCTTGCACATGGCCGACCCGGGTTCGATTCCTACATCCCTCTTGAAGATCCCGGCAAGCTTCTAAAAGTATCCTGCCCGAACGGGAGAGCTTGGCAAGTTTCCCGTGGTGTATTCAATATGCCAAAAACAGTAACAACAAGTTTCACAATGGAGATGTTACTGGTGCCTGCTCGAGCAAATCGATGAACAACGGGACTACAGTGTTACAGTGCTATGAATATATATATATATATGTAAAAAATATATATTTCCCTCTAAGACTGGTTGCCTGCTGCTTTGAACTTTATCAAATGTGGTGCAGCAATCTTGTAGTATGGGTAAGGGTGTGTGGTTTGCAGTTTCGGTCCAGAAATAGATTCACTGTGGGTGATGCTCTGCCCGTGTGTGAGAGCGACCACGGGCATGGCAGCAGCTGGGTTCTGGAGTGTTTTGGTTGCTTGGGCTGGGTCCCTAGGGCCAGGGAGGGTTCTCACCCGCCCCCCCTCTGGGGTGCCCCAAGTGAAACAGCCTGGTGCGGGGTCCAGTGACATGTTATGGCGAGCATCATGTTATGCACCCTTGTAGGAGAGAAGTATGTGAGATCTGGATGGTGGCCAATGAGGCAATTATCTGGTGCCAACCAGAGGTGGTTTGTGGGCCTGACTGCCGAGTTCCCGGAGATGAAGGTGGGGTGGGGTGGGGTACGGGCGGATTTTAGAATTTATTTTTCTTTTTTGGGTCACACCCAGTGATGCTCAGGGGTTCTTCCTGGCTCTCCACTCAGGAATCACTCCTGGCAGTGGTTGGGGGGCCATATGGGATGCTGGGGATCGAACCCAGGTCGGTCATGTGCAAGGCAATAGGGTCACATTTTCAATTTGTCTTTTTTCCTAAAGCCAAAAGCAATAGATTGGTGGTGACTTAAGGATTCTTCCAGAGAAACAATTTCTACTTATTATTTATATCCTGTGATTTTTTGTTTTGTACAGAGCTTAGTAAGTTCTGTTCTGATATCTCTTCTGGAAGGGAAATAGAAGATTCTAACTTAAGGAAACAAATTGGAAGAAAAATGAACAGACTTATCACCCTGGACATATTTTGCAGCTATTTCCAGGTAATTTCTCCCAGAGGAAGTGCCATTAACTGGTGTTCATTTTGGAAGGTCAAAGCCTTGTTTTAGCCATATAAAATGGGATGTTAATAAGAACACAATTAAAGTAAACAGTCTATAGCCCATGTGAGAATCATCAAAGTTATGAATAAGAGGAGACATGAAAATGATAAAAATAATTGCTGAAATACTGTATTGGGGCAGTGTTGGAAAAAATAATACTGGAAAGAAAGAAATCAGACTGAGAATAAGCTGTGGAATTTTATCCAAACCCATGTTCAGAGTAGGTCACCATAAGATACTAAGAATAGATTTTCCATGATGCATTATTTTGGCATAAGGGCTTGTTTGTTTGGGAGCCCCATGGGGCTTTGCTCAGGGCTTACTCCTGGCACTGGGCTCAAGGTCTACATATGGTGCCGGGATTTGCCTTGCAAATGATCGGCCAGGGCAAGGCAAATGCTTAGCCTGCTGTACTATCTCTCCAGTCCAGGAATTATTATTACTATTTCTTTTTTTCTTTGCTTTTTGGGTCAACCCGGCAATGCATAGGAGTTACTCCTGGCGCATGCACTCAGGAATTACTCTTGGTGATGCTTGGGGGACCATATGAGACGCTGGGAATTGAACCCCAGTCAGCCACATGCAAGGCAAATGCCCTACCCGCTATGCTATCACTCCAGCCCTTCTTGGAGTGCCCGGCAAGCTACCAAGAGTATCCTGCCCACATGGATACTCTCATTAATACCCATGTTCTATTTGATATGCAAAACACAGTAACAACAAGTCTCACAATGGAGATGTTACTGGTGCCCACTCAAGCAAATCGATGAACAATGGGATGACAGTACTACAGTGCTATTATTATTATTATTTTACTTATTTATTTTTAATTAAATCACTCTGAGCCTGTTACAAAACTTTCATGTTTGAGTTTTAGTCATACAATGATCAAACACCCATCCCTCCACTAGTTCATATTTTCCACTCCCAATGTCCCCAGTGTCCCTGCCCTCCTCCCACTATCTCACCCCTCCCTCTGCCTCTATGGCAGAAAATTGCCCTCTTAATCTCTCTCTCTCTACTTATGGGTATTATGGTTTGCAATGCAGATTACAAATAATGAGGGCCATCGTGTTTGGTCCTTTATCTACTTTCAGCACACATTTCCCATCTCAAGCCATCCCTCCAGCCATCATTGACTTAGTGATCCCTTCTCTATGCCAGCTGCCTTCTCCCCCAGCTCATAAGGCGGACTGCCAACCATGGAAGTCTTCCTGGAAAAGTCTTCCTGGTCCTTGTCTCTACCGTTCTTGGGAATTAGTCTCATATTATGATATTTTATATTCCACAAATGAGTGCAGTCATTCTATGTTTATTATTGTTATTATTATTATTTTATAGAAACCACACCTCGTGTTCTGGGGCTAATCCAGTGAGGTTCTGACTCAGTGGTGCTGGACTTGTGGGGCATTGCTCATGGCCTGGGGCCACCAGGGTCTACCAGCAGTGCTGGCAGTGAGAACTGTCTTGAGCTAAGGTCAATTGATGCACGGCAGGCTTAGGAGGAACTTGTTTTAGGGGCTGAGGTGGTCCTCCCAAGCAGGGCTCAGAAGCTTTTGGGCCCCATCAGAGATTCTGGGCCAACTAGGCTTTCAGGTCAGTGCAAGGACCCAAGGATATGATGCTGCTCCTGCCCTCTGGTTTCAGGGACTCCTGCATCACCCTGGCAGTGCTCGGGGACTGCCAGGAATATACCCCAGGGTGATCCAGGGCTATACCTGGAGATGCTTGGAGGACCATGTAGTGCTGTGAATCCAGGTGCAGGAGTGCCCCCTAACTGCTCTACTATATCTCACCCTTTTTGTGGGAACTTTACCCTGGGCTACCGACAAAAATTAGAAGGATTACTGAGGGTTAGTTTTTTTTATCAGATATAAAATTTATTAAAAAATTATTTTATTTTATTTAAAAGATTTTATTTTTGGGGTGGGGTTTGGGCCACATGCAGTGATGGTCAAGACTTACTTCTGGTCCTGCACTCAAGAATTACTCCTGGCTGTGCTGGAGGGTCCATATGGGATGCTGGGGATTGGACCTGGGTGGGTCGTGTGCAAGGCAAAGCACCCCATTCACTGTTCTATCTCTCTAGCTTCAATCCTTTACAATCCTTTTATTTTAGGACTGTGATTTACAATATTGATAATGGCAGGGTGTTATACATAAAACGTTGCTTCCACCAGTGTCAGCTTCTTTTCGCCATTTCTCTAGTCTTCCCTACACCCCTATATTTTCCCCTTACCAGAGAAATCCTACTTATATAGTAGGGCAAATATCTTCTGACAGAGCACCTAATCTTTTGTCATAAGATTCATCCTGTCCTTGATATGGGTGGTCCCATGTGCTTTCCTTGGAGCCCCAGGTCCCTGTCCCATAGCTTAGCTCAGGCTCCTTACCCCCATTTCCCTTACTGACCTGGGAATTCTCATTTCTATGGAGAGTCTCTGTAGAAACGCAGTTAGTTTTCTGTATCTCCATCTAATCTGTCTGATGTTAATTTGATTATTTGACCACCCTGGGAAATTCCCAGGAGGATAGTGGGCTATTTCCCCACCTCCCCCATAGCTCCTTTACAATATCTGCTGCTTTTGCCCAAGTATCAGAAAAGCTACGGTGCGGATGGGAGGGAGCGTGATCATCAGAGACAAGGTGATGACTAAGCCCAGCCCCTTGCCCTTCCTCTTCTCTACTCAATCAGCTGGCTCAGCCCCTGCCAGAGTTCTCTCCCTGTGAATGCACACGGGGCTCTAACTATAACAATGCTGTGAAAGCTTTTCTATTTCAGTGCGACATTTAAAAAGAGAAGAATTTGCTGGAATTCAAGAAAGTTGTTTTTTCTTGTTTTTGTTTTATTTTTAAAACCAGACTAAGACTGGGTGATAGCACAGAGGGTAGGGTTGCACGCCTTGCACACGGCCGACCCGGGTTTGATGCCTCCATCCCTTTTGGAGAACCTGGCAAGATACCGAGAGTATTCCGCTCGCATGGCAGAGCCTGGCAAGCTACCTGTGGCTTTTTCGATATATCAAAAACAATAACAAGTCTCACAATGGAGATGTTATTGGTGCCGGCTCAAGAAAATCAATGAATAACAGGACGACAGTGCTATGGTGCTACAGACTAGGACTGGAGAGATGGTACAGAGGGTAGGGCACTTACATGGCTGGCCTGGCTTTGATCTCTGGCACCCCATGTGGTCCTCCATGCCTGCCAGGAGTGGTCCTTGAGTACAGAGCCAGGATTGAGGCTGGAGCACCACCAGTTGTGGACCCCAAACAAAAGGACACAAATTAAAAAAAAAATAGAATGAGTGGAACTGAAGGCGACTAGGGTGAGTGAAGTAAGAGGAAGAAGGACAAAAATTGGGTATTCCTACTTATTTATGGTGGATAAAGAAACAAAATAAGGATGTAGGCAATATTGTTTTACGATAACTGCCAGGCCACTGGACTGGATTGAGACTACCTGGTGGGGGCAGAACTGTGTGTGTGGGAATACAAGGTGAAGATCTTGGGCACTTTGGTGGTGGAGAGGTGAGGTAATTGTGTACACCAAAACCAGAAATGTCAACACCGTTGTAAGCATATGACACAAACCATAATAATTACTGTTTTAAAGAAAACAGTGGCAGTGGTGGAGTGTTGTGGGAACTTTGATGGTGATGCAGTAACTTTGTACATCATAATTGAAAACATTAGTATGCTTTGAATCTAAACTGTAATTTAAAAAATTTAGAACAAAAGACTTTGGTATAAAAAGGTTTACACTTTTGGAGATTGCTAAGGATAACATTGACTTCATCCACAGCTATTTACTGAAGCTTATTTTGTTTGAGCGTTCAGAAGTTTTCTCTGTGCTCATATGACTATTGCAGGCTATTGAGGGCATATGAATATCTCAATTCTTGGTCAATGTGATTGTGAGACTTGAAGAGCTAAGATAGATGCAGTTGGTGAAGGAAACCATAGCCTCTGAAATCAGACAGGCTGGGTTTAAGTCCTGGTTCTCTTTAATGATGCATCTAACCTCTCATTACCTCTGTTTCCTAATCTGCAATACAGGGGCAGTGACAATAGCTCCCTCCGAGAATTTCAGTGAAGTGCTGAGAACAGTGTCTGACACATTGTAGCTCATGGGCTGAGAATAAGAATGAGTCTCCTTAGCATTTAATGTGAGATGTGACTGAACTGTACAAAAATTAGAGTGACTCATTAAAAAGTGCTACAGCAGCAGTGGATTTTATTCTACTCCATTTCTTGGTGTAAGAAATTTCTTTCACTTCTCTAAATCAAATTTAATCTGATCCCTGTCTTCTCATTATATTAGTTGGGGAAGTTCAATCTCAGTTTTGAGATTTAATTATGGAAGTTTTCACTGTCTTTCAGTTGGGCAATGGTGCTGGTGAGGAGGGTTGGATTAAAGGTGGTGGTGGTGAATTCTTTAGTGATGAAATTGGGGCATGAGCTTCGGCTTATTTTTTTACTATTAACAGTCATTTATTGGTGAATCACTGTGAGGTACAGTTACAGGCTTATAAACGTTCCTGCTTGCATTTCAGTCATACAATGATCGAGTACCCATCCCTTCACCAGTGCCCATTTTCCACCATCAATGAAGTCATAAAATTTGCATTTAAGTGGATTAACACGGGAAGTATTATGTTAAGTGAAATGAGTCAGAAAGAGAGGGACAGGCATAGAAAGATTGCACTCATCTGTGGAATATAAAGTAACAGGATGGAGATTAACACCCAAAAGTTGTAGAGATAAGGACCAGGAGGTCTGCCCTACAGCTTGGAAACTGGCCTCACATGCTGGAGGAAAAGGCAGCTCAGCTACAGAAGGGAACACCAAGTAAAGGGTGTCAGGAGGACCACTTGGGTTGAAAGATGCATGCCAAAAGTAGACTATAGACCAAACATGATGACTGCTCAATACCTCTATTGCAAACCACAACATCCAAAAGGAGAGAGGGAGCAAAAGAGAATGCCCCGCCACAGAGGCAGGGTGGGGTGAAGGGGGTGGGGTGGGGGTGAGGGGAGGGATGCTGGGACCATTGATGGAGCTTCGGCTTTTATTCAAATAGATCTCTGCTTTAGCACACATGTGGGAGGCTCTGCTATTCTCCCCTGCTCAGAGTTAGTGAGGCGTGATTGATAAATGCAAGTCTGAATATTGAAGGGGTCTGATATGCATAATGAAGTGATTATTAGATCAAGTAAATGAACAAATGCGTCACCCCACACAATAAACTTTTACCTTCTCTATTCTGTAATGAGACCTACTTTCTTAGGAAGTTTCAGGTCTGTAGCAAAGTATTATTAACTATAGTCACTTTGCTGTACATGTACGTTAGATTTGTATTATACTTCGGCCCCACCTCCCTATTTCACCACTCCAGCCCCTCATAACTACTGTTCTACTCTGTTTCAATGAGTTTCATCATCATTGACTTTTTGGGGGAATCACACGTAAGTGACATCTAAGGATCATATCTTTAAAATTCTGCAGCATCGTTCTAGCTGGAACCTGGGTTTTCATGAGACATGCCTGCTTTTCAGTCAAAAGATATACACCAAGTATTCATCCCTTGCAGATTCTGCCATCTCCATTTTTGGTTTCCATTATTGTCAAACTCAGATGTTAATGATTTTCCTAGTTATTGGAGAAGCTCTATCTCCAAGTATTAACTTTCTGGTCTTCCTTCCACTCAAAGTCTGGCATATTCCCTAAATACATTTAAGCTTCTGGACCCCCAGGGTATATTTCCAGAAGTGGTATTGCTGGGTTGTCTGGAAACTCAATTTCTAGTTTTTTGAGGAATACCAATATTATTTGCCAAAAAGGCTGGACCAGTCTGCAGTCCTATCAACAATGAACGAGAGTCCCTTCATCTCCATACTCACATCAGCACTGGTTGTTCTTGTTCTTTTTGATGTGTGCTGGTTGCTGTGGCATGAGATGGTATCTCATTATTTTTATTTGCATCTCCCTGATAATTAGTGATGCAGAGGATTTTTTCATATGCCTTTTGGCCATTTGAATTTCTTCTTTGAAAAAGTCCTGTTCATTTTTTCTCCAGACTTTTTGATTTTTTTTTATTGTAAAGTTCTACAAGTGCCTTAGGATATGTCTTTATATTAACCCCTTATCAGATGGGTATTGGGTAAATAATTTTTCCTTTTCCATGGGCTGTCTCTGTATCTTGGTCATCATTCCTTTTGAGGTACAGAAACTTATTTTTTTTTCCTTTTGGGTCACACTTGGCGATGCTCAGGGGTTAGTCCTGGCTTTGCACTCAGGAATCACTCCAGGCAGTGTTCAGGGAACCATATGGGATGCTATGGGATTCTGGGAATTGAACCCGATTTAGCTGCGTGCAAGGCAAATGCCCAACCTGCTGTGCTATTGCTCCAGCCCCAGGTACAAAAACTTCTTAGTTTAAGGTAACCCCATTTGTTCATCTTTGTTTCCACTTGCTTGGTCAGTGGTATTTCATCTTTGAAGATGCCTTTAGCTTCATTGTCAGGGAGGGTTCTGCCTGTGTTTTCTTCCATAAACCTTATGGATTCTGGTCTGATATTGAGGTCTTTAATTAATTTTGATCTGACTTTTGTGCATGGCTTTAGTAAGAGGTCTGAGTTCATCTTTTTTATTTTTTAAGAATTTTATTTTATTGAATCACCATGTGGAAAATTACAATGCTTTCAGGCTTAAGTCCCAGTTATACAATGCTGAAACAACCATCCCTTCACCAGTGCCCATATCCTACCACCAAAAAAAAGAAAAGTTCATCTTTTTACATGTAGCTGCCCAGTTTTCCCAGCACCTCTGTTGAAGAGGATTTCTTTGCTAAACTTCATATGACTTGTTCCTTTATTATATATTAAACTATCACATATTTGAGGGCTTATTTCAGGATATTCAACTCTATTCCATTGGTCTGTGAGGTTGTCTTTATTTCAGTACCACGCTGTTTTAATTACTACCCCTTTATAGTACAGTTTGAAGTTGGGGAAGCGGATACCTCCTTCTTTTCCCCAAGGATTGCATTTTGCTTTACCTATTCATGGGGATTTATTGTTCATATGAATTTTAAGAGTATTTGGTCTATTTATTTGAAAAATGTCATGGGTATCCTTATAGGGACTGTATTAAAATCTGTATAATGCTTTGGGAAGTATTGCCATTTTGACAATGTTGATCCTCCCAATCCATGAGTAAGGAAACAATCTCCATTTTCTCATGTCCTCTTTTATTTTATTTTTATTGAAGTTTTGCTTTTTGGGTCACACCCAGTGATGCTCAAGGATTACTCCTTGCTCTGCACTCAGGAATCACTCCTGGCGATGCTCGGGGGACCATATGGGATGTTGGGAATCTAACCGAGGTCAGCTGCGTGCAAGGCAAACGCCCTACCCACTGTACTATCACTCCGGTCCTATTATCTCTTGAAGTAGCATTTTGTACAGGTACTTTACTTCTTTTGTTAAGTTGTAAAAATAAATTTTTATGTGGAAGTTGCTATATCACAGAGTTACGTCCTTGTCTAAGAATTTAATAAGGTCTCTGTTGCTAGTTGAGTCTTCTGTGCTTTTTTTTTTGCTGAGATTAATTGGCTTCTATGTTACTTTCCCAACTAATTTGGTATGTTCCTATTGGAGTTTCAGTATTGAGGAATTATGAGGGCCCATAGGCTTCTGGAGCTGTGGTCTGGGCCAATGAATTGACATGGCAGGGGCGTGGGAGGTGGGTGTGTCTGCCAAATAGAATTCTGGAATTCTATTTACTTTTAAATTAAAAATATTTTTGTTATTATTTAGATAATATGGTTTACTACAGTGTTCAGATGAGCCTCACGCAAGAAGGAACCAGCAGAGGAACCCAGGTGTGCGGGACCCGGGGCCGAGATCTCCAAGGCTGCTTGGATCTGGACTGGCCTCTTCTGCCCAGATTCCCCATTTTCCAGTAGCTAGGCAGTCACACCCAGGGACCGTCCCTGGTGTAATCCCATCAAGGGCCAACATCCAGAGACTATAAAACCAGGCTCCCAGAAGACATCTGGTAGCCTAGTTCTTCCTCTTGGAGAACCTGAAAAGCTACCGAGAGTTCATTGCCCTCATGGGAGAGCCTGGCAAGCTCTCTGTGGTGTATTCAATATGCCAAAAACAGTAACAATATGCCAAATACAGTAACAGATATATAGATACTTTTCAGAGAGCCCAGCAAGCTACCAAGAGTATCCTGCCCGCATGGGCAGAGCCTGGCAAGCTACCCATGGGGTATTCGATATGCAAAAAACAGGGATCCCTCACTCTGAAAGAGCCTCCAATCATTGGGAAAGATGAGTAAGGAGAGGTTGCTAGAATTTCAGGGCTGGGATGAATAGAGTCCTTACTGGCGCCCGCTTGAGTAAATCGACTAACAATGGGATGACAGTGATACAATGATACTATTGTGTTAACGTTTATGCTCTTGGTGTAAAGTCATTGCACTTCCTACAGCCACTAAAGAATTCCCTTTGTAATTGCAATAAGAAAATTACATTGTCTGTAAAAGTCTAGGTAATCTGGATCTAAACAAAAATACATGGGGGATGGAAAAATAGTAAAGCGTGGGAGGCCATTTGCTTTGCATGCAGTATTCCCGGTTGAATTCCCAGCATCGAGTCTGGTTCCCCAAGCACTGCCAGTATGATTCCTGAGCCGCAGAGCTGGTAGTCACTCCTGGGCATCACTGGGTGTGACTCCCAAAGAAAACAAAAATAAAATAAAATACATTGAGGATTTGGGAAGCTAGTTCAATGAACTGAAGTACACGATTTGCATTCAGGAGTACTATGTTTGATCCAGGGGACCGCATGGTCCCCAAGAGTGACCTCTTAGAACCGAGCTTGTTCTCCCCACCCAGAAAGCACCACTGGGTTTGTCTTAAAAACAAAACAACACAACAACAACAACAATAGTGAAGTATACTTTAGTGATCCATGACCCTGGAATTTTTATGTGACCTTAACAGAATCCTTAACAACTTGCTCCACTTCCCAGCACTGGCTCCTGGACTGTTTCTGAACCTCTTTACTTCTCCATTCCTTGCTATTTTCTCCTCTCCTGTCTGCTTCTCCATTGTTTACTTATTGCATCTCCATCTTCTCTTCCTCTTCCACTGAACAATGCCTAATGTTCTATTATGAAATGGTTATTTCCCAACCCCCTCAGTTTAAAAAGATTTAATTTTAATGAGCCATGTTTTCTTTCTTTTATCTTTAAAGCTACTTTATTTTTTCATTGATAGAATGTAATATGTGCATAATATGGTGCCCATTTGTTATCCTTTTTATCTGTCACAGAATCTAAATTATAATTCACGGAAGAAGCATAATTTCAGGAAATGTTCCCTGTGTTCTCATCAGAGAAAATAAGGTCAATTTTCTCTATACCAGAACAAGTACTTAGGTTTCTAAGCTGATAACTTTTTGTATCTTAAAACCAAGTACTAATCTCAAGGTCAGGACTTCAATGGGAAAATCTGAAAGATAGTTGTTCCCACTAGGAAACCAGAAAATAAAAACTCATCAGATTTCATTTCTGCATCAGAATTTTTTGGAAGTAGTTAATGTTAGTTGACATTGATTAAGTGAACACACATACATGTAAATGTATGTATTTAAAATAAAAATATATATTATAAAAATATATGCAATATTAAAATCCCAAAAGGATAAAGAAAAAATGGTAAAGATATCTAAATGATTCAATCAATGCAGAAAATTAAAAAGATAATGAAAATAATTTGTACCCTCTAACACAAGGAGAAGAAAATTATGGATCATGAACTAAATATTGCTCATTGTCGATAAATAAATTGGTTTTTTTTTTTTTTTGCTTTTTGGGTCACACCTGGCAATGCACAGGGGTTACTCTTGGCTCATGCACTCAGGAATTACTCCTGGCGGTGCTCAGGGGACCACATGGGATGCTGGGAATCGAACCCGGGTCGGCCTCGTGCAAGGCAAACACCTTACCTGCTATGCTATTGCTCCAGCCCCTAAATAAAGTTTTCTTAGAACACTGCTGTGGTCATTTGTTTCCATGTTGAATATGGCAGAGTAGTGTCACAGAGACCATATGATTAGAAAACCTTACAATATTTATTATGTGGTCATTCATAGAAAATATTTACTCAGTTCTGCTGTTAAAGCTAACATTTAGTGTGGAGATTGCCATGGAGAGCAGTGGGTAAGAAAACAGAGACACATTTTTGCTCACATTTTTCATATGTGGATCTGGAAGAAAAGGTAAAGCTCATTTTATTTCCACAGTATGCTGTTAATACTTCTTAAATAACACTTGTCATTGTGTAATTCAAGTAATCATTTCAAAATAGATGTCTCGGGGCTGGAGCAATAGCACAGCGGGTAGGGCGTTTGCCTTGCACGGGGCCGACGCGGGTTCGATCCCCAGCATCCCATATGGTCCCCTGAGCACCGCCAGGAGTAATTCATGAGTGCAGAGCCAGGAGTAACCCTTGTGCAGAGCCAGGTGTGACCCAAAAAGCAAAAACAAAAACAAAAACAAAATAGATGTCTCTTTTACCAGTGGAGAATTGATCTGGATTTTATGTGAACTCATAATATTTATTTATTTAGAGATTTTGGGGTCCCATCCCGTGTTACTTAGTACTTACTCTCTACTCTCAGGGAACCACTGCAGTACATGGATCAAACCAGGACTGGCCATATGCAAGGCAAGTGCCTTAACCATGAACTTCTGTTTTTCAAATGTCTCAACTGATAAACTGGCCAGACACATAACTCAATCTTTATATCAATCATATTTTCACATCTGTATGAAAACTGTAAAATGACCTTGGGTAAGTACCAAGTTTAAATTAGAATACTGATATTCTCAGGGATCACTTGTTTACTTATGGAGTTCTCAGCAGTGTTCAGGAAGCTCGGGGACCACTAGGCTGTGTGAACCTAGTGGTTCAGTACTCAGACTGGTAGTGTGTTTCTGTTGTGGTGCTGGGAGCCCCCCAGGGCCACCTTAGTGCTTAGGAGGCCATATGTTGCCAGACACCAAAACCAGGCTCTATGTATGTGAGGCAACACTTTGAGCTATCTTCTGAGTCCCTCAATGTTTAAATTATATTATTAATATTATTTTATACATAAAATAATGTTCAGATAGAAGTAACTTGTCTGACCACAGGCACATGAAAAAAAATGCTTGTCAGTTATTTTTCAGGGAGCTGCAGTTCAAATTGTAATAAGATCCAAACTCACTCCTGTGAGAACTGCCTATATCACAAAGACAGAAATAGCATGTTGGTGAGGATGTGGAAAAAAGAAGGAATCTTCATATATCATTGGTGGGAATGTAAGCTGGTATAAGCTTTTTGGAAATCAGTATCAGTACCATTCTTCAGAGGGCAAAAATAAATTTACCATTCAGTCCAGCAATTTTGCACCTGTCTGTTTGAAGAGTATAAAAACACCACTGGAAAGAATAAATGCACTTGTGTTCGTTGCAGCACTGTTTACAATAACCAAGATGTGGAATTAACCCAAGTGCCCAAAGACATGTGAGTAGGGAAAAATTATGTGGTATATATACACAATGGAATATGACTCAGCTCTAAGAAAATAGAAAATTTTGTCATTTGCAACTGTATGGATGGAGTTGGAGGCTATAGTGCTAAGTAAAATAAATGAGAAAGAGAAAGATAGGTACCAATAATCTTCATCATAGGTGGAATATAAATAAAATAGTAATTTATTTTCAAACAAAATAAGGGAACAGACAAAACCAATGTAAAACCAACGCTTAAATTCAGACCCAGAACTGAGACTGTTCAAAGGGGAGGGCATAGAGGACATGAGAGGTGAGTGGGTCCAACAGATGGGGGGTGGAGGAACACTGGCGCTTTGGTAGGGGGTGGAGTGTGAAGAAGTGTGAGAAAGCACCCCTAAAACATATGGTATGCTGTAAACCAATGTTATCTTAATGAGTTATCAAAAAAGAAACTTGTCCGGGATTTGGAAAATCTCTTCTTGTTTCCCAAGGAAATAGTACAGAAAACCCAGAACTTTTGTGAAAAATTATAGATGATAAATGCTAAAGTTGTTTTTAAACCAAAAAGCATTGTGGAGATACAGCTTATCTCAGTAGCCCTAAGAATGGTTATGAGACCTTAGATGAGCTGAAATAATATTAAAGTGAGGAAACAATTGCCATTTATTTATATGAAAAGGATTTTGAGTATTTCCGGATCTCTAAACAACCTACTAAATTATATCAAATAATACACAAATCCTGAACTAACGCTATCATTTAGTAGAAGCAGAAATTCTGCAATAAATACAAAACTCATATTAGGTAATTTTGGCGGGGGGGAGGGGCAGCCTCTCTGTTCTGGGTACAGTTGTCTCCAGAAGGGTTGCTGTAAAACAAATGCTGGACCTGATTCCATTTTTACAACTTTTGTCATGAAGGTGAACATTCTGCTTGAATTTCTCCTTGTGAAGGAAAGCAGGCACTAAAGAAGCTCTCTCTCTCTTTTTTGTTAACTGCTAAATGGGGTCACATGAAAGAGCTGGGAAACCTGTATTTATTTTACAAGTCATAAAAGAGAACTTCAATATTCTCTGTACTTGTGGGGGAAAGAAATTTCACAGGCTTTGCTGGCAGAGTGGACTTTGATCTGGGCTTTCACAGGAACCTGGTGTTTTGTAGGTGTGGAGAAGGAGGGTGTCCGAGGCAGAGGGAGCTGCCAGCTGTATTACATCCTAAATTGTGAAAAGTCTGCAGGAACCCTGGAGTCTGAGACATGGTGGTCGGGTTAAATGCATCTCTACAGTTAGAGTTCTTCCAGGGAACTGAACACACACACACACACACACACACACACACACACACACACACACACACACACACGATTTGTTTTTTGGCCAGAACCCTGTAGTACATACGGGTTACTCTTATCTCTGTGCTCCCAGATTGCTTCAGTGATGTTCCTGGGGATCGTGTTTCTGGGGACTCTATTCTGGAAATAGAATGTAGGCTTACTGCATGCATAACTTTTCTATTGTCTTTGATTAAGGTGGGATTTTTCTCTTGCTTATATATTAAAGAATAATGGGGAGGCCTTTGGATCTGGACTTTCTTCTGGAGATTTGGAAGGATGTTTGTAGTAATGAATTTGATTCTTAACCCAGATGAAATTTGATTATTCCAGCAGGAGCCATTTACTCGAAATGAGTGAAAATTGTGGACAGAACAAATATTAGTCTTATTTAGAAATATTATGAAAGAGAAATCATTTTGATAGCACCCCCAGATTCTCAGATGCTCTTGAACTCAGATGGACCGGATTTTGTGCAGTGATCTCTACTCCTTTTGAGCTATCTTTTGACTCTCACCACTATTTCTGAATTGCTAAAGCAGGTGGTTCTGTTTGGTCTATAACAAGGTAGACTGTTGATGGTTTACTCTTTTTTAAAAATATATTTTATTTTCAGAAAATAATTCACAATATGATAGTTTACTCAATCTCCTGTGCAAACATCCTCTTTGAAAAACATTTGTAGAGCTAATAATTGTCTTTGTTTTATTCATTTGCTTTAGGATATAATCCAGTCAAACATCTGATACTTTCTTGTTTTCTTGTCACTTGGTTTTGGGTTATGTGGGGTCTTCCCAGTAATGGTCATGGTCACTCCACACCATGTTCATTGTGGTGGTGTGAGTCTGACAGTTCAGTGTTCAAGTCCACAGGGCCCAAGTTATTTGGGATCCCCAGGGCTAACTCGGAGGTTTTGGGGCAGAGCATGTAGTCCTGGGGTTTGAACTCTGGGCCTCATGTATGCAAAGCATACTCTCCTTTATTCCCCCAGGATTTATTTTTTAACATTTGTTTTTTATTGAATCACTATAAATAATAGTTACAAAGTCATTCATGATTTAGCTTTATACCTACAATGTTATAACACTAATCACTTCATCCATGCCTACTTCCCTCCATCAATGTCCCCAGTCTTCCTACCCTCCCTCCAACCCCACCCCTGCCTGCCTTTATACAGACTCTTTTGAATTATCTCTCCTCTCCTTTTGAGCTCTCTCTTTCACCCTCACCACTATTTCTGAATTGCTTAGACCGGTGGTTTTGTTTGTATATATTCAAAATATTTAAAGGATTATATACATTTAAACCCTTTTCTTAATAGATTAGAATTTAACCGCTTCTATTGCAATCTGGTTTTGCCAGAGATGGATCTCAGATAAGAAGTAGTATGGAAATTGTCTCTTTTATTTGTTTTTGCCATGTTTAGAACAGTATCCATAGATGTGTAAAGTATGTGGTGTTGTATATCTCCTTGCAACTCTATAATTTTACTTTGCTTTGTAAATAGTCATCTCAAGAAAAAGCCAGTTTAAAAAAAATCCTGAGTAGAAGGAGTTTATGCAGATGTATTCAGATTAGCATTATTCATTAACCTCAGCAGTTTGTGCTGGTTAATAATCGCTAACACATTGCACTTTGGAAGATTACTTATTAGGTGATATAAATGTCCCTTCAAAGACATTCTTGCTATTTTATTTAAAAGGCAATGAATTAACCCTGGACATCTGCCATCTATAATTTCTTTCTAGTGGAACTTCCCTTCTATATAACATATTAGATTTTCATGCCAGGAAAAATTCACCATGAAGTAACATCTTGTTTCTCTATTGAGGGAAAGAGTGAAGATGAGAACAATGTCATTAGTGATGATAAAATTTGCATATATTTTGGACATGAATTGTAAAGTATATACAATATGTCACATTATTTTAAAACACAAATTTTATGGTATTGATGTTATTAGCTGAAAATTGTAGATAGGTAGACTTGGGTTCCATCCTAACTCAGTCACCTATTAGTTGTAACATGGATGAATTATTCATCCTCTCTGACTTTAAAGATCTTCAATGGGAAATGATGATAATAACAAAAACTGCACACAGTATCTTTTGACAGAGAAGGGTCACCCAAGTTGTGCCCAGGTGATCCAGGAATTCTAGCAGCAATTCTCAGACAACTGGGCCAGAGGTTCAATACATGGGTCCCCCCAAAGTGCTTAGAAGCCTTGAAGATTCACCCAGCAGTGCTGAGGGGACCACATAGTGCATGGTGCCTGGGATTGAACTGGTTGGTTTGATTAGAAAGCTCATGGTAGAGAACATAGTACAGGGTAGGTTTATCATAAATGGTGGGTATAATGATTATACCCATCCCTCTCAGAGACCTGGCAAGCTACCGAGAGTATTTTGCCCACATAACAGAGCCTGGCAAGCTACCTGTGGCATATTCGATATGCCAAAAACAGTAACAACAATGAGCCTCATTCCTTTGACCCTGGAAGAGCCCCCAGTATGGCAGCGTTAAGAAGAACGAACAAGGAGAGCCTGATAAAATCTCAGGGCCAAACTAGGCTGCCAAAACGAAGGACTAAAATGACTGCACTTTTAATCATAATCAATCGATGGTTTTGCCTGACTGATGTCGCTCTTGTCCCAAAATTCCAAATGGGATCAGACCACTATCTCCTTCCTGCGAAATTCTACTTCACAGAGTAGGGAGAAAGGACTGCAAAGTTTAAGAAGAGAACTCCCAGAATGACCACCAACTGAGATCTCTTTGGCGCTATTGCAGCAATATGGGAAGAAGCCATAGTTGACAATATCAATGAGGAATACGATCAACTGGTTCAGTATCTCCATGATTGTGCGAGTAATGCAGCGAGGGAAAATCACAAAAAAATGTCTGTCTTCGGAAACTCTCGAGCTCATTCACCAATGTGGTCTGGTGCGAGCCTTAGGCAATCACAAGCTAACATCTGAGCTCGCAAAACTGTGCAGAGAAGCGATAAAGGAACACCTCAAAGAGAAAAGAGCAGCAGTGTTGGCCGATGTGGCAGAAGCCGGGAAAAGTATTCGCAACACCCGCCTGTCCTTTGCCAACTATAAGACCAAGATGACTGCCCTCCGACATCCTGATGGATCTATCTCATCTTCCAGAAGGGCAATGGAAAAGGTTATCCACAACTTCTACTTGGATCTCTTTGATAGCCACATCCACTTGCCCACATACCAAATTCTGCAGGATGGATATGTAGTTCCCAGCGCTCTCCCTTCCGAAATTCGACACACCGTATCATTGGTAAAGAAGCGTACAGCACTGGTCCAGACAAGGTCAGACCCAAACATCTGAAGAATCTGCTGCCAGTTCTCGTCAATGCACTGGCTCAGCTCTTCACACACTACCTGTCTGAATGCAAGTTTCTGTCCCAATAGAAAACCAGCAGAACCATCCTGTTGTACAAGAAGGGAGACATCCATGACATCAGCAACTATCGCCCCATCTGCCTGCTGTGTGTTGTCTACAAATTATTCTCTTGAGTTATCCTGAATAGGATTGGAAGAACACTAGATGAAGAACAACCATGTGAGCAATAGGGTTCCGAAAAGGATTCAGCATGGTCGACCATGACGATCAAGAATCAGGAATGCTGTCTCGTTTGCCAAGGTGTCGAAAATCAGATGGGCCAGACGCATAATGCAATTTAGAGATGACCACTGGACTAGAGCTGTTACCGACTGGATTCTGTGAGATGTCAAAAGAACGCGTGCCCACCCACCTATGAGATGGTGAGACTTCTTTGTCAAGACCCTGAATGAACGGTTTGAGGCTCTTCGTGTTCCTGAAGCAAGCAGATGCCATTGGGCTACACTAGTACGAGGCAGGGATGAATGGAGACGTTACTTACTGGCACCTGCTTGAGCAAATCAATGAGCAACGGGATGACAAGTGATACAAGTGATAATGGTTATTGAATCACATTCTTCCAGGAATGAATTAATATTACTTTTGATTTTGATGCGTATTTTTTGAATAATACACATCAATTTTTAAAAAAAAATATATTTCTTCCAAGCATTATTTGGAATCATTAAAAATGAGAGTGACTAGTTCTGGAATCTAGGTGTTACCATTTATGTAACTGTAATCATGGCCCAGTAATTCATTCATTTCATTCATTCATCTGCCTGTGCATTTTTTGCATGGCATTTGATGTTATTGTGTACTAGGTTGCAGGTGTTAGAAGAAGAAAAAGATAAAGAAAGGCTGTAAATAATTAAATAACGCTGAAGGGTGTGTATTCGTGGGCTCTCCAGGCAGCTCTATCTCACCGCCCGTATTCGGTGCTCTGGAGCTGCTGTGTATGGGCTGGATCGGGACGCAGGCGAAGAAAGAACAAAGACCAAGCTGGTTGCTGGTTAGTTGCTGTTTATTCAATCTCTCATCTCTCTCATTTTACACACTCTTCCTTCTGAGCTCCTCTTTCCAGGATGCCCACTCTCCAGATTCTCCTTTCCCTCCACGAGTCTCTCCACCCTTACTTGTCTCTCTCCACCTTGCCCTCTGGGCCCATGCTATACCCAGTCTAGTAGCAAAATCAACATAAGAAAACCCTTCTGGAGGCCCCACCAGGTTCAAAGGAGACAACACCTAGAGGTATTCCAAAGCCCTTCCTGACTGCTCTGGGCAAAATATCTTAAGAGGTATTCCTCAGTCCAATAACTCAATCAACATCTTAATACTAGTTATTTTTGTATGAACACAGGAAGAGGGATGTTGAGGCTTGCAGGGAAGCTCTCCTGGGAACATTTTGCCACAGACTCAGACTACAGCGCTCAGGCCAGATTAATCATTCTTAACCCTATCAGGGTCCAAATCTAGTTACTACTTTTTGGATCATGACAGCATTTGTCCATGACCAAGCTCTTAACTTATAGTTAAGCATTAAGCACTTTGGCCAGGCCCATTTGATGCCAGGGTAGCACATAGCTCACTGCTTGCTTTGGGTCCATCCCATCCCTAGTTGGGACCCTGCCTTTGGGGGTGCTAGGAAGTAAGGGCAGCTGAGGCTTAGGTCGAGAGAACAGATGCCCAGGAGGAAAATATCATGCACTGTCAAATGACTCCCAGGTTACAAAAGCATAGCATTTACTACTGTCTTCCTGTGCCCATACAAAAAGAACATTGCTCTGAACAAACTATGCAAAGAACTTAAGGAGAAAGGGAAAACAATATTTACAAGTCAACAGAGCACAAAGAAAGAAATTACAAATAAACACAGAGGAATGGGAGCACTGTGATGGGAGAAACCCAATAAACCTAAGCTATCTCTGGCAATGTTATCCTACAAAAGGCAAGGATTTTATTGATATTATGCTAGAATTATAATGAGACATGTTAGAAAACAAACAAACAAAAAACCCCAACAAAATCCAGAAAAAAATAATAAAATATCTTCTAATGGGGTCATAAAGAAAGTCCAAACAGCTTATTCATCGTGTTGGGGTTAAATGGAATGGCAATGGGGTTAAATGGATGTGGCCAGGTCAGAGAAGCTATAATTTATGTAAGCCTTAGATCACGAAGAAGCCAAACGTGAAGGGACCTGTGAGAGATGTCCCAGATGGAACAAACTATACGGGGAAAAGACTTGAGGGGTTTGGTGGTGTGGTAGGTGGACATTGAGTCGGCAGTGTGGTGGGGCTTTGCATACCTCAGGAGTAGGTTTGAATACGATTTTCAGAATAATAGATGCCAGTGAAAACAATTTATTTATTTTTTAATGAATCACCCTGAGGTACAGTTACAAGACTTACAAACTTTTGTGCTTACGTTTCAGTCATACAATGATTGAGTATCCATCCCACCACCAGTGCCCATTCTCCACCACCAATGATCCCAATGTCCCTCCCACCACCCCACCCCGTGCCCCATCCTCCCACCCTGCCTCTGTGGCAGGGCATTCCCTTTTGCTTTCTCTCTCCTTTTGAGTATTGTGGTTTGCAATAAAGGTATTGAGTGGCCATCATGTTCGGTCTATAGTCTACTTTCAGCACACATCTCCCAACCCAAGCAGGCCCTCCAAGCACCCTTTATTTGGTGGTCACTCCTCTATCTCAGCTGCCTTTTCCCCCAGTGTGTGAGGCCAGCTTCGAAGCCATGTAGCAATCCTCCTGGTACTCATCTCTACTATTCTTGGGTGTTAGTCTCCCATTCTGTTACTTGATATTCACCAGTGAAAAATTTTAATCAGGAGAAAGTCTCTGATTTTTTGTTATTTTTTGCCTTGTGAATTTTTTTCCTTATATACCCTGAAGTGATAATAGGATACCTGAGGATTAAATTGCAAATGAAGTCATATATAAGCACAACATAGAGGTTAGCTATTGCTATTTCTATGTGATTGTTTAGTTTTTAAAAAGACCTTCTTTGGACTGAATCAAATCTCTCTCCATGCCTCTCCTTCACAACCCCCCTCAGTTGATATGTTGAAATTCTAACCTTCAATGTGAGATAGGAATTTTAGGTGACAAAGAGGTGGAATAAGAGTGGCGCCCTAACCAAAACACAAACAAAAATACCCAAACCAACAAGCCCCTTTTAGGCTTTTACCCCTCAGAAGTTGAGCCCTAATCTTGTAGGCTTCTCCTACAAGAATTGGAAGAGAGTAGCTGGGGATAGAGCTCAGTAGTAGAGGGTTTTCCCTGCATGAATGAGACACTAGTTATAATTCCAGACACTACCATAAAAATTTAAAAGAGAATTAGCATTAGCCTCTTCTTCCAGGTCAGTTCCCTCTCTTCACCATTCTGTACCAAAAGGAAGAGTGAAAACGGAAGGATAGGAAGAGACAGGCTGGGGATTTAGTTTAAAGGAGTGTTGAGCATGTCTTACGTAGATGAGGCCTACAGCACCTTTTCGCACAGAATTTTTCTTGCTAGAAATGGCCCCTGGCCTTAGCACTGCTGGAGAAGACCCTAAAGACTAGGGGGAGAATCAGAGTTTCACTGGTCATGAGTTTGAATGAAGTAATCTCCATTCTCTCTTGGTTTTATATAGGAGCAAGAAGCAGTTAGAGAACAGACAGAGGTGATCTCTATCAACGGAAATGAAACACACACAATGTTTATTTTAACTAATATTATGAGCATATGAATAAAGTAGAAATTCTAGGTTCATTAGCCCTGGTGTAACATGTTTGACTGCCTATAACATGACTGGGGAGGATTAAAAACCAGCAAAAGATTTTGCTTCAGCAATTAAGCAATGGAGCCCCATAATATGTATTTTGACGGCATGCTTCAAAGTGCTCTATCAAGGCTAAAATATTCTTTTTAAAACTCTTTCTTAGTCACCAAAATGATGTCATAAATGTGTTCAAATGCATTAAACTTTTATCTAGACAACACCAGTCCCAAGGAAATTCTGATTATTTAAATTTACAATTTATGATTTTATATGGAGTTCCTTTATATAAAACATGCATTTAATAAACTGTGGAGTGTAGTTATTATGTATCTGTCTCCTAAAATTTATAGACTAAAATGCTAGTGACACACACCAATGACTAGCTACGCAATTTTGGGCAAATTATTTGCCTCATTTTGTTACTTTATAAATGAGGTGATGATAATAATGCCCCTAAATCCAGAAAAAAATATCTTACTAACATAAAAAAACGAATAATCTTGTGATTATTAAATAAATTTAATCTCTATTTAAAAAGCATTTCCATATATAAACTCCAGTTCAGATGAGTCCACTCATTTGTTCTAGAAAATAATAAGAAATGTCAGTTTTATACAAACTCTTTTAGATAAAAAAAAATGTGCTTTGTTTTATGAGCCTAGTATAACAATAATAAATTTTGACAAGAATATTACAAGAAAATATTATAGGTCAGTTCAGTTCTTGAGCAAAGATTTAAC
This sequence comes from Sorex araneus, assembly GCF_027595985.1. Classification (NCBI taxonomy): domain Eukaryota; kingdom Metazoa; phylum Chordata; class Mammalia; order Eulipotyphla; family Soricidae; genus Sorex; species Sorex araneus. Next base: position 14,804,524 of record NC_073311.1, read on the forward strand.
ATGGCAGGCCTGTAACTACAGTCCTTAAGGCCTGCTTGCAAGATTGTTCCTGGGCTGGTATTTGGAAACTTGGGCTTTAGGACTAGGTCTACCGTTTCTTAATTAGTAAGTGATTCATTGGGCAAATCAAGTTGTTTTATGCTGACCACCTCTTGCTTTCCTTTAAGAAATGTGGAATTTTGGTTCATGCTTCTAGGCAGAGTACCTCTGTGATTAGTGCCCAATATAGACCCTAGACCCTGAGCCTCTAATAAGTCTCCCTGATGCATGGCACTTGATCGTGTTGCCACACCTCAATGTTCCATGCACTGAGCATGTTCTTTCTGACCTCACAGAAAGAGGATTCTTAGAAAGTTGTTTCTGATTTTCTTCATAGCTTACTTCTTTTGCCTTTTCCCCTTGCTAAATTTGTTTTGTATCCTTTTGCTTTAATAATTCAAGTGACAGGGATAAATTTTCTGAATCCTTCTAGTGAGTGATAAACACTGTAGGTATTTTGGAGACCCTCAACAGATATATGTACTACCATGTGTGTTGACTAATTCAATAAACATAAAAATGTAACAAAAAGCATGTGACTGTATGACACAGCATGATCTTATGTGTAGAATTAAAACATAAATTCAGAAAGATTTTAGGCACAGCACCAAAAATTTAAAAAAATTAACTATGTTTATATATAATAACAACAAGCATGTAGGAAAATGTTGTAGCAATAAGTGTAAGTACTCCAGAGTAAATGTAGTAATTGCACAAAAGGTCTCAGAAAAAGATACAATTGTTGAAAGAAACTAAGCACCTAATCATATTAATGATTATGCTATGATTTCATAGATTTGAAGATTCACATAATAAATATAAAACTATTTCCAAACGATCTATAGATTCAGTGGAATAGCAATTAAAATGGAACTTATTTTAGTGGAAAGTATCAAGCTTTGTTTTACGTGGATCAGAAACAGCCAAGGCTCTTTTGAATATATATATGTATATATATGTATCTATAGAAGTCACAGGGCATATTTATAAACATATGTATGCATATATATCTTATTTATCATAATTTTATTGTGGTACTCAGAAAAATTAATATACTGAGCCCATAACATTTATATGGGAAACAATATACTGAATTTTACAAATATCTAGAAAGATCCTTTTAAGATGAGTTATAGGTATCATTACAAAAATAGAAAACTATAAATAATAATGCTTTCTGTGATGACAGAAATATTTTATAACTATGTTGTCCATTACAATTGCTGAGAGACACATATGCCTATTGAGTTCTTGAATTGTTGCTAGTGTGTATGATGAATTATTTTTTATTTCTTAAAAATTTAAGTTGATATAAATTTTAATTTATCACCTGTAACTAGTGACTACAGTAGTGCACAGTGCTATTTTAAACTTTATTGTAGGACAATATCTTTATAACCTTGAAATAAAGAGGGAGTTCTTAAACAGGCAGCAGAATTAGCAACTAAAATATAATAACTGGAACTACAATAAAATTAATAATTTTTGTTCATCAAAAGACACCACTAATGGGATGAAAGTTAAGGCAGAGTGGGAGAAGGCATTTTCAGTACAGAAAATTCAAAGTCTTCTTCAGAATACATAAAGTGGTCCTATAAAGGAAAGGAGTAGATAAGAAAAGGGAGATAAAATTAGAAAAATTTCTAAGAGACTTGCCCAGACACTTTAAAGGAGAACATAGAAATGATCACTGAGCATATAGAAAGGTACTTAAAAACCAGTAATCAGTGTGGATTAAAACTATCAGATTGTAGCACATTTTGTATCAGAATATTAAAATTCAAGACACTTAAATATTCTAAGGGTTGGTGGTAATGTGGTATACCAGGAATCTTCACACATGCTGGTAGGCTGGGAGGTAATTTGTTCAATTCCATTGAAACACTCCTAAAGTTAAATTGGTATTGTCTCCTAAAGTTAAACACATGTGTACTCTGTGATTTAGCAAGTCACCCACAGAAACACAAGCACATGTGCTTTAGTTTAATGTCTGCAAATGCTCACAAAGTTCAAAACAAAAAACTATTCAAATAACCATTTAGAATATAACAATGTATGAATTATCGTAGGTTCATGGAATGGGCTTTTATTTATTTACTTGGGTTTTGGGCCACACCTAGTGATTCAAGGGTTACTCCTGGCTCTGCATTTAGGAATAACTCCTGGTGGTACTCAGAGGGCCACATGGGATGCCAGGGATCGAACCTGGATCATCCCTCGCAAGACAAACACCCTATACTCAACACTATCTCTTCAGTCCCAGCTTATTTAATTCTATTTTGAGTAACATCTGGCTGTGTTCAGGGCTTATCCCTGGCTCTATGCTTCGGGGTCACTCCTGGCTGTGCCTGTGGATCATATGCAATGTCTGGGACTAAACAGGTATCGTGTGTATGCAAGGTAAGCCTTTGTCCCTGCATATCTCTCTAGACTGATGTTTTAAAACTAAAATGAATGCACCATCACTGTCACACTGTCACTGTCATCCTGTTGCTCATCGATTTTTCAAGCGGGCGCCAGTAACGTCTCTATTGTGAGACTTGTTGTTACTGTGTTTGGCATATCAGATATGCCATGGGTAGCTTGCCAGGCTCTGTTGTGCAGGTGAGATACTCTCGGTAGTTTGCCAGGCTCTCCGAAAGGGGTGGAGGAATTGAACCCGGGTCGGTTGCGAGCAAGGCAAATGCCCTATCGCTGTGCTATCGCTCCAGCTGAATGCACTATCATCATCGTCATCATCCCCTTGATCGTCAAATTTCTTGAGTGGTCTCAGTAATGTCTCCATTCGTCCTAGCCCTGAGATTTTGGAAGCCTCTCTTTACTCGTCCTTCTTAATGAGGGAGGCCCTTTCAGGGCCAGGGGAATGAGACCCAGCATTGTTACTGGTTTTGGCATATGAATACACCATGGGGAGTTTGTGAGGCTCTCCCATGTGGGCAGGAAACTCTCAGTAGCTTGCCAGGTTCTTCCAAAGGGAGAAGTAGGATATAAAATGTTGCTTCCAGGAGTTTGGTTTTAAAGTCCCTGGATGTTGGCCATTGGTGGGATTACACGGCACTGGGGGCAGTCCCTGGGTGTGACCACCTAGCTACTGGAAAATGGGAAATCTGGGTGGAAGAGGCCCAGTCCAGATCCAAGCAGGCTTGGAGGTCTCAGCCCTGGGTCCCACACACCTGGGTTCCTCTGTTGGTACCTTCATATGTGAATAAACTATAACACTATAGTTATACAAATAAACACAAAATATTTTTATAAATATCATTGGCAGAAAAATAGGTTAAAGAGAACACATGTCTTACTTAATGCATTTACATGAAAATTTTTTTACAATGTTTATATTATTTTATTAATATTAGTTTCAAGATGATATGCACAGTTAATAATTCCTTATGATAATTACATATTTTATTATGTGACTTTTTAATTTATGATACTATCAATGATTACATGAAAATGTTTTTAAAAAGTCAAAGTTGAACATAGTGTGTAGAAGTTGAGATAGGTGAGAGTTTTTGTCGTGGTTGAGGAGTCTAAGAATAATGATTGAACAGGCATGAGGGAGCCCTCTGTGATGTTGGTAATTTAGCTCTTGCTCTGGTTGTTGATTATTTGTGTATGTTGCTTTGTGACAAAACACTGATCTTGTTTGATGATGTTTTGTGTACTTTTCTGATTAGGCACCTCACTCTAATTGATAGACAAATTAGTGAAAGGACAAATCACATTTTAGTTTTTTATTTATGGTGTTTGGGGCCATACCCAGCATTGCTCAAGACTTATTCTTAGCTCTTTTACTGAAAACCCACCAACATGGGCTGCAATTGCACCAAGACCATGAAGAAGGCAGCTGGGGTCATCATTGAGAAGTATTACACACGCTTGGGCAAGGACTTCCACACCAACAAGCATGTGTGCAAGGAGATTGCCATCATCACGAGCAAGAAGCTCCACAACAAGATCGCCGGCTATGTCATGCACCTCATGAAGTGCATCCAGAGGGGCCATCTCCATCAAACTGCAGGAGGAGGAGCGGGAGCAGAGGGACAACTACGTGCCCGAGGTCTCAGCCCTAGAACAGGAGATCATTGAAGTGGACCCTGGCACTAAGGAGATGCTGAAGTTCTTGGACTTTGGCAGCCTGTCCAACCTGCAGGTCACCCAGTCTACAGTTGGAATGAATTTTAAAATGCCGCATGGAGCCTTATGAATTTGCCTTACTGTGATATTTTCAGTAAACCTCACAAAACACACAAACACGCACACACACACACATGACTTACTCTTAGGTCTGTGCTCAGGTACCACTCCTAGCTGGACTCAGGGGACCAAATGGAGTGCCAGGGATCGAACCCAGGTCAGTTGTATGCAAGACAAGTGCCTAACTGCTGTACTATCTTTCTAGCCCCTGAAAGAACAAATTAGACAGTACAAAGTGGTTACAAAATAGACTAATCAGAGATTAAGATAGTTCATCACAAATGTGTATAGAACATGTATTTCTTTTGGAAGTAGGAAGCTTAATTTTATCCATGCACTAATCATATCAGTGTTTATGTCCATCCATGTCTGATGTAGGTGTTGGCTGATAATGCAGAATGTGTAAGTGGGTTAGGTCAGCTGCTCAGGAGAGAGCAGGGCTGGCTTTCATGCAGTGAGCGACGAGAGACAGACTGGCAGGTGGGTAGCTGGTAGCTGGGAGACCTGGCAGTAGTCTGCAGACAGATGTCCTAAATAGTAGCTTTGGGCTCTCACACTGGCAGCAGGAAGCATTGAGCGTTCAAGTGTGTAGGTGATCAGTGCAAGGAGTACTTAGGGTAGATAGTATTGACCATGCCAGGGAGAAATCTCAGGGACTGGACTCCATATCACTAGAAGAATGGGAGGGAAAAGATAGTATCAGAATTATGGAAGAACAGGATATAAAACAATCCTATGTCCAAGAACTCAGGCCGTTCTTGGAAATAGGACAATATCAAGATTTGGTCATAAAAGTCTCAGATCTTTGAGTTGAGTCTTCAGGTAGGCATTAAATGTCTGTAGTTATTTAGTTTGGGGGCTAGCAGAGGGACCAGCCTGGTATGCTATTTCTAGTACCTAGGAAAAAAATAATAGAAAAATAAAATAATAGCACCAGAAGGGACCTTAATGCTCACCTAATTTAACTCCATGTTATAATAAAGGAGACTAATATTACTGAATACCATCTGTTAATTGCTTTTTATAAGCAAATCCATCTGATGCTTGCAGCCACCCTGCGAATTATACAGTATTTTCTTTATGTTACAAACCATTCTGAGAAGTTAAAGAACACTTTCTATGTCAGACAGCACAGTTAGTGCTATTTCCACTTCATCAAATTGTAAGGTATGACAGAGTGGGTCTAAAATTATTCAGCCTTCTTGACTTTTAGGTTTATCCTATTTCCAATATGACAGAATGACTGCAATTTTATTTACATGGATTGACTGAAAAGGAGAGGATCTGAAATTTCAATACTTCTCCTATCTCACTTGAGCTGAAACATGGGTTGACTGATAATTTATACTGGAACCATTGGTTTCCTGTATTTGAGGGTTGTTGAAAATCTGAATTGTGTCCAAATGGACTTGAATAGAGAGGGATGCTTGAGCGAATCAAATGGTATCTTTAGGTTCCAGATGAATTTTCTTACATACAGACTTGGTTCAGGAAAACCAGAGCATGTTAAGTAAAAAAGAAATTAGGAAAAAAAAATAGGAAAGTTCTAAGCAGTTCTTCTGAAGCTCTTTTTGGATGAGAGGTGAACTGATGGGCTGGGGAGAGGCTAATGACACCCTTGCAGCCTACTATCACAGACCTATTAGTCCTGTGGCAGGAGCAGGGAAGACAAAGCAAGCACTCTGCTGGGATAGAGGAGGAGAAATTTCCAAAGCCACCTGAAAGACGAAATAATTATAGAGAATGACTTGAAACATAGCCAGAAACATAGCATGGGCCAGTCACTTAACATCTTTATTCATTCTGTCTGAATTGTAGATAAAAGCATTTTATCTACTTACCTTATAGTGACATAAGAATACATATAATTTTTGTCACAAGATTCTTCCAAGTCTTTCACAAAGAATACTATCTAAAGACAATGTAGGGGCTGGTGTGATAGCACAGCGGGTAGGGCGTTTGCCTTGCACATGGTCGACCAGGGTTCAATTCCCAGCATCCCATATGGTCCCCTGAGCACCGCCAGGAGTAATTCCTGAGTGCATGAGCCAGGAATAACCCCTGTGCATTGCTGGGTTTGACCCAAAAAGAAGGAAAAAAAGACAATGTAGTGTTACTACTATTTCTTTCTGCTTTATGTCTAGAGAGAGATTGAAGACTATGCAATGGATTAGGTGTGTCATGACAGTGTAGTTCCTATGCTCCAGGAGTCTCAAAGGTGTCCATGAGAGAACCTTTTCCCCCTTATCACCTACATGTAGAAATATAAATGAATAATGAATACATATCAATACACATATTCTATCTAAAGATCTCATTGTCTTGTTGTATTGTGTACATATTCTCCACTAGCTACTTGATTTTTTTTTTTACTGTATCTACATGTTGTGATATGTTATTTTGGGGGGGGGTCTGAGTATATTTTGGGTGGTGGGTGGGTGCCAGGAATTAAACCCTGGGAAGGTGTCACACATTAGGACAATATACTATACTGAACTACTCCTTCTCTCCTTCCTTCAATTAAGGATTTACAGAATGAGTGAAAAGTAAAAGGAATTAATTAGGCCACTTAGGCTGAGGAAGAGTGATAGTGTGCATTTTTTCATGTTAAGACTTGAGTTCCATCCCTAGAACCACTCTCTCTCTGTCTCTTTGCCTCTATTTCTCTCTCTCTCTCTCTCTCTCTCTCTTTCTCTCTAACAGCAAATTTATTGAGGTACAGTTAACATGTAAAAAACTGTACTTATTATTCATAACTATGAGTCTGGGGATAACTATATACTTGTGAAGCCACTAATATTATTAAGATTGTAGACACATTTATTATTCCCAAAGCTTTCTTTTTTAATTCCTATTATTATTATTGTTACTTTTGTGTGGTAAAAACATGAACATAAGATATATCCTGTAGGCAAATTTTAAATATATGCTCATGATATATACAATACAAAATGCTGTATAAAAGATTTTCAGAAATTACTTCTCTTGCATAACAAACTCTAAATATACATTTAAACTGTGAAGTTCCCTTGCAGTACTATTTCAACTGTATGTCTACACATTTTGATATTTCACATTTGAAAGATAATTTTTCCCATGGAAGTTTTCTTTTCTTAACTATCTAACTGCTCTTGTATGTCTGAATATTTGGAAGAGTCTCTTTGGTGTCTTATTCAAAAACATGCAGACACTGCATTTTAATTCAGTCTTGGGGAGATATCTTCAAAAAATACCCAAATGATAGCAAACAAACCGTGTGCTTATACTGTCATGTAATAAAAATGTTCAAATGAAGAAAAGTATTCATGACTACCAGATCAAAAAGGGATTTCACTCTCGATAATAAAGAAGTACTGACACACATACAAAGATTTGGAGACACTGTTAAAAGGTAGAAATTGTAGTTATTACTCACTGTCTAGAAACATGGATCCGGTTTAAACACATTTTTCAAATTTTCAAGAAAATCCAGAAATTTCCATTTTAATGTGTACTATGCCTTTTTAAAGGCTGGCAATAAATTTAAAATCTTCTGAGACACTCTGTAGGGCAAACAAAACATGTTTGTGGGTCTGTTCACAGGGCTTAGTCATATTTAGTCTTAGAGACTTTGACATCTTGGTGAGAAATTTGGATCTTAATATGCATGCAATGGAAAATCACTCAAAGATTTTAATAGCAGTGATACATATGACTAATTCAAAGGGAACCCTCTGGTCTTCATGTGAAAAGTGGTTTTCAGGCGGAGGAGGAGGATAGAGTGGAACTCAGGTCAGTCGCTTTACATGAAACCTTACTATTAACAGGTTTGTAAACCAGAATGCCTCAATAAAAGAGTTTGAGGATGACTCTTGTCTTGAGAGATGAAGGGCCTTGGTATGGACAAAGGAAGGTAGTCATGAGAGGAAAGAATTTACATTACAAATCAACAAGTACTGGGTAGAATCTAGGCTGTTAGTTTTTGATTGCAGCATTTGGGTAGATGGATCCTTCATTAACAGAAAGAGTAAAGGATCAAGTTTCAAGTTAAATCAGAACTCAGTTTTGGATCTATTCTTTCTCTAATTTCTTACATTGAATTTTCAGTTTATTTATCCCTTCATTAATATATATATATGTATATATATATATATTTAGTATTTCTGTTTTGACTCTAAGATTCTTATCTTTTTTGGTGGGTTCCACTCAATGATCTAATTTATTTATTTCTCTATTTATGTTTGGACCTGGGCCGGAGCGATAGCGCAGCAGGTAGGGTGTTTGCCTTGCATGTGGCTAACCGGGTTCAATTCCTCTATCCTTCTCTGAGAGCCTGATAAGCTACCGAGAGAATCCTGCCTACATGGCAGAACCTGGCAAGCTCCCCGTGGCATTTTCGATATGCCAAAAACAGTAACAAGTCTCACAATGGAGACATTACTGGTGCCTGCTCGAGCAAATCAATAAGCAACGGGATGACAGTGACCGTGACAGTCATGTTTGGGCCTTCCAGCAGAGTGCTTAGAGGATTCAGGGCCTCACTGGAGAGTCTCAGCTAACTAGGCTTTTGGTTTAATGCAAAGGGCCTGAAGATGTGATGCTGCTTCAGTCCCAAAGGGCCTGGACCCTGGGCCTCCCATGGGCAGTGCTGGGAGCTTCAGGGTCACAACCAGCAGTGCTGGGGGCAGCTCTAGGGCTGCACCCAGTGAAGAAACTCTGACAACCACGTAGTGCTCGGAACTGACCCCCCAAATTAGGCACATGCACCTCAACCATGGTACTCTACTATCTCCTTATTCTCTGCTATATTTAAAAATTTTCAATTTTGATCTACATTTGTTTGGGAGAATATTGAAAATAGGACACAGTTCTGACTTTGCTATTATTTTATTGCATTATGTTTAGAAAATTAAATCTGTCCAGATTGTGCTTTATAATTAACTTATAGACCTATTGAGATTTTTTTTGTATCCAGTATAAGACAATATACGATTTTTTTTGGGGGGGGGAAATGTTTGCATTCCAATTTTATTTTGCCAGTGCTTCCATAGTTCAGAAGGTCAGTTTTCTACCTAGGCTTACTTCATGAAGGAAGAAGTATTGTTTTAAGTCAGTGGTTAATTTTCTCTGGCAGTGTGAGGATCGAATACAAAATGAATCTCATGAAAGGCTAATGTTATACTAGATCTTTTTCACATGTGAGATGTCACATGGGTCCAGTGAGTTTTCAAGTAAAAATGTGCCACTTTCGAGCTGATATTGACAAAAGGTGATTTCATTTTGGCCCTCATCCAAGAAAACTTGACTTCTTCCAAGGAACTGAAGTGACTGGAGGTGGAGCGCCACTAGTCTCAGAACTTTCTCAAAACACACCATGAGCCTTTGCCCATCCTGCTCCTTCCAGGTGTGTATTGTTTTTCCACCACAAACGCTTCACTCTCAAGTGTGTACTCCCTTCATTCCCTCAGATACTCCCATTGCCTCTTTCTTTCACAAATTCTCAATTCTGAAGCGTCTATTATATACTGAATCTCATACACACATTTTGTAGCACTTCCCCTTTTGTGAGTTATTTTGATTCCAGTCTTCACTAGTGAGTCTTGTTACTGCCACTGTTTGTGGGCTTTTAGTTGCCTCTTTTTCCTTCATTATAATAAGCAGTCGGAGAGACAAAACTTTTGCCAAATTTGTCATTGTTTTCGCCTGTTTTTTTTCCAGGTCTTTTTCCCCTTCTCAGGTACTTACAAAAAGCTGTGTGGGGAAGTGTAGGTAATACTTGTGTATTGATTATTATAAAAAAAGATCTTGAATAGCAAAATCATTGACTTACTTGATGCTACATACAATTCACACAATATAAAAATAAATTTATAGTAGAAAGAAAAATATATAAAATGTCTGATGAAATGCATTATAGTCAAAAACTCACATAGGAAAAGATTTTCTCTTAGATAATGTTGGCACGGAAGTGAGGTTTCTTGCGCTGGTGGGTTCTTGAGAATTATATAAAGTAATTACATACAGAACTCTGAAAGATTAAAAAGTTCGAGTTTATTGTCTTCGTAGAGGGCTCTTGGTCTCTGCCCAGATGCCCAGGCCTCTCTTTATTCCTCCCGTTCCTGGTGCTGCTAGTCCCATCCCACTAGGTCTACTCCTTGGTACGATGGTCACATGGCCAGACCCCCTGTCCGTGTTGCTCTCTACCCTTTGTACACTTCCCTCGTCTGAAATTGGAAAGATTCCTTGGGCTTTTCCCCAAACTTCTTTCCTGAATCCGAAGGGATAAAGAGAGAACGCACTTGAGAGGGAAACATTTGTGAGCGGAAAAGCAATACACGCCTGGAAGGAGCAGGGCGGGCAAAGGCGCATGCTGAGTGAGGAGGTTCTGAGACTAGTGGCCCTCCACCTCCAGCCACTCCAGTTCCTGGGAAGAAGTCAAACTTTCTTGGATGAGGGGCAAAATGAAATCACCTTTTGTCAATATCAGTTCAAAGTGGCAAGTTCTTACTTTCCAGTTCCCCTACATCTTGTCCTAGTTTTCGGTAGTCTATGGCCGTGGCCACATGCACGTGGGCAAGATTCCCGTACTCTCTACTTTTTGCTGTGCCTCTCAACAGAATCCCGGCACCTCTCTTCGTCCTGTCCTGGCTGTTCAGTTTCTGGCTATGGCTATATTCAAATGGGTGAGACTCCTGTGCTAAGTATCCGTCCCTGTCTGGACATCCAGGCCCTGAGTGAACCAGAGCTTTCCGGGGCATCTGAGTCCTGCTTATACTCTGTCCCTGTCTGCGCCTGTAAGGCCAGCTTGTATTCAGCCATCTCACTGGGCACAGGAGCCCTACCTGATCCGGCAGTCTGCAGGGGTGGGCTTGAGAGAAGCAGAAAGGGAAGGGTTGGGGGAGGGGAGTGAGGAGAGGGAAAGGGAAGCAGAGAAGAGAAGAATAGAGAAAGAGAGAAGAATGGGGCTGGGGGCTTCTTTTGATCTGTTGCAATCTCCCAGGCTCAGCCACAGTTTGAGGGGCAAGATTTATTTATTTATTTATTTATTTATTTATTTATTCATTCATTCATTCATTCATTCATTTATTTATTTATTTTTGCTTTTTGTGTCACGCCCAGTGATGCACAGGGGCTACTCCTGACTCATGCACTCAGGAATTACTCCTGCGGTGCTCGGGGGACCATATGGGATGCTGGGAATCCAACCCAGGTCGGCTGCGTGCAAGGCAAATGCCCTACCTGCTGTGCTATCTCTCCAGCCTTATGATGGGCATGATTCAAAGTGACTGACTAAATTTACCTGGTGCTCCACCCGTCCACTCATGCTATCTGCAGTTCCTGTAATATCACCAAAGGGACGGCTGTGCTCAAGGCGAGTCAAGGTAAATCATTAAACTCAAATTCTTTCTTAAATGGTAACCTCTATTTCTAGTATACATTGGGAATAAAGTAGTCTACTAGTTACTAAGTAGGCTTGAATGCATTAGTATTGGGGGGAAAATTATATGGGGTTTAAGTGCCAGATCAGGAAGAGGCCTAGCCTAGCTCGCTTGCCTCCTCTGCTCCTCATTTAGTTGCAGCTCGCTTCTGAAAGAAGCAATCAGCAGTGGTTTATGATGCTCAGACGGTTCTATGATGCACGCTCACTGAAAATCATTGATGTTTCTGCTTTAACTAGATTTAGCTACTTTGAGTTGAAAGCACTGCGCTGTCTGAAATCCCATTTTACTAAACCTGCCTGTGAGTAAAACCACTGAGTCCTTCAGGAAAATTCCACTTCACAGTCAGAGGAAGATGTTAATTACAGCTACAATCAGCTCTAAAGTGTTACCTTAAAGGTACAGAGATTCTGTCTGCTCCAGCTGGTCTTTATAGCTAGCTTCTGGGGTGCCATTCAAGAGGAATCATGTGGTTTAGCCTTTTTGGGTATGTTTTCTGGGATCGTAGGATCTTTGTCTCCCTGCGAAGTGCTTTGTGAGCAGGGCTACACACTTTTCTGAAGTCTCCTTTCTATTCTGTTCCTGATACTGCAGCCTTTCCCCGCCTACCTCCCCCTACCCCCAACTTTAGCAAAGAAGCTAATTAAAAAAATTTTAAACCAGCCCCACACTCAATTATTTGTGGAACTGGCCCTGTCGAGCAGAATATGTTACCTTGGGAACTGAGACAAATTGTAGGCTTATGGATTATAAAGATTTTTTTTACCTTAATGAAAATTTAATTTGTTATGAATGGCTCATCATAACATATGCCAAGAAGAGCGTGCCAGAAATAACAATCTGAAGGAACACACGGGATATAAGGCTTCCATACTTTTGTAAGAGTAAGAGAGATCACTGAAACAGCACATGTCAGATGCTATTACTGTCATATTGTTGAGGCCATCTGTTAAGACCAAGATCAGGACCTGCTGCGCTCATTGAATTTGCAGTTCTGAAAAGGACAATGTCAAATAAAATTAAGTTGGTTTTATTAAGGGGAGTGTAAGCAAGGGGTTAATTTTTTTTTAAAGTCTGTTATCTGTGTGAATGGTCATATAAACAGAGAGACCTTAGACAAAGTGGGGTTTTTTTGGTATGTAATACCAATTGTATTGTGGGAATTTTAAAAGAAATGCCATTATTCTAGTTATTTCCATAATTATACTAGTCATTCAATTTTGGATTATGAAATTACTTTAACAGTTTTTATACTTAATATGTGGCTTGTAAAGGTATAGACTCTACATGTAGCTGATAAACTTGGCACTTAAGTAATTAGGAGTATTTTTAGCATGTCAAAGATGACCATTAGTTATATATTTAGCTTATAAATTAAAAATTTATTTTCTTTTGATATTCTGATGTTCTGAAAAGTGGAATTTAAGAGCTTTTTTTGAAATTCTTTGTTTGCTTACTTTATAGTCATTCCTGGTTTGATATTGAATATCAAGTTGGTTTTATTAAGCAATAACTATATGGGTTTCATTATCTTCTAGAATGTTTTTTGGAAACCTTTCAAGTGACTCTAACATCCTACTTGTCAGTGTTCTATGCTTCTCTTTCCATTCATGACAAACACCCTCCCAAATAAGAAAAGAGTAAAAATTCATAGAACTATGATTTAGCTCTGTGGTGGGGTTCTGTAGCAAAAGTATATTTGTCTAAGCACCAGCTTTCAATTAGAAACTAAATACATCAGGAAGGTCACAGACATCCTTAGATCTTAGCTTCCTCATCTTTTTTAATGTTTGGAGTGGATTTAAGGATCACTAATGTTCTTTCTGACTCTAGAAATCACCTTGAGGAAGTGAAATCCTCTGTCAAAAAAACGTGAAATAACATGTGCTAGTTAAATTTCACCTCAGCATTTGATGTCGAGTTAATGATATCTAGCAAAACTTACCATGAACATTTGTGTGGGGATGGTGGAGTCAGCAAGTAGAGAGTAGAAGCTTAGGAAGAACTGATTCCTGCGGGCAGAACAGACATACAAAGGGAGAGGTAGAAATGTTTCCAACTTCAGCAGCTCATATTTGAATAATAAACATGATGAATTTGGTCAACTGTCTCACTCTCTTGGCTTTTCCTACAAGGCTCAAGGAGACTGTTGCCGGCTATTCCTGCTGCTTTTAGGATTTATCTTAATGAGATCATACTTTCTTTTAAGAGGGTATTGGGGAATCAAAATGTACTGTGCTTAGGATTTTATACCTGTAGCAAGAAGGAATCCACTTGTATGCTTGATTGAAATTTTCTTTGAACTTGCTTTGCACTAATGACATCAAATACATTTAAGTTTGATTCTTCATAGATTGAGTGGAGGTCTCTAGGGAAAGTTTTTGTTAGCTTTTACATATGATTGATTCAATTCATAGAAGATTATTATTTATTGTATGAAGCTATGCAAAATGAATATTTTTGCTTTCGAGGATCTTACAAGTTTGACTTAAGGATATTCAGATTGGTTCCCCAAGCACTATACTGGGTGTGGCTCAAAAACCAAAATCAAAAAAAGAATATTGATAATATGCATATTTATTCTAAGATACACATCTTAATATTTCTAAAATTTAGACTTTTCATTTAATCATCAAGAAAAGCACGGCAGTTTAACTGGCATAATTGAAATATTCTAATGGTAAATATATCATGTAATTAATGTCATCAGATTTAAGGATATTTGGTAGAGCCAGAAATTTGGGTAAATTTATATGCAACTACACCCCATAAGCCTATGCTGAGTGGAGTGATTGTGGTTTAGGAAATAGGATTTCAGTTCTGTCAGTTGATTTCAATTTGCATTGTGTGAGCATCTCCACCAGCTGAAAGTGATTCTAGGGTTTAAAGATACATCATTGTCTTACAAGATGCAAACCTATTACCTCATTTGGCATTCAGTAGAGTAAGCAGATTTCTCTTGCAACACCAGAGGGAACACCAAGTTTTTCAGACTTATTGGAAGATTAACAGAAGAACCTCAGCAATGTAACACCTTTCTAACAGACTCTCAAAGATAAATCTGACTATATGTGGTGTTTTTTTCTCATCATAACTTAAAGACGGTGTTAAGATATTTCTTAATTTTACAGAAGCAGGACATGACATTTTGGGGCATTGATACAAAGTCAAATTATTTCCATGCAATTTGCAAAACATATTGAATGTAAGTTGCCCACCCAGGATGGGGGTGTATACACTCAAAGAAAGGTGTTATTATTACAGAGACAAGAGAGAGAATATAGGAGAAAGGTACTTGCCTTGCATGCAGCTGATGTGGATTCAATCTTCTACCCTCTAAGCCCCGGGAGGAATGTGATCCCTGAGCACAGAGCCCACAGTAAGCCCTGAGAACAGTTGTGTGTCACCCAATTCCCATCCCCTGAAAGAGAGATATCATTACAAAGTTTACTTTTTAAAAACTTTGTAATATTTAATACAGATATTTAACTGAGAAAATATTTTTAATTGTTGATGCTATTAAATAAATTATTTTAAAATTTTCATTGATGTATCACTGGTTTATGAATATTATTACAAAATGTTTTTAGCACCATCTCTTAAACATTGTAAATATTACATTAAATTGTTCATTAAAGGATGAAGAAAGGAAGCACAAACCACAGGTAATAAGTGATCCAAGAATGGTACTAGAAATGGTATGGAACTTCAAATAAGTCAATTCCAGCAATAGGGGATCATAGAGATACAGGAATGTTTGATTCCAGTCTATAAGGAATAGAGGATTCTGATGGTGAGATAGAGGAAAAAATGTCAGAAGGAAAGTACATGTACACTAGCGTGTCTTAAGTCACTGCAGCTTGATTGTTTGCTGCAGTCAGAGCCAGGGTAGAGAAAAAGGCCAGTAACAGAGACAAAGGGATCAATAATGGAGTACAACTTGTGATGAGATAAAAGATGATGGGACCAAGCACAAAGGCAGAGTAATTCATCTTAGATGAGGAAAGTGGCAATTATTCTTCTGAGGCATAAAAAAGGAAGGAGGAGTAAGCACATAGGCAGCTGAATTAATTTTGGGGGTAGTTCCCTCAGTCATCCGTAGCCATTTAGGTAAAAGGAGTAGAAAGAGGACAAAGTGTAGGATTACTTCAAGGTTAAATTGGAAGCTGAAAAGAGTGAAGCCAAGAGGGTGTCTAAAGAGAAGGAATTTGAGGGGATCGGAATCGAATGATTCTAGAAATTGGTTATGCAAATTGGTGGGAGTGAGGGAGTGTACTATGTGGAAGTCTAGGAGTCTGTTTTTGTAGAACAGAGTACCAAAATGTGGAGCACTTAGATTGAGTTATCTCTCAAGAGTGAAAAAGGGTTGGATAGTCATCCACACTGACTCTGGACCAACTTCTAAAACCCTCACTGAATTTTGAAAAAGCAATTTGGAACTTAATAGATAATAGGTAGGAACACAAAAATGAGCTGGAGGGGAGTTAAGTATATTTTCTTTAAATTTTTTTAAAATTTTTTTTATTGAATCACCATGTGGAAAGTTACAAAGTTCTCAGCTTATGTCTCAGTTATGCAATATTCAACACCCATCCCTTCACCAGTGCCCATATTCCACCACCAAAAACCCCAGTATACCTCCCGCCCCCGCCCCCCCACCCCCAACTGCATAACTAATGAATTTCACTTCATTTTCTCTTTACCTTGATTACATTCCATATTTCAGCACAAAACTCACTATTGTTGTTGGAGTTTCCCCCCAAGAAAGACAGCCCTACTACCAAGGAAGCATTTGATAATTAGTTTTCCATTGCTGAGAATGAAGAGATATGTAGCCCCACTGCTCCAAGTACATAACTCTTTTTTTTCCTTTTTCCTTTTTTTTCCTCCCTCATCCCCCTTCCCATGCCTCATAGTATGGTGGACGCCACACTGTGTTTCTTCCCGAAAATGCCGAAAATGGGAAACAACCGGGAAAGAGGAATATTTCCTCTTCTCGGCGGGCGCGGGGCTGTTGCTTAGTTCACAGTCCAGAGAAATGGCTGCTACTTTGATTACCTTCAATATTTCAACAAAAAAGTCACTGTTATTATTTGGAGTTTCCCCCCAAAGTCAGACCTGTTAAAAAGGAACCGTTTCACATTGCTGACAATTAAGAGATGTTACGTCGTGTCTGCGCGATTTTGGATTTCTGTATAAAGTTCAGGGAAAGTTCTGCCAGAAATTGCATAGCACATCTCACAGTCCCAGTCCATTGTTGTAAGAAGTTGCGCTGGATGCTAAAATGTATTAGAACATCTCTGGAATCAAAGTCTTTAGGTGCAGAGGGTCTGTTTCACTCTCAGCAGCTCCAGGTTTATCTGGGCCGAGGACATGCCGGTTACACCCTCTTCCCATGATTCCCTAGGAACCCCAAAGTGTAAAAACCGTATACCTCTGGGTTAGGAGTCTTAGAAGGTGGCTCTTACCACGTGGATATTGCTGCCGCTGCCATTTTCCGTGCAGAAAAACAGGGTGGAGAGGAAAGATCCATCTCCGGGCAGCTTGGAGTTGTAGCCCAGCTCACAGTCCCAGTGCATTGCTGTAAGAAGCTGTGCTGGATGCCAAAATGTGTTAGAATGTCTCTGGAATCAAAGTCTTTAGGTGCAGAGGGTCCCGTCAAGTATATTTTGAAGAAGTGAAGATGTCTTTTCTTTCTTTCAAAGGAATGTGGAGATGCTGGGGAGATAGCTTACGTGATATTTTTTGCATAGTATGTCGAAGCTTCAATCCACAGTGTCAGTGGGCCAATATAGCACAGCCCAGGTCCCCTCAACACCACCTAGCATAGCTCCAATAACAAAATAAGGATGTAAGTAAAAACAGAGTTAAACAAATGGGACTACATTACACTAAGAAGCTCCTGCATTGCAAAAGACACAGGAACCAGAATACAAAGGCAATCTACAGAATGAATGGGAAAGGATATTCACCCAATACCCATTCGATAAAGGATTGATATCAAGGGTATACAAAGCACTGGTTGAAATCTACAAGAAGAAAACATCCAACCCCATCAGAAAATGGACTGAAGAAATGAACAGAAACTTTTGCAAGAAAGAGATGTACCTTTTAGCCATTCCACGAATGGCTAAAAGGTACATGAAAAAATGCTCTGCATCACTAATCATCAGGGAGATGCAGATCAAAACTACCATGAGATACCACCTTACACCACAGAGAGTGCCACACATCCAAAAGAACAAAAGCAACCGCTTTTGTGAAGGATGTGGAGAGAAAGGGACCCTTCTACACTGCTGGTGGCAATGCCAACTGGTCCAGCCCCTTTGGAAAACAATATGGATGATTCTCAAAAAATTAGAAATTGAGCTTCCATTTGATCCAGTGATACCACTACTGGGAATATATCCCGTAGAAACAAAAAAGTATAGTCAAAATGACATCTGCACTTATATGTTCATCTCGGCACTGTTTACAATAGCCAAAATCTGGAAAAAACCCGAGTGCCTGAGAACAGATGACTGGTTAAAGAAACTTTGGTACATCTATACAATGGAGTACTATGCAGCTGTTAGAAAAGATGAAGTCATGAGCTTTGCATATAAGTGTATTAACATGGAAAGTATCATGCTAAGTGAAATGAGCCAGAAAGAGAGGGACAGGCATAGAAAGATTGCACTCATCTGTGGAATATAAAACAACAGAGTAGGAGATTAATACCCAAGAATAGTAGTATATAATACTAGGAGGTTGGCTCCATGGCTTGGAAGCTGGCTGGCCTCATACGCTGGGAGAAAGTCATCCCAGATAAAGAGGGGAACACTAAGTAAAATGTGATTGGAGATCCTGCTCGGGGAAGGAGATGCGTGTTGAAAGTAGACTAGAGACTGAACACGATGGCCACTCAGTGCCCCTACTGCAAACCACAACACCCAAAAGGAGAGAGAGAGAACAAATTGGAATGCCCCACCACAGAGGCGGGGTGGGGCAGGGGGGGTTGGGATCGGGGGGGTGGGAGGGATACTGGGTTCATTGGTGGTGGAGAATGGACACTAGTGGAGGGATGGGCTCTCGAACATTGCATGAGGGAAAAACAAGCACGAAAAGGTGTGAATCTGTAACTGTACCCTCACTGTAACTCACTACAAAAAAAATTTTTTAAAAAAGTAAGGATGTAAAGAGAAAAGATAAGGGAAAATGGCAAGAGAATGGAGTCTTCTCCTTCTCCTCCTCCTCTTACTCCTCTTCCTCTTCTTCTTCCTCCTGTCACTCTGTTGCTGTTTTGGGGCCATACAGCAAGATTCAGGCATCAGTCCGAATCTTCCTTATGCAGAGCTTTCACTCAAGTCTTTGAGCTATCTCCCTGGCCCCAAATATTTTCTCTTCAAAGTAACCATGCCATAGGAGAAAGAGTCTTTGAGAGAGATATAAAGAAACATTTTGGAGAAGAAATCTGCTGTGAAGATTTAGATTGGTAGCAGTTTCTGGATTATGGAATAAGACAAACTGGGGTCAAATCCAGGCTACAGAACTGTATGACCTCGGCAGCGTAATTTTGCTGTACCTGTATTGTCTTATCTTTCAATGGGAGTGAAAATAATATTTGATTATTCTATAGGTTAAATGCTATCATATTTCCCCCCTTCAATTATCTCTAATACTTTCTTTTATGAGTTATTTCTAGTCTCTTCAGGTTTTTAATATTGGTGTCATATGGCTCAGGCTTTATTCTTAATTTTTTTCTCCCTACCCCCTCATACTCTCTTAGTCAATCTCAGTTTTAAATGCTTCCCATAAACTGATGCTTCATAAATTTTATTCATAAACCCTTTTCCCCAAACTTTGGAACCATTTAAATATATATGTATTAAAATAATTATTATACATATTATTAGACATATTTACATATACATGATTATTTATTAGACATTTATTAGATATATATGATTATTAGACATATCTATTGTGTGGCTAGTAGTCAATATATCTCCAACTCATCATGCTCAAGACAAACATATTAAGCTTCTCCTTCAAAACCAGCTTTACTTATAGCCTATCTCATATTGCTAATGACAGCTCTATCTAATTACAAGGGCCTAAACCTTTGGTGTCATTTTTATTCTCTTTCTCTTAGGTCCCAGATCTAGTTGTTTCTGCTTTTAAGGACTGTCCTGAATCCAGCTACTTCTCAACACTTCTACTGCTAATATCCTAAACTGAGTTCATCTCCTGTTTCCAGAATTGCCTTTATACCTTCTCTTGACATTGCTTAAACTTAAGGGAGAGATGTTTGAAAATGTCTAGTCTCTCTTGTGCACTGTCTGATATATTTCATTTTGTTTAGAAAACTCAAGAACTAACCAAAGTCCTATAGCTGCAAGGCTTTATTTATACATTGTGCACTCTCCTTACCTCTCTGATCCATCACTCTTTTACTCTCACTATTGAATAGATACTTCATTTTTTGACCAGCTTATTATTTGCTCTTTCTAGAGTCTTGGGGGTAATGGTTTTCTCTGCTTAGATTACTCTTAGTTACTTATCTGCTCAGTAATCTGCTTAGATTACTCTATAGTTCTTTTGGGGTGGCTAAGTTCCTTACTTTCAGATCTTTCATTAAGTATTTCCTTCCCAACGAAACCTATTCTAAACATCTTACTTAAGAATGCACTGTATATTAATATTACTATGGCATTCCCAATCTCCTAGCCCCTATGTACTTTCTATTATCACCTCTTTGCATGCTATATAATTTACCTAGTATATTTATCCTTTATTGCACATTTCCCTGTGCAATGAAAACTCCATATGAAGAGGATTTTCAGTTTTCTTTGTCACTAATGTAATATGAAGAACTTAGTATGATGCTTGGTAAGTGGTGGGTAGCCAATAAATATTGCTGAGTAAAATATATGAATGATGACTATAAAGCACTTTATGCATGTTGGACATTATACTAAGTATTATGTTAGTGCCTCATGTTATTATTGTTGTTATTTTTTAATTGGTGGAGAGTGAAGAATTCATTGTAAAAAGATGTGAGAAAAAGGAAGAATGGTATTGAAAAAGACTATTAGTCTGACATAGGCTGGCAAGTGGATTATGACCTTAAAATAAACTCTGGCAGTCGATTGGTTTCTCTGCGAGAGCTCTGTGGAAGAAGGCACCTTTGGGAGAGAAGAGTTAAGAAATAATTTACCCAGGGATAATTATTACTAGCAGGAATGAGTCTTTTCCCATCCTGACTCATTCAATGGAGACTATTTTTAAGTAATTATGTTGGTTAACTTTTATTAATCTTTTGGCACTGAACACAGTGGTGCACATTATTGGAGGACAGTATTCACCACTGAGGTTTTAAGGCTCTTGGGGGAGCATTTGAATGAGGATAGAATTTGATAGCAGGATTGATATAGGAGTGGTTTTTCACATTTTCTTTACTTTTTCTTTTTTTATATATCTTGAATGTTTGGGCAATTAGTGAGTTTAAGCGAGAATTGTAGCATTTTAGTTTAGAGACTATCAGATTTTCTGATTACTTTGAGTAAGTTTTTATGCCTTTTGAATTTTGATGCTTCTTTCTTATGCTGCCCATTGATTTACATATTGAAATCGTTTAATTGGTATGTTAGGCTTGGGAGTTTTCTGCTAAATTAAGGAATTTAGATAGGTATTTTTCAATAATTAACATTTTATGCTGCTGACATGATTAAAATTTATCATAGACAATGCAAGCATGGTACAGAGAAGAAAAATGACCCCTTATTCCATTACCACAAATATCCTACTTGTTAGTTTATTGGCATCTTGTGTGTGTTCTACCTTGAGTCACCTAAAAGGCTGGATATACTTGGAACCACCTCATAACCTTCAGGCAGTGATTCGTAATCCTTTATTACATTATGCTCTTTTCTGACAATTTAATGAAAGCTATGAATTTCCTCCTCCCAAATCTTCAAATGGTGATTACACAAGTTTTACATATGATGAGGAGTTTTACAGATAATTGAATTTCTGTAGATTCTCTTTTTCTCATTTTTTAGTTTTTTACATTTGGCAATGCTCAGAGGTTACTCCTTTCTCTGCACTTAGGAGTTACTACTGGTGGTGGTCAGTGGACCATTTGAGATGCTGATGAACAAACTCGAGTCAGCAGTGTGCAAGGCAAGAGCCCTATTCTCTGTACTCAGGCTCCCAGTCTGAGGAATCTAAGTTAAATCCTTTATATTAGTCACAAATTCCTTTTAAAATTTAAATTCTTTTCTCTATTTTAATTTTAAAGTCTGATTAATGATAAAAGGTCAAAATAATTTTCCATAAAAACTCACACTTGTTTAGTGCTAAATACAGTCAGTGTCCCAGATAGCCTTTATTTCCTTGCTTTTACTTTATCTCAGTCTTCTGGTAGCACTGCCAATCACCTTTTTATAAGAATGGGCATATAACCCATAGCTCAGCAAGAACAGCTGACCTTGGTGCCGGGAATATATTTAAGTGGTAGAAAACACGCTTTCCATGAACAGGCTCTGATTCTGATCCTTGGCACTGAATTATTCTCCAATCACTGTCAGCAGTATTTTCTATTAAAAAAATAGCTTATGTTAAAATAGTTAAAGCATTAATTAACATTAAGCAGAGTGATTTTTTGCCAAAAGTAAAGAAATATTGAGCTTAATAGATTTTTAAAATTAAATAATTGAATAATTGAAAATTTATTGTTATTTTTGTTTTTATTTTCTCCTTTTATGTATTACATTTGGTTGATAAAGGTGGTTCCCTTCTCTTTTAAAAGATATATATATATATATAATTTTTGTAATTGTGACACTTACTCAAACTTAGTAAGACTTATGCTTGTGCTTATTTTTTTCTAAAAAACAATAAGAAAATAGATAAATATATGATCTGTTACTCCAGAAGATAGGAATGTTGAAATTTCTTTTTTTCTTATGCTATCGCTCCTCTTTATATTATTGTTTAGAATTCTAACTTTAGATTTCACAATATTCCAATCTGTTTATTGCCTATATATGATAAATTAAATTTTGCCCTATCCTTTCTTCCCAAATCTTTTGTTCCTTCCTGGATTCAGAGCTTGTTATGTATATTTTTAATATACATAACATTTTCAATGGTCTATGAGACCATCCCCAGTCCCCTCTGTCTTCACTTTTCCTAGATTCAGTTAAGTATTGAGTTCAAGGGTTTGTTTTATGTTGGAGTTGTTCCCTTGCTCTGCTTCTCTATATCCCACACACAAGTATTTATATTTATGATGTATTTTGTTTGGTATCACTTCCTATAGTTCCATCTATGTTGACATAAAATCAAGAATTTTCTCTTTTTTATAGTCGAGTAGTATTTGTTTGGATGTATATATCGCATCTACTTATTTGCCATTGGACTCTTGGGTTGTTTACAAGTCTTGGTTATTGTCAATAGCACTGCAATGATCACAGATACCTTTTAGAATTAGTGAAATTTTTTTAACAGAATTGTTAGTTATGGTGACTAAATAATAATTGGAAAATAAGCAAACAAACTTAGAAGTTACACATTTTTATGCTTTGAATCCTGACTACCACAGGTTGTAAGGATAACTTCACACCTTACTATAGTTCATTTCTAGAGGTTCTTAATCCAACTGTATTCTGATCTGATACCACTTCTTTCCATCTCTTTCTCTATCACTGTAGAGAAATGGTAGAAAGTAATTTTCCAAGTAATTTTCATTGTGGAAGAGAAAAAAATATTAATTGATTTTTGAACAAATTTTGTTCTGTGGCCTTTCTCTTAACATACTCCTTTTCCTTTTCATGATACCTTACTTCCACCTGACTCTCCAAAACTTTCTAACAGTTTATGTATAGATATGACTTTCATACATGTATTTTTCACATTTCTTCTGAGAAGGACAATAGCTTTGGAGAGTGGGGAATTATTTACCCATGCTTGGTGTATCTTCTTGTCCTGAATTTCCTACAATTTGATTGAAAACTGGAAACTATTCTTAAGTTGGAATTTTTGCTACATTTATTTCATATTGAAGATAAAAGCTAAGGCATAAAGACATAATGAAATAAACCATGACAACGAAATGTTTTGAATATTTTATTCCCTCTGCATTGCTTGCCTCTAAATATTTCAGTTGAGAATTTCCATCAAAGTTGGAAAGTTGTGCACTTAAAAATCTCTTAATCATTAGCTATTATATTTCTGAAATACTTTATCCAAATAAGAGAAAAACTCTATATTTAATCACAAAACTTTGAAGTCACAGTGACAATTGTGATTTGAAGTGACACATTCATTTCTTCATTTCTTCAACAAACATGTCAAACATCTATCCTGTGAGGCAATGTACTGAGTAAAGTGACAACCACAAAGGATGTGACCCTTGTCCTTGGGCAACTAGCTGTCTAGATCAACCTTAAAAACATTATACTAAGCAAAACAACTTGCCACATTTTTTTTCACATTGCCTTCCCCTTAGATATATATATCTAGCAATTCTCTTGATTTTTTCCCTTTTAACATGAGTTATATTCTTTCTTCTTCTTTTTTTATTTTTTGGTGGAGGACACACCTGGCAGTGCTCAGGGCTTGTTTCTGGCTCTGCTCTGGGGGATTACTCCTGATGGGGCTGAAAGGATCACAGGGGGTGTCTGGGATTGAACTCTGTTGGCTGAATACAGATAAATACCCTACCTGCTGTGCTATTTGTTTGGCCTGAGATCTATTCTTCTAATGAGTTTAAATGTCCAGAGTTGTTGTCTATCAGCCCATCCTTGTAGAGCAGAACTGTAATACTTATTTTGTTGCACAATTGAAGAGTTGTGCCTACTGATTAGCAATTTGTATTTGTTTTCTATCTCTAGCCCCGAGTAACCACCATTCTATTTTTGATTGTGTGAGTTTGATTAATTTTATATTTATTATAAAAGTAGAACCACACAGTATTTGTTCTTCTATAACTAACTGGGTTGTTTTGCTTAGTATAATGTCTTTAATGTTGATCCATGTTCTTACATATTGCAGGATTTACTTCTCTTTAAATGTAGAATAAATACCTGAGTTTTGTGTGAAAAAAGAAGAAGAAGAAGGAGAAGGAGAAGGAAAAGGAGAAGAAGAAAGAAGATGAAGAAGAAGAAGAAGAAAGCATCATGGGATGGAGTCCATGTCTTACACTTTTAAGGCCCTGAGTTTGATCTTCAGGCCATTGCTGGCCCAAGCACTGAACCACCAAGTCCTACATCTCTGAGTTGAGTATTGCTGAGAGGCCTACCCCCAAACAAACCATTTTATATTGTTATCCATGTATTGGTCAATTGACATTCAGATTGTTTGTATATTGTAGCTACTATGAATAGTAATGCCATAAATATCAGAGTGCTCGAACCTCTTCAAGATGCTGGTTTCAATTTTTTTTTTTTGGATAAATCTCCAGAAGTGGAATTACTTGGTCAAATGGTAGTTATAGTTACTCAAAAAAATTGTTTTGCTCACCAAGTGCACTTGGGGTTCCTGAGGGCTGTTGCAAACAATATTTAATCTAGAGATATGGATCTAAATTAGTCTCTGGACAAAAGGGAATACCCTGCCACAGAGACGGGTGGGGTAGGGGGATGGGAGTGATACTGGGATCATTGGTGGTAGAGAATGGGCACTGGTAGAAGGATGGGTACTCGATCATTGTATGACTGACAGGCAAGCACAAAAGTTTGTAAATCTGTAACTACCCCACAGTGAATCAGGGGTTTAATTTATTTAATTTATTAAATTTATTTAATTTAATAAAAAATTAAAAAAAATTAAGTAAAAATAAATAAATAAATAATAAATAAATAAATAAATAAGTCTCTGGCTTTGTGATATGATGCTACCAGATCTATTGGTGTTAAGGGCCACCAGGGGAATGCAATGGCTCTCAGGAAGCCACCTGATGGTGCTAAGCAGACCATGTGGTATCAGAGTAGGAACTTTGGGGCCCCTTTATGTGCTCTGCTCTTAGTTTTATTTTCAACATACGGAGAAACCTCCATATTGTACCACAAAGCAGATGAACCATTTTGCATTTCCATCAGTAGTGTAACTCCCTTATTTGATTTTTTAAAATCACATCTTAGATGTTAAACATAAGTATACTAGTATAGAAATTATAGAGGATAAAATAACATTTTTTTGGTGCCAGGAATAGTGAGAATGCTATTTCAGATGGGTTACTCCTTTGATTTAACTCAAATCCTCTTTATTCAGGTGTGCTTTCAAAAGTCTTGTTTGATCATCTTGAAATATCTTTTCCCTCGGAGCAGAAATTTTCATGAATACACCAGCTCCAAGTGAAGAGTGAGATGTTTTGTCATCATCTCTGGCTTAGGAGCTAAATTGTTTTCTATTGAAAAAGCCAAACTTTCACCTGATGTAGCTGAGAAAACCTTTCAGTGTGGGCTGTCTTTAGCACCTTGGCCAGGCTGTTGCCAACACCCACGGACCCCTGTCATTGCTATTCTCAGCAGCACACGTCCCACTTTTATTTAAATAACTTAAAGGTTGAGCTGGAAAAGAGAACAGCATACAAGCTGGCATTTGAAGTTAAGTATTATAAGGCAGTCGATATTGTAGGAAGGAGTGAAGTGGGTGGTCCTTGACAGAGAAAAGATTAGGATGATAGCATAGTTGAATGTTATAAAGATGCCACTGAAGTCACTAATCTAAAGGTTTTTACCCTATAGATAAGGAAACTGATATTCAGTTTTGTGAAGTCATTTGGATAAATTAACACCGAATCTGTCACTTGAAGTAGGACTTATTATTCTGGAATAAGTACTTCCTATTGGAATAAGTACTTACTATTCTTCCTATCATACCCAATTACACTTTCTCTATATGTATAAAGTTCATGGTAGTGGGCTAAGATGATATATCTTCAAAGATACAAATTTTATAAACCAGAAAATTTTACCATGGAGAATTTGGCTAAAAATTGTTTCCACATTCAGTGGGCTGCTTAAGTTTATGTGTCAGCTTTGCTGGGCAGATGTCACAAAACATTATTCTAGACATTTTTCTGAGGATCTTTTGGATGATTAACATTTAAATCAGTGAACTTTGCATAGATTGCCTTCCATAATGTGGGTGAGGATCACACAATCTGTTGAAGACTCAAATAGAACAAAAGATTGACCTCTTCTGAACAAAATAATTCTCCCAGAAGATGGACATGCACTCCGAGAAAAGAGCATAACACAACACACAGGATAACCATGCCACCGGACCCGACACCAGCCTGTTTCATTGGGGGTGCCCCGGAGGGGGATGGGTGAGACCCCTCCTTGCCCCAAGGGACCCAGATCCAGCAGCCAAAAACCTCCAGAACTCAACTGCTGCCATGCTCACAGCCACTCTCCACATGCTTGGCCGAGCCTCACCCAAAAGTCAATGTATTTCTGGATCGTGCAGCGGCGAATGCAACAACTCATACCTCACACTACCCATACTCCAAGAATACCACACCACATTTGATGGAGTTTAAAGTAGGAGGCAACCAATCTTAGAGGGAATTTTTTTTACATACATATGTATATATACATATATATATTTTTATATATGCACACAAGACTCAGCCCTTTTTTTTTTCTTCTTTTTGGGTCACACCCGGCAATGCACAGGGTTACTCCTGGCTCTGCACTCAGTAATTACCCTTGCCAGTGCTCAACCGACCATATGGGATGCTGGGAATTGAACCTGGGTTGGCCTCATGCAAGGCAAACATCCTACCCACTGTGCTATTGCTCCAGTCCCAAGGCTCAACCTTTAATATGTTAGTGATCTCTTATAGAAGGGCTTAATGGCCCCTGGGTGAAATACAATAATCTTCACACTTTTTCCTCTAAGGAAACATTTTTGTAGCATTTTCAGTGGTATTATATAATAAACAATACAAAATAAATTATTTTGTTTCTGCTTTGGGGCAGGGGTTGGGGTTCAGAATAGAAACATCCGAAATATGATGGTTGGAAGGTGTAAAGGTGGTGGGATTGGTGTTCAAATATTCAATGCAATCAAATAATGTGAACTACTTTATGAAATTAAAAAAAAAGATGAACATGTACTGCAATGGTGGCCTCTCATGAGTTCAGAGGCCTCTAGAGCGATGGTTTACTATAATCACCTTTTCTCCCTCTTTATCTTAAACATTGTGGTTTAGGAAATTGTTCATGATGATTTGTTATCAGCATGCAGTATTTCAATACCAATCCCACCACTGTCACCTTCCCTCCACCGTTGTCTCCATTTTTCCAACCACCCTTCACACCTACCCCATAGCAGGCATGCTATAATTTATTTTATATTGCTTGCTGTGACGTAATGGCTAATGGAATGATCAAAAATTATTTCTGTAGAAGAAAATGTGTGATAATTGTTATATCTCACATGTAGACATTAAGTCCATGTCTGAGGGTTTGCTAAGCTATTATTGCAAGTTACACCTTCTGTATTAATGTTTTGTTAGTCAAGATTGGTTTGCTTCTGTGTTACATGCCATCCAGTCTGGTGTACTGCTGCTGGGATGTCAGAATGGAAGAGTTTGGAGAGGTTGTTCCAGAAAATCCAGAATATTTAACTGGCAGTCTGTCTAGAGTCATGGAGGTAGCTTTGGGGTGTGGGAGCATCTTCTGGGGCTTTGTTTGGGTGGGAACTGGCCTGCCCCATTCAGAGATTGCCCAGGAAGTCTCAGCCTTGGGGAAACCTCCCCCACATTCCTGTACTTCTGGAAGACCTGGCAGCCACATTACACTCTGCTGCCATGTAAACTTATCTACAAGTCATAACCATTTTTGAACATGCCCGTATATATATCTGAGTGAACTATTTCCTTAAAGTAAATGTCTTAATTTCTTATTATACCTTCCACTAAACACAAATCATATTTTTTTCCATTTTTAAGTAGGATTCAAATTGATACATTTGGTGAAACATTTAGGTTTATAATCCAGCATTTGGGCCTTAAATGTTTGTAGCCAGGGTATCTTGTTTGATGTTTGGGGAACCATGGGTCATTATCTAGTTCTCTAGGGCTTTATTTGTCTAATTCTGAGACTAGTGCTGCTTATTTTACCTGTTGAACTGTGAGGTAGGAACTCAGGTGCCAGAGGAGATGAAAGAAAACACATATCAGCTCAGTTTTGCTCTGTCTCTGGTGTTCTCTTGTTCATCTTGTTTTTCTAAGAAAATTTCAAATTCTCCATGTATTCCTTCTTTGTGTTGTTCATGCATGAGTGATTATATCACTGTATCACTGTCATCCCATTGATCATCGATTTACTTGAGCAGGCGCCAGTAACATCTCCATTCATCCAAGCCCTGAGATTTTAGCAGCCTCTCTTTACTCATTCTCCCCAGCAGTGCCACGTTGGAGGCTCTTTCAGGGTAAGGGGAATGAGACCCATCATTGTTACTGTATTTGGCATGTCAAACATGTCATGGAGAGCTTGCCATGATCTGCCGTGAGGGAAGGATGCTCTCAGTATCTTGCCAGATTATCCAAGAGGGAGAACCGGGTTATAAGAGGTCTCATGGCCATGAAGGCGTGATTATAAACCAACTTAAATTAGTTTAAGCCAAAATAGTTTTATTAGGTCTATGTACCAAAAGAAATCTGAGAGGAAGTGACTCAGAGTCTCAACTGTCTTCAACAAGACCCAGTCTCCCTATACCTCTGTTTGACTAAGTGTTGGTTCTGTTTTCAGGCCAGCTCATCCTTGACATTGGCAAGAGGTAATGGTAGCTCTAATAGTACATTTTTTTTGATAAGTCTAGCATTTAAAAAAAATCAAATGACAGCGAGACACACAGTTGCAAAACTGTTCACAATTAGGTTTCAAACAAACATATAATGTTCCAACACCCATCCCTTCACCAGTGTACATTCCCCGTCATTAATGTCCCTAGTTTCGCTCCACCTGCACTCCCACCACCCTGGCCTGCATCTATGGCAGGCACTTTCTCCTTTCTCTCCCCCATCCTTTTCTCTTTTTCTCTTTCTCTCTCTGAGGATGTTTGAAACCACAAGGAGAAGAGAACATTTCCCAGAGTTCTAATGAAAGTCATTGACCTGACTACCTGACTTTGAGTGAAGTCACCTGTTTGCCTGAATATGCTGACTCGTGTATTTGCTGATCATATGCTCATCTTCAAACTTAAGTTAGGGTTCAATATTCATATTCAATTCATTTGTATATAGAGCAAGGAAAAGGCAATTTTCTTTAAGAGAAAGAGACTGAGTAGTAGGGTAACTAAAGTAATGGACTATACTAGATAATTCCTGTCAAAATTGTGTAATCTTAATGCATATAGCAGGTAGGTGAGGAGTAGTGGAATAAAGAACTAGGGAGCTCAGTCTTGCTGAGCTCAAAATTTTAATTTTATTTTATTAAAAAAATTTTATTAGAGAATCACTGTGATGTACAGTTACAAACTTATAAACTTTTGTGTTTGCATTTCACTCATACAGTGATTTTTTACCCATCCCCTCACCAGTGCCCATTCACCTCCACCAATGATCCCAGTATGCCTCTTGACACCCCCACCCCATCCTCCACCACCCCACCCTGCCTCTGCGACAGGGCATTCCCTTTTGTTCTCTCTCCTTTTGAGTGTTGTAGTTTGTAATAGACGTACTGAGTGACCTTCATGTTTGGCCTATAGTCTACTTTTAGTTCGCATCTTCCAACATCCAAAAGAACAAGAGCAACCGGTGGTGGCGTGGATGTGGGGAGAAAGGGACTCTCCTTCACTGCTGGTGGGAATGCTGACTGGTTCAGCCCTTTTGGAAAACAATATGGACGATTCTCAAAAAATTAGAAATTGAGCTCCCATTTGACCCAGCAATACCACGCCTGGGAATATATCCTGGAGAGGCAAAAAGGTATAGTAGAAATGACATCTGCATTTGTATGTTCATTGCAGCACTGTTCATAATAGCCAGAATCTGGAAAAAACCAGAGTGCCCGAGAACAGATGACTGGTTAAAGAAACTTTGGTACATCTACACAATGGAATACTATGCAGCTGTTAGAAAAGATGAAGTCATGAAATTTGCATATAAGTGGATCAACATGGAAAGTATCATGTTAAGTGAAATGAGTCAGAAAGAGAGAGACAGACATAGAAAGATTGCACTCATTTGTGGAATATAAAATAACAGAGTGGGAGACTAATACCCAAGAGTTTCAGAGACAAGGACCATGAGGTCTGCCCCACAGCTTGGAAACTGGCCTCACATGCTAGGGGGAAAGGCAGCTCAGATAAAGAAGGGACAAAAGAGGGTCAAAGTGGATTAAAGGTCTCAACATAAGACCACAATCCATAAAGTACATGGAAGACAAGGTTGGCAAAACCCTCCATGACATTGAAGCTAAAGGTATTTTCAAAGATGATACACCACTGGCCAAGCAAGTGAAAACAGAGATAAACAAATGGGACTACCTTAAACTAGTAAGCTTCTGCCCCTTAAAAGAAACAGTGACCAAAATACAAAGACAGTCTACAGAATGGGAGAAGATATTTACCCAATACCCATCTGATAAGGGGTTGATATCAAAGATATACAAGGTACTGGTTGAACTCTACAAGAAGAAAACTCCCAACCCCATCAAAAAATGGGGGTGGAAATGAACAGAAATTTTCTCAAAGAAGAAATTCGAATGGCTAAAAGACTCATGAGAAAATGCTCTACATCACTAATCATTAGGGAGATGCAGATTAAAACAAAAATTTTTATTTTTAAAGAAATTATTTACTTTTGGGGACTAGAGAGGTAGTACATCAGGTAAGACATTTGATTTGCATATGGTTGATCCAGGTTTGATTGTTGACCCTCTGGATGGTCCCCTGTGCACCTTGAGGTGTGAACACTGAATAAGAAGCCCTCAGAACCATGAGGTGTGATTGAAAATAAAACAGAAATCATTTACTTTTTAAGATTTATTGCAATATTACTGAAAACATTGAAAATATATACAAAATTCATAAAATGATGATTTGATATATGTATAAAACACATGTATCTTGCCCCCATACCTGGTTGTCTTCACTGGGGCCCCTTGGAAGGGGTGGGTTGAGTTTTCCTCCCCACCCCAAGCAGAGCCCCCGGAACCCAGCCACAGCCATGCTGAAGGCCCCTCTCCACACGTTTGGACAAGCCTCATGCATGAAGGAACCGGCAGAGGAACCCAGGTGTGTGGGACCCGGGGCTGAGACCTCCAAGCCTACTCGGTCAGGACTGGGCCTCTTCCGCCCAGATCCCCCATTTTCCAGTAGCTAGGCAGTCACAGCCAGAAACTGCCCCCAGCGCTGTGTAATCCCGTCAGTGGGCAACATCCAGAGACTATAAAACCAAGCTCCTGGAAATGGAAGCGATATCTTATAGCCCCGTTCTCCCTCTAGGAGAACCTGTCAAGCTACTGAGAGTTTCCTGCCCACATGTGAGAGCTTAGCAAACTCCCCGTGGTGTATTCATATGCCAAAACCAATAACAATGATGGGTCTCATTCCCCTGACCCTGAAAGAGCCTCCAGTGTGGCACCATTGGGAAGGACAAGTAACGAGATTCTAAAATCTCCATTGTCTAGGACGAATGGAGATGTTACTGAGACCACTCGAGAAAATTGATGATCAATGGGATGATGATGATGATGATGATAATACAAAATATGTATGCAAATATGTACACATATATGCTATATAACATTATATAGTACAATATGTTTAATTTATATCACTATATATTTTAATACATATATGCAAGATCTTCTGGAATATCCTATAATTATAGATAATGAGGTCATAAAACACTGGAAGAAGACTATTAGAGATCCTCTTTAATTACTTTTTTGGAAACAAATTACTTTTCTTGGAAAATTTTTAATTTATGGGATGGCATTTAAATATATTTAGTCTCTTTTGATCCAATAATGCCTTTTCCTCATCAGTTATTTTATTGTCAGCTACTGGACCTTCTCCCATTCTTTTTTGGGTTTGACAGAGGATTAAGAGAAGAACACTAAGAGATATGCTCCGTGTGGAAATAGCACCAAGCCCTGATATGTACTCAAAAATATCTGTCGCTGTCACTGTCATCTTGTTGTTCATCAATTTGCTCGAGCGGGCACCAGTAACATCTCCAAGTGAGACTTGTTACTATTTTTGGCATATCAATTATGCCACGGGTAGCTTGCCGGGCTCTCCTAGAGGGACAGAGAAATGAATCCCAGGTCGGCCACATGCAAGGCAAATGCCCTACCCGCTATGCTATCGCTCCTCAAAAATATATGTTGAATAAATAGTTATATAAATTACAAGTTAAATGATAATTGATCTCCCTATAGATTGGTAAAACATTATGGTAGTTGTTTTTTTTTCAGTATGATTTTAGTGGTTAGATTCTTTCTGCCTTTTTATCGTTATTAAAATTTTTACTTCAGATAATTATAGACTCGCAGTAATTTATAAGCAGCAATACAGGGAGCTCTCATATACTCTTTACCTTTTTTACTTCCAATGATAACAGTCTGCAAAATTACAGATAAAGTAACAACTAGGATATTGTGATGTTGGCATTGATGTAGTCGTTCTGGATGATCTTTTATGAGAATGTGTGTGTGTGTGCATGTGTCCATGCGATTGCATGCATGATAAATTGTTTAATGACTAATTCTTCCAATCCAATGTGTATGCTCATTTTTCAGTGTGAGTTCACAGTTTCTATAATTGAGAGGTAAAGTGCCTTGTTCTGTATCTTGTTCTATATTTTGAATCTGGGCCAGACTTGTCTTTCTTTATGAGGCAGGGTGAGGCAGGGAGAAGGAGGGAGAGAGAGGGGGTGAATCAGGGAGAGGGAGAAGCAGGGAGAGGGAGAGTGAGAGGGAGAGGAAGAAGAAGGGAGGGAGAGGAAGGAAAAGGAAGGGAGGGACAGGGAGGAAGAGGAGGGGAAGGACTGGGAAGAGACAGAGAGGAAGGGAGAGGACTTTCTTGTGCTTCGGACCTCAGGGATCACTCCTGGTGAATTTGGAGGACCATATAAGCTGCCAAGAAGTGGCCCTGGGTCAGCCTGGCTGTGTCCCTGCTGTGCTGCCTGCTCCCCATTCTTTTATCTGAGGAAGCAGTGAAAAAGTGACTCTTGTGCCCTGTTTAGCAGGGAGTTCTTTTCTTTCCAAACCTTTCCCCCCCCCCCCAACCCGCTCTTGTTAGAAAATTGCTTCTGCTCAGATTAAAATGTGTGAGTTTATATTGTATGAATTCTAGAGTTTTCTCTTCAACAATCCTTGCACCTTTTAAACATTTTTTCTTTTAATACATTTCCTGAGACTTCCAATTGAATAAGATGATTTAGTCTGTGGAAGAATGAGAAGAAATGATGAAACAAATAAAGGTGCAAAGGCCAATAACTAAAACCAACGGCCAGGCATGTAAGTGAGGATATAGCCTGGGCCTTCCAGCCCCACCAACTGTCTTACTAAATGCCTGAGTTTGTGCAGAAAAATCAGAAGAGGATATTCTCAGCCAAAATTCACAGAATGGTGAGAATAAATCATTGTTGTTTTAACCTATGAATTTTTAAAAAATATTTATTATACAGCAGACAGTAACGGAGACAATAACATCTCTTACTGGGAATCTTTAGGATAAAAACTTGGGCTTTGTACTTGAATTATGATATGGTAATATAGGTGAAATTTACCAATGTGTAATTTGAATTTCTGCATCCTTAAATATTCTGTCAGTTGCTTTCATTCTGTCATGTTTCTACTCAGTTTCATATCAAGGAGCTATGATTAATATTAGCCTTATTTTATGTCTTTTATTAGCATGTAAAATTTGTGGCATCTAACAAAGCAATTTAATGGCTTCATGTCATTATAGCCCAAAACTAGATTTTCTAGGTTAGTATTCATGTAGATTTAAATCTCACCAGATAAATCTTTTAGTAGAAAAACATATCATTATATTTTAAAATAAATATTGAAATTTAGAGTTTAAGCTCAAGAAGATAGTTAAAAGACTCATGCTTTCTAAAAAGTCCATCTCCTATAATTTTATTTTATATTAATTCTAATGATAATACCATCATTATCATAATGATAATGATAAATCTTTAGATATAATTTGTAGAAGATATTGTTTAAGAAATAACAAGAAAGCTTCTGATGATAATAGATATCTATAAAAAGTGAAAATATAAATGCATTTATATTTACTGTCTCTTCACAAAATTTCTTTCTTGGATATTTCAAGGAGTAATCAGATATGCCAGTGAGGAATATATCTCTCTTTGCGTATCATTTAAGAAATTAACCTTTAGAGTTAGACTCTTGTTTAAAATCTAGTTATATAATTTATAGAATCTGTGACCTTAGGTACTGTGACCTTAGGTAAATTGCTTAGTTCTGTGCCTCAATTTCCTAATCTATATGATAAATATGATAATTTTTATTTTAGATCTGTGATAAATACTAAATATAGAAATGTACAATTCTTACCAAAGAGTAATCCACTCCAGTGTTACCTAATACTGTATATTTGTTCTACTATTTCTCTGGACTGGACTGGAGTGATAACATAGCAGGTAGGGCGTTTGCCTTGCACGCGGCCAACCCAGGTTTGATTCCTCTGTCCCTCTTGGAGAGCCCGTCAAGCTACCAAGAGTATCCTGACCACACAGCAGAACCTGACAAGCTACCTGTGGTATATTCGATATGCCAAAAACATTAACAAGTTCCACAATGGAGATGTTACTGGTGCCCCCTCGAGCAAATCAATGAACAACGGGATTACAGTGCTACGGTGCTTTTTGGTCACACCCAGCAATGCTCAGGGGTTACTCCTGGCTCTGAACTCAGGAATTACTCCTGGTGGTGCTTGGGGGACCATATGGGATGCCGGGGATAGAACCCAGGTTGGTCGTGTGCAAGGCAAATGCCCTGCCTGCTGTACTATCACTCCGGCTCCCCTCTGTACCTTTTAACAGAGCCAACACTTGTCTGGCTAAAGAGTTGATTGTCATAGTTAATAGGTGTTTATGAAGCAGTCAGTAATGTGTAGCATGAGAGAAATTCCATGGGTTCAGCTGGATCACAAAGATATGTATGTTGTTGTATATATCTTTCTTTGCTTAGGTTTCCTTTCTACATCCTCTGAGAGAGCAGATAGGTAATGAAAGATTCGGAAAATTTCTGTTCCTACTTCCTTTGGGATGAGGTGAAAAACAAATAGTTCCCTTGAAACAAAAATGACCTCTCTTTCTCCTGTGTACACTTAACACTCTAAGACATATTGCAACTATGACCAGGTCATTCCACTAAAGCACAGGACTTGCTTCCATTTATTGAATTATAGTCTGGGTCACTGACCTCTTTACATACATGGTAAGATAGTATCAGTCTGGGAATCAATGACAGTTCAGTTCTTAACAAGAGTCTCCATATTCTTCCCTCTGAATAGCCATGATTCATTTGGTTGCTAAATTCATCACAAGATACATACTTTCTGGGTCTTCCGGATGCAAATAAAGCAGCATGGGATGTATTCAAATCCAGAAATAAATGAAGGGTAAAGTGGTATGCTAGTGTGACTGCATTCTAACTAATTTGAATCCATTTGCCCTCCATTATTTTTGTGTCAGCATAGCCATACCAAAGTGGATTCTGTGAAGCTGATTGAATCAAAGCATCTAGAAACTTAATAAGCTGATAAAATGTAAATACTGACCTGGGGAATTTTACATGGCTAATGAAGGCAGAGTTCAGTATCCATGATAATATTGCACAGCTTTGCTGAAACGACCAATAAATGTTTACAAATCCATTTGATCTAGCCAGTTTGTCTGCTCAAAGTACAGGTACGGTGTTTATATTTCAAAAACAACTTAGCTCTTTTAGGGAGAATGACATGAAGGGAAAGAGGCAATAGACATGGAATGAATGTTGCCTCAAATTCAGCTTTTAAGGGTGTTTGATAGACTATCCTCTATTCTGTTGGAGATTATCATCTTTATGAACAGGAGCTTTCTACAAATAAGTCTTATAAATAGTTTTGGTTCTGGAAGGAAATTGAGAGGTGAGAAGAGAAAAGCGAAAACAAATGCTTTGTGCTATGAATGCTGGATCTTTCCATCCGAGATCTGTAAATACAACATAGATTTTCCTGGCATTGAGTTAGATTTGGCAGATTCTTCATTCCATTGATCTTGAGGGTAATAATATTTATCATAGTGTAATTCTTTGGAAGCAAAAATACTGCTGACTAAAGAGACATGGCAATTATTCATTTCCTCTTATTATGTGCCATTATCTTTATATTTGTTTTGTCTGACTTGTTTGGAGAAAAGAGAACAGAGGAAAATGTGGAATATGAAATGGCACACAGTGAACACCCTTGAAAATGACAATCACATAATTTTTCACTTTGAATCCGAGGCAAAGCTTATTTCTAAACTGAACATCTAATTAGTTATAACAACAGCTTTTTGTTTAGATTATTTTAAATTTCAATTAAATTTAAATTTCTGAATGCAGAGAACTTTTCCCCCTTTTCATCTCTTCTTTGAGAATTTTTGCTTTAAGCCAAGACTTCCATGATGGAACAGAGTCCATTTTTATAAAGCTATGATTAATCATACAGCAATACAAACTTGCACAAACTAAGCTTTTCATTATTTCCAGGGGCATTTAGATATCGATACATACTTACCTCACATTTCATGTTTTAAGCAGGTTGGAAATACCTTCTCCCTACACAGATAACAGCAGGGTTTTGAGTAAGCATCAAGAGAGGGACAAACTAATGTACTTGCACTCATAGTCAACACGAAGATTCTTTTCCTAGAATTTTGCTAGAAATTTACTCATTCAGAGATCTTCTTGATTGTGGAGAAAGGATGGGTCCAGCTTCAAAAAGAAATGGCAGTAATTTGATGGTCCACTGAATATTCAAAAATTCTACTGGCTTAACTCAGAACCACTTGTTAGAGTTAAATCTGTTGGGTCATTTGATTTTATATCTCAGTCTAACTTCAACTCTAACCTAAATTTGATCATTTATGACACAAAGTGTATAAAGTACAGTATTCAATGCTGTACTTTAGTTCAAATGATAATAACAATTTATAGGCTATAAGAAACAGCTAAACGTATTGGCAAAAGCTTAGGGAGTTTAAAAGAGGAGTAAAGGGAGACCCCAGTGAGGGTTGGGGATGTATCAATGATCCTACAAAACTCTCTACCCCCTAAATTTTAGAAAATACTCCTGTATAGATACTTATCAGGCTAAAAAATAAATTAGCAGATTCCACTGCATGGGGGAATAACTGGCTGTATTAAGCAGTTCCTGCTGCTAAGGCCAGTGGGAATATTTTTAGACACCTTTGTTCAGGCAGAGAGTATCTTGCCCACATGCCTGGCTGTCTTCCCCAGGGCCCCTCAGAGGGGATGGGCTCCAGCTTCCCTCCCCGCCCCGAGCAGAGCTCCCGGCAGCCGAAGACCACTGGAACCTAGCCACAGCCATGCTCAAGACCCCTTTCCACACGTTTGACAAGCCTCATGCATAAAGGTACCGGCAGAGGAATCCAGGTGTGTGTAATGCTATCAACGGCCAACATCCAGAGACTTAAAAGCAAGCTCTCAGAAGTGCACGGCTGCTTTGCAGCCGCTTGGAATCTTGTAACCTACTTTTCCCTCTGGGAGAAACTAGCAAGCTATTGAGAGCTTCCTGCCCACATGGGACAGCCTCGAAAGCTTCCCATGGTGTATCCATATGCCAAAGCCAGTATCCAGCTAAATCTCATTCCCCTGACCCTGAAAGAGCCTCCAATGTGGCATCGTTGGGAAGGCCGAGAAAAGAGAGGCTTCTAAAATCTCAGGGATAGGACGAATGTAGAGGTTACTGAGACCGCTCGAGCAACTCGATGATCAACAGGATTTCGTGATCGTGATTTGTTCAGGCATCAGAGAGCCAGTCCTATAACCTAGCACCACCATCATGAGCTATTCATATTTAACAACTGCTCTAGGTAGGTGAAAGAAGATTTGAATATTTAGAGGACAATTCTGATAGTCTCTCTGGCATCAATGTACTTTGTACCATGCCTTTTTGATTTGCCCAATTCTTTTATTTTTTATTCCTCCTTACTCTTTCTACTACTTGTGCTATAAATTTTATCACAGAGTCAGCTTTCCAGAGTGCCTAATCTAAGATACAGTGTAGCATTTAGGGTCCAGTTGAAACTATAGTTAGAGTATAGTGATGTATGGATGAAAGTGTGCTAATTTGAAAGAGAATGAAGACAGAAACTGAAGACGTTTTTAGTTGCTCTATGACTAGTTGTTTTATTGTTTTATTGTTTGAATTACAGAATAATTACAGAATAATATCCCTGGATACTTACCTTTTCCAATTAATTTATGGGAAAGCCTACCACTTAAATACCACTTTTAGGGGATAAAGTTAAGTAGACTCGGGACCCTCTGCTCCTAAAGACTGATCTGAGAGGTCTTCTAACCCATTTTGGCACCCAGAGTGGCTTCTTACAGAAATGCATCTAGACTGTGAACTGAGCTAAAAATATCAGAAATCCAAAACTGCGCGGCCACTGTTGGGGCCGTGCGAGCTCATAGAGTCTTCATTCTCAGCAACGAAAAGAAATTATTAAAGGATGCCTTTTCAGCAGGCCTGATTGTTGGGGGGAAATTCCAAACAATAATAGTGAGTTCTCTATTGAAATATTGAAAGTATAGATAGAATAAAGTGAAGATCATTAGCTACTTAGGTGGGGAGGTTGGAGGGGGGTATATTGGGGTTCTTGGTGGTGGAACATGTGCACTGGCGAATGGATGGGGGTTTAATCATTATATTACTGAGACTTAAACCTGAAAAAAATCTGAATTTCATGTAAAAAATAATTATTATAAAAAAGAAAAAAAGTTAAGTAGGCTCTTGTAAAATAACACACAACCCGGAGATTCTTCTTGCAGCGATTTATTCAGAGACCTTCTCATCATTGGAAACGGGAAAGAGGAGAAACGAGGAGGAAGAACGAGGGACGAACAAGGAGGAGCCTGGAGGAACCCAGAGAAAAAACCCCCTAGCTAGGCAGCTTCCCTCCTTATATACCTCTCGCTGCTTGTTTACGCCCAAGTGTCTGCAGCTGATAGGCTAGTTACACCTTGTGGGCGTGATAGGACATCCTGTTTCCTTATTAGGAGTTATTTTCGAAGCACTGTGCAATTAACAAGAAACAGGTGTTGTTTACGAAGCACGGTCCTGTGGAGGCTCTCCACAGTTCCCCCTTTTTGTTTTAGAACAGCAAGTCTGCATACCCACCTCGGCCCCCTTGGCCTTACCCGTCATTGGGAGCCCTCTCGCTTGTAGGTCCCTGTCTTAGGTTGGTCCAAGGGTCTGGTGGGGTAAAATGCACCCTTTCAAACTCCTCAACTACAGGAGGTCCCCTGCAGTTAAGGGCTCTCAGCTGCATAATACCTTTGCTACATCCAGCTAGACCTGATTGTTCCAAGTGAGATTATTGTTTCATAGTTGCAAGCCAAAGCTGCGGGGATTGCTGTGCTTCCAGGGCCACAATGCCTGTAAATACCACACCTTGTAAGTAGTTGTTCTTGCTGCATTTTATATAGACACCAGGCAAAAACCAAAGCAGCGAGAAGCAACAAGGACAGTACTGCTCCCACCCCAGCCCACTCTTTGATAAAATGGAGGGGACTTCTACTCTGGTCTTATCAAGATGGGTAAGGAAGGGGATAATCTATGCACAGGCGTCAAAGCAGGCCATGTTGTAGCAATGGCCCAGGAAGCTGCTTCTTCAGCTCATATCATCACAGGAATCAGGCTGAGTACGAGCACCAGTTTGCACATCTTGGTCTACTGGAGGCGCAGTCTTCCGTGTCAGGCGTTCAGGAATCCACACTAGTTCTGCCCTGTCCTGTGGAAAAACACAAACAGAACCCCTGGCCCAGGTTAACACGGGGTCCGGGCCGTGCCATCCACCAGAAAGGATATAGGTGGAATTATAGGGGGTTATAAGAGTATCTAGAAGTTTTCCAAAGTATTGCAAGCAGTCTTGAATACCAATCATAGCCAAACAGGCTACAGCTGCAGGGTATAACTCCATGGCTTTCGCAATTGGG
This sequence comes from Sorex araneus, assembly GCF_027595985.1. Lineage (NCBI taxonomy): Eukaryota > Metazoa > Chordata > Mammalia > Eulipotyphla > Soricidae > Sorex > Sorex araneus. The sequence continues at coordinate 14,845,373 of NC_073311.1, forward strand.
GTTTTTGTCTCCATGCCTGTGAATACAGTCAGAGAGAAAATCCAATACAAAAGGATATCCTAGAGATAAATGAGAAGGTGTTCTTGTTAAATCATTCCTTTCTCCTTCAGGAACCTGTGAATTTAAAGGAAAGGGTAACAGTGAAGTATTATTAATTCAAACTAGGGAGGCCTGGCATTGTCCAATCCACGACCTGTAAAATAAGAGTATAAGGAAAGGTCTTAATGTGACCTCATGAAATGTGTAAGGAGCTAGAGGCCTTTGCTCTAGTTCCTCTGACGCTGGCTCCTCTTCTTTCCTTGTGACTTCCAGCTGAAATCAGTTTGGCGATGAATCTGAGCTGGAATTTGAAAGGTTGTGAGACTCTGTTGGTCTGAGATCCAAATCAGGTGGTTGAATTCTGCTTCTGATGAGACGTAAAGGGATCCATAGTTTCTTAGTGGGGTTATCAACAAAAGCATAGCCTTTTCCTCGAATGAGGAGTTGTCCTGCTACATTCAATTTGAGAAAATACATCCTTTTTGTATTTGATTTAACATTCCATATGTCCACTGAAAATGCAGAGGTGGTGGGCTTTAAGGCCGCAGTGTTCTATACTGAAAAGGGGTTGTAGTAACTGTATCTGGGCAGGAAATAGGCTGCGCTTCCCGCTGTCCCTGGCTGTAGTGATTATACTGATTGGAGCTCTGAAACTCCACACTGGGGAAAGGGACTGAAACTGGGAACATCTCCTGATTTTGTGGGGCCTGGGGCTGGTCCTTGCAGGTGTCCCGAGTTGGGGTCACCCACTACATCAAAATTAAAGCGACAACCTCTGGCCCAATGATTCCCCCTCTTACACCGGGGACAGGGCCCGGGAGGTGCAAGTCTGGCTCTGCAGTCTCTGGCCCAGTGGTTTCCCTTCTTACACCTGGGACAGGACCCAGGACGTGCTCTCGTAGCACCAGCTTGGGGGCGCATAGCAATCTCTATGAAAGTGGCCTGGTTTTCCACAATTAAAACATCTTTTCTGAGCTTGTCTCTGTAAGGCATAGACCTGTACCTTATGTTTAGCAGAGCCAACATTCCTGCATGCTTCCAAATACCCGAATATGTCTTCCTTCTCCTTAATAGGGCCCAGAATGGCCTGGCAATCCTCATTAGCATTTTCAAAGGCCAATAGTTTAGTCAACAGCTCTTGAGTTGCCTTATCTTTAACCTGCATTTCAATGCCTTTCATCAACCTTCCTATGAAATCTACAGAAGGTTCTGAGGCTCTCTGGAAAATCTTCGTAAAACTTCCCTTAAATTCTGCTTCTGCATCAACCTTCTCCCATGCACGCAGGGCTATTTCATGGACATGAGCAAGAACAGCATGAGGCAAGGTGACTTGCCTTTCTGGGTCCTGCCATTTCCCTTCACCAGTTAACATCTAACAAGTCAACTCAATACCTGAAAAGTTTTGTCCAGCATGGCCTAGGCCTTGAAGCGTTGTCTTGGCCTCATTATAGAGCCACATTCTCCATTCCAAGTACTGAGAACGGCTTAAGCATATCTTAGCAACCATGTGAAAATCTTGAGGCACCCAGTAGGATTTTTTACTCCAGTATGCAAGATACTCTCTACAGTACGGAGATGTAGGCCCGTATGAGACACAGGCCTGTTTGAGAGAATCCATCCTTAACCTGCGACAAGATGGATGCTGCTTCTTCTCTGCCTGGCTGGGCTATTGGGAGCATGTCCCGAGTGGCCTGGAGGCCGCTTAGCTGAGTCACTCTCGGACTCAGAATCTGAGTGATAGCAGACTCATAACCTGCATCACTTCCATCTAATACACTGGAAGTAGAGCTATATTCACCAGCCTCAGAAGTATTTTTCCTATGAAAACCCTTTCGAGACTTAGGTGTGGGAGGAGCTGAGGCCGTATTATTCCTAATGTTCTCCACATCAATTGCACTATTTAAAAATAGGAGAATAGAATTAATCTCCCATGTCATCCAGAGTTCCACGGGGATCTCAGTCCCTTTCTTAGATGCCTTATAGACATTTTTCCTAACTTGTCTCCAAATCTTGCTTTCTAGAGTTCCTTTGTCTGGGAACCATGGGTTAACCTCAAACTACCTTAAGGCAGGACCAGAGTTGGTCTCTGGAAATGTAGAGTTCCGGGTCTCCTATTCTGCGGGAGAGAAACTGAATCAAATTCATAAATGACTTGCCCTCTTCAGTCCGGCACGAGAAAATATGAAAGATTTTGAGAGGGCCCAGAATCTGTCCCATCTTAATGGGGGATTGCTGCTAGGATTTTAATCCGCAGCACACTAAAAAAAAAATCCTGATCTCCCGTTTTCTAGAGTGGGGTGCACCGAACGCTTATCCTTACCTTTAGTTGGTAGTTCGGGCCCACCCAGGGACGCCAGCTGTAAAATAACACGCAACCCAGAGATTCTTCTTGCAGCGATTTATTCAGAGACCTTCTCATCATTGGAAGCGGGAAAGAGGAGAAACGAGGAGGAAGAATGAGGGACAAACCAGGAGGAGCCTGGAGGAACCCGGAGAAAAAAACCCCTAGCTAGGCAGCTTCCCTCCTTATATACCTCTCGCTGCTTGTTTACGCCCAAGTGTCTGCAGCTGATAGGCTAGTTACACCTTGTGGGAGTGACAGGACATCCTGTTTCCTTATTAGGAGTTATTTTCAAAGCACGGTGTTGTTTACGAAGCACGGTCCTGTGGAGGCTCTCCACAGACTCTAACCTGGTTACAGGAATTAGAGACCAGTATGGCAGAAAGAACCTGGCCATTAATAAAAGCAGTAATAAAAGTTAAAGCTTAGGGCATCCCTGCCTTGAGCTCTGTTATATGACTGATGTGAATCCTGTGGCTAAAGAACAAGTTCTGAGAATCATCAAAGATAGAAAATGGGTATTAATTAAACTAGTTGTGGTCATTCCAGAAGACCTATCAAATCATGTTACACACCTGTCTCTGTCATCCCATTGCTCATCGATTTGTTCGAGCGGGCACCAGTAACGTCTCCATTGTGAGACTTGTTGTTACTGTTTTTGGCCTATCGAATATGCTACGGGGAGCTTGCCAGGCTCTGCCATGTGGGCAAGATACTCTTGGAAGCTTGTCTCCGAGAGGGGCAGAGGAATCGAACCCAGGTAGGCTGTGTGCAAGGTGAATGCCCTACCCGCTGCGCTATCACTCCAGCCCATTACAAAACATCTATAGTATGTTACACACCTAAAACTAATAAAATGTTATGTGTTAACTATATTTCAATTTAAAAAAGGATAGAAGAATTTAAAAATGTTTCTATAGTTCTCATTTCTTCAGTGAAACAATACATATTGGCTGGTGTTACCCACTAGAATGCAATTCCCTAAGTGCCATTATCTTACTTTGGGAGCAGAGCCGGAAGTAGAGATTTAAATTCAATGTAGATAACCCAGGAAGACACAGGCAACACAGACAGAAAGCAGAAAAAAATAACAACATCAGAAAGGAGGCCAATAAAATGTCTACATTTTCTTTGTGTTTGAACCAGACCCAGCAGTGTTCAGGGGGCTTATTCCTGGCTCTGCTCAGGGATCACTTCTGGCAGGGCTTGGGGGATTGTATGGGGTGCTGGCAATTGAACCTGGGTCAGCCACATGCAAGGTAACAAGGTAAGTACCCTTACCACTGTACTCTCACTCCTTCCCCCTTCCCCCACAAATGTCTAAACTATCAATTTTTTTTAAATTGTGGATCATTCACATTGTCTCAGCATATGGTATCCATGTGTCAAGGAATCTAGAGTTTATGCCCTACTCTCGTGGGTAGAGCGTTTGCCTTGCATGCAGCCAACTGGGGTGTGATTTCTCCATCCCTCTTGGAGAGCCCGGCAAGCTACCAAGAGTATCCTGCCTGCACGGCAGAGCCTGGCAAGCTACCTGTGGCATATTCAATATGCCAAAAACAGTAACAACAAGTTTCACAATGGAGACATTACTGGTGCCTGCTCGAGCAAAAAAAAAAAACAATGGGATGACAGTGTTACAGTGCTACTCCTGTTATTTACTGGTTGAGTGTTATAGAGTTGGGACTGCGGGACAGAAGTAGAGAAGCATAGGGAGATATTAATTGCCACATACATTGGGTCTATTGTGTTCTGAAAGAGCAGTTCTCTAGAACTTTTCAGACTCAAAATTGTAGATTCTAGCACATGAAGGCTGGAGCATACCAAATTGGTGAAGGCCAAATATGTGGGTATGGGGGAGGGGAAGAAAGTGACAATGGCTTCTTAGACACGAATTGTACAATTTATTCATTTTGTGTGTGTGTATGTTTGTGTGTGTCTTTTTGGGTCCTACCCAGCAATGCTCCTGGCTCTGCACTCAGGAATTATTCCTGGTGGTGCTCAGGGGATATGAGATGCCAGGGACTGAACCCAGATCAGCCATGTGCAAGGCAAATGCCCTCTGCACTGTACTATCACTCCACCCCCAAGTAATATTCATTCTTATAACTTCCTGACATGCCTTGCACCTAGAACATAGTATTGTGCTCAGTCATTATTTTCTGAAGTCCTTAAAGTTAAAACCAAGTTCAGTTATGTGGTCCATGTGTGCCAGGGTCCAGACTCCCCACACACTGGAGAAGATGAATGTACCTTGTCTCCGGGCATCTATCGCTTTAGAAAGAGAGAGTGGAGACGGCCAGGCAATCTTAGACTCAGTTCTTAGAGATTAATGTAATACTCATTTCTTCTGATAAGCTTTAAATTAAAGTTGGAAATTGCCTAATAGAATTCACAAAGGTGCATACACAAGAAGGGAGAAAAAAAATTCTGATTACGGTTTTATTTGCTGACACTCCTTAACAATTTATGTTCAAGTGCTATTTTGCTAATTAATGGCTGCTCAAGAAATGCCATGTGTCAGCAATGAATCACTTACTTTTGTTGCTCTTCAATGGTATATGGATAATGAACAAGGACAAGTCATATAATTAAAGCTGAAAATAGCCTGGCTAGGGGACAGAGGCACGTCGATAGGAAGATCTTGTGTTTGCCAGGTTTTTAACTGTTAGGCCCATCAAAAGCATAAGCAGGGACTTTGCTGACACGTATATTCCAATAACCAAGGCACAGGAAGGAGAGGCAGAGTTAATTTTAGGGACATCTGAAACCAGGGAGTAAAATATTATTTGAATTCCCTACTTTGTTCTTGTTTGTTTTGGGGCCATAGGCAGCGGTGATCAGGGCGTATTTCTGGCTCTGAGTTCACTTCTGGAGAGATTTGGAGAACTGTATGGGGTATTACGGATCAAACCTGGGTCAGCTGTGTGAAAGGCAAGTTCCTTACTTGCTGGACTGGAATAGGAATCTCTGGTCCATAGCTTCCTACTTTTTAATCTCTAATCCATGCCTCTCTCTGTGCTTCCTTCATTCTTACATTCATCCTTCCATTCAAATCACAATTGGAATAGGTAACAGCTCTCTGCTGGAAAGGAGAGGACATTCTTTCGCCCAAAGCTCACAAGGGGGGATTGACTGGCCATGAGTCATGTGGTTGAGGATGTGAACGTCTTTAAAGTCTGTGAGTGAACAAGAACAATTGTCAAGTATAAATGACAGCAGAAGGAAGGAGATGATTGAAATGGCAGTGTTTCCCGGAGTGGGTCACTTTGCCCCCTTTGTAGTTTGCTGAAATCATGGGGGCGTCCGTAGTAGCCTAGGATGCTACTATCTGTTTGTTCACTTAAAGAAGGTAGATTTCCAGGTGGGTGGGAGCTAAATGATTTTGTTTCTACAAAGGGAGCAATGGGTCAAATATGTTTGGGAACTTCCGATCTAAATGAAAACAGTCAGTTTACAGTTCAGAGGTGGGGAACAGGTTCTAGTGTCTGAGCAGGTGGAGCCAGAAGTGGAATCTTGAGTAGCTAGGGAGATGGGTCATTTCTGATTAATTATGCTAAACGAGTAAGGCAGGATCAGGTTGAGTGTAGGGCCCTGGGAGAAGAATCTAGCTGGAGTAGTTATGGGCTGTGCATGGAAGGAGAAACAGAGATTAGAGATTACAGGCAACTAGCAATGCCAGGTAGGAAAATCACAGTAGAATTCTGAGCTAGCTGTATCACTGTCATTCCGTTGTTCATCGATTTACTCGAGCGGGCATCAGTAACATCTCTATTCCTCTCAGCCCTGGGCTTTTAGCAGCCTCTCCTTACTCGTCTTTCCCAACGATTGGAGGCTCTTTCAGGGTCAGGGGAATGAGACCTATCGTTACTGTTTTTGGCATATTGAATAAGCCATAGGTATCTTCCCAGGCTATGCCCGTGCAGGTGGGATTCTCTTGGTAGCTTTCCGGGCTCTCAAAGAGGTATATATTTATATACCACTTACCCGCATGCCTGGCTGTCTTCCCTGGGGCCCCTTGGAGGGGATGGGCTCCAGCTTCCCTCCCCATCCCAAGCAGAGCTCCCAGCGGCCGAAGACCAACAGAACCTATCTGCAGCCATGCTGGAGGCTCCTCTCTACACATTCAGACAGACCTTGTGCATGAAGGTACCAGCAGAGGAACCCAGGTGTGTGTAATCCCATCAACGACCAACATCCAGAGACTTAAAAGCAAGCTCTCAGAAGATATCGCTTGCGGCCGCACAATATCTTTAGCCTACTTCTCCCTCTAGGAGAAACTGGCAATCTTCTGAGAGTTTCCTGCCCCCATGGGACAGCCTTGCAAGCTCCCCATGGTGTATTCATATGTAAAATCCAGTAACAAGCTGGATCTCATTCCCCTGACCCTGAAGAGCCCCCAGTGCAACATCGTTAAGAGGGCCAAGTCAAAATAGACTTCTAAGATCTCAGGGAAAGGAAGAAATGAGATGTTACTGAGCCCGCCCGAGAAATCGGCGATTAACGGGATATTGTGATTGTGATATTGTGATATATATATGTACATATATGTTACTCTCTATGATTTGTTGCCTGCAGTCTGAACTTCATCAAATATGGAAAATGGGTAGGAAGTGTCTTATAATGTGTCTGTAAAGCAGCCTGAAGTGTGGCAGTGCTTGAGTAGTGGAGGTTGGCTGCTGGGATTGGGTCCCTTGGGGCAGGGAGGGTTCTCACCTCCCCCCCGCCCACTCTGGGGTGCCCCGAGTGAAAACAGCCTGGCTTGGAGTATAGTAATGATGGAAAAAAAGCAAATTTTGTATAGTACTTAGCCTAGGTTAGAGACCATTTGATGCAACTTATGTAATATTATCTTGTCCTCACACCATTGATGAATATAATTATTTTTCTTTTAGAAGAAGATATTCAGACACAAGGTTTTATATGGTTAAGGGATGTCTGTATTCTTGCTGTCATGCTATATGCCATTGGAATTGAACTCTTCTGAAGTTTAGTTCTTAATACCATCATGGTTGTAAGGATTTTTCATACTACAAAGAACTTTTACTTATATTAATTCATTTTTGTTTTATAATAATTTTGTTAATTAAGCAAGGCACTTGATATGTTTCTTTACTTTTTTTCTTTTTGGATTTTTTGGATCACGCCCAGGCTTGCAATCAGAAATTACTCCTGATGTGTTTGGGGACCATATAAGATGCCAGGGATTGAACCTGGGTTTGTTGCATGCAAGGCAAATCCCTACCTACTGAACTCCAGACCCAATATGTCTTTCACCACTTTATTTTGAAACCCTTGGCATACACTTCTCCCAGGAAATTTCTTTCTGGCTGGAAAATAGTTGGAAGAAACTGAAGTTTAGAGTTTCTTTATCAGGCTGATGTTTATATCTCATTTCCTAGATATGGAAGTTTTGTGTATGTGTATAACAATGCATAAGAATGTATGTATAAATAGAATATTTTACTTTTACATTATGTATTGCTAGAATATAATTTACATTATTCAAATTTCATAGTACACAATGTAATGTATTACAATGTGTAACATTGTACTAAGGGCTTTGGGAAGTACCAAGGGTGCACAAATAAATCAGGAAGCTGCTGTGAATATTAAGGAAGAGGTTCAGTTATAATATTACTGCATGATTTCCATATAATAATGAGTAAATATTTTTAATTTTTAAAATTAAACTCAATGTCTTGATTTCTTAAAAAAGCAGAATTAATCATATGTATAATGAGGATTCTTTTGGAAACAGTAAGGTTTACTGGGAAGCAGAAGGGGAAGGACTATTGAGGAAAATTTTAATTAAATTTTAAAACAATTGAAATTGTTTCCTTCAAAAAATAAACAGTGCAAGCCTAAGCTTCAATTCTATAAGGATAAAAAAGTGTTAAATTTTTTTCTAAAACTTTAATTAGTTTAGATAAAGAAAAAGCTGAATTTAAAAAGAAAAGTAAAGAAAACAAGGTTACCTAAAAGGAAATATGTAATAAGAAAACAAAGAGGAAAAGACATGTGATAGAAAAACAAGATGAATAAAATCAAATATGCGAAGGAAGCTGACTGCTCTCTGTTTCCTCTCCTTACATAAACAGTTGGCTATACATATAACATATATTATAGGTTATATACATTGTATAGACACTGACTATTATAACATTGTATGCAGATGTGTGCATATTTATATATTATGTAGGTGAGCTGGTATATAATAAAATATTCTATTTATATAACATGCATGTGTCACGTAAATCATCATCATCATCATCATCATCATCATCATCATCCCGTTGATCGTTGAATTTCTCAAGTGGTCTCAGTAACGTCTCCATTCGTCCTAGCCCTGAGATTTTGGAAGCCTCTCTTTACTCGTTCTTCCCAACGAGGGAGGCTTTTTCAGGGACAGGGGAATGAGACCCAGCATTGTTACTGGTTTTGGCATATGAATACACCATCAAAAGTTGGCGAGGTTCTCCCATGTGGGCAGGAAACTCTCGGTAGCTTGCCAGGTTCTTCCAGAGGGAGAACTAGGCTATAAGATATCGTGTGGCCACTTTGGGGGAGCTTGGTTTTAAGTCTCTGGATGCTGGTGGGATTACATGGCCCTGGGGGCAGTCTCTGGATGTGACCGCCTAACTACTGGAAAATGGGAAATCTGGGTGGAAGAGGCCCAGTCCTGATCCAAGGAGGTCTCAGCCCCGGGTCCCACACACCTGGGTTCCTCTGCCAGTTCCTTCATGCATGATGCTCGTCTGAATGTGTGGAAAGGGGCCTTGAGCATGGCTGTGGCTAAGGCTCTGGAGGTCTTCGGAGACTTAAAACCAAGTTCCTGGAAGAGAGCAACGCAGAGAGTCTCTTTCCCTCACACCTGGCTGTCTTCCCTGGGGCCCCTCGAAGGGGATGGGCTCCAGCTTCCCTCCCCGCACCAGGCAGAGCTCCTGTGGCCGAAGACCTCCGGAGCCTTAGCCACAGCCATGCTCAAGGCCCCTCTCCACACGTCATGTAAATACATAATATAATATGCAAATACATATACACTGCATATCACATTATATATAGCTGACTTCTTCGATGTTTGAACTTTATTTTTAAATTTAATTTTATTTCTTTGGTTTTTGGGACACACCATGGGGTGTATCATGGCTTATGCCTGGTTCTATGCTTAGGGATCACTCCTGGTGGTATTCAGGGGACCTTATATAGTGCCAGGGATTGCCATGCATGGCAAGTGCCTTAACCTCTGTATTATCTCTCTGGTCCTCGGTGTTTTAACTTTAAGAAAGTTGACCACCCCCACCACCAATAAATTGAAAGTCACATTAAAAGAGAGCAATTATAGTAGTTTTAATTATATTTTAACATATAAAGTTTTATCATATATGTATATGATTTTAGTTCTCTAACATATAAAAATATACATTAAAGAAATTTTGCAGTTATATGTACTTTGGCCAGAAAGGTTCAAAGTACTGACATTTGAAGTGTAGATTGCACTAAGGTCTTTACTTGTTTGAATTCTTGTGTTTTTATACATCCTTGAATATTTATAAGTCCTGCTTTTAGTATTATATGCAGAAATTAGTAGTTACCCTAGATAGTAGATATTTATGCATTATAATCACTGTAATGACTGTCATCCCGTTTTTCATCGACTTACTCGAGTGGGCACCAGTAATGTTTCTATTACATTCAGCCCTGAAGAACCAGCAGAGGATTCTAGGTGTGCAGGACCTGAGGCCGAGATCTCCAAGGCTGCTCGAATCTGGACTGGGCCTCTTCGACCCAGATCCCCTATTTTTCAGTGGCTAGGCAGTCTCACCCAGAAACTGCCCCCAGTGTCGTGTAATCCCATCAACGGCCAACATGCAGAGACTCTAAAACCAGCTCCCCGAAGCATACGGCTGCTGTGGGCGCCCAACATCTAATAGCCTAGTTATTCCTCTTGGAGAACCTGACAAGCTACAGAGTCTAATGCCCGCTCGGAGATCCTGGCAAGCTCCCCGTGGCGTATTCAATATGCCAAAAACAGTAAGGATAGGTCTCATTCCCCTGACCCTGAAAGAGCCTCCAATCATTGGGAAAGACGAGTAAGGAGAGGCTGCTAAAATGTCAGGGCTGAGTGTAATAGAGACATTACCGGTGCCCGCTCAAATAAATCGATGAACAATGGGATGACAGTGATACAGTGATACAGTGATTTAGGGTAGTGATTTAGGTACTTCTTCTGAGTATGGATGAGGAATCTGAGATTCAGACTTTAGGATCTGAAGGTATGATCAACAAAGTATCAATGTGAAACTGTACAGAGGCAATCCAGGTGCTGGAACTTGGTCTCCTACTCATCCATTCTCTACTCACATTCTAACTTTGGGCTGTGAGAATAGTAATGTCTATTATAATTCATTCTGTCATGGTCCAGAGCATCTGTGAATTGAATTGCTTTTTAGCTAGAAAAATTGTGACCCTTCAGCAAGGGTCAACAGTAAATTTTGTGTTGTCCTTCAGAAATATGATGGTCTAACAATATACTATTCCCACAATTTTTCTTAAAATGTTTTGTTTCTTGTCTGCAATTCATTTTCAGTTATCCAGTGATTGCTTCTTGTTGATAGAAATCTATCTGGTGTTATGAAGTCTTCAATATGAAAGGAATTTATTTTCTACCCAACTTTGAACAGAATGCAGCAACAACCTAAGTATATGCTAAAATACTTGGGAGCAGGCAGAATGAAGCATGTGGGGATTTCTCTCTCTCTCTCTCTCTCTCTCTCTCTCTCTCCCTCTCTCTCTCTGAGACACCTTCTGCTATATCTTTATTAAGAATGGAATATAGGTAATTAAATAAACTCATTCTGAATCCTTCAGAGTCTTTCATCAAGTTAGAATCATGAGGCTTCCTATCATTAACAAAGAGTCCTACAATGATGCAGCCTGCAGCCAAGTCCTAAAGGTACATGTGGCATTTGTAGTAGAATTTTCAACCACAAAGGTTGCTATGATTTTAGAATAAATTGCCAATACCACAGAGAGACTGTAGGATTGAGAATTAACAATGACTTTGATCATTTGTTGAGCATTTCAAAATGAATTTATAGGTCCTGTTTAGAGGTTTGCTTCCAAATGCATCATTTAATGAATTGACTTGGGTACATTTAATGAAGAATGCTTGAGTTTTTACTTGTTTTAAAGCCCTTGTATACTTCTGTCCTTGACTGGCACCAGACCCTTTAACAGTTCAACTTATAAAGTGACCTGCACTCTTCAAGGTTGTTTCTTATAGTTCAAGTGTAAAACTTTGTTCATGACTTCCTAATAACATAAAAAAGATTGTCCAGTGATGGTTTGGCACTGATATTTAATCCATCTAATTATGGTAATGTTAGACTAGTCCCATACAATTAAGTGAGAAAATCAGTCATGACTTATTTGTGAAAACAAGGATCGTTATAATGGAATTGATGATTGAAGGGTGGTAACACTGCTTTTTATCCAACGAAATGGATTTGTAGGCACAATGTAAGTTAAGAAGCTGACAGATTGATTTTTTTTGTTGTTATGGAAAAAGCTGAAACAATCAGAAGAGCAGTTTTTGCCTTTCATTCACAGTAGGTGAGGAAGATATGGAAGGTTTTCAGCTTTTATACATGCTGACAGAATAGTCAAAATATATTATGAGAAGCCTTATGAACTTGGATCATTGATAAAAATATATATCTCAAATTGCTTATCAGAAACATGCACATATATTTCAGGCTAATATTCCATTTGCAAAATAAAGTTGCTGTTTATTTTTTGCAAGTAGTCAACTAAGCTAATGTGAGTGCCAGCTTCTTCTTTGATGTTTCAGCTTTAAGAAAGTTGCATTAATGGAGAGCAATTATGGTAATTTGAATTAGGAATGGAATTATGGTAATTGAAAACTTCTGCACTGACAGGTATTTGTGAGACCCTGGTGTTCTGGTGCAGTTCAGAACTGCTATTAAGCCCATGGTAATTAGCATCTCCCCCCCTGAAATGCCTGAAAGAATAAGGGAACATAAAACAAAATTTGACAGTATGAGAAGGGAACTGGCAACAACATCAAAACCTACAATCAACATAAAGAAACACAAACACACTGATGGTATTGGGCTTTTTAAAATCAGAGAATCAGAAGGAAAGCTTAGCTTTGTTTGGGGGCACTGGGGAAGCTAAGCCTTTATGTTCTGGGTCTGTAATGTAACCATTTGCTACAGAAAGATGGAACATAGAAAACCATTCCTGTTTTCTGGCTTTATTTCCAAATCAAATTGTTGCAGAGAGCACCATAGGACACCTCCCCAGATCTCCTGCCTTATTGTCATTAGAAATCTATAATAAATTAGACAAATCACTGCATAATATTCATGCACCCTTCAGCAAACATTATTGATTGCCTTCCTTGTGCTGATCAAATGCTAAGCACTAGAGGTATAAATAAGATGATGTTTTTGCTTTTACAGAGATTTTCTAATCAAAGGTAAAATGGAGCTCTATTTGACTGTCTGTAGAAGACAGTGACGCATTGTGTTGGAACCACAGCTATCCCCCTGTGTTCTTTCATTCTGGAAGGGTTAAAAGTAAAATTTTAGCTCTTAGTTCCTTGGACTTTATTTCTATCCTTGTGATGTCTCTTGAGTTTATAAGAATAGTAAAAGAACAGAGAGCCTATGAAATTTGATATGCTTGGTTGCAAATAACTGAATACTTGACTGACAGAATATATATATGACTTACAAATCTCACACAATAAGCAATAGGTTCCAGAGTTAGTGGAGCAGACGGGTGGCATTGCCAATAACTTAGGCTTCTACTCTTTCTGATCCACTATTACACTTTCAGTGTTTGCTTAGGGGTAACAAAATAGTCACCAAAGTCACATGCTAATATATTTCCATAACAATGTCCCAGGTAATGAGAAAGGGTACAGAAACAAAAGACTTTTACCTTCAAGGGTAAATATCAATTTCAGGAGAAATTTTTTCCTTCAGATATGACCAGAAGATTTCTTATAAATAATTCACTTAAATTGAATCAAATGCCTACTCTTAAAACTTTAGTTGGCAAAAACAAAAGCAAATAAACAATCACAAAGAATAAAAGTATCCTGTCAAAATCCTGCCCAAAAGATAGATCAAAGGGTTGGAATACATGCTTTGTGTGTATGAGCCCTGAGTTCATTCCCTGCTACTACATGTTCCTCTAAGCATAGCCAAGAACAATCTCTGATACCGCCTCCCCCCAAATTTAATTGACAAATAGGAATAAGTATTGGTGTCAGTGACTTAGACAAATCATCACTCACTGCCTGTGGCCGGGTGCTTCTGCAGCCCATTAAAATCAAACTTCAGTTTGCCAGAGAGAAGGAAAATGACTTTGGGTACACAGGTGTCCATGTGGAACCAGAGACAATGGAAAAGCTTCCAGATATTTCCTCTGTACTAGCACATTTGTAATGTTTCCTAATTATTTTAGATTATTTTCTAATTAAGGTTAAGTAATCTTTCAAATACCATTCTATAAAAGCAAATGCTTCTGGAAATGGTGCTGCATCAAGTCCTAACAGCTTAGTGTGTTGGATAAACTTTATTAAGAGTGGAACTTCATAAAATCACTGGGAGTCTACAAATGGAAGGTGAGGCTGAAATAGAAAAGTTTGTAGAAATGTGAACTGAGAGTGATGAGGATGTCATGTTACCTATGTAATAATACTACCAACCTTGTATGCAGTGTCTGATTATCTTGTCCAAAAGAGGTCAAATCTACTGAACCTCTGATTTTTGTAGAAGCCCAGCAAGATTACAAATGCATTGTAATTATTTTCCTTTGTAAGATAAAAAAATACAAATCTTCCTTTGTAAAACACTCAATTCTTTCGATGTGATGCAGATTAATATTTTGCCTCTACACGATATCATGATCACTGTCTTTCAATAGTTCTTGTCAGATGAAATGAGAGAAAAAATTTTATATGGAGAAGAGGTATTTCCATATGGCAAGGGGAGAATATTGATCTATAACTCTAGTAAAAACTGTTATTTAGTAAACAAATCTAAATGACTAGTGTTATTTTTTTCAACTGGAGGTAATGATGAAAATGGTGTAAAGTCCCAGTTTGTTCAAACAAAAACTACATCCTATTAAGTTGGCAAATACAAGTATGTCTCTTTTCCTGTCACTCCAAAGCAATCCTGGTTTGTGAGATCCATCATACTTCAGTTCAGCCGAGGGTAATTGACCAAGTCAACAGTTGGTGCTTGTCAGTATCAGCTATTCCGTGTCTTCTGCCCAGAATCTACGGCACAATTTAGTGATTGGAGTTCTTCTTTGAGACAGCAAACGTTTTCTTGCCACTGAACATTAACTCATGTTACAGATGTGATTGAAACAACAAAGTAGTCCATCTCAGAGTGTAGGAAAGCTGGTTTCACTGATGACCTGATTTCAGTATCCTGATGACTTATGCCAGATATGCCCTGCATATTTGGCAGCCCTCAGGCAATGGGAGGACTGGACATAAAATGAGAATATATTTGTGTATTAACTGTTTATATCCAGTTTCTCATAGCACAGTAGCACTGTCACTGTAGCACTATCCTCCCGTTCTTCATTGATTTGCTCAAGTGGGCACCAGTAATGTCTCCATTGTGAGACTTGTTGTTACTGTTTGTGGCATATTGAATACACCACAGGTAGCTTGCCAGGCTCTTCCATGCAGGTGGGATACTCTCGGTAGCTTGCTGAGCTCTCTGAGAGGGACAGAGGAATTGAATCCAGGTAGGCCATGTGCAAGGCAAACGCCCTACCCTCTGTGCTATCGCTCAATTTCTCATATATTTAACAATCATACAAGAAGTACATTTTCTCTTAGAAATTCAGAAGAACTACTTATTTTCTTCACTCATTAGGAGTATAAAAGCAGGATAAAATGGCTTATTGTACTAGGAAGAAAATCTCATTTGGGAATATGGAAGAACAATTTGACAATTACCTGCACAGTTCTAAGGATTGAAAAAGAGAAATGACAACATTTTATTATAAAACACTTTTAATTGAAGTAATTAGGAGCAAGAATGCTAGCGCAGACTGTAACATTGTCAGAAGGGAAACGGATTTCTGGTCAAGTTTGCTGAGCTTGGAGGCTCCTGATGAACTTTTGTGATAATAATTAACGTAATACTTCTGAGGCATTTTCGGTTCTCCCAGAAATTATTTTCCCCTGCTTCATTCTTCTTTCAGGTGAAATAATAATGTTTAGCACTGAGCCAGCATCTTTCATTCCAATGGGTCCCCTGGTTCTTAAACAATTTTTCTATCTCCACATGTGTGAATATGTGTCTATGCAGAGTCATTTCAGCAATTGCCAAAAATTTCAGCAATCCCACTGGGTAGCGCATTGCAGCTGTTAGGTATTATACAGCAAAGCTACAGAGCACTAGAGGGGTATAAAGTTTTTTTTTTATAAAAAAGAAAGGAAGGAAGAAAGAAAAGGAAAGAAAAAATGCTCAAATTTAATACCAGTATTAAAATTCTAAGAATAATCTATAAAGTAGAAATGTGTACATACACAGAGTTTACGTGACAAGTACCTCTTCCTGCTTCTAATACGTGAGCCATGGAATATCTCAGTACTATGAGGGGATTGTGAGCTGGTTTTAAAGTACTTATGGAGTAGGGTGCTGTGAGCAGCAAGGTTTCCTGATGCTGTACCGGGGCATCCATTCAACACAGATGCAAAGCATTGCCACTTCAACTGAAGTGTGCCCCTTCATTGAATTGGCAGTGTACTTCCTGTGCTTTCCTGAGAGGTCCCACTCAAGGACTGACTTTATCTGCTATTTTGGTTTATGAGCTGATAAGTAACTGTGATTAGCCATTCATATTTCATCCGAAAAGAAATAAAATCATTTAATTCCTTTTAAAAAAGGCACAAAGAGCATTGCTATAGGGGGAATGTAAAAAGCAGTCACCGATTCCCTCAGAAAATAGTGTCATGTCTGGCGCATAGTAGGCATGATGTTCCTTTTAAATGATTTAATGCAAATTTTGAATTCCTGCTCATAACATCACATTTGTGCCGTGATAAGTACTTTTCAGTGTATTTTAATACATATAACTTTTTTTCTTAGCACAGAACTATTACATTAGACTTAATTTTATTTATTTCAATGCACAAAATTTATCATACTGAAATCTGAGATTCACTTCCACTTCTGTTGGCAAGTCGTTCTAAACAGTCTCTGGTAGGTCACATGTCAGGGCCTACATACCTTGTTCACACTGAGACTTCCTGGTTCAAAAACTTGTTGCTCATCAAGCCAGGTGTTAAACCAGTGTTTCTCCAAATGGGTGATATGGACCCCTTCTCCTCTTGCTAGTAGTGGAAGTAGCATCTGTTGGGGGAGGGGGTATTTTCTCTTTGTTCGATTAACGCAGACAGGTTTCCAAGAGTTATTTAGCTGAATAATTTATTTCCTGAAATGGGGGAGATAAAACAACCAAGTTTGGGAATCCCTCTTTGAAATCTCTTGATGCTTTTCTATTTGGTTGTATTTTAAGTCAGCTTCCTGAATTTATATGAATCTCAGGAGCAAAGATATCAACCAAGGGCAACTATTATGTAGGCTGGCCAGTAATGCTTGACTCGTGTCTGACTCGTCCAAAGAGGAGTGGAATTAGGAGGATTTTTTCTTATTATTTTGAATGCAGAAACATGAAAAAAATGTCCAGCTATCATCATTGTATCACTGTCATCTTGTTGCTCATTGAATTTTCAGAGAAGGCACCAGTAACATCTCCATTGTGAGACTTGTTCTTACTGTTTTTGGCATATTAAATACACCACGGGAAGTTGCCAGGCTCTGCCAGGCGGGTGAGATACTCTCGGTAGCTTGCCGGGCTCTCCAAGAGGGGTCGAGGAATCAAACCCGGGCCGGCCACGTGCCCTACCCGCTGTGTTATTGCTCCAGCCCCAGCCATCATGGAAGTTGAAAATAACATAAGGATATGAGCTTCAAGTTGTTTGTAGCCAGGCAGTGTATGAGAGAGCAGAAAGGAGACTCACAGGAGAAAGCTGCTCGATGGTAGGAGAAAACTTAGAGAAGCTGAGACACGATGGTGTAGATGATGAGGTTATAAAGCCCCTGAGAGAGATAGAGAATTTTGTGACAACTTCCTTTTCCTTCTGTGCGCATTTTTATATTGTGCCCCTCTATGACATGATGTAATTTAAGTGAGGTCTTTTTCTTTAAATTCAAGAGTCAAAAGAGATGTTGGCATGAGACTTATTTGCTGATGAAAATCGAGCTAATGATAGGAAGATGATAAGCTTGACTTTCACTTCGTGGGTAGGATATTATAGTAATTGATTTCACAGCATTGGGAGGAATAAATAAGCAATTGCCTGGAAATACAACATCAATTTTCTACATGACCTGAATCTTCTTATCCAACATAATACTGAGGTACTGCTCAGTATATGGTTTACAGCAGATTTCTTTCCTTCTAGAAGCTTATATTCTAAGTTGAGAGAGTTATTTATTTTGGTTTAAGTTTATTTTTAAAAATTAATTTATTGAGAAAAAACTAATATATATGAGTGCAACTATTGGGGCAAGAGAGATAGTACAGGGATTAAGGTGCTTGCCTTGCATGCAGCCAACCCTGGTTTGTTCATATATGTACCCCAAACACTACCAGTACTGACCCCTGAGCACTGAGCAAAGAGTAAGCCTGAGCACTGATGAGTGTGCCCCCCAAGAAGCATGCAAATGTTTGTAAGTTTAGGGATACGCTACGAGCACTGCCAAAGTGCCAGTAACCCTTCACTGCTGTCCACTGGACCTTATCCCTTAGGATTCTATGACCAGGATCTGCACTGTATCTTTAAGCTTCTGTGTGATTTCTCAGATCAGGAGTGGTTGCAAGTCTTGTGTTGGGGAAATTATGAATCAAGAATAAGACCCTTGAATCTTGAGAAACTTAGTTTCCTGTCAAAGGCTTCTGGTATGAATACCAGAAGGAAAAAAGGGGACAAGGAAGACTTTGCTGGGGTACAAATTTGACCAGCTGGCTTCATCTTTCCTCTTCAACTGTGTCCTTCTTTTTTCAAAGTTTCTATGGTCTTAAAATTGCTGGAAAATAAACCAAAGGAAGTTGTCAGATCTCATAGGCTAGTTTATTTCATTAAGTCATGTCTGCAACATGGGAGTAGGGTGGATAGCTTTTGCCTGCACCAAGGAACTATTAGCATAATCAAATGTTCGAATACATTTACTAAAATTTTCTGAGTTCCCAAAATTGGACATACCAGATTATTCTACCTAACAGAAAATGTTCTCTTTTCTGGTCTCTCCCTTATATCTGTTCTTGAAGACTTCATTTTCATTCCTTCCTTGGGTACATGCCCACCCTGAGTTGCTCATTGTTTATATCCATGGAGGATGAACCATCAAAACTAACTTTCAAGTATTTACCTCTAATGTTTTTTTTAGGTTATAGATTCCAGTATCTGAGATACTGCCTAAGCATGGACTGGAGTGATAGCACAGTGGGTAAGGTGTTTGACTTGCATGCAGCCAACCTGGGTTTGATTCCCCCATCCCTCTTGGAGAGCCCGGCAAGCTACCAAAAGTATCCCTCCTGCACGGCAGAGCCTGGCAAGCTCCCCATGGCGTATTCGATATGTCAAAAACAGTAAAAAGTCTCACAATGGAGACATTACTGGTTCTTGCTTGAGCAAATCGATGAACAACTGGACGACAGTGTTACAGTGCAGATTCCAGTATCAAACTCTTTGTCCAACTTCCTTTCCAAATATTACATGGAAGAATTCCAGAATGTGTTAGATGGAAAAATTGGTTGTAGATACAATTTGGTTCCCATAAATTATGCAGAATTCGTGGAGAGAAAAGAATGTATGAGGGAAAAGAAAATAAGTTGAGGATTTTGCTTTATCATTGAATGTTCTTTATCAATCTAATCAGACTGGTATGATGACCCCAAATTCTTTTCCAGGGATGCTGGGGCAGGATTTTGTTTGTTTATTTTTGGGGACACACCTGGAAGTACTCAGAGGTTACTCCTGTCTCTGCTCTCAGGAATTACTCCTGGTGGGGCTTGGGGGCCATATGGGATGCCAGGGATGCCCAGGTTGGCGCATGCAAGAAAAATACCATACACACTGTACTATCTCTCTGGCCCAGTTTGTTGGTAACTGTAAAGGAAATTTGAGAGTTGGAAGATGAAAGTGAAAGTAGCTTGATATTGGAGTCTGATGAGGTGCTGTGAAGTAATCTGCAGGCTTACTGGTGGATGTGGGCAGTATCACTGCATCACTGTCATCCCATTGTTCATTGATTTACTCAAGTGGGCGCCAGTAAAGTCTACATTTGTCCCAACCCTGATATTTTAGCAGCCTCTCCTTACTCGTCTTTCCCAACAATTGGAGGCTCTTTCCGGGTCAGGGAAATGAGACTTGTTATTGTTACTGTCTTAAGCATATTGAATATGCCATGGGGAGCTTGCTGGGCTCTGCTGTGTGGGCGGGATACCCTCGGTAGCTTGCCGGGCTCTCTGAGAGACATATATAATTTATATATATGTAAATATATATATATATATATATTTCCCTCTATGATGATGTGTTGTGGCTGTATGGTCCAGGAATATGTTCATGTATGTGCGAGGCTCAGCCTGAGTGTCGGAAAGCGGCCTGGAGCATGGCAGTAGTTGGGTAGTAGAGGTCAGCTGCCAGGGCTGGGTACCTTAGGGTGGGGAGGGCTCTCACCTTACCCACTCTGGGGCACCCCGAGTGGAAACAGGCTAGTGCAGAGTCTGGTGATATGGTTATGGGGGCCTCATTTTATGCTCCCTTCCGGGAGAGGCAGCAGTGAGTTCTGGAGGGTGGCCAATGAGGAGATTTTCTGGTGCCGGCAGGCGGTGGCTTATGGGTGTGACCCCTGGGTCCCCAGAGATTGGGGAAGCAGGCAGAGGATCTCTGCTCCCGGGTCCCATTGAGCTCAGAGATGTGGGCAGTAGCAAGATCATTTTTGTACCCCTCTCTCCTTTCCTCCTTCCCTACTCTTTTTTAGCACTTCTGAATTCTATCCTGGTCTTTGTGGTGAAGGATATGTGTTATTCATTATGCAGGCAGAAGCAGTAGCTTACTCAACCACATAGAGTTTGGTTTTGATATAAATTCTTAATTTTGGATCATTTACTGTGGTTCTGCTCTTATAATTGAACCTTAACTGATACAGCTTCTTATCAGCACTTGCATATTGTTTTAATTGCTTGATTAGTTAGGTATTAAATTAAAATTTGCTCCACACTGGAGTTGTAAGCAGGGATAAAATAGCCTATCCTGTCTTACCAGATTTGTTGCTTCAGTTCCTTTGATGAAAAAATTTCCATATTTTTTTCCATATTATTCCTCAAAAAAAACTAGAAATTGAGCTACCATATGACCCAGCAATACTACTTCTGGGAATATATCGTCGGGACACAAAAACACACAGCAGAAATTTCATTTGTACTTCTGTGTTCACTGCAGCACCATTCACAATTGCCAGAATCTGGAAACAACCCCAAGTGCCTGAGAACAGATGATAAAGAAAGATAAAGAAACAATAAAGAAATGATAAAGAATAAATAAAGAATAAAGAAATGATACATCTCTACAATGAAATACTACACAGCTGTTAGGAAAAATGAAGTCATGAAATTCACTTATAAATGGATGGACGAGAGTATCATGCTTAGTGAAATGAGTCAGAAGGAGAGGGACAGGGATAAAATGATTGCACTCATTTGTGGGACATAAAAAATATAATTTGAGATTAATCCCAAGAACAGTAGAAACACTGTTGAAACAGAAGAAACTCCATGGCCAGGAGAAGTGGTCCATGGTTGGAAGCACGCCTCCGGTGTCCTAGGGGAGAAGGCAGTTGGGAGAGGAGGAGGAGAAAGAGAAGAAGAGAGAGAGAGGAGGGAGAGAAGGTAAAGAAGAAAGAGAGAGAAAGAGGGAGGGAGGGAGTGGAGGGAGAGAGAAGGAGAGAGAAAAGGAGAGAGAGAAAAGAGTGAGAGAGAAGGAGAGAGAAATGGAGAGAGAAGGAGGGACAGAGGAGAGAGGAAAAGTGCCTGCTATAGAGGTGGGGTGGGGATGGGGTGACAGGAGGGAAACTAGGGTCATTGGTGGTGGCAAATGTACACTGGTAGAGGGATGGTATTGAAACATTTATGACTGAAATCTGATCATGAACCTGATCATGAACAGCTTTATAACTGTGTATCTCATGGTAACTCAATTAAAAAATAAATAAATAAAATTTACCATATTTTAGGAAATGTTTTTCTGTAGTAGAATACTGTGTCTAAGAAAATGGCTTTTACAAAATGTAACTCCAGAGAGTTCTTTTTTCAGAACGATAATGTTTATATTTTACTTGCTTTAGTAAAAAAGGTGATTTTTCACTCTTAGCAGAGCTCAAAGAACTTAGAATATCATATGGTGACATTTGAAAGGGAGTTGTTTCTTTGGATAACCGAGAACGCTTATGTAAATATAACTCTAGATGTAAAAATGTTTCTTGTGTAATCCTCCAAATAGGTGTTTTATAAGTGAAAATATGTAAAGCAGAAATTATCTAAGTGGAATTGAGGCTGTAAACATTTCCCCATTTGTTCACAAGGAATTTCAAATGGGAATATTGTCTAAAATATAACTAGTAATGAGCCTTTTAAAATATAGCCCACATCCAAAAGAACAAAAGTGACTGGTGTTGGCATGGATGTGGGGAGAAAGGGACTCTCTTCACTGCTGGTGGGAATGCCGACTGGTTCAGCCCTTTTGGAAAACAGTATGGACGCTTCTCAAAACATTAGAAATTGAGCTTCCATTTGACTCAGCAATACCATTTCTGGGAATATATCCTGAAGATGCAAAAAGGTATAGTAAAAATGACATCTGCACCTATATGTTTATTGCAGCACTGTTCACAATAGCCAGAATCTGGAAAAAATCAGAGTGCCCGAGAACAGATGACTGGTTAAAGAAACTTCAGTATATCTACACAATGAAATACTATGCAGCTGTTAGAAAAGATGAAGTCATGAAATTCACATATAGGTGGATCAACATGGAAAGTATCATGTTAAGTGAAATGAGTCAGAAACAGAGGAACAGACATAGAAAGATTGCACTCATTTGTGGAATATAAAGTAACAGAATGGGAGACTTACACCCAAGAATAGTAGAGATAAGTACCAAGAGGAGTACTTCACAGCTTGGAAGCTGGCCTCACATGGTAGGTGAAGAAGCAGCTCTAATAGAGAAGGGATCACCAAGCAAAGGGTGCTAGGCAGGCCCACTAGGGATGGGAGGTATGGGCTGAAAATAGACTATAGACTGAACATGATGCCTACTTAATACCTCTGTAGCAAACCACAACAACCCCAAAAGAGAGAGAGCAAAAGGGAATGCCCTGCCACAGAGGCGGGGTGAGGTGAAGGGGACATGGTGGGGGTAGTGGGAGGGATATTGGGATCATTGGTGGTGGAAAATGGGCACTGGTGGAGGGATGGGTACTTGATCATTGTATGACTGAAACGCAAGAATGAAAATTTGTAAGTCTGTAACTTTATCTCACGGTGATTCACTAAAAAAAATTTAAAATTAAAAAAATAAAGCTACAAAATATTTCTCACCTTAAATATTGTGAAAAAAAGTGAAAACTAGCCAAAAAGACAATTTTGCCTGGAATTTTACACAAAAAGCAGGAAAATATTTAATTTTAATACTTGATTATAACTATTATGCTGGTTAACCACCCTACATTTAAGTATCTGAGCAATAAAACCTTTTTAACAAGTCTAATACACGCTATTCAAACCCTATGCAGTCTATTTACTTTAAAACTGGAGATTTAGCAAACCTAATGGAAACAAACCATGATAGGGTCGTGCACATACAATGAACTGAATATAATGTCTTAGGCAAATTGAAGTCACTGTGTTTTCTTGATTTTTCTTCTCACTTTTATTGAGATATAAATAACATACACCATTGTGTAGGGCTAAAGTATACAATATCGCGATTTGATATATCGTTAACTTGTGAAATGCTTTTCACTACAGTACAGAAAGAAAAACACTCATTATATTATATAATTACCATCTTGTGTTGTACGAATATTTAAGATCTCTACATTGATCACTATTGGTTCTTGATGAAGTGAAAGCAGTGTTTCAGAATAATTAATCCTATCAATATATGAAATATGGATCAGAATTGATTATTGAGTATTAGAATAATTAAATATATTTTAAACACTTTTCCCTTTTGTATGAGACACATTTTTATTTGAAAAATAAAAGCATTTGAGAAACTCTGAAAGGTAAAGGAATGACCATAAGGAATAGTCATTGACTCCTCTGTTAGTATTTTGGTAGCACTATACTGTAGCACATCTCCATTGTGAGACTTGTTGTTACTGTTTTGGGCATTGAATATGCCATGGGTAGCTTGCCAGGCTCTGCCATGAGGGTGGGATACTCTTGGTAGCTTGCTGAGCTCTCTGAGAGGGATGGAGGAATCAAACCTGGAAATACTAAAAATAATATTTTTTCTCTTTGATGGTTTATAGGTTTAATCATCATGTTTGTGTAATTTTTATTCTTACTTTTTCAATTTTTATTGAGATTCTGTGATTTATAATACTCTTAATGATAGGATTTCATGTGTACAATGTTTCAGCACCACACCCACTGCCTGCATATCAGCTTCCCTCCATCAGTGACCCATGATCCACTGCTATCTCCACCCACCACCACCCCCCTACCTTGATAAGCTCAGTTCTATAGACCAACACTCAGGCTCCATTGCCTTTGACGACTTCCTCCCTCCCTCCCTCCCTCCCTCCCTCCCTCCCTCCCTCCCTCCCTCCCTCCCTCCCTCCCTCCCTTCCTTCCTTCCTTCCTTCCTTCCTTCCTTCCTTCCTTCCTTCCTTCCTTCCTTCCTTCCTTCCTTCCTTCCTTCCTTTCCTTCCTTCCTTCCTTCCTTCCTTCCTTCCTTCCTTCCTTCCTCTACACCCAGTGATACTCATGGTTTACTCCAGACTCTGTGCTCAAGTGTCACTCCTGGCAGTGCTCACGGTACTATATGTGACGCTGGGGTTTAAACTAGGAGTCTACTATGGGCAAGGCAAGCACTTTAACCCCTGTACTATCTCTTTGGCTTTACTGTATTTCTTTATATCCCAATATGAGAGAGATCATTCTTTATTTCTCATTCTTTTTTGTTTTGTTTGGGGTGGGACACAAAATTGGCCATACTCAAAGCTTATTCCTGGCTCTCAGGAATCACTGCCAGTGTTCAGGGCAAGACAGGGGGATTGAACTTGGGTCTGTGGGGTGCAAGTCAAGCACCCTGTCTGCTGTACTATCTCCTTGGTCCTCTGTCCTTCTCAATCTGACTGACTTCACTCAGCATGATATTCCTTAGCCCTATCCACGTAGTGGAAATTGCATGGTTTATCTTTTATCTTTATTTAAAAAAATTATGTATTGAAATTTTCAGAACTTTATATCAAAATTTTGATTATTCCATTCAAATATATCATTTTATTTTTGTAAGTTTATTAAGACATTATTTTGTGTAATAAACATAATAAAGTAGAAAATCTGAGAATTGTGGCAAACATACATACTAATGAATATCATCAAAATAAAAATATCGAACACTTATTTTTTAAGAGACTATAAAGCAAAGAGAGTATAAAACAGAGACTATAAAACAAAGCTCCGGGAAGAGAGTGACGCAGAGTCTCCTGCCCCTGTGCCTGGCTGTCTTCACCGGGGCCCATTGGAGGGGGTGGGTTGAGTTCCCCTCACCGCCCGGAGCAGAGCTCTGGCAGCCAAAGACCTCCAGAACCGAGCCACAGCCATGCTCAAGGCCCCTTTCCACATACTTGGACGAGCCTCACGCATGAAGGAACTGGCAGAGGAATCCAGGTGTGCAGGACCCGGGGCTGAGATCTCCAAGCCTGCTCGGATTGGGACTGGGCCTCCTCTGCCAAGTTCTGCCACTTTCCAGTAGCTTGGTAGTTACACCCACAAACTGCCCCCATGTAATCCCATCAACAGCCAATATCCAGAGACTATAAAACAAAGCTCCCAGAAGTGTGTGACCCAGACCTCTTATTGTCTGGTTCTCCCTCTTGGAGAACCTGGCAAGCTACTGAGAATATCCTGCCTGCACAGCAGAGCCTGGAAAGATCTGAGTGGGTATTTGATATGCCAAAAACAGTAACAATGGTGGATCTCATTCCCCTGACCCTGAAAGAGCCTTCAATGAGGCACCATTGGAAAGGACGAGTAAGGAGAGGCTGCTAAAATCTCAGAGCTAGGGTGAATGGAGACATTACTGGCACCTGCCCGAGCAAATCGATGAACAACGGGATGACAGTGATACGGTGATACAGTGATATTTTTGTTAGTTTTGGGGCCACACCCAGTGTTTTTCAGAGCTTACTCCTGGATCTGATTTGGGGATCACCATTGTGGTATTGAACATTTCTTTATTAGGTTTTATCATGTCCTGCTAAAAATCATCCTTCCCTAGGCAACAACTAATCTATGTTATTTGGTTTTTTTCCCATCAGCTAAATGCGTCTGAAATTCATTTATGTTGTCACATGAATAAATGTTTCTTTTAAGTCACTGGATGGTATAGGTTGTTATAACATATAATTTTCTCTGTAAAATGAGCAGATACAATAAAGCCACACAGATTCAGATATTAGATACCTTGTATATATTCTTCCCATATATTTGGCTCGTATATGACTCAGAATTAAATTCATATCTCAATATGATTATACATATTTCATAGGTCATAGAATATGAAGTCACACACAAGTAATCAAACTCCCTAATGTTGAATTAATTTCACTTATCACTTCACTTGTCATCCCGTTGATCTTAGATTTGCTTGAGTGGGTGCCAGTAATGTCTCCATTTGTCCCTGTCATGTGCTAGTATAGCCCAACGATATCAGTTCTCTCCAGGAACAGGAAAAGCCTCAAATCGTTCATTCAGGATTTTGACGAAGAAGTCTGACCATCTCGTTGGTGGACTGCCACGTGGTCTTTTGACGTCCTATGGAATCCAGTCGGTAGCAGCTCTATTTAGTCCTTTGAAATATGTAAATTTGCTAGATACTGGCACTTGAAGTCCATCAGCAAGCTGAGTTTTCATGTTGAGATCATATTTTATTAAGAAAATATAGGAAATTATGTGTCCAAATGAATAGTAGATATGAATATGTATTAATTAAATTTCTTGAAAATTGATACATTAATATGAAAACAGAAAATAGAGCTGAAAAGGCCAAATGGGAGTGTGATCTGAGGATAGAAGTAAGTTGTAGGAGTAAGTCAGAAGTAAGCATAAGGCTCAGTGAAGTTTGTACTTTATACTCTGATCATACCAAGGATCAATTATTTGGTAACATTAAATATAATATTAAGTTGTATTGATATATCATAATTTGAATAATTTGACTAATACATATATAGCTCAGGGCCAGAGAGATAGAACAGGATGTGCCTAGCATGTGGCATTGGCCATACTCGTGTTTTGATTCCCCAGCACCACATACGATGTCCTGATCACTGCCAGGTGTCATTTCTGAGTCAGAAATAACCCTTGACAACTGTTTGTATGGTCCAAACCCTGCCCTCAAAAATAACTATAGTTGAACATTTAAACTATTTTTAATTTCACTGTTATGTATAATGTTATGATGAACACTGTAGCATTGTATCACTGTCATCCTGTTGTTCATCGATTTGCTCGAGTGGGCACCAGTAATGTCTCCATTGTGAGACTTGTTGTTACTGTTTTTGGAACACTAAAATTTTAAAATTGTCTATTTATTTAGAATATGTTCTAATGTACTACTATTAGGACAAAAATTGAATAATTTTTACCTTTCAAAAACTGTTGTTAGATTAAAATTTTATTAATATATAAGTGTTAATCAATAAAAGTTATTGATAGTTGAGTTTTAAGCATACAATATTTTGACACCAATCCCACCACTAGTGTCAAAATCCCCTCCACCAGTGTTTCCAGACTCCCTCCTGACTTGCCATCTACTTTTAAAAGTTAGGACTCATCATAATATTCCTAAATTATTCATTTTATGATATATTAGCACTGTTGTCTCATTGCTCATAGATTTGCTTGAGTGAGCACCACTAACGTCTCCATTGTGAGACTTGTTATTACTGTTTTTAGCATATAGAATATGCCACATGTAGCTTGCCAGGCTGTCATGCGGGCGGGATACTCTCAGTAGCTTGCTGGGCTCTCAGGGAGGGATGGAGAAATCAAACCCCGATTGGCTTTGTGCAAGGCAAACGCCCTACTGTGTGCTATCACCCCAGTCTGTATTATTTAATACACAATCAAAATATGTTATTAAGAGGTGAGCTCAAGGTGCAAACAAGGCACACACCGCCCGCTTCTACTTCAGCCTGCACATAGCAGAGGCGACAATCACAAGCTCTGCCATTAACCTGTCTTTAAGGGGCCACTATGCCAGCTACTAATTGCATGCATCCCAGGCACACCCCTCTGGACATCAGTACTTCAAACCTCAAGCAGGACAATGGGGTCTTTGCCTAGACTTTGATGACCCAGACCCCTTCCTCCAGCCAGCGTATGAGAAAAAACTTTCTTCCTCTGCACCACTTAGAAATACACCAATGATGATATATTACAATTTATTAAAACATTATATTTTAAGATGTTTTTATGTAGCACTGTCATCCCATTGTTCATTGATTTGCTCGAGTGGGCACCAGTAATGTCTCCATTGTGAGACTTGTTACTGTTTTGGGCATATAGAATTTGCCACAGGTAGCTTGCCAGGCTCTGCCATTTTTATGTATTAAAAATAAAATTTGAGGCCTACAATTAGTTTCTTAGAACTTATCTATAAATTTGCTTTTGGGTCTTATAGCAAGAAAGATTATTTTCAGGTTGTTCATATTTACCTGCAATTGCTTTTCACTCATTAGTGCTTTTAATTGTTTCTGTTTTTTATCATACTTGAGATGGGTGCATAATTCATTAAGAAAGTTGGATGGACCTTAGGTGCCCCAAATGATTGATCGTATTTCTGGAATTAGGTTGTGATATTCTCAAGCAAGAATTTTACTCATTGTTTATCTGCTCCTTTCATCTAATTCTAATTCACTTTTGTCTCCTCCAACACTCATTCCTTTGTTTTTAATGTGTGCTCCTGCAGTCATTTTAACTATATCTATACATACATACATATAATGTATATTGCATATAATATTTGTGTATATAAACACACATACATATACATAAAATAAAATGTATATATACATATATTTGAAAAACACATGTTGTTTATGCTTTTAAAATTGGCATAAATAATTTCTGGTAAATTAGCAGACTGACACAGACCAACAAAATATGAAAAACCATACAAAAGTCTTTAGTCAATGGTTTTCCAGACACTGGTATTGGTCATTAAAAAAGGATTGATTGCTCATAAATGAGAAATACACATGAGCCGGTAACTTGTCTTGAAAGAGTTTTCAGACCAGGGTGCAGGGTAAGGGAAACCCAGGTGAACTCTCGAAGACAACCTAAATTGAAGAGATAGAAGTGAGAACGTGGGAAAACTAAGGTGGCCTGAGCTTGCAGGACATATCCCTGGAGAGAATTGACATACTCACAGTTACAGAACCCTGAACATCCATAGAGGGTGCACTTGGAGGATTACCGGAGTCATTGTCAGGGTCATGATCAGTGGTTCTTCGTGAAGTACCCTACAGACTGAGGATACACATCAATGGTTCTGAACATGTATAAGGCCCTGGATTCCATCTCTGGCACCCAAAAGAAAAATCATCAAAGAGCACTAAAGTAAATTGTGCGTTGCACTCATATAGGATCAGAAACAGCTGATGACACAATTCAAACTGGAGAATCTTATAATCCATATGAATTTGGGTAGAATCTTCACAGGAGCTTTGCCTTAGTAGTAGGGTTAAATTAACCTTAGAGTAATCACTGCCCCAGTCCATCCTGATAAATAAGCAAGACTTGAGATGGTCAAATATTTATGTAAATGATTAAATTTATATTATATTATCTACATAATATAATATATAATATATTATGGGCTGGAGCAATAGCACAGTGGGTAGGGCGTTCATCTTGCACACAGCCGACCCGGGTTTGATGCCTCCGCCCCCCTCGGAGAGCCTGGCAAGCTACCGAGAGCATCTCACCCACACTGCAGAGCCTGGCAAGCTACCCATGGCGTACTCGATATGCCAAAAACAGTAACAAGGAGTCTCACAATGGAGATGTTATTGGTGCCCGCTTGAGCATATCGATGAGCAATGGGATGACAGTGACAGTGACAGTGACAGATGTTATATTATATTATATTCATATAAATATATAAAAATTAACCACATTCTTTTTTTAAAAAGCTCAATAAAAATCTCAAGACTAAAAACAGATATCTATAACATAAAATTAGATGTCTATGTTCTGTCAGTGAATACCAAATAAGGGGATGGCTCAGTGTCAAAAAACAACGGACTTAAAAGTGTGAGGTCATAAGTATGCTGCCTGGTGCCATCCACATGCACTGAGGAATGGATCCTACAATCCCTATGGCTCTGTTGTCTGACTCACAAAAGAGATGTGAACTGTGTTGCAAAGCCAAGGCTGTGTGAGCCTGCTGAATACACATCTAAGGAGTTGCCAGGAATGTGACCTCTGGTGAGAACATGTAAGTACCACTGTAAACACTGTAACTAGAATGTGCATGAGACACTTAAAAAGAGAACCTTGTTTGAGAATGTGTGCCAGCACTACAGCCAGCACGACCCTCAGTTAGTAGGGCCGATATGCAAGCACAACTAAGCATGTCCAATTCTCAGTCAGTCAGTCGAGTCAACAAAGGGTGGGGGCAAGAATATTAGTAGGTATGCAAAGAAGTCAGACAATGTACGCCATCTCCACTTAATTAAAACTCAAATAGAACTAATGCCAGTGGTAACATTCTCAGACAGGGGCATAAAAAATATATTAAAAATGCTTTGAAAAGTTAAGTAGAGGAAGGTTATATAAAAGAAGCTAACAAGAAACTTGAAGGATTAAAAATGTGTGAGATGAAAAATTCATTATATGAGATTAACAGCAGATGAGACCTTGCAGAGCAAAGGAGTAAATAATTTTTATTTAATTTATTTTTTAAAAATTTATCATACCCCTATTCTTGCTCCGGGGCTACTTCTGACTATTCTGGGAATCTGACAGTGGGATTCAGGGGATTGTTCATGACAGCATTTGAAAGACACCGCAGTTGCAGGGATCAAACCTGAGCCTCCAGTGTGCAAATCCTGTGCCCAGAAATATTTCTTTGAGAGGGCTGGAGTGATAGTACAGTGGGTAGGGGTTCAATACCCGGCATCCCATATGGTCTCCTGAGCACCAGCAGGAGTTATTCCTGAGTACAAAGCCAGGAGCAACCCCTGTGAATCGCCCGGTATGACTCAAAAAGAAAAAAAAAAGGAAATATTTTTTTTCTTTCTTTCTTTATTTTTTTTTTAATTTTTATTTTTTAAAAAATTTTATCACCATGTGGAAAGTTACAGAGTTCTCAGGTTTATGTCTCAGTTATACCGTATTCAAACACCATCCCTTCACCAGTGCCCATATTCCACCACCAAAATCCCCGGTATACCCCCCGCCCCCCACCCCAACTGTATAACTGATGAATTTCACTTTATTTTCTCTTCACCTTGATTACATTCCATATTTCAACACAAAACTCACTATTGTTGTGGGAGTTATATCCCCAAACAAGATAACCCTAATAAGGAGGCATTTGATAATTAGTTTTCCATTAAAAGATTGTATGTTTTCAGGTTTTAGAAAAGGTCGCGCGGCCGCTAACACGCGGATGTGTCCCAGTCCCAAATCCTGGAGCCGTGTTAGTTGCTGCTCAGTGTCGCCAGGGTTCCATCTGGAGAAGTTGTGCTGGCGGCACCTCCTCCTTCCGGCCCCCTGGTGTTGCTGGCCCCGATTCGGGTCCGGAGCATTGTCCAGGCCGCGTTGCTCACCAGAATGCCTGCCACTTCTCTGTGGATTGTGTCAGCAAGATGGCCAAAGGAAATATTTTTTTGAGCCCAATAATAAAGAATATTAAGTCAT
The DNA here is from genome assembly GCF_027595985.1 of Sorex araneus. Classification (NCBI taxonomy): domain Eukaryota; kingdom Metazoa; phylum Chordata; class Mammalia; order Eulipotyphla; family Soricidae; genus Sorex; species Sorex araneus. The sequence goes on from NC_073311.1 coordinate 14,877,048, forward strand.
TTTCATTGAAACATTTTTTTAAATAAAAACAATAAAAAAGAAAATTATGTCTGTCAGTTGTGAGATAACAACAGAAAGCCCAATATGCATGTGGTTGATGTTCAGTGTATAAAGAGGGATAGGACACAAAAACAATATTTGAAGAAACAATGACAGAAAAATTTCCAAATCTGATGCAGACTATTAACCTAAAAATGCTTAAACTTTGAGGGAGCTCAAAGAACCTTAACAAAAAGAGAAAATGCATCATAATAATCCCTAAACCAGAATTAAGTAGAAAATACTATGAACAGCTATTGAAAAAAAAATCTCATACGTACACAGGAACAAAAATAAGTGTTGGCAGATTTCTGTTTAGAAGCAGTGTGAGTAACATTCTAACTAAAATAAAAAGTCTGCTTTAGAATTCTATGCACAGCAAGAATATCTTCTAAAAACAAAGATAGACTACTTCAGATATACAAAAGCTGAAAAAATATAATTAGCAAACCTGTACTAAGTGAAATGTTTAAGTTCTCCAGGCAAAATGAATGTTATTACATATGAAAATATGGATCTGCACAAGAAAATAAAGAACACTGGAAAGAGCAACATTGGAAAATATATGAGTGCTTTTAATTTGAATGTATGTAAGTGCTGTTATCTATTTCTATCATGATGAATATCTACGTGACCTCTGAAGCTTTTAAAAAATCCTCTACAACTTTTCTAATACTCAGATCTCACTGCAGAATTTCCTTAGGATATATATTTAGTGGAAAACCAGAAAGAGAAGGAAATTTTTAAATGACAAAAGCTTTTTAGAAATAATACATTTGATAGAGAAACATTAGACAGATTCCTCTTAATGCTGGGAAAAGATAAGAGAGATCATTTTGAGTGTTATTGTTCACAAGGGCTGGAGCGATAGCACAGTGGTAGGGCGTTCACCTTGCATGCAGCCGACCTGGGTTCGATTCCTCTGCCCTCTTGGAGAGCCTGGCAAGCTACCAAGAGTATGTTGCCTGCGTGGCAAAGCCTGGCAAGTTACCTGTGGCATATTAGATATGCCAAAAACAGTAACAAGTCTCACAATGGAAACGTTACTGGTGCCCGCTCGAGCAAATCAATGAACAACAGGATGACAGTGACAGTGATTGTTCAACATAGCACTGTGAGTTGTGGACACTGTATTATGAAGGAAAGGAGATCAAACATTAATTTGAATTGGCAGGTAACAGAGTTCAGAGGGAACCCAAATAATTACTGGATCTAAATTCGGTGTATCAGTAAAGACTAATAAAAAATGTGACTGTTTTTAACTGAACAGATACTGTTTTTAACAGAACAAGAACCATCAAGTAAATATTTCAATAAAGTGTATATATAATAACACTGTAGTAGAAAAAGATTTTTAAAATTCTATGAAAGGAAATAAATAACAAATAAAAGAACTATTCATTGTGTAATAAGCCATACTTCATAAATTCAATATTAAATGATATTAAAAGAAAAGAAATTTGTAGGTATGATTATCTTCCTAGATATTAAGGCAGAAAATGAAAGCATTGTTAAAATGACAGTATAATATTGGTATTAATTCCAACAAATAGGCCCGTTGTAATTTATATGTATTATACAGTAAGAGGGCATAGGATAGATTACTTAGAACAAAGCCCCAAATACATACAAAACCAAACAGAAGACTATATGGGAGAATATATTTCTGGCCTTGATATTCAGAAGAATTTTATAAAGGAAACCAGCCAAACAGAGAATATTAGTGTGATTTTTTTTTTTTTTTTACATAAAAGTCAGGGATTTCTGTCCATCAAAGAACACTCAAAGTTAATTGGAGGAAACAAATATATGGAAAGAAGAAAAACTGAAGATATGCATTAGGAAAATATTTAAAAAATAGACTATTTGTTTTGTTTTGTTTTGGGGTCATACTTGGCTGTGCTCAGGGCTGAATTCTGGCTTTATGCTCAGAGATCACTCCTAGCTAGCTCAGGGGACTATGTGGGGTGCAGGGGATAGAATCTCGATTGGTTGTGTACAAGGCAAGCATCTTACCTGCTGTAGGTTTGCTCTGGTCCCACAGCTAATAGTTTTATATGAGCAATTCTTAGCCTCATTATCAATCAGAAAAATGCAAATTAGTATTTGACTGCAAATGTACTGCAAACAAAATTGGAAAAGCTAGGTAATATCAACTGGTGGTGAAGAAAAAGAGGCACTGATCATTTTCCTGTACTCCTGGTAGACTTATAAAGAGCTATTATGAAAAGCAATGTGGCAGAAAATAAGAATGTGGAGCTTTTTGTACCTATAGTTAAATTTTCGCAGAAATGTAGTGCTTTATGATGTGTTACTTTATCCCTTGTACCATTTTAATCTATAAGTGCTTCAAGATTATCCAAATCATAGTGTTACTTTTTGAAGATTTTTAAATTAATAAAAAAGCTGAATATTTTATAGTCTTTAATTGATTTCCTCCTTTAAAAATTATCTCTGTCTTTTATCCATTTATCCTTTGGGAACTTGGAGTTTTCTTCTTATTGATTCATATGAGTGTGAGTTTTCCTTCAGAAATGTATTCTATTCAGAGACATTTGCATAAAAATGCCTTAAAATGTTTAATGTTTAATATTTAAATGACTCCCAAATATCAATTATACATTGGCTGCTGGTTGATGATAGCTCTTTTGGGATTTTCCAAGCTCTGTTGCATGTGTGCTCATCTGGGACATGCTTTTGTTTAGTGGAAGAGAAAAAAATATTAAGAAAAGAGGTGGATGAGTACATGTATAAGAGGTCTTTTCTCACTAGTTTTTAACACATTTTCTCATACATCATTGGTGAAGCAAGATTAGGATATGGAGGCCACCTAGAGGTAACACGGAATGTCTTGTGGCAAAATGACTAAAACTCTCACCTGGAATTGAGTACTGGATGGTAGCGACAAGAGAGCCACCTACTATAGGCTATATTTCTATTAAAAAAACCAATAAAACTTCTTTGTTGTATTCATGCCTTGATGCAACAGCCTAGCTCTATGGCAGAGAGCCTGCTTTGCATGTGTGAGATCCTTGTTCAGGCCCTGGCATGACAAAGTCAAAGAAATAAAGAAAACAATAAAACTGGAGGGTCTTGGGGGAAAGATATTTTAGCAAGAAAATGCATTCTTGGGAAAGTAGCCATTCGAAGGTGGTGGCCTGCAGCTAACTTGGATAGTTTAATTAAGGCAGAAAATGTGGCCAGCCTGCTGATTTTGCCTGCTGGAGAAGGTAAGACTAGCTGGCTGCTGTAGTAGAACTGTCAATTAGTAACACTTAAAGACACGAGCTGAGTTTCATAGCCAAGAAGGGCTTTGAGGTCTTAGAGGGTCTGTCCGTTTTGAGGCACGCTAGCATGCGCACGCTTTCAGGAGGCATTGCTTTGGAAGAGGCTTTTGTGTTCTATAGAAACAAGATCAAAATTTTGGGCACAAGATTAAAAAAGAAGAAGAACACAGGCTCAGGGTACAGCTTCTGTTTCAAGTCCTCAACCCTTTTCTGATTATAAAGTTCTTTTGATGTGAGTGATTCTGATCTTGTCCCCACACTCTCGCACTCACACGCTAACACTCTAAAAGCAGTATCACAAACATTCAGCAGAATCTTCAACTTTCAAATCTGGTCCCCACAGCCATCCTTGGTGTTTAGGGAGATTGTTTATTTCAGGAAGTATTTATGGAGCGCTTTCACATGTCAGCTCTGTGCTGGGTGTTGGGAACACAAAAACGAGTATGTCTTCTAATGAGTGGACATGGATCCAGACTATTATCTTTTCAGATAGATTGATATTACAGAAGAGCATAGAGAAATGATGTATTAACTTGACTAGAAAAAGTTACTTTTGGCCTGAGTCTTGATGAAGAGAAGAGGTTTTCCTAAGCATAGAGATCAAAAAGGCGTGGGAATGAAAAACAGAAACAGAAGGCTCCTCATGTGGTCAGAACAGAGATGGCACGGGGGAGAGTGGTAAAGGGTGAGTCTGCAGGGCTAGATTGGAGCCATCAAAAATGATAAATTTTTGCTTTTAGGTAGTGAGTCAGCACAGGACATTTTTGTGACTATGAAACTAGAGAGCAAAGTTCATAGGTCTGTACTTCAGAAACCATCAACGGACAGCTTAAAGTCAAATTCGGGCAACATGAATTTGAAAATTGGGAGACCAGGAGGAAGTTAATCCCATTGCTCAGAGAAAAATGAATAAAAGCAAAGCCATAAAAAATAGAAGGAAGGGAGCCGAGTCCAGGATATTGTCAGCAGAGATTAAGGGATTAAGAGAAAGAGATCTACTGTGAGTGCATCGGGGCATTGGGTATCTGAGAAGAGCAGGCTGACCCTGGAGGAAAGGGGTGCTGGGAAAGATGATCTCATTAGCTCGGAAGTCCTGCTCCAGAATGTTTGGGCTAGTTCATTAAGCACTCCCACGGACTTCCCAGTCTTTTGTTTTTTCTTCTGTTGGTTGAATTTTAAGGTGGACTAAAGCTATCCTGACATCAGAGCAATGCTTCGAAGTGGGGCTGCTGACTCAGAGGTCCAGACCTGGGCCACTCAGTGTCCCTGGTTGCATACTGACCTACGCTATAATGACGATGCTGAGTTCTCCATGGAGTGTTTAAAGGCTAACCATCATGGTTGGTTCTGGGCTAGGTACACTGCTGAGATTGTAAGAGCTGCGGAGTCATTTTTTTTTTTTTTTGACAACAGCTGCATTTCCTTTCACCTCCTACTCAGCTTTTCCCTGGGTGCCTGTTCTATATGCAGAGAGATAGCAAGCACTGGAGACAGGTGACGCTGCTGACTGCAAGGGGACCAAACTGGCTTCTCTTGGCGTTTGTTTGTGCTGGCAGCTAGAGTTGTTAATTCACTCCTTGCTCTAATTAAAATGAGAATTTTCCATGTCCTTGGTCATTTTTCTCCCTTAAGAATAAACATAAATAGCTTCTTGGGATGGATCAGACAGGTTTCTTTGTCACTGATCTTTGATTTTCTTTTCTCTGGGGTTTGGGGGTTGGGTGAGCACAGTTTGAAAATATGAATCAAGGAAACAATTTTGTTGGCAATTTTTTAAATTTTTTCCTCTTAAGGTCATTTATTATGAGTTTCTGGAAAGAGGACCTGTCCTTTTTATGTTCCACCCTACATATAGGGTGTGTTCAGACATATCTAAGGGATCTATCAACTGCCCAGGCTTCACACACACACACACACACACACACACACACACACACACACACACACACACACACACACAATGTAGCCGAAGGACAAGGATCATGGGGAAAAAGCACGGAGAACTTGGAGAGTTTAGTTAAAGAGTTGTGTTAGGAAGGGAACTTTGGAAAACTGTCAGTTCTGTTACCAAAGGCTAGTTTGGGTGAGAGGCAAATTGATTTAAGCTTCCGGCCCCTCCCTGGGATCTTTCCAAATGTATTAATATGGATATATATATGAAATATACATTTTTTCAGATATATATTTGAAAAAAATTGTTTTTGCTCTCATTTACAAATTGTATAATCTCTAGACTCCACAAAACCTGGATATACTTTGATTTATTATCCCAGGAAAGGAAGAGAATGAAAAAAAAATTCTTAATAACAGGGAGTTTTTGTGCATTGGCTATCCTTCATATTAGCTCTATCTGGCACACTTGTATCGTACTATTCTGAAAGCAACTATTTCCAAAGCAGGAAAGATCGGGGACTGGGAGCATAGGTGGGAGTGGGAGACAGATTTTCAGCTAGCTGGTTTGATTCGCAGATTTGCATAATTCTAGATAAACAAATGATGAAAGCAATGACTAATAGTTATTGTGATACTGCTTTAATTATTTCAAACTGACAAAATGGTAATATGACATTTGATGCTAGACTCTTTATGCTTGCTCTGTTAGGGATATATGTGTGAACTTTAAAATTAGTCATCGCAACACGTAAAGCACTGTAAAAAAATGATTTAAGAAAAAGGCGGAAAATAGAGACAAGAATATATGAATTCAAAAAGGCATTCAGCTTCAACATAAAATCAAATGAAAGCTGGCAATAAGCCCAGCACTTGTGGGGTTTTGGTTCTAGCTCAGTCACTCAAAATTGGCACTGCCGTGCCATTTTCCAGAGGCATAATTGGACTGACCGAGTCTCTATAGCCTCTTCAGCTTTGTCAATTCTCTTCTGCTTATTATTAATTTGTCATGTTGTTTCCAAGCGTTTCCAAGCATATCGTACATCTTGTTTGAAGCACATTTTGGTTTATCATGCATTCTGTGGAATCTCTGTGAGGTACATCTGCAGCTGTATCAGTCTGGTCTTCCCCTTGGTGACATAGAGACAAGGTGAGATGAAGAAGCTCGACTTCAATCTCACATTTAATCAATATCCAGGACTAAGCTCAGCAGGAGTAGGTAGAGTTGCTAGCCTTCTACCTGGCGCCTGGGACATTCTGCTTTCATAGATTTTCTTTACAACTTATTTTTAAATAAAAAAGATCAGAGAAAAATGTGTTCTTATCTTAGCAGCTTCGAGTTCCTGAAAAGACTCACAAGGGCTATTTACTGGTGATAAAATACAAGTGCCTTCTTGTGGGATGAGATCAATAAGTAGTGTTCTCTATGCTTCCTGCTGGACTCAAGGGAGATTAAGTTTGCTCTGCCTTTACTGAAGATTCTTCTCTCTCTAGACTCAAGCTGTTCTGCTACCATACAGGTTTCAGGCTGAGTTATGCTGTTGGCACTGATGTGCTTCTCCTTTGGCTTTCACTATTTACAACGTGTGTGTGTGTGTGTGTGTGTGTGTGTGTGTGTGTGTGTGTGATCAGCACTGACATCACTGCATTGGGCAGTTCATTACTGATGATAATCTTGGGGCTTGTTCTTTCTGGGGACATCTGTTCTATTTTCTTTTGCTTCTTCATTTGCTAGTGCTGTAAGTATACCATTGCCTTACACTTGCAGACAGAATTGCCAAGGCTGTTTCTTCATTTGGACCACAAATCTGTGGTGAAAGTCTCAGGACTTAATGTCTAAATATCTAAATTATTAACTTAGATGTTTCTGAATTTTCTGAATCGCAACTGGTTGGGAGAGGGAGAGTTTCTAGGTTTATTTTTAGTGAAGAATAGAAGCAACTCTGTGCCGTGAGGCTATGTGAACATCTGCAAAATGGGCTCTTTATGTTTTTTAAAAAACGTGCACTGTAGTGGAACAGAAGCATAATATAGCCCATTAGCATTAGTGTCAGTGTAACAGCCTCTGAATTGCATATTGGTGGGAAAATATTGATAGCAAAGTGTAAACAACTGCAAATGGGAAATGCAATAAAGCTCTCTTCATAGGACCCGTAATTTACAATTAAATAGGCTGCATTGAGATGATATGAAGTAGAGGCATGTGTGTCCAAAGTAACGGGGAATGTAAATGAAGGTTTGTACTTTCCTACTGACCTAAGAGGGTAAAAATAGAAAATGAAAGAAGTAGAGTAAACCTAATGAATTGTCTGGCTAGTGCATGATTGATAATGCTGCAAACTGTATTTGTTAATCATAGTTTAGAATTGTGTAGTGTTTTCAAAGATGAATATTTTCTGCACTTCAGTGCAATTTGCTTACAGTGGTGAGGCATTTTGTAGCAAGAATGCAGTTCTGCAAATGAGGGAATTTGCAGTTGCTGGGAAATTTTCTCACCATCAAAAAGCTATGTTTTTTTGATTAGAAATGACTGGTTTAATCTAGTGAATTTGCATTCACCCTAAGAGGAACCCCAGGGTTTTGGTTTTATATTCTGTTTGCTAGTGGCTAACAGAATTGTCCTAAGTCAATATGTTTTTAAGCTTTTTATTCCTTCACTCCTGTGTCAGGTCATCACAGTGGGGAAAATGTACTAATCTGGGTCTTGGGAAAGCAGTCAACTTCAGCATATAATGAGATTGTTGGGTGCTTGGAAAGAGGGACTTGATATTATAATTTTTACCTCTTGAGATGAATGTGTTGTTGGGTGGAAAAAAGTGGGCGGGGTGGGATCATCTTGGGTCTGTTACTGGATTGAAGACCTTGGCTGATTTGGACGGATTTGGGTTGGGGTTTTGAGGGAAGCAGGTCTCTGAAGACATATTTGGAAAGATGCTATCACCGAATCTTAGTGGTTCATGCTTTTTTTGTCCCCTGGACACCTAACAGAGAAGCAACCATGTACTTGAGCCTTTATATAGATGAAGCTTGACTGGAGTTCTTTGTCCTCAAGAATATCAGTGATATCTTCATGCAGACAGACTATGGTTTGGTGTAGGTATGAGCGAAACTCAAAACTTCTTCCCAGCTGGAATCTGGGTTTGAGGGTGTATCTTAGAACTGGCTTATGGTGTTCTTCACTTGAAAGAATGTGTTATTACCCATCTGTGTTGCTGACAAATCCACTTATGGGTCTGTTATAGCAAGGGGACAGTAACTACATAGGGAAGAAAGCTCCAGTCACTTGTCCCATTATCATATAATGGAGGCTGAACTCCATACCATTGACAGGGTGTTCGAGGACATTGATGCTAGGTGATTAGACTGTTTTCCTGGGAGGAGCTACTTCTCTGTTCCTGAGGAAACAATGCCCAGCCGATGACAGCAGTATGTGCCTGTGTTTCTGCAAAATGTTTCTTGTCTCTTTTCCTCATGGGGACCACCTAGGACAGTAGGAGAAGGAACAGAAAGTATAATGCCAGGTGAGCTTCTGTTTCTTTTCAGAAAGCCATCAAGGTAATTTGAGCTTTTCACAGGCTGATATCTCAAGGTTGAAAGATCAGAGTTCTTCAGGACAAAATTCTTCAAGTTGGATATTCTAAAGCAAATGACCTAATTTTGAACATGAGTTTGTGAAACAGGACATTTGGGAGAGACTCCATTTAGTAATTGTTCTCACAGTGAGTCACTACAGATACACATTTGTAAGAGCCACTGTGGGTGAGACTCAGTTCATTATAAACTAGTAATAACTCCTCTATTTTGTTTCATCAAAGATCCTCACAGTACCAGACTATACTGTGAACCTTGAGTTTTCTAAGCAATTCCTATACTTTGATCATTTTCACTTGTCTCTTGGAGAAAACCATAGTGACATCCTGATATTGAAGTGACTGTTGGGAGAAGAATCAAGAAATCTTTCCTCAGTAGAATTATGCATAAGGAAGAAGGACATTAAGAGTGAGAACATCGTGTGATCGTGTCTGGAAATATTCATCTCTGTGGTTTTTTTTCGCTTCATAATATATGACATTCTCAGGCTGTCAGAATGATTGGAGAATTAAATTTGTGACATGAGGGAGGCAGATAAATGACACAGCCACTCTTGTGTTTGTTAATTCCAAAATAGTCCCTGGGAGTTCACATGAAGAATCATTTTGAAAGTTCAAAGTTACTATTTTCAAGAGCCAAATTCTGCAAAGCTAAGATCATCTGGAGATCTAAAGGGAAGACCCTGAAGAAAGCCTGACAAATAGTTTATGCTGGAACAATAGATGACAATGCAAAATAAAGCAGTGCTCTGAACTCTGGATGAACATTAGAATTATCTGGGGGAGCTATTATAATGTCTATTACTAGGCTTTGGTGCTAACCAAGCAAATCACAATCTTTCAGGGTGATCACTGGGAATTGGTGATATAATAAGACAGACAAACTCCCAAAAGTCTTCTAGTGCAGCCAGGGTTGAAAACAAACAAAACTGGGAAACACCAAGTTTTTCTTATTCTGATCAAGGAGGGTTATTATGCATGCACTTGGAGAAGGCATTTGGAAACTGAGGTTAGGAGAATAGGAGGATCTGGGTAGATCCCATGACAATGATCAGTTACAGCTGAAAAACTTTCCAGTTCCATTTACTACTAGAATCTGATAGTTGTGTGAGAGTTGAGACAACATCCACAAGGCAACAACAATATTGTCACTTGAGCATGTGATTGTCAGGAGTCACATTGGGCTTGTTCTTCCGTCTTGGGAGAGGCCATTCCTCAGTTCAGTGTCTGTAGCTCGTCCCGAGTTGAATACAGAGAACGACACTTACCTGTCCTGAAAATTGAGTCCTATCCCAGCTCCCCAGTGGGGATTCTAGTTAATTATTTTCCTGAGGTGAAAAGCTTTAATATTATTTAGAACAGAGTATGATAAATATTATATTGCTTCTGAAATATGTATACTATGTCAGCCCCTTTTGAAGATTTTGTTCTATCAATTAATTTTTTTGTTTCAGTTTAGGTAGCCTATTTACAGTACTATTAGCTCTTATGGTTTTTATATAGACTTACTATACCTTACCACCATCAAAGTGACCATTGTTCATCACCAAAAGACCGTTTTAATTCTATGAAACAGAATGACGATAACTTTGAGGAAAATTGAGAGGCATGGTGAAGTTGGTAATTCTACAAAGGGAAACATTTCAAATTTGAGAGGACAGGCTTAGAATGCATTGAAATTTACTCCTGTTAAATGAAAAAATGGCAAATCAACAAAATCAAATGATGAACCCCTTAAAAATTAATAATATGGGCCTTCTTTTTTAAATTTTATTTTTATAAAGTTGCTCACAATATTTTATTGCATTCAATATTTCAACACCAATCCCACCACCATTACACCTTCCCACCACCATTATTTTAAATTTTCCTCCACCAGCGAAGGCTGCCCCAAAGGCAGATGCTAAATAATTTATTTTATATTGTTTGTTATGAATTATCCACAAAAAACTATCCAAAATGGTTTCCTTAGAGGAAAGTCTATGACAATTGTTGTGTCTCACCCTGGAGCCATTAAGCCCCTGTATAAGAGATCACTAACATGTTGTTACAGATTGAGCTTTGTGTGCTAATACACATACACACACATATTTTAATCAAGATCAGTTGCTTCTACTTTACACCCCATCAAATGTAGTGTGCTATTCTTGATATATCAAAGTATGAGATTTTGTGCCACCGCCTTCATGGCTGTATGGAATTCCGCCTTCATGCTCTAGGAATTCTAAAATTTTAAACAGAGTGCCAGAGCTGGAGTTAAATTTTTTTTTTTAAGAATTTTATTTTATTGAATCACCATGTGGAAAATTACAATGCTTTCAGGCTTAAGTCAGTTATACAATGCTGAAAAAACCATCCCTTCACCAGTGCCCATATTCTGCCACCAAAAAAAAAAAAAAAAAAAACAAAAAAACCCACCTCCCATCCCGCCCCCCCCCCGCACCTCTCCCCCACCATGTAATGGATAAATTTCACTTTACTTTCTATTTACTATGGTTGCATTTAATATTTCAACACAAAACTCACTATTATTGTTAGGAGTACTCCACTAGTCAGACCTGTTATTTCTTCCAGATATTGGATCATTGCAAACTTGTAAACCCCATCTGTGGTCATCATAATATGGCGGTCACCACGCCCTTCACCCCCGGCGAGGAAGAGGCGAGAGAGAGAGAGAGAGAGAGAGAGAGAGAGAGAGAGAGAGAGAGAGAGAGAGAGAGAGAGAGAGAGAGAGAGAGAATACCTTTCCCCTCCTGGGTGGGCATGGGGCCGCAGCTTAGTTCTCAGTCTGGAGACATTCTGCAAGGAGCTGCCCATTTAGCTGGCATCTGGAGTCATGCTCGTGCAGCTGCGGAGAGGCCGCACACATGTGCGGCCCCTGGGATCACATCTTGGCGGCCTGGAGTTAACTTTTTAACTGGATGGTGATTAGGGGATCTGGAAGCATATCTGTAGTGTGTTGCTCTCTTCTGAGATTCATTTGTGAGTCTCTGGATCATGGTTGTTAATGAGCTTATATAGTGCCGAGAGGCATTTGTGAACATGGCTGCTAGGTACCAAGAAGCACAGGGAGATGGGGAGAGGGTGCGTAGGGCAATCTTTTGACTTGCATTTCTTTTCCTTAATCACTGTATCATTGTCATCCCGTTGTTCATTGATTTGAGTGGGCGCCAGTAATGTCTCCATTCATCCCTGTCTCATGCTAGTGTAACCCAATGGCGTACTGGGGGCTCTTTCAGGGTCAGGGGAATGAGGACCGTTGTTGTTACTGTTTTTGGCATATCGAGTACACCACAGGTGGCTTGCTAGGCTCTACCGTGTGGGCAGGATGCTCTCGGTAGCTTGTCGGGCTCTCCGAGAGGGACAAAAGCTTTTGGGGCAGCCTCTAATCACCTTTACAGGTGTTCCCAGTCTACCGAATATAAGCTTTTGGTCGACTGGCATGTTGTAGCGATCTGCACACTGACAAACACGCACCTGTCTGTGTCTCTGGGCAGCACCTGGGACATCTGTGGCCTCAGGTTGATCTCCTTGAGGTTGATGGAGTGTGCCCGGAGGTTGCTGAACAGCAGCTGGCAGAGCAGGACCCTATCATGGAGGGTCTGTGTCAGGTCGAACACTGCACCGAGTCCCAGGTTACTCGGTGGTTGGCTGACAGCACCCCACAGTGGATGAGCCACTGCGCGCAGTGCTGCCGGCTCTATATCCAATGGCACTGTGACTCAGTCTGGCGTGGGCAGGCGGTGGCGCTGCAGCTGCTGCCATGGTTTCTCCATGCCCTGCCGATGCCATTCTGTCCGAACCTTGCAAAATAGCCAGTGATGTCCATCAGGAATCATGCATCGAGTTCCATGCCTGGCCGGGTGCACTGAGCTGTGCGTTGTCTAGGGCAAGATGGTGAGCTGGGTTTTGGAGAGCAGGAGGGGCTTGGGTGGCGTCGGTGCCATCTTGCCTCCAATATGTGCAGCCCAGTTCGCCCCCTCACAATGTGTCCTTAATTACCATGGTTCACCCGCACGGCAGAGCCTGGCAAGCTACCCGTGGCTTATTCAATATGCCAAAAACAGTAACAAAAAGTCTCACGATAGAGACGTTACTGGTGCCCACTCAAGCAAGGATTTCAGCAGCAGGATGGCAGTGACAGTGACAGTGATTTTAAAATAATGGGAATTGCATCTGTAACTATACTAGGATTTAACTTTTCAGTAAGGTAGAGTTGAGCTGTTCTTTATAAAAGACATTTAAAATTATAATCAGAAAAATTGAACAACTGGAAGAAATGTAAATAAAGATGCTTGACAATGTTTCCACTTCCATCATCAAATTTTAAATGGTAGAACTGATTTTTTAATCTTTGATGTGGCAAAATGGCTTTTAGGATAAATTCAAAGGAGTACTTAGTTTTGGCAGACAACATTTAGGTTTTTAAAAAATTTATAGTGTTAAAAAGTTCCTAAAGATGATAATAGTCAGACTTGCATGACTTTAATCTTAATAGGATGATAAAATATCAAGTTATACTTTTTATACATCATATCCCAAAAGAAAGACATAGAAAGCCTCACTAGGGGAAAGTTGGAGATGATTGAATCTTTCTCAGTGTATGTGTAACCACTGTGAATAGAAATGTTTTCATCCAGAACAGGCGATTTGAATTTTATAACGAAGAAGTCTTAGGAATGTCACAGGTGGTGGTGATGCTGAACAGGAAAACAATTCTCTGCTTCTGTGCCAAGTCGGCTGCCTTTGAGATCAACAACCCTGTGCTTTCTAAAGTGCTGCTGGATCAGGTCCTCATTGGAAGTCAAATTAGACTATTGCGAGAAATAGTCTTATTTAATGAGAATATAATTATTTTCATTGTGACTAATAACAGTCATAATATGAATGACAGAATGTGTTAAGGAGATGGTTGGCTTGGTCACCAGCCTGGGAGTTTGCTGCTGCCCCCACCACAAGCCTTAGCTTTTTCAGCTACATGCTAGGATAGTCATTTCAGTGAATCCTAAAAGATTTTGACAGAAATAGCATACATAATGTATAATATAGTGTTCTTACACTTTTAAATAAATTAGGGAGAGAATGAGGAAGAAGAACCGATGTCAGAGGATAAGCTTAAATTAAATCAGAAAAATCCTGTAATGTAATAGTTTTCTTTTTTAAAAGTTTTGTTTTGCCAGAAATGGGGATGCAATATGCTACCCACTAGAGTCTGAATTTCAGATAAACAGCAAACCTTTTAATTTGTTCTTAGCATAATTACCATGCAATAATTTTGCAAAATTGAAGACATAATTGTGCTAAAAATACAGAGCACCTTGTCTCTTATTTAAAAACATTACATAGGTGGTTGCTTATGTGCTCAGGGTCACTCCTAATGGGACTTGGGGGCCATACAGTATGTGAGAGATTGAACCTAGGTTGGCTGCATGCGAGATAAGTGCCATACATACTGTACTGTTGCTCTCTCCCCTCCTCTTCAATATTTTTGCACTTTTACAGGTGGTAGAGTGTTGTTTTAACTCCTTGGGCATGAGTCACATAATCCTGCTTGGCTCTTTTTAGTGCTTCATTGATTACAATGGCAGTGTGTGTTCATGGCAAGGAGAAATAGAGGAGTGAATAAGGATCTGATTCCTGGATCAGTTCCTGATGTCAACAAGATATTGAGATACTCAACCCTGCATATCTTTTAGTTGTTTTACTGGATTACTACTATCATATTCAATTTCCAGATTTAATTGTCTTTGTTACTGTAGCATAGAACAGCGGGTAGGGTGTTTGCCTTGCATGCGGCCGACCCGGGTTCAATTTCTCTGTCCCTCTCCAAGAGCCCGGCAAGCTACCGAGAGTATCCTGCCTGCATGGCAGAGCCTGGCAAGCCATCTGTGGTGTATTTGATATGCCAAAAACAGTAACAAGTTTCACAATGGAGATGTTTACTGGTACCCACTCGAGCAAATTGATGAACAACGGAACAACAGTGTTACAGGGCTACTGTTAATGAATTCATTAATACTTAAACTGATCACCCAGTTAAAAATTCTTTACAATTAAACCTTTTCCTTTATTATTGAGATAACATAGTTTGTGTAAGATAACATTGGTTTGCCCTTTCTCCCTTGCTGCAGGAAGCTTAAGTCTATAGGGTTACATCCATCACAGTGCTCTCAAGGCACTCCCACTCCTCTGTGCTTATCTTTAACTTCCCTGTGCTCTGCTTCCCTTGTTAGTCACTAATATCCCAAAATCAGTCCCTGTGACTTTTAGGTCAGATCCTTCTAAAGACTCTGGATTTCGTATTTGTGAGTGAAATCGTGCTTTTTTTTCTTTCCCTTATGTCCTTTACATAGTTTACTTTAGAGCAATATATCCTTTTTGTGTAGACACAGGAAGATAGTTAATGCTATGGTTTTGTAACTTGGGAATTAATTGACTCTGGATAATATTTACTCCTGGGCATCTGTCATGTTTACTCAACTTAAGCCTCAGTTGCCCTTAGTTCCTAGCACCTGAAAAGTAGGGTCCCAATGAAGGGACTGGATGGACCCAGGGCAAACTGTAAGCTACCCTGGCATCTAAACAGGACAGGCAAAGTGCCATAAAATTTATAAAAAGTTAAGAGCACAGTTATGGACAAATTATGTCATGACCCAAAGAGAAGTGACTGGACAAGGACCCTGCAGGATTAGGAAGGACTAATCTGGTCTCAAGACTGTAGTCTGGGATCTATAACAAGATGTCGCCATGAGAGCCAACCTATAAGCTTCATATATCTCTTACTGTCTCCATACAAAATGACTAGAAAGATTATTAAGAAGTAAGTCTCAGATGATTGTTTATGGACTAAGGAAAGACAAAGTATATCCTTAGATGAAATTCAGCCCTTGAGTGGATGGATTTCCTAGCAGGAGATCTTTGTCTTAGAAGAGCCCAGAAATAAGAGCTTTCCATCTGTTGATTGTGCTGTCTCACCTGGGTGTTGCTGCTATTCCCAACCTTGGTGGTTGGGCTCTTGATGAAGGTAGAGAGACTTGGCATGGGGAGATGAGCATGGGGGAAGTAGGAGAAGGAATATGCAGAGTGGGTGAGACTGGAAGGAGACAGAGGAATAAACTGCAACTGATCACCAACCAGCTTGGCAGCTCTATTCCATTCTTCATGTATCTGTTGGTGGCAGCTGCAGGCCAGGCTGGGGAAACAGCTCATGGCCGTATAATGCATGCGGCAAGAGAGTGCCCACGAATAGTTGTGAACACACAGTTTGCAATAGTCTTCATGTTTATAATTTAGGCATGCAATACCATACTTACCACACAAGTATCCTTTATCAATGTCCCTAGATCCCTTCTTGACTACCTCTGTACCTCCAACATGTCTTGATGAACTAAGTACTGTTATCAGATCCTAAAGGATTGATTTTCTTGACAACAGTCTATTCCCTTCTTTTGTTTCTTTTCATGCCATCTATGAAAGAGATCATTCAGTTTTTGTCTTCCTCTTTTTGTTTTCTTGTTAATTTTATGGCCAAACCCACTGATACTCAGAGGTTACTCTTGGCTCTGTACCCAGGAATTACTTCTGGAGGTACTCGGAGGACCATATGGGATATCAGGGGTTGAACTAGGGAGGTCATATGCAAGACAAGAACCCTAATCACTGTGCTATTGTTCCCGACCCTCCATCTGAATTATTTTGCTTACCATATCACCCTTTAGCAAAATGAAAGATTTCACGTATTTTTTAATGTTGTATTCCATTGTGTATCATTGTTACTGTCACTGTCATCCCGTTGCTCATCAATTTGCTTGAGAGGGCACCAGTAACATCTCCATTGTGAGATTTGTTGTTACTGTTTTTGACATATTGAATATTCCATGGGTAGCTTGCCAGGCTCTGCCATGCAGGAGAAATACTTTTGGTAGCTTGCCAGGCTCTCCGAGAGGAGGGGATGAATCAAACCTGGGTCAGCCCCACGCACGGCAAACACCCTATCCGCTGTGCTATAGCTCCAGTCCTCCATTGTGCATAAATACCACAATTTTAAAAATCTACTTATCTATTGTTGGGCACTTGGGTAATTTTGGATCTTGGCTACAGTGCTACAATGAACACAGATGTGCATATATCTTTTTGTGTAAGTGTTTTTGTGTATTTGGGACTGATACCAAGGAGTGAAATTTAAAGGGCACATGGCAGTTCTTTTTAATATTTCAAGAAGTCTTCAATCTGTTTTCCATATATAGACTGAACCAGATTATAGCCCACCAACAGTGAATGAGAGTTCTTATTTTCACTGCATCCCTGCCAACCCAGGTTGTTTTTGAGCCATTGATAAAGGACATTTTCACTAGTGTAAAGTGATATTGCAATTATTATTTTTTGTTTTTTTTGGCCACACACAGTGCTGCCCAGGACTTACTCCAGGCTCTGTCCTCAGGGATCACTCCCAGGGAACTATAGATGATACCAGGGATTGAAACTGGGTCAGCTGCTGCTTTATGTATATTTAATATTATCCCTTTGACTCTGTATGGTGTGTGACTGTTCTTTTATTAACATTTTAGCCATAAATTATTTTTTTCTTGGATTTTTGATTGTTTTATTTATTTATATAATTAAAAAATTATAAAGTAGTTCACAATATTTGATTTTATTTAATATTCAAACACCAATCCCACCACCATTACACCTTCCCACCAGCATATTTTGAGTGTTTCTATCCCAAACCCCAATTCCTGCCTCAAAGCAGAAATGAAATAATGTAATATTTCCTTTTAAGGTTGTTTGCCTCTGAATCCCATCAAATGTTGTGCAGTACTCTTGGAATATGGGTAGAGTGTGTCCTATGAAGTGTTGCACGGCCCCATTCAAAACAGATCCAGGAAAAGGTTCACTTGTGAGGCTCAGCCACGAGCATGGCAGTGGATGAGTTCTGGAAGTTTTTGGCTGCTGGGGCTGGGTCCCTCTGGTAATTCTGAACTTTGTGTTTATACTTCTTTGTATTTGAAGTGCTCTGTATTTGGACCTGTTTTTCTATTTCCCTTATAGCCTTTTTATATTTTGCTATAGAGCAATGTTCTTTGGTTAAACACAGAAAGACCATTAATGCTTGCTCCTAATATTTGGAACTTGATCGATTCTGAAATATATCTACTGGGCATCTGTCATAATTACTTGACTCAGGCTTCAGTTGCTATAGTTCCTAACACCCCGAAAGGGAGGTCCTGCTGTGGGACTGGGATGGACCCGGGGCAAGTACCAAAGCTAACCCGGCATCGAAATGGGACAGTCTAGAGAGCATAAATGCATTGTCTTGATGCAAGCTGTTATGACTTAAGAGACAGGACCCCCATGGGGAAGAACAAACTGAACTGGCCTGAGAACTTAATCTGGGATTTACGGTAAAAAGCCTTGCTTGCTCTCAGAACCCAGAGACCTAAGTGTTTTTTAACACTTGCTTGCTCTCAGCCTAGAGAAGGAAGTGTTGGGATCGTTGTCTCTTACTGTGTTTGTCCAAACAACTGCAAGTATTGATAACTTTTACAACTAAAGGGAAAGATCAAAGCAATGTAGATGACCCTTGCAGACAGAGTATCTTCTTGAGTTAATCTTCCCCAGAGAATTGTTTATGTAAATTTTCATATGTAAATGATCAATCACACCTACATCCTTACCTCAAGCTCCCTCAGATGTTCTATAAGTATGCTACCAGCTCTGCATTAAATTAAACAGGCCATTTTAACCATCAAGCTGTGGTACCTGGATCCCTATCTCTGTCTCTGTTGTGGAGGTCTGGGGAGGTGGGGAGGCAGCTCTGGGCCACCAAACACAGATACGACACAGAAGAACCTGTTTACTTTGTAAACTCAGAGACCACCACCTTTAGGGCTGGAGCGATAGCACAGCAGGTAGGGTGTTTGCCTTGCACGCGGCTGACCCGAGTTTGATTCCCAGCATTCCATATGGTCCCCTGAGTACCGCCAGGAGTAATTCCTGAATGCATGAGCCAGGAGTAACTCCTGTGCAACGCTGGGTGTGACCCAGAAAGCGCACGCACACACACACACACACACACACACACACACACACACACACACACACAGACCACAACCTTTGAAATCAGAAGTTGGAGAAAAAATATCATTTCTTAGGTAGAGTGAGCTTGTACCAATTTCTAGACCTAGCCATATGTAATTCAATTTTGCTATATTTGAAGTTTTGACTGATGATATCTTGTCATACCCTAAAGTTGAATTTCTATGTGAAAAACGGTGGAAATAGGAGATGTGCACTGCTTTTGCTTATGATGGATGCGGATTTCTAGAGGGTTATGGTAGGGCTCAGTAGGTTGACAGTGGTGTTTTTTTTTCTTTTTCAGATTCTCTTTTATGTTCACTATCTCTGCTCTACTTGAGGTTCTGACTGCTTCTGTCTGTATTAGTATTGCACCCAACTATTATTAGCTCCTACCACTTGCTCTTTGATTTCTGTATTGTTTTTGACAATACTTAGAGAACAACTTGCTCCATAGTCTGATCGAATTGAAAGGCAGGTCTTTTTGGTCAGGTGATCTTTGAAGTCTTCTCTGAGCTCAAGAGAGTTTTCCCAGCTGGATTTCCCACTGATTTCATCTGATAAGCTTCCAGCTGGTCTAGTGTTTCACTTGTGTCTGTCACGAAACTATCAATTTCTATATAATTCTTCATGACCAAGATTTCCATCGAATTTTTATAATGCTGCCAGACACTTCTTTCTACTGAAGTGAACAAATTTCCTTTGAATGAGAAAGTGACAGACTATTTCTAATAAAGCCATTCTTAGCGGAAGATGGTCTATTCTGCTGTTGTAGAATGTGATCAGGGACAGTGGCTCACTTTTCTCAAAGTAACAATTCTCTTTTTTAAGAAGCCATTGGGAATATGAGATGGTGCCTGGAGTTCTCACCTTGGACTGTCTCTTAAGAGAGAGCTGGAAGGAGGGTGATTGGGGACTCTGTTTTTGACCTGCCAGGCCAACAGTAGAGCGTTGCTTACTTAGAGAAAAAGGAAGAGGGTCCCAGATCAGAGTTTCTGTGATATAGATCATGGGACAGAGTTAATTTGAAAATAGCTGCTCAGCTTCCCATTCATTCCAGGGAGAAACCAATTCCCTGGGGCTGGGAGCTGTGGGAAGCAGGAGCATTGTATTCTTGGCTGTAGCTGTCTGGATCAAGTTTTCATCACATGGAACTGTTCTTCATCATCATCATCATCATCATTATCATCATCATCCTCCTCATCATCCTCATCATCCTGTTGATCATTGATTTTCTCAAGCGGTCTCAGTAACATCTCCATTCTGTTCTTATGGAGATTTATTCAATTTTCTTAGAACATTAGAACATTTTCTATTCCTTCATTTTCTATGTGCCCTTAGAACAATTACCATAGACTTTAAATCATTTTTTTAAAAATATGTTTTCCTTTAATTAGAGTTGCTTCACTGGGGAGGTCTGCAGAGACTTTCATATTACTACTCAGAGTGTTCCTCTTTTATAATACTTAAAACATGTCATGGATTTCATCCCAAGGAAGAACCATAATTCACTGAACTCTTTAAATTTCAGGCGTTTAAATTACAACATTAAAAAAATGCTGTAGTGAATAAAAATGTAGGTTAATCTTTGCAAAAATATATGACTACTTTCTTAGGATATGTTCATTGAAGTTTCAAAAAATGCTGCTATTAGCTCTTGACTAATTCTCACTAATGGCCTACACCGTTTTTTCTTAAATTCTGTTTTTATAACATCATTATGTTTAACAGCAAAAAGCAGACCCATTGGCACCTTCTGCTTTAAAGGTCCTATCCTTTGTGTATGATCTAGTTTAGTCTATTTTCTCTAAGAAAGACTTTTCAGTCGAGCAGCAAAGGTGAACTTTAAAGTTATTAAGTAATGTGACTTTTCTAATATTTATAATGAATCCATCCTAATTATAGAATTATTCTCATATTTCAGATGTTCCCCTTACCAAGTGTCACCCAACTTTCTGTCTCTCTCTCTCCCCCTCTCTTTCTTTCTCTCTCTCTCTCTCACTCTCTCTCTCTTTTTTTCTGTGTGAGTATTGCTAGTGGTATATCAATCTTGTTTGTTTTTTCAGAGAGCCAGCTCTTGGTTTCATTGATCTTTTGGAATGTTTTTTGGGAATCCAGCTCTTTGATTTCTGCTCTAAATTTTACAATTTCTTTCCTCCTATCTTCTTACGCTTCTTTTATTAGTCATTTTCCTGTTTCATAAGTTGTACAGTCAAGTTGTTTGAGTAGACTCTTTCTTCCTAACTGATGAATGGTTGCATAGCTATGAACTTTCCTCTTTTTTTAAATTTTTTTTTTTTAATTTTTGGGTTATACCCGGTGGTTCCCAGATGTTACTTCTGGCTCTGCACTCAGGAATTACTCCTGGCAGTGCTTATGGGACCATATGGGATGTTGGGAATTGAACCCAAGTTGGCCTCATGCAAGGCAAATGCCCTACCCTCTATACTATCGCTCCAGTGATATTACCTTTTTTTTTTTTTTAGTGAATCACCGTGAGATAAAGTTACAGACTTACAAATTTTCATGCTTGCGTTTTATTCATACAATGAGCGAGTACCCATCCCTCCACCAGTGCCCATTTTCCACCACCAATGGTCCCAACATCCCTCCCACCACCCCCACTGCGCCTCTCTGTCAGGGCATTCCCTTTTGCTCTCTCTCTTTTGGGGTGTTGTGGTTTGCTACAGAGGTAGTAAGTAGGCATCATGTTCAGTCTATAGTCTATTTTCAGCCCATAACTCCAATCCCTAGCGGGCCTGCCTAGCACTCTTTGCTTGGTGATCTCTTCGCTATCAGAGCTGCTTCTTCACCTAGCATGTGAGGCCAGTTTCCAAGCTGTGGAGTAATCCTCCTGGTATACTTATCTCTACATTCTGTTACTTCATATTTCACAAATGAGTGCAATATTTCTATGTCTGTTACTCTCTTTCAGACTCATTTCACTTAACATGATACTTTCTATGTTGATACACCTATATGCAAATTTCATGACTTCATCTTTTCTAACAGCTGCATAGTATTCCATTGTGTAGATATACCAAAGTTTCTTTAACCAGTCATCTGTTCTTGGGCACTCGGGTTTTTTCCAGATTCTGGCTATTGTGAACAGTGCTGCAATGAACATATAGGTGCAGATGTCACTTTTACTATGCTTTTTTGCATCTCCAGGATATATTCCCAGAAGTGGTATTGCTGGGTCAAAGGAGAGCTCAATTTCTAATGTTTTGAGAAGCGTACATACTGTTTTCCCAAAGGGCTGAACCAGTCGGCATTCCCACCAGAAAGAGTCCCTTTCTCCCCACATCCGCGCCAACACTGGTCGCTTCTGTTCTTTTGGATGTGGGCCAGTCTTTGTGGTGTGAGATGGTATCTCATTGTTGTTTTGATCTGCATCTTCCTGATGATTAGTGATATAGAGCATTCTTTCATGTGTCTTTTAGCCATCTGGATTTCTTTTTTGAGACTGAACTTTCCTCTTAACACTGCTTTTGTTATGCCCCACAAGTTCTGGTAGACCATGTCCTTATTCTTAATTGTTTCCAGGTATTTTTTAATTTATTCTCTGATTTCCTCTCTAACCCATTGGTTGTTCAGGGACATGCTATTTACTTTTTTATTATTATTTTTTTTTTTATTGAATCACCATGTGGAAAGTTACAAAGCTTTCAAGTTTAAGTCTCAGTTATACAATGCTCGAACACCCATCCCTTCACCAGTGCACATATTCTACCACCAAGAATCACAGTAGCTATTTACTTTTCAGGTGTTTTAGTTGTTTCTCTGCTTCTGATTGTGATTAACTTTTATTTTCTGTGCCTCATGATCTAAGAAGCTATCTGGTATGATTACTATTCTCTTAACTTCATGGAGGTATGTTTTGTGTCCCAAGGGATAGTCTGTCTTAGAGAATGTACCATGTGCATTGCAAGAGAATGTTTATTCAGCTTTTTGAGGATGAAAAACCTTATATATGTATCTACTAAATCCCTTCCTTCCAAGTAAGTTTGTCCTCACTGGGTTTCTAGTTGATCTATTGAGAGGTGACACAGTGATGTTGAAGTCTCCAACTACTATTGTCTGCTACCAATGTTCTCCTTGAAATCTATTAGTAGTTGTTTTAAGTATTTTTCTGGTGATCTTGAGTAACAAGCAGGGCCCTTGACACTGCTGTGTTGGCTCCATTTCCCAGGACTAGGGTCTTTTAAACTATTTTAATAATCTCAATTCTTTATTTTAAATTATTAAGGAAATAATAATCAGGCAATACTTTTTACAATAATAATCTTCACAATGCAATAATCTTCACAAAGACCTTTGGTCATATTGGTACCCTATTCATAAAAACCTTACAGCATATAAGTTATCATTTTTATTTCATCACATTCTACTTTTGATACTGCTCTATTTATTATTTTTAACTCCCATGCAGGAACTCTTTTCTCTAGCTACTGGGGACTATTTAGTTTTCCCTGAGTATATAGTATCCAGTTTTACCATATCTCCCATCTGAATTGCTTCTCTAATATATTTCCATCTGTTACTTCTAATTATCTTTAAAGGCATAAAATAATAACAGGAGGAAGCTAACCTTTCTAAATATGACTATATTCAAAGTGTGATGGTGGGGGAACTAAATCATTGGTGTAGAAGAGAGAGATAGCAATATGTTTAAACGCATGGAAAATTAGGTATATAAAAAGCATGTTTCATATTAAATAGAAAAGATTGAATTATTTAAAGGGTACTCATTCTGAAAAATATAAAACTTTAGTTTTACTTTATCTAAGAAAACTCTACTTTTCGAAATGTAAGATTCCATGAGAATATTTCTCTCTACAGAATAACTCTCCTGGACTCTTCGGTTTGCTTTTGTCAATGCCCCCTTAGAGAAAAAAAAAATGTTTGATTGGGGCTTTCGGGAGGAGGATCTATTCTAATTTGTGGAATGGTCTGATAGACTGGACAAGTTCTATTCTATCTTGCAACTCTTGGGAGTCTATAATTTAAACTTCCTGAACTGAGTGCTAAATTTCCTTAGAGGACGTGACTGTGGTCATAGGTCACAACTTCATTTTATGATGTTCTCTCATATGTATTAAAGTCAGTTTTTAAAATTATACACATCTTTGGCAACATTATCTGCTTCCCAATTTTAAAACTTAAAGCAGGAAAGAACATGTTTAAAATTTAAAAAAGCCAAACCTAAAAGCTATATGGGAGGTATTTATCTATAAAGTGTTTATCTATAAAGTGTTTCACCATGTCTCTCCACAATAAAGGTCATGGTGGAATTTTTCACTTTTCTTTTATAAGTGCTGTCCATTGGTATATTTCTCTTGGCACGTATCTTTTTTGCCATATACTTTAAGTTGTGTAATATTGTTTTCACTGTAGTGTGAACTTGTTAAAGGAAGAGAGTATTATAGTCAGTTTTGAACACCTAAAGTACTTCCAAAGTAGTAGATGTTGAGTGATATCAATTGTGATGAAGAGCTTTTGTGATTACTTCAAGCTGGCTTCTGCTACAGTGATTTCTCTTAAATAATAATGTTATTGAATTTGTTTTGTACTTCACAATTTTCAAACTGCATTGCATATGACATAGCTTACTTTAGTGAATCTTTAAAGAATCCTATGAGATGAACAGAACAAATCTTATTTCCATTTCTTGGGATAAAAAGATCTCAGAAATGTGAGATACTTACTCAGGTCACAGTGCTTACAAATTACAAAATTCAGAGCTTCTATCTTAGAAAGTAACTCTTTTTTTTTTTAAGAAAGTAACTCTTTTATCCCCTTGCTTTTATTTCCCATATGACAGTGAAACCCTCAGGTGACTTTTCCAGAAGTGTAAAGAATCACATAGCATTAGAGATAAGTGACATTTCTAAGGCATCTGTTGAAGGTTGATGTGAAATTTCATCTGACATGTTTGCAGCAGCCTTAATTATTTAATCAATTTAATAACAAGAATATTTAAAGCATCCACAAAAATCACTGGGCATAACCAATTTCATCTATAAATCAGACATTTTGCACCTCAATTTTGACTCTTCAGTTTTGTTTTGTGAACTAATTGGCAACACTTGATGAAAATTTAAGACGTAGAAAGAAAATAACACGTGGATCAATCACATTGTCACGAGGAAATTAATACACAAATATTCCCAGGCTTGGAACCTGCCAAGAAAGAGCCCCAGCAGTGTGGTTAGCTGCAATTATGGCTAAGTGTCATAAAGCAATTTTGGCATATCATGGTGCCACAGGAATCAGTGATCTCTCAGCTTTTGCTCTTCTAGGCACATTTCAATCTCACATGAATTCATCCTTGCAAGTTTTCTTTTTTTTTCTGTTTTGTTTGTCAGAAAAGTAATTTGACTACATCCTGCTATTCGTTTTGTGATTTGGAGATGTCGTGAAAGCAGTTATCTTGCAAGCTGGACTAGAACAGAATGTGTCAGTCTGATTTATAGGAATTGCTGTGATTCTGCAACGATGAGCAGGCAGCTCCATATATGATGGTGCATATGCACAAATGCTTTTTTACAAGAATGGTTCTAGTCAAATTTACTTTTAATGCTTCTGTAATTACATGGTTATTATTGAATGTTTGAGTAGAATCAGCTTTTTGTTACTCTGTGCCTTCTTCTTTGGTGAATTCTGGCATAATTTTTTTCTGGATCAACAATTGAAAATAAAAAGAATCCCTTTCTGAGTTCAGACTCGACTACAGATCTGACTGGAAAGGTTCCAGTGACTAAACATAATTTTGTCTAACATGCAATTTGGAGTATACTCCAAAATATGTGACATGTGTGATAAGTAAAAACACTCAAAATTGATGAGGCTTTATAGTTAGTTTTATTCATATAGCAAGATGAGAGAAGAGAGCTTATTAATAGAAAATGTTCCATTCAACTCATCACTCAGTATGGATTAGGTAGGAGGTTTATACATGAACTCTCTAGTGCCCTTTTATTAATCTTCAACCTGCACTATACTTTCAAATGTAAAATGGCATATGTTTAAAATATTTCCACTACTGTTTCTCTATTTCAAAAAATTGAAGTCACTCATTTAAGCATGCACGTTTTTTCAAAGCAAGAATATTTTTATATTTACGTGGTGCTATAATAACAAAAATATTCTTATTACCCATTTAAAGATAAACAATAAATGGCTGATTAAAAATAATGCATGCTCATTGTAAATGAGCAGTTCAAAACTTCAAAAACTATAAAGAAAATGAAAAGTATGTGAAGTCACTCTTTTACTCTATTTGCTAATATTTTGTCAATATCTTACCATACATTGGAAAACACAAAAATGTAGCACTGCACTGTAGCACTGTCATCCTGATATTCATCAATTTGCTCACGTGGGCACCAGTAATGTCTCCATTGTGAGGCTTATTACTGCTTTTGTCATATTGAATACAACACAAATAGCTTGCCAGACTCTGCTGTTTGGGCGGGATACTCTTGGTACCTTGTCGGGCTCTCCGAGAGGGGCACAGGAATTGAACCCGGGTGGGCCGCCACGTGTAAGGCAAATGCCCTACCTGCTGTGCTATTGCTCCAGTCCAAACACAAGAATAGTTATTAAAATTATATCAAACTGAATTTTTATTCTTTTTTATTCAATAACACTTTGTGCTCAATTACTCTATATCAAAGGTTTGTATCATCATAATTTATTTCTACAAAATTTTCCAGTGTGAAGATAATCCATAATGCTTTGAAAATAATATTTATTACTTAATTCCCTGCTGGTAAATTTTCAGTTTTGAACTTTTTCATATAATATTGGTTCAAAGTCACAAATATGTGTATAATTGTGAAAATCATTAAATACATTTTAGGAGGCCCACTTTTGTGGTGCTTAGGAGACCTCAAGATGCCAGTGTTGAACTTAGGGCTATCTTATACAAAATGTGCGCCAGCCTATTAAGCTATCTACATGGCCTCAATTCAATAATTAGTTTAGGGCATTTCATGTGTATCTGATATTATTCTAGGCACAGTTGATATAGCAGCAGATATTTAAAGCCTTTGCTTTTTCTGAACCAGCATTCTAGAGGACACAGTATAATAATTAAGAAAATAAGGTAATTTCAAGTGGTGAGTAATATGGCTTTTTTAAAAAAGGTGAATATAATAGTACCTGAGTTAGAGGGACAATGACAAAATGAGTTAAGAAAGGCATTTTTAAGAATATAAGACTTTGCCAAAACCTGAACAGAAGGAGCACATAAGAGTGACTTTTCTAGATACCTATCCCAGCTCTATTTTAGATGAAATGGTGTGTTTGAAGAATAGGAGTTTGGGTTGTGTAGTTTCAGTGCAGTGAGCTCCAGAAAGTGTGTTAAGTAGAAAGAAATAAGAATGGAGAAGTTGGCAGAGGTTGATCTAAATGAGTTTCATACTTATGAGTAGGAGTCATATTTTAGACTAAGTGAATTTTTTCCAAAATTTTAAATTATAGAAGAGTTTAAATGTGATATGTACACTGATTTCTAGATGAATAAGGCACTAATTTAATTTTTATTTCTTCAAGTATTTCTACTCATGCACAGTCAGCTGGTATGGCTGGAGCATGAATTCTAAGAAACCAGGAAGGAAATAATGCCAGAAAGGTAGAAATGTCAAATGCGTGACAGAACTGCTGGGGTTTTTGCAGTCATGGGGGAGTCATTAAATGTTAACAATTTTCACAATAGGGATGTTACTGGTCCCCGCTCGAGCAAATCAATGAGCAACGGATGACAGTGATACAGTGATACAGTGATTTCAGGAATAATTGTCTCATACCAACTATATTGAAAGAGATGATAAGGATTAAGTAATAACCAAAACAGAGGAAGATCTTGTCCTTTTCAAGCTGACAGTTTAGATTCATTTCCACTTGAAATTTTATAAGATATGTGTGAAATATATGTAAAAATAAATCAAGATAATATAGTATGTTTGTGTGTGTATGAGAGGGAGATAGAGATAGAGATAGAGAGAGAGAAAGAGAGAGAGAGGGAGAAATAAAGAGAGAGTACTATTTGAGGTAGGGTGATCTGAGCATTCTTTTGAGGTGATGACACTTAATAAAGATCTAAAAGACATAAGATTTGAACCAAGAAATATGTACATGATTGTTTTGGGCAGAGGGAATGACCATCAACAAATACAGATCTTATTGGTAGGTCTAAACTATCCAGGTGAACACAGAACACGGAGGACAAATATAAAATCAAAGAGATAGTCAGGGACTTTAAGGTCAAAATGAGGATTTCAGTTTTAAATATAATGGAAAATAATTGTAAAGTTTAGGAGATATATGGTTGCATGTATTTTATTATCAATTTATATATTTTTAATTATAGCTTAGGTGGTAGGGTTACAATAGCATTCCGGTTCCTGGCATTAATAGAAAGATACTTCCCATCCCTGCTACTGATGTGCCCTTGAGCCTCCCCTCATCTCTATGTCTGTTCTGGACCAACATTCCTTCCCTCCTACCCCTGCCTTCATTATTTCTTAATTGACTGCCATGGTTTGGTGCATATTGCTACTTCCCTTAGATGCTGTTACTTTTCTTACACCCATGTGTTCCAGAGCTTCCATTTATGTCTTTGTCTTACTTCCCAGAGCCTATGCATTATCTTCCCCCCTCACCTTCCCCCTAACTTAGCACTCTCAGCTCTGTACTCTAGTATTCAAGGCTCGTCATTTTGTTTTTGTTTTTGGAATACACCTGTTCTCTCAGGAATTACTCCTGGTGGTGCTCAGGGGACCATACAGGATACCAGAGGTCAAACCTGGCTTGGCGGTGTGCAATACAAGTGTCCTACTCTTTGTAATCTCTCTCCAGCCCCAGACTTGTTTTTATTGATATTTCTTTTGCCCTTGATTTGTTTCTCTGTATATGCTATCTTATTTTTCTCATCATGATGCCTTCCAATTCCACTCACATTCCTGTGAACTGCATAACTATATTTTTTCTAGTGGCTGTGTAATATTCTATTGTGTAGACATTACACAACTTTGTCGTTGTTTCAGGTCATATCTGGTGTGCTCAGTGGCCACTCTTAGTTATGCACTCACTATTATTCCTGGAAGACTTGGGGATCATATGGGATTCTGGGAATCAAACCCAGGTCGGCCATCTACAAGGCAAGTAGATGGCCGATCACTCCCACCCCTATACCACAACTTCTTTATCTGCACATTTATTATTGGACATTTGTATTGCTCCCATATCCTGACCAATATACTAAGAGCTGGACTGCATGTATTTTTAAGATCATCTCAGCTGCCTAGTCAAGGGAGAAATGATGTAAGTAGAGGAAAGAGTTAGAAAACTATTAAGCTAGTCCAGAGTAAAAATAATGGTGGCTTTGCTGTACACCATACTGGCATACAATCACAGAAGTGATTCAAAGTATACTAAAAAGGAAGAGTTAATGGAATTTACTGATGAATGGATTTACCATCCTAGAGACAGGAAGGAGTCAGGGATAACTTCAAATTGGTTTAAATTGACATATATGGTGAATGGTGGTATCAGAATTGAAGATATGCCCAAGGAAGTAAATGATAAGGATAAAATATGACATTAAATATTTTATTTATTAAGTTACAGATACCAAGTAGGCTTCTATGAGCAGATACTGATTTATAAGTTGAATGTATAAATTTGGAGTAATGAGAGAAACTTGGAGATCATAGCAGCTATAGAATAAACAAAACCAAAGAGAAAAAGAAAGACAAAAATAAATCAAAACTCCTTATTGGGAATGATGTGTAGAGGACAGAAAATGTTGGAATAAAGAGCCTGAGGAACTCTATTAATTAGAAACCAGATGAAGAGCTGTAAGGAATGTCCAGCATAGAAGAAAGTCAAAAAGAACTTCAAGAGTTAATGAATCAAGTAATTGAAGAAGGTAGCATGATCAGCATGTCCAATGATGCTGGCAATTCAAGTAGAAGACTGATATTTGACTAATGGTTCTAATAAAGCTTATGATGTGCATGCAAAAGAGGGTTTGTGTGGATGATAGCCTATGGACAGAGAGAAAAGTGAGAAAACAGATATGAAGATTCTAGATAATGAACTTTCCTCCTCTTCCTCTTCCTTTCTATAAAAGCCAGCAAATAATAAGCTAGAATAGAATGTGGAGTAGAGGATTCTGGTTGCCATTTATGTGATGATTAGATTCTAAGCATTAGAAATGAGAGAACTTTATTTTTCTTTTGGCAATTTTTAAAACAAAGATTATGTAATTAGAAATTAAACTAACATGAATAGGGAGGGAGAATACAAAAGTAGAGCTAATCAGGTCCTGTAAATAAACTTTAAACATCTTGGTAACCTTATTATAAAGGGCGTGCCCAGTGTCACCCTCATGTCGGTGGGCCCCACGGATGACTTATGTGAAGCAAGGAGGAGAAAGACGGTCACTTTCTCCCCAACCTCCTCTGCCACCCGGGACCCAGGGTTACTGGGTTCTTGTCTTGCCTCTCAGGAAGGAATTTCATGAGTAGACAGACAGTGAATAAATAGATTTTATTTAGAGGATTTTTTAGGGGTGTGTGTGTGTGTGTGTGTGTGTGTGTGTGTGTGAGAGAGAGAGAGAGAGAGAGAGAGAGAGAGAGAGAGAGAGAGAGAGAATGCACTCAAGAGAGAACATTGGCTCCTCCAGGGGTGGAGAGAGCCCCTGTGCACATCGGAGCTTTAGACACAAAAGCATGAAAGTCCACATCTCAAGAAGGGAGATGTGGGTGACACATGTACTCGGGCACTGCATGTGCTCAGCCACGTGGGCACAAGCAGCACATGGGCTCAGGCAGCATATGCCTGAGAGAACTTTAAGACATAAAAGTCTATGATTAGATTCATTTTGACTTTGGATGAGGTTCAGATCATGAGAGTAGAATCAAGATTATTCAGAAAGTTTTTGCAAGAATATAGAAAAATATAATAGTGGTTTTGATTAAAGTGGCAATAGTATGGATAGCGAGAGAGGAGGATATATTGGAGGTAAACTAGAAAAGACTTGCTGAGCAGGCTTTAAGAAGTAAGGGTAAGGAGGAATCAAGGACAGCCAAGTTTCTTTCTGAGACAATTTGGTACTCGGAGGTGACGTTAATAGGAAGAGGAAATGCAGGAGACTAACAAGTTATATTAAAGGTATACAAATTTTCCATTTTACTTGTTAAGTCTGAAATTGCATGATATCTTTTAAGGATAAGTGATTTAAAGTGGATCTGCTACATCAACATGCTAAAATTTTATTGTGTGTATTTCTAGACTCAACCTTCTGTTTTTGAGTTTGCCCATCTTGAGTTTTACGAATCTTTTTATTTATTAAACAAATGGGAAACATTCTATTTCAAGGTACAGGAGAGATAGTAGAAGAGGCAATGTACTTGCCTTGCACACAACTGACCTTGGTTTGAATCCTCAGCACTGCATGTGATCTCCTGAGCATCATTACTAGCGATACCTGAACACAGGGTCAGAAGTCCTGAGAACTGCCAGGTATGCCGAACTCAAATATATTTCAAGGTATTTTATGTTTTTGATGATAGGTAATACCAATTTGTATTATTTTGATTTTGGTGGAGAGAAGTTTTGTGGGGTGTGTGTGACTGTCTTTGTGTCCTTCAGTAATTTTCTTATTGATATATGAGTTATTTTTATATTAGAAGTTATAGTCATTTATTAAAAATATGTTGCAACTCTTCATTTGGATTATCATTTATCATGCAAGTTTTACTTGTGGTGAATATTAGTTTTGTAATATAAGATAAATTTGGATGGAGTAGAAGCTGTTAATCTTTGTTTTTAAAATTCTTGCTTCATATTATGTTTATGTAACCCAGATGTCAGCTTTCCTTTCAGAATTAAATAAGATTTGTATAATCCTCCATTCCATGTCCCATGGGAAGTTTTTCTTATAACATATGCAAATTTCTAATACAATATTTTAGTATTTTTTGAGCTTCTGTCTCACTGAATTTTAACTTTATACACATCTGGTTTTTGTGTTTTTTTCTTTTCTTTTTAATTTTATGCTAACTTATTCACCATTTCTTAACTTCTTTAAAATGCTTTCACATAAGGGATTTTGCCTTATTTACATTTCCAAATGACCGATCAATCCACTGTATACTAAATACTGCATTACCAATTTAAAATACCATCTTTATTGTGGGGAGTGGAAGTGGGGATGGGGGAAGGTCCCCAAAGCAGTGCTCAGGAGGCCAGGGGGAACCACTCAGAGATTGTAAACTAGGCCAATAGTTCAATGCTCAAATATTACCTGGGTTAGCCCTACAGTGCTTGGGCACCTTTACAGTAGTACTTGGTGATGCTTATGGGACCATAAAGTTCCAGGGCTGGGTACATACAAGGTTGGTACCTACAATCCTGTATGATATCTAGTCACCCATAAATGCCATTTTAATGCTTAAATTTATTCAGAACCCATAACTGTGACCAGTTCTATTTCTAGACTCTTTACTATATTGATCTGGATAGAATAGAATATAAATGTAAAGAAATTTAGAAAAATTGCTTTATATGTTATGTAATTTTTAGGTGTGCATCATTGAAAATCAGTATGTCTTTATAATACATTACTTCCACATTAAAAGCCCACGTATTCCTTCATACATTTGTTCTCTTTATCCTTAATTACCTCCCCACACATATTGCTTCAATTACATTAATGTTATTAACTTATTTATTCAATATTTATTGAATATTTGCTGTGTGCTATTCACCTAGTGATGTTGGAAACACAATGGTGAACAAGGAACACAATTTATAAGTGTAAACAATATCCATGTGTAGATTAAATGCTACTGGAAGTTACAGATAATTAAAAATGTAATAATTTTGAAAAAATATTGTAAAACTAACATAATTATTTGTTTTCCTTTACTCTTTTTTTAAAATTGAATCATCATAAGATATACAGTAAAAACACCATACTTGTGATGAAGCAACTAATTAGGGTACAGTGGTACTTATTCAAAGAGTTGTTTTATAGAGCTAAGTTAGAAAATAGGTCTAATAATTTGACATTAAACCTGAAAATTGAAGGATGAGATGGCCATAGAGGACCGAAGGGACCAAATGGTCTCTGGTTGAGAAACATAAGTTTTCTTCTTCTATGGTTCCTTTTTAATGCTTCAAATACCAGCTGTCAGGTTCTGTAATGGTGCTTCTTTTTCTTTTCTGGACCTGCATTGGTGGTTCTATTTTCATCTCCTTTTTCTTCTTTGGAAATTCATATTTTCTTGTCTTTCATCTATTATGACTTTTGGTTTGCTTTTTTATTTTTAGATCTGACCCAGCAGGTCTGGGGAGCTACCACAAGCACAGGGCTTGGAGGTAGATATACTCTTGGAGAGCCCGACAGCTACCAAGAATTTCTCGCCCGCATAGCAGAACCTGGCAAGCTACCCGTGGCGTATTTGATATGCCCAAAACAGTAAGAACAAGTCTCATAATGGAGATGTTACTGGTGCCCACTCGAGGAAATTGACGAGCAACTGGATGACAGTGGTACAGTGATACTTTGTGGAGCTGGGTATCAAACCTGGGCCTTTCCTATGCAAAACATGTATGTTGGCCCTTTGAGCCTTCTCTTTGACTTTTCATGTCTTGTTTCATAGAGTTATTTATTTTTCTAATTTATCTTAAAAGTCAAAGTAGTTTCTCAGTGATTTCTTCCTTTACCTATGTTCTCTTTCTATAACTTCTTATGCCATACTTTCAATTTTATTTTCAAAAACAGAAATCTTTCATAGATTTTATATTTTTGCTTACTTTTTTATTACTCATTGCTGAGGATGTTATCTTTTTATTTACTCTTAGTTGAAGATGTTACCTCTGACACTGCCATACTCATGGTGACTGTCTTTCTGATTCTCTGACTTCTTTTGAACACATCAGTAAATTACATTGGAAGTCTAGACTAGTCTGTGACTCTTGCAATGTGGAAGACAAAATAGCTGCATCTGGGATATTTTTGGACATATAGGTTCTTAGGACCCCCACCAGAGACCTCTTATATCAGAATCTCTGGTATGGAGTTTAGCAGTTATGTCTTATAAGAAGACTCCCACGTGATTCCAAAGCAAAGTGTGAAAATCACTAGTTGTGCCTTTCTTCTTTGGTGTTTCCTACCCTGTTTATGTTAATGTCACAATTTTAAATACTAGAATATGGGGGCAATATATTTGAAATATATTACACTGCTCCTCTGGTGGTTTTTATAGTAATATTGCTGTTTGGGTGAAACTGTTCACAGCTCTGGCATTCTTTCTTTTAAACTTAATACTGGAAATTTTTGGTCTGTTTTAGTACATAAAAAATATGTTTCAATTCCTCTGATTTCTCATTTATTCTTCTTGAATCTGATTGGTTTCAAACCATACCTGTGTTGTCTGACCTATAGTTTCAGTTGCTGATAGACATTACTATGAATAGTATATATTGCCAGTTGCAGCATGTAACATTTTTTACAGTGATCCAAAATTAGAGAGACATCTGCAGTATATCTATTTATATATGTATATATATTCCATTATACACATTTGTGAGTCAATAGTTTTTTTTCAATTTTTATTAAGACACCATGATTTACAAAGTTGCCCGTAAAAGAGTTATTTCAGATATACAATGTTTCAATACTAGTCCTACCACCAATGTTCTCTTCCTTCCACCAATATACTCTTGTTCCCTTTCACCTTCCATTCTGTCGACTTGACAGGCATATAGCAAACTTGGCATTTCATGCAAAACTGGTTTTCAAGGCTATGAATTCCCTCATGTATTACCTGTCCACAAAGCCCTGTATTATTCCTTTAAACATGTATGATAATCTAGCTGGATAGAGTATTCTTGATGAGGGTCTCCTTTTTTTTTTAGTTTTTGTTTGATATCATTCTATTTTCTCTCGTTTCACTTAATAGATCTTCTATACATCTTATGGCTTTCCTTTATATGTTCGTTCCTTTTTTGTCTTGCTGCTTTCAATATTATATCTCTATCTTTTGTCACTTTGTATATAATGTGGTTTGAAGTTTTCCTAGTTGGGTCTATTTATGCTTGAACCCTTTGAGCCTCTTGGATTTCAGTGCTTATATTTCTCAATTCTGGGTAATTCTTGTTATTGATTTCTTTAACTATTTTTTATTCATCACATTTGCCTGTCTGTTCTTCAGAGACTCTGAAGAATCTTATATTGCTCTCTTGAAATCATCCTATAGTTCTTTGATCACTGTATCACTGTCATCCCATTGCTCATTGATTTACTCAAGCAGGTGCCAGTGACGTCTCCATCCACCCTAGCCCTGAGATTTTAGCAGCTTCTCATTGGAGGCTCTTTCAGGGCCAGGGGAATGAGATCCATCATTGTTATTATTTTTGGCATATCGAATACGTCACGGAGAGCTTGCCAGGCTCTGCCATGTGGGCAGGATACTCTTGGTAGCTTGCCAAGTTCTCCGAGAGGGGGAACTAGACAATAACAGGTCTTCTGGGGCTTTTGTTTTATAGTCTCTGGTCTTGGCATTGATGGGATTACATGGCTGGGGGCAGTTTGTGGGTGTGGCTGCCAAGCTACTAGAAAAAGGGGGATCTGGGTGGAGGAGGCCTAGTCCTGATCTGAGCAGGCTTGAAAATCTCAGCCCTGGGTCCTGCACACTTGGGTTCCTCTGCCAGTTCCTTCATGTGTGAGGCTTGTTCTTTGATATGATATTCACTTCTTTTTAGACTATTTTCCAACTTCTGCAGTTTTCTAGTTGTTTCCTCATTCACATCATTAAGCTCCTTGATTTTTAGCTCAGCTACTGTTCTCCTGCTATTCAAAACTTTTATTGAGATTTTAATATCACCTACCATGCTCTTCATTTCTGTCATTTTTGGTTCTAGCAGTTTTTTTCATTTTAATTCTGACACTTTCTTGTGCATTGTTGACTACCTGTGCAATTGTTTCTTTGAATTCATTAAACATTCTCATCATGTTGTCACTAAACTCATTATTGGAGGATTTACTGAGCTTGTTGTTATTGTTCCTGTTTCTGGTGATACTGTCTTTGCTCAATGAACCTGATGGACTTCAATGTGTTTTCCCCATTGACTTTCAAGTATTTTTGCTGTGCTGGGGGTGAGTGTTTGCTGTGAGACACCTTGCTGAGGAATTAGGCTAGCGTTGCTTTTCCCCCCTTGCCTATCCAGTAAATGACAAAAAGCATAACTTTGAGAAATGTGTAACTTCTTGAGTAGATCAGTAGTGCTTTGGGAGCTCTGGAATGGGCCCTTAATATGACTCAGGTCAGTGTGAAGGATGCTGAGACCTTGAAGCACCTCACATTCCAGTTCCAGAATAAGCCCAGTGACATCAGTCAGAGGCAAGTCTCTCCTGGATGGTAGAGAAGCCGGCAGAATGTCCAAGAACCAAGAGTTCATTTATTTGTTTACTTTGCTTTTGGGGTCACACCTGGTGATGCAGGGGTTACTCCTGGATCTGCACTCAGGAATTACTCCTGGAGGTGCTCAGGGGACTATGTGGGATGCTGGGAATCGAACCCGGGTTGGCTGCGTGAAAGGCAAAGGCCCTACCCACTATGCTATTGCTCCAGACCCCCAAGAGTTTATATTACTGTCTAATTATACTTAGTTTTGTGGCAGGTACTGAGAAAAGTAGGACAATACCCAACATTTTGGACATTTAATATATTATCTATACAAGAATTAGAATTTGTATGCTAGAAGTTTAATATTTTGAATTAGTGAACATATTCTTCTCTGTTGTGAATGAGTTTTGGCTTGTTTCCCTAGTGAAGAATGAATCTACTAGTTTGATGAGATGTCAAATTGAAAAGACTCTCAGAAGGATAGATTATGAAAGCACCTGGGTAAACCTTCAAGGCTGATAGATTTGTCTATCATTTTTATGTGTCAATGTTTTTGTGAATGTATACATATATCAAAGCTTATAATGTTTACAATTTATTTATATACAGCATATTTAACATCAGTTATATTTCAATAGAGAGTATTTTAAAAAATAACATGAGTTCTTGTAGATATGTTAATAAATTTTGTGCTGTGGTGTACTTTGAGTATACAGATCATTCTAAGTATGTTTAAGTTATACTTATGTTCTAAGTATGTTTTTAAACATTACCTATCATTTTATCATTCATGGGGCAGAGAAAAATTATAGTATAA
This sequence comes from Sorex araneus, assembly GCF_027595985.1. Lineage (NCBI taxonomy): Eukaryota > Metazoa > Chordata > Mammalia > Eulipotyphla > Soricidae > Sorex > Sorex araneus. The sequence goes on from NC_073311.1 coordinate 14,914,174, forward strand.
TATGGTGACTTTTCTAGGGTTATACTTGTGATTTTGAAATGTTTCTGAGCCACAATGCAAATGTGAACTGTAAGTGATTATATCTAACTCAACATCTATCTAATGACCTTACCAATATACTGATTAAAATCCCAAACATCGATAGCACAGCGGGTAGGGTGTTTGCCTTGCACGCGGCCAACCCGGGTTCGATCCCCGGCATCCCATATGGTCCCCCAAGCACTGCCAGGAGCAATTCCTGAGTGCAGAGCCAGGAGTAACCCCTGAGCATCGCTGGGTGTGACCCAAAAAAGCAAAAATAAATAAATAAATAAATAAATAAATAAATAAATAAATAAATAAAATCCCAAACATTCAGAAGTCAGGCTTTATATTTGATATAAGATGCTTAGACTGTGAACTGTGCTACAACCCCGTGCTGCCCGGGGAGGGATTTTCCCTCTCTGCCCTGTTTTTCTGCTCGGAAGATGGCGGTGGCAGCAACACCCACGTGGTGAGAGCTACCTCCTAAGACTCCCAACCCAGAGGTACGAGTTTATAGTGACGTTGCTCGTTCGTGATCATGGGCAGGTGGGGGGGGCGTTACCAGCACGCTCTCCGCCCAGATAAGATCTGGAGCTGCCTCGTGTGAAACGAAACTTCTGCTCCTAAAGACTATGTTCTGAGAGGTCTTCTTACCCATTTTGCACACAGAGTGGCTTCTTACAGAAATGCTTCTAGACTGTTAACTGTGCTATGAGTTTACAGTGACGTGGCTCGTAGGCGATCATGGAATGGGGGGCGTTACTGGCATGCTCTCTGCCCAGATAAGATCTGGAGCTGTCTCGCACGAAATGGACCCTCTATTCCTAAAGACTATGATCTGAGAGGTCTTCTAACCCATTTTGCACCCAGAGCAGCTTCTTACAGAATGCATCTAGACTGTGAACTAAGCTAAAACATCAGAAATCCAAAACAGCGGCCGTGTGAGCTCATTCTCAGCAATGAAAATAATTATTAAATGATGCCTTTTCAGCAGGCTTGATTGTTGGGGGGAAATTCCAAACAATAATAGTGAGTTCTCTATTGAAATATTGAATGTATTCAAAATATAGAGAGAATAAAGTGAAGATCATTAGCTACTTAGGTGGGGGGTGGGTGGGAGGGGGTTATATTGGGGTTCTTGGTGGTGGAACATGTGCACTGGTGAAGGGATGGGGGTTTAATCATTATATGACTGAGACTTAAACCTGAAAGCTTTGTATTTTTTCACATTAATTTAATAAAATATATTTTTTTAAAAGATGCTACTGCATTACTTTTTGATTGAACAGTGAGATAAATATCGGCAAGAGAGGCAGGATGTGGTCATGCAGTTAAGGAGCCCACATATGAAACAGTGACTCCTTAACAGGGTACATGATTTCCTAACAGCTGTTTCCTATCACAGTGATGGCAGTACTCCCAGTCATACCAGAACCAATCTGATTTGTAGTCAGTAATAGTACAAATGAACTCCCAGGTAACAAACTGCAGAGGTGGTCACAGTCTTAATCATAGCAGAACAAACTGTATCTCAAGCAGGAGTGGAGAACCTTTCTTCTGCCATGAGCTGTTGGATATTTTAACATCCTTTTTGGGTGATACAATGCAAGGAGATAGAATAGGGACAGCTGACAAGAAGCATATGTGTCCGCTATATCTTGTAATAGGGTCAGGTCACATGATTCCACAGTCTTTCTATAACCCACAGGCTGCCTGTTTCCTCACTCCTATTTAAAGAGTTTGAATTGATCCTGGGAGATTATCCTGGAACTCTCCTCCAATTCTTCACAATTTAGAAAAGCACATAATCCTCTCCATACAACGCATGTCTAAACTAGCTAATGTGAGTTTTGTTATGATAACTGAGTCCCGCGTGGTATATAGTACCATAAGTGATTATGAACAATAAAACAGAGAAATAAAACAAGATTGTGGTTTCTTTTTTTCTTTTTGGGGTCACACTGAATGATGCACAGGGCTTACTCCTGGCTCTGCACTCAGGAATCACTCCTGGCGGTGCTTGTGAGACCATATGGGATGCTGGGAATCGAACCCAGGTCGGCCGCGTGCAAGGCAAACGCCCTATACACTGTGCTATTGCTCCAGACCCCAAGATTGTATTTAAAGGCAACTACTTCTATTGTATAGAATGAGAAGTTATGTAAATCATTAACTCTCATCATCTGCTACTGGTCATCTGCCTACTGGGAGGAAATGAAGGGAAGAATGAATGCTCTAAGAGGTCACTGTAGGGACATAAGAAAGTAAAAAAAATAAAGACTGAGAATTTCGCTTGTTGTTTTCCTAAATTGTGGATACTGAGCGGAAAGAAAGTTTCACTATTTAAAATTCTCAGCTCTAGAAACTTTGTGAGAACCAAGAAATTTTCATAACTGTCCTTTAAAAATCTCTCACTTGGGGCACAGCGGGTAGGACGTTTGCCTTGTACTCCGCAGATCCGGGTTCGATCCCCAGCATCCCATATGGTCCCCTGAGCACTTCCAGGGGTGATTCCTGAGTGCGGAGCCAGAAGTAACCCCTGTGCATCGCTGGGTGTGACCCAAAAAGAAAAACAAAACAAAACAAAACAAAAACATTGCCTTAGAAAAAGGGAGACCCCCATCCTTAAAATGACGTCATGTGGGAAGTCTTGGATAAATCTGCATACACTTAAAGAAGCAGCACCTTTTTGCCTGCTGATGCTGGTCTTGTCTTGCTTAGTGAACCTATATCAGGCTTTTATAAGACAGACTTCTTTTTTTTTTTTTGCTTTTTGGGTCACACCCAGCGATGCTCAGGGGTTACTCCTGGCTTTGCACTCAGGAATTACTCCTGGCAGTGCTTGGGGGACCATATGGGATGCCGGGGATCGAACCCGGGTCGGCCGCGTGCAAGGCAAACGCCCTACCTACTGTGCTATCGCTCCGGCCCCTATAAGACAGACTTCTGGAGAGAGGTGGCAGTTCTCTGGCAGTATGCTTGCTTACTTGCTTATTCTTACTGCTTCCATACCTACAATCAAATCCCTGTGTGAGAGCTAGGAGAGAATTTTGTGACACCAAGTCTTAGGGAAAAAAGACTTAAAAACAAGAAGAAAGAAATTATTTTGCTAATATATTTGTGGCATCAGAAACTTGGAGATTTCTGGGAATGGATTTTGAGATTACTAGATCAAGGCTTTGATAGCACTGTATTTATTGTTATGAACACAATTGCTGGAGATTTGTGATTTGTGCATAACTTAAGCGTCTGAGAATGCTTCTGTTTGGTCTGATGGCTAAATAACTCCTATACCTAATGGTAGCTTAGGCAAAATGAATAAATAAATAAATTTATTGGTATTATTATCTTAATAAGTTAGGAATGTTTGAATACGTTTAACATATAAATGACTCATATTTTCACTATCTCCATAGGTAAAAAATCACTGACAAATGCATCAATGAGAGCTGGACAGAAGTGTTGTCCTTAGTTTAAAATTGAATACAGAATTTTCTGCCATTCAACAGACTCCCAACTTCAGTGGGAATAATAAAATTTCACATCGATGAGGCCAAGTGTGGTACTAATTATGCCAGGATGACTTAGCATAGTCTTTTCAATAAGAATAGTTATTTGATAAGAGAAATTTTTGGTGCTAATGTATTGAATTTGGGGCTTTAGAAATGAAACAAAGGTAAGTTCACTTAAAAATCAAGACCCATGCTTAAAGAACTGTCCTGAGACAGATGATAATCATGGCTTGACTATCAATCATGGTTTAATTTCCCAGAATTATATATGAAGACTCTGATCCTTTGAGTCAAAGGGAATTATTTTTTTCTCTCACACAACTTTAGATTCCTCATTCTTATTACAAGGGACTTTGATAAACTTTATTCGTTATTAGATCTATTCACTATAAAATTTAGAAATTCCAGTTCATGAGTGTACAAAGTATAGTATCTATCATATTTCTATGAATAAAGTAGTAGAATTCAGACATAATTGTGTTTTCTTTGGTGATAACTTTTTTCCTTTTGAGAAAAGCTTTTGGTGTGGTAGTACACTAACAGACATTGGTTATGCCACCACAGGAAGGGACAGCCATTTATCTTCAAGAGATAGAGGCTGACAGTGCATGTGTGGTTCTGGGTCATCTGCTGAAACTTTCTAGCCAAGGAAACTTCCTACATGACTCAGCAGTTTCTTACAAAAGCAGCTCTGATTGTAGTAGACATAGTATCACTTTGGAAGCTAGTCAGATTCAGTTTTGCTTCTGATCTCTCAATGATTTTTTAAGCACATAATTTTCTTAATAAAATCCTGTTCTATTTCAATTATGTAAAATGAATTTTATTTTCTGCAATTGAACTGTAATGTACTTTCCTTTCAATTTGAAGATAATAGTTTTATTTTTTCCTAAAATCTTTCACTTATTTCCAGCCATCCTGTAATATTCTCTTGAGATAGTGTATTATGTAGATCACAGCCAAATTATTTAAATTTAGTTAAAATTTAGATGTTTCCCAAATGTGCTCAAAGGTCAGGATCTAGTTTTATTTCCAGGGTGGTTAAGGTATTCAGAAATGGATTTTGTTTCTGTCTTTAAAAGTGTAATTTATCGAAAAAGAATTGAAAAATTCTTCAACAAGTTATTATATTAAAGATCTTGGACTGATTTATTCTAAAGTTATTTTAATTTCAAGCTCAATTTACATTCTGTTGCTCAAGATGGCAAGCTATAATTTTGTCTTCCTTATCTATTTGGGGATTCCTTGAAATAGGATAACAGATTTTCTAAATCTAAATATATCATCTCAAATGATGTCAATGGGACAGATAATTTAAAAAAAAAATAGAGACCTAAGGGTTCAATTTTATAAACCAGGGACAATCCAAATTTTATTGCTTGAGAAGCAAACTGGGAAGCTTCCAAAATGTGTTAATGCAAAGACTATACCTCACACAAACTTGAATTATTCTCATAGGGGCTTGTATGTTTTAATGCCACCCCCTCCAGATTATTGTATTAATGCTTGAACTGCCATATCAAAATACCACCAAATAGGAGACTTAAATGATGATATAACTTTTCTAACAACTCTAGAGACCAGAAATTCCAGATCATATGGCCACCGGGTTGGCTTCTGGTGAGGCCTCTCATTGCACTTATACCTTCCTTCTGAATATGTACTTCCACAGTTTTTACTCGGTGTGCTCATGAAGAAGAAGATCTTTTGTATTTATTCTTCTACTAAAGACTTCAGCCTTAAATGATTAGGGCCTCTCCCTTCTGACTTCACTTAGCCTTAATGAACTCATTAAAGAGATATCTCCAAATCCAGGACATTGAGGTTAAGGACTTTCACATAGTGTGCTTCCCCTTAGACTGTAAGAATAATGATTGATTCCCACTGTCTTATGCTTTATAATCCGGATCTGGGGGTTAGAGTGTAGGACAATAGAAAACGCAGAAAAGTCATAATAATTTATCAGTTTTCATCTATAAGTTACTTGGCCATTTCTTTTAAACATAATGGAGAGAAAGAACACTATATAGGGTACGGGACAGGTCCGAAACTTGAACATTCAAGTTGAACAGTCAACTTGAACATTTAGTCTAATATGAGTAAGATAACCAACTCGAGTCCAATTTAAGCTAGCATGAGGTTTCTAAGACATTATATCCCAGGGTGGCTTATGAAATTGAAACATCATTATTTAGATTTCTTAAAGTCAGGATATCCTAAAGCAAATATCAACAATATGAGAATCTGGGTCGAATTTCGTTGACAGAAGCAGTTAGGAAATAGATATATTCTTGTGAACTGATTTCTCAGACAGAACTCTTGAGTTTGTGTTAAAATTGGACAGTAATTCTTGAAGCCTCTGGAGCCAACTGAGGGAGGTTAGAGAAAGAACCTGCAGAAGGCAAAGCCTGTTCCAGTAGTAACTTATGTGGGAATAGTTGTTTTGTTAAATTAATTTGTTGGTGGAATAAATATTTTCAATCTCTGATACAACTTCCTGTTGCCTAGTATCTAAGGTAATGGTTCTAAAATTTTAGTAATTATCAGTATCTTTTGGAGTGTTTATTTTTAAAAAAAACATTATTTGATGTCATCCACTAAATTCCAAATCTGATTTTGGGAAGAGGACCAAGAATTTACCCTTGAACATGTTTTCAGATGTTACCGGTGCTGCTGGTTTGCAGATCTCTGTGAGAATCACTGATCCTGTTTTCAGTTAAGTGGCATTTTACATATGAATACACTTCATGTAAACCATCAAACATGCATATTAAACATGCATGCTTGTATCTATAATTTCTTTCTCTTTGCCCTGAATAAATGCAACATAGAAAAAGTCAGAGAAAGTAAGAGAGTAACTTTTGTTAATAGGAGACAGGATGTTATACAGTCACTTAGGAGTTTAAATCCATCCTAAGAGCTTCTGAGTAATGAGAAAGGATTCTCCAGATAACACTCAAATAAGAATTATTTCTCCCTAAAGCTAGAGAAGTTAATAAAATCTCTTCATAATAATAGTGGAAGTATGCTTAGCAGGGTTTACAGGAATTTCACGTTCAGATTATCAAAATTATTTTATATACATTAACTTGTGTTTGCTTTGCTTCCAAGTCCCTGATTCACCTTTAAAACAACAGGAGTAGATTTTCCACAAACAAAAAAGGCAAATATATAGAGAAGGTGTCTTTTGTGGAAAAAGAAACCTTATCCAAATGTCCAAGAAAAGAGTGGATTCATTTTGTTGGCCCAAGGGCTTAAAATGACTCAGGTAGTCTTTTTACAAATCTTCCAACTCTGCTTTGAGTGAATTGCAGAGGTATTCTTTCTAATGTAGTTTAGATTTTAAACATTATGCGGATAATTTTCTGATGCATGGCAGGAAAGTATCAGAGGATAAACTCTTTTCCTAATTTGCAGAAAGTCTGCATGTGGTCTAGCAGGTGTCTGCCAGAATGTTGTGGGAGGTAGGTGAGAGAAAAGAGAGAAGGAATAGAATCTGGCCTAGATGCACAAGCCCCATTTCTGGGAGTTCTCCACACTTTGTTTTGCTGCCCTAAAATTGACAGAGAATGGTCTCATTGAAAGACCAGGGATAAATCTTGTGTTCTAGAGCTGTGTGTGACTAAAGAACCCAAACAAACCATATATATATACACACACACACACACATGTGTGTATATATATATATATATATATATATATATATATATATATATATGTCTTTCCAGGAGGAGGGGATGTCAATAGCAATTGAGAATTGTATGACTTATTTCTCCCAAGATCTCACTTACTCATTGTCCTCTCATTATTTGAGTCATACAGTCATATCACCCACGTCTGATGACCTGTGTTCCAATTTGTGTTTACTGTGCAAACCAGACTTTCCACATTCAGTCATCAAATGAGTAGAAATGATGTCCTCCATGAGTCTTTAGGCTTCTAATAGTCACCCATCCAGCTTTCCTTTGAGGTTCTTTATCTGCAAGAACCATTAATACTCCTTGCTTTTCTGTTTTATAATGGATTGAAAATTGTCTAATGCCATTCTTAAATCTATGTGCATGTCTGTTTCAACATTACTTTGATAGCCCTTTAATCATGAAAAGGGATTTTTTCCAAAATAGTTTTTGCTTCTTAATTTGGGGGTTAGATATTTAATAATGATGTAAGCAAAAGCCTGAGAATTACTACTGCTTTGTTCTCTTGATGCTGGGAACTTGTCTACAGGCATGTGAACAGCCTATAGACGGATACTAGAGGATGCAAAATATATAACTGTTCCCTTGGTTTACACCAAGCCAAGTGCCATCAGTGTGAATAAAACAATCTTACAACCAAATAACCTTACAACTACTGGTAACCCAGCTTAGGCCTTTAGAAGTATCTAGTAAACCCACAAAAAATAATGTGAAGAAATTAATATTTGTGACTTTAAGCCATTGTATGGTATGTTGCATAAATTAAAGAATTAAAAAAATAAGAGATTTACCCAAGTGTCCAGTGACAGATGAGTGGATGAGTTGTGCTTTATAGTCACAGTTAGAATATTATGCAGCTGTAAGAAAAAATGAAATCATGCAGTTCACTGAAACTTGGCTGGAACTTTTGGGTGTCATTTTAAACAAAGGAAGTCATATAGAGGACAAATATGGGATGTTCTCAGTTACCTATGGTACATATGATAGCATGACAAAGGAGTGAAAAGTATCAAATGTGGGAAAACTCTTGGCTCTGGATTACAGAAATTAGAATGCCAAGGAAGTGGGGGAGGGGGGATGGGGAGGAGAAAGAGGAGGCAGACAAACACAGGTGGTATAGGCAGGTAGATAGGGAAAGGCCCTTGGCAATGAAAATTTAGATTTAACAGTCTTTGGGAAGGAGACTCTTAAGACTTGCAGATTCAAGAAAACAAAAGACCCTGAGGAAACCATCAGCAGACCCTGAGGATAATGGACCCCTCCCCAGGAAGTTCCCCAAAGAAGGCCATCACCACTCCCAACCTCCCTGGTAACCTTAGCAACGAACTTTTACCTGGAAAAAAGCCCCACTTGGGGGCAGATTGGAGAAACCCTATAAAAGACACCTTGAACAAAGGAAGGGCCCAAATATGCTGCCTGAGCCCTTGTGCTGCTTGTGCCCACATAGCCAAGCACATGTGTAGCCTGAGCACATGTGTCGCCCGCATCTCCCCTCTTGAGATGTGTACTTTCATGCTTTTATACTTTTGTGTCTAAGGCTTTGTTATGTGTAGGGGCTTCCTCCACCCTCGGAGAAGCCCACGTTCTCTCTTGAGCGCATTATTTTCACTATTCTCTCTCCCACTTATCCCTTCCTCCTTCTCTCAGAAACCTCTAAATAAAATCTATTTATTTCACTGCTTGTCTACTCCTGAAATTCTTTTCCGCGAGTGAGACAAGAACCCAGTAACTCTGGGTTGAGTCATCCACTTGAATCATACGCCCTACCCCGGTCCTTACTAATTTTTGATATGCAAAATCACTGTCACTGTCATCCCATTGCTCATCAATTTGTTTGAGTGGGCACCAATAACGTTTCTCATTGTGAGACTTATTGTTACTGTTTTTGGCATATCCAATATGCCACAGGTAGCTTGCCAGGCTCTCCTGTGCAGGCGCGATACTCTTGGTAGCTTGCTGGGCTCTCCAAGAGGGCCTGAGGAATCGAACACGGGTCAGCTTCGTGAAAGACGAACTCCCTACTGCCGTGCATAACTATGTATATAACAATTTGATGAGTTTGCAGTTAAATATACCAAGGTAAAACCTTCACCATAGTCTCTGCCATCATAGAGATGGCAAAAATACACTAAAACAGAAGTTTACAATAGCCCTCTATATTATCATCATCATTATTGATATTACTTATAATAAAAATGAGAGTCTCTTGCCCACATGCCTGGCTGTCTTCCTGGGGCCCCTCGGAGGAGATGGGCTCCAACTTCCCTCCCCACCCCGAGCAGAGCTCTCAGAGGCTGAAGACCACCGGAACCAAGCTACAGCAATGCTCAAGGCCCCTCTCCACACGTTCCGATAAGCCTCACGCATGAAGGTACTGGCAGAAGAACTCAGGTGTGTGTAGTCCCATCAATGACCAACATCCAGAGACTTAAAAGCAAGCTCCCAGAAGTGATAACTTACAACCTACTTCTCCCTCTGGTAGAAACTAGCAAGCTACTGAGAGTTTCCTGCCCACATGGGACAGCCTTGCAAGCTTCCCATGGTGTACTCATATGCTAAAGCCAGTAACAAGCTAGATCTCATTCCCCTGAACCTGAAAGAGCCTCCAATGCGGCATCATTGGGAAGGCCGAGTGGAGAGAGGCTTCTAAAGTTTCAGGGCCAGGACAAATGGAGAGGTTACTGAACCTGTTCAAGAAATTGATGATCAACGGGATTTTGTGTTCGTGATTTGTGGTATCATAAAAATATAACAAGATCTCTCTTAGGAAAATGTTTATCATATTGTTAGCTATAACTAATATGCTGTACAGTATATGACCAGGACTCATTCACTTGTATAACCTTATACTTTTTTATAACCAATACTTTCATTAACTCTTCCATTCCATTCCTAGAAATCAACATTGCACTTATATTTGTTTTTGTTATTTGATCATACTGGTGGTGCTCAGGGCTTACTTCTGGCCCTGCAGTCAGGGATCACTCCTTGAGTTATTGGTCTTTGGAGACCTAATGAGGTGCTGAGGATGTAACCTGGGTCAGCCACATGCAATACAGCCTACCTGCTGTACTATCACTTTGGCCCCTCGCCATTCCACTTTCTTTCTCTATAAGTCTGACTATTCTAGATTCATCATTTAAATGGTATAATGTATCTTATTCTTATGTGCCTGACTTTTCTCAATGACATTTTATTTTTAGTGGCATAATGTCCTGCACATTGATATAGGTTTTTGAAAATTTATAAAATAATATTACATTGTGTTGTATACTATTTTATTTTTGCTATTTGTAAATTGATGAGTATTTAATTACTTCCATGGCTAGCTTTAGTAAATAAAACCTCAAAAATATGGGAGGACATACGTCTCTTTAAAATCCTAATATCTCGAGATAAAGAGATAGTACAGCGGGTAGGGTGCTTGCCTTACACATGGACAACCTGGGTTCACTTTCTGGCATCCAATATGGTCCACCAAGCACTGCCCAGAGTAGCCCCAGAACGTTAGCAGGTGTGGGCCCCCAAAACAAAACAAAAATAAATGAAGAAATGAATAAAACACTAGTATCGCTTGCTTGCTTTTTCAAGCCCGTGTTCTTATGTTCTCTTCTCTCCTTCTCCCCTTGTTCTTCTTGAATATGTCTCTCTTTGTGTCTTCACATCCAAGTTTCTTTTTTTTTTTTTTTGCTTTTTGGGTCACACCTGGCGATGCACAGGGGTTACTCCTGGCTCTGCACTCAGGAATTACCCCTGGCCATGCTCAGGGGACCATATGGGATGCTGGGATTTGAACCCGGGTCGGCCGCGTGCAAGGCAAACGCCCTACCCACTGTGCTATCTCTCCAGCCCCCCAAGTTTCTTTTAATAAAAAAAAATCCTGTTATCAGTGTCCTTAGGTTTATTAATAGAAATAGGATTTGTGGAATGTATTGTAATTCTATTTTTAGTTTTTGAGAAACATACATACTATTTTCCATTGTGGGTATGCCAATTTACACAATCATGTACAAGATGAATTATCTTTTCCTCATATCCTTACAAATATTTGTCTTTTTTTGTTAAGTTGTTCCTAAAAATTGAAATGGTGTTTTGTTATAGTTTCGACTTATATTTCCCTGATGATTAGTCTTGTTGGATATTGAATACTTTTACATGTACCTCTTCTCTATTTATATGTCTTCTTTGAAGAAAGATATATTTATTACCTTTGACTATTTTAAAATGTGCTATCATATTTACTGATTAAAAGCTATATTAGATAGATAAAGCAACTCTTGGGAAAAAACAGATGTGAGGCCTCACCTTTCCAACCTCAAACTGTACTTCAAAGTGGTAATAATTAAAACAGTATGGTACTGGAACAAAGACAGAGCTGCAGACCAATGGAATGAGGTTGAATATCCTTACACACACCCTCAAATATCTGATCATCTAATCTTTGATAAGTGAGCAAGAAATATAAAGTGGACCAAGGAAAGCCTCTTTAACAAATGGTGCTGCCAAAACTGGACAGCTACATGCAAAAAAATGGGCAGATCCCTACCTAACACCATGTACAAAAGTCAGATCAAAATGGATTAAAAACCTCAGCATCAGACCCAAATCCATAAGGTACATTAAAGAAAAAGTCGGCAAAACCCTCCACAACGTTGAAGCTAAAGGTATCTTCAAAAATGAAACGTCACTGATTAAGCAAGTGGGAACAGAGATAGACAAGTGGGACTATCTTAAACTAAGAAGTTTTTGCACCTCAAAAAGAAACAGTGACCAGAATACAAAGACAGTCTACAGAATGGGAAAGGATATTCACCCAATACCCTTCTGATAAGGGGTTAATATCAAGGATATACAAGGCACTGGTTGAACTCCACAAGAAGGAAACATCCAATCCCATCAGAAAATAGGGCAATGAAATGAACAGAAATTTTCTCAGATAAGAAATCCAAATGGCCAAAAGGCATATGAAAAAAATGTGATGATTCATCACTAATCATCAGGGAGATGCAGATAAAACAACAATGAGATATCATCTCACACCACAGAGACTGGCACACAGCCAAAAGAACAAAAGCAACTGGTGTTGGCGTGGATGTGGGGAGAAAGGGACTCTCCTTCAAGGCTAGTGGGAATGCCAACTGGTCCAGACTTTTTGGAAAACAATATGGATGTTTCTCAAAAAAACTAGAATTTGAGCTCCCATTTGATGCAGCAATACCACTTCTGGGAATATATCCCGGAGATTCAAAAAAAAAATACAGTAGAGATGACATCTGCACTTGTATGTTTATTGCAGCATTATATACAATAGCCAGAATCTGGAAAAAACAGATGAGATTATTGGCTAAAGAAACTTTGGTATATCTACACAATGGAATACTATGCAGCTGTTAGAAAAGATGAAATCATAAAATTTGCATATAAGTGGATGGACATGGAGAGTATCATGCTAAATGAAATGAGTCAGAAAGAGAGGAACAGATATAGAATGACTGCACTAATTTGTGGAATATAAAGTAACATTAGAAGAGACTAACACCTAAGGATAGTAGAGATAAGGACCAAGAGGATTGCTCCACAGTTTGGAAGCCAGCCTCACATGCTGAGGGAAAAGGCAGATGGGATAGAGAAGGTACCACTAAGTAAATGATGGTTGGAGAGCTCACTTGGGATGGAAGATGCTTGCTGAAAGTAGGCTATGGACTAAACATGATGGCCGCTTAGTACCTGTATTGCAAACCATAAAACCAGAGAGAGAGAGAGAGAGAGAGAGAGAGAGAGAGAGAGAGAGAGAGAGAGAGAGAGAGAGAGAGAGGCTGGGTGGGGGAATGTGCCTGCCACAGAGGCAGGGGGTGGGAAGGGGTGAGGGTGATGGAGAGATATTGGGAACATTGGTGATGGACAATGGGCACTGGTGAAGGAATGGGTGCTCATCCATATTGTATGACTGAAACATAATCATGAAAGTTTCTAAGTCTGTAAAAAAATAAATAATGAAAAATAAAAATAAAATACTAAAGACTTCCATTTTCCTAGAAAGAAACCGCTAAGTATAAAAAAATGAGAGAACAGAAATGGCAATGTATCAATAAAAAAGACTGAAATTATATTTACAAAAACATCACAATAAGCAATTTTTACAATATTGTTTATAGTAGCATTATTTATTAAATTTAAAAAGTGAAAATCTAAAAAAACAAAAGCTATGTTAGAGAAATACAGCAATCAAAATATTATGGTGGTGGAATAAAAACAGATATGTAGACAATGAAAGAGAATAACAGAGCATAAAAATACATCCACAAATATAAAGTCAACTGATCTTTGACAATTGTGTTAAGATTAGATCATGGATAAAAGATAGTCTCTTCAATAAATGTGTTGAAGAAGTGGATATCTCCCTAAAGAGAAATGAGATTGTACCTTACCTGATGCCATTCATAGGATTGATTAAGGATTTTTATTTAAAAGATCTGATATGCTAAAATTCATAGAGAAATTCCTTAACAAAGATTTTACAAAGATTCTTGGATGTGACATTTAAAGCATAAATGACAAAAACAGACCTAGACAATTATGTAAAAATTAAAATATTTTACACAGCAAAGAAAATAACCAAAAAAGGAGAAAATCAGCTTAGGATACGACAATATTATTTGTACATCATGTAGCCATAAAATCATTATTCAGGATAGATTTGGGGAGCTAACTCATTGTCTTGTGTCTTTAGTTTTTTTTAATTTAGAACTTTTCCTATCTGACTTTTTCTCCATGGCTGAGATGTTAGAAGATTAAAGAGAAGACTGAACTCTTTTAGTCAGAGTTTGGGCACAGTTAGATTTAAGGATACATTTTTTGGGGGGCTGGGGATACTGTATAAATGATCTGCATCCTTCAGGTCCTTCAGATTGATTTAGGATAGAAAGCATGATGTTAGTTTGTCTCACTGATTATGTTATTTTTGATATTTTATTAATATAGTGTTCTGAAAGTTTTGCCATCAATGTCCCAAAGAATGATGGAAAACATTATATGTACTTAACTGTAAAGAATTACAATGGCGCGTGTTCGGGAGGGGGAGATGATATGTGTGTTGTGTTGTGTTGTTCTTGGGCTCTCAGGGCAGTTCTCTCTTGCACGTGTCGCTCGAGTTCAGTGCTCTCAAGCTGCTGCATATGGACCGGATTGGGATGGCTCCTCCTTGTGCTCTGCTTCTGTGTGTGCTGCTGTGCTCTCTTCTGTCTGTCTCTTTATCTGTCTCTGTCTCTATAGTCTTTCCTTTGGTCTCTTCCGACTTCTCTCTGTCTCTGCTTCTGTGTCTTCTCTCTGCTTCTGTGTCTTATCCTTGCTTCTGTCTTGCCTCTGTCCTCTCCTTGCTGTGTCTTCTTCTATCTGTGTTGTCTCCTCTCTTCCCCCACAGCTTAGTATATATAGCAATCACATAGGGTGGTAACACAAAGGTGGGTTGAACATTAACAAATCAACAAAGAGGGGTAGGACCATAATCTCCAGGAGATTAACAAAATCTCATCTAAGGAGATTACTTCAGAGATCCACTCAAGGGTGGGGTCCAAACAAGGGTGTGTCAGAATGTGTCCCTTTCTTCCTTCCTCAGCTAGTAATCCACTTAAATGGTTGTAGTAAATCTACTTCAAATACTTCTGGCAATGTCATTCTGTATGAGCACAGTAAGAGATGTATTAAATTTAAAGTTTGGTTCTTTCTGAGGACATCTCACTGTATTTTCTAGACCACAGTCCTCAGGTCAGGTTAGTCTTCCTAACCCCAGCAGGGTCCTAGTCTTGTCATTACTTTTGGATCATGACAGCATTTGTCTATGACCATGTTCTCAACTTAGAGTTGAGTATTGTGGCGCTTTTGCCTGGCCCATTTCGATGCCAGGGTAGCTCACAGCTTGCCCTGGGTCCATTCTGTCCCTTGTTGGGACCCTGCTTTTGGGGTGCTAGGAACTAAGGGGAACTGAGTCAAGAGAGCAGATGCCCAGGAGTAAATATTGGAGTAAATCAGCTCCCAAGTTACAAAGCATAATATTAACTGTCTTCCTGTGTCCATACAGAAAGACTCTAAGGTAAACTAAGTTCCCTGTGGCAAGGCTGAAAGGACAAACCCAATATTATCCTACACTTAGCCAATGCATCTTCCTATAGGTTGCTTATTGATAGCAAAAGGAAATATTGCAATATTTCCTCCAATTATTTTAGCATCCTTTGGTGATTCTTGTCTGAAAACAATTAAATATAGAGTTTTTAGTTAGTTGGAGTTCTGAACATAGGACTTGACAACATCAAGTAAATTTCTATTATGGCTGAAATGGCAAGATAAACTATCACTGATACCCTTTGACAGCTTTCTTTTCATATGATAAAAGCTGGTTATCAGTAAGAGTAATGAAGCAAAATTTTGCTTCTGAGCCCCCACTATATCTTGGCTTTCCCACATTCTCGGAGTTCACTTTCTTTTCTCTAACCAATGAGTTAATCTTTTCTTTCTACTTCTTCTTCTTCTTCTTTTTTTTTTTGCTTAAAGTTAAATTGGGTTTCCATTACTTCTTACTGAAAGAATTCTGACTCTATGCTCTAATTCACCCACCCACATTACAAGTAAGACACATTCAAATTATACTGTCAACCTAAACATTTATAAAGTGTAGAAGATCACAAGCCTGGAGTATGAAGTTAAATATGTCACTATGATGCTATGAATAACTTCAGATGGCAAAAGCGATTTAAATGAATTTTAGTCTGATCGTGAAAAAGGATCAACTTTTATTCTGCATTACAGTCAGGATTCTGTGGAAGCAGATGCTGTGATGGAGTTTAAAATACAAGGTGTTCATTAGAAATTCACGATTTGGGAAGAAAGGAAAAATAGCAGAATTAGATTGGACTAAGGGAGAATTCAGAACCAACCGTCATGGCCAGCTCTGTGGGAAATTGGGGAGGGAACACTGCTTGTCTGAGTGCTCTGGATGTGATCAAAATTGCTGATTTTGCATACTCTTTAAATTTTTTTAAAAATTTATTTCTTTTTAATAGTAAATCACCATGAGGTACAGTTACATACTTGCAAACTTTCGTGTTTGTGTTTTAGTCATACCGTGATTGAGTACCCATCCTTCCACCAGTGCCCATTCTCCACCACCAATGATTCCAGTATCCCTCCCACTACTCCCACCCCCACATCCCCCACCCCACCCCACCTCTGTGGCAGGGCATTTTTGTTTTCTCTCTCCTTTTGGGTATTGTAGTTTGCAATAGAGACATTGAGTGGCCATTGTGTTTGATCTATAGTCTACATTCAGCACGGATCTCCCAACCATACAAAATAAGAGTATGATTTGCATACTCTTATTTTGCTTAGTCTACAAGTGTGGCCTAGGAGGGTGTGACCTCAGACTTATTGGTTCTATTCACTGAGAGTATCAAAGGAAATGACACTAGAAGTCTGATGAGTCTCAGTACTTGGGTAATGATTCCAAGCAGTTAATCTCTGTGTCTTTTGCACCCAGATATACAAGACTTGAGTAAGATAAATTTTTATGAATAGGCATATTCTTTTCTCAGTTAAAACTTGTTGTATGCATTAATGTATGTTTTTTCCCCCTAAAACATTGATATTAAATTGATGCATGACAGCAATGCTATCTTTGGGAAAATGCATGGACAGCCAATGCCATCTTAGGGAAAATTACAATTGTGGTCATTTATTTGTTTGGAAATTTCCTGTATTTGTCCACAAATATAGTATAGAAAATGATACAACTTTGAAAACTTTACTTTCAAAGAAAGCTGCTTCTCATTCTACAGAAAAGATAGTAGCAAAACCAAAGTGGTCATTTTGATATGAGGGTTCCTGTAGATTTATGTAAAATAAAAAGTTAAATAATACCTCACTGCGAAGCAGAGAGCATGTACGAAGAAGAAGATAAATAATGGAAAATAAAAAAAAATTCCAGTGGTAAGGAAGCTGGGGCAGTCTAATAGATCATGGTGACAAGTAAGCAGTGATAACAATAAAAGATATTCTTGGAATGGATATCCCCACAATTCAAGTGACTGGCCTTCGTCCAGGTCTTTATTTCTAGGTCTTAAAAATGATATGTGTCAGAGCATCACAAAAGATTTTTTTTATTGGATATTGCTATAACTAAAGACAGATATGATTGGAATTTGGAAGGCAGCATTTATCATTGTTAAATTGGATTGCTTATATTTATAGTTCTTTCAAAAGTACTAAACATGGAAGGTTTCCACTTGCAACAATGCTACAATATTCCATGTTACCACTAAAAATATGAGATGAAGGTACTTTGAGACTTGGTTTTTATAAATAGGATATGAAAAATATACATTCCACCTGGAAATCTGATACAAAATATCTAATCAATTCAGGCCAATTGGTGGCATTTTAGAATGTACATTGCTCATGTTTACTAAACACAAGCTTTTAGAAGATGAAATTTAGAGAGCAACTATAAAAGTGTTCTGCACAAATCTGACTTAGCTTTGATCACTAAGAATAAAATTATGAAATTTCTACAACTAATTCAACGGTAAATATAAATAATAAATTCTACCTATGTCAAATGAGGACAAAATGCCAGAGTGTTTTCTACATAACTGAGTTTGCAGAATGACATAATGAGATACAGGTTTAGACAATGAAACATTTTTTTCCTCTTTTAAAAAATGAGTATTTTAGGACTGTAGAGATAGTGCAGGAGGTAAGGCACTTGCCTTGCACATGGTTAACCCTGATTCAATCTCTGTTGTTACATACTGTCCTCCATGCCTGTCAGGAGTGATCACTGAGCACAGACAGAGCCTCCGAACAGTGCTGAATGTGTCCTAATCCCCAGTCCCAAATGAATATTTTTGCTCTGTACAGCTTACTGAAATTTAGACAGCCAATGACAAACTACAATTAGATAGATGTACTTATTAGCTAGCAATTATTGTTTACAGAATTATGAAGAGAAAATAAATACAAATACTTAGAACTGTATTGTAAACTCTATTCCATATTCCATACATCTATACTTGTTTTGGTTGTGTTTCCTGGGTAATTCCTGGGGGTGCTGGGAATAGAACTGGCATCAGCCACATGCAAGGTAAGCACTTCAACCTTTGTATTATCTCTCAAGTTGTATATTACCAAAGGAAGCTTCAGGATATGTATTTAAACCCGTCTTAAATATGTAGCGGGGAAAATACCCTACTGCCTTCTTTTTTGAAGGAAAAATTAAAGATGTTTTTGAAAGATAGATGTGAGGGCTAAAGCAGTCAAATATATCAATGAAAATTATTAGTTTTTGAAGCCAATTTTAACGTACATTTTAGAAAATGAGCAATTTATATGTTGTCAAGCTCATTAATAGAAATGTTTATGCCTATGTCTTGATAAATTTGCCTCACTGACTTGATATAGAAGCTTTTAAAAATTAATTTATTAGGTAGTCTCTGCTTCCAAGTTGAAAAACCACATATGAATAGTATTTACTTTGATTTAGTGTAGTGGTACATTGCTTTAAGTTGGATACTGTTCTGTGAATCAGGAAATTCAAGTTCAGATATTAGATTATAAAAAAGTGTCCTGCTATGATAAATAATAATATTGATGATAACAATAATAATTACAACATTGATAATATCAAACTTCAAATTTAAAATGCTAAAGGAACGAATGACAATAAACATACTAGTTTAAAACTATAAAAACTGATTAAAAGATGATCTTGTCCGATAGACCAGTCTGTTTATTCCTTTAAACTAATAATATAAAGGAGCATATGCTCATAACTGCTTGAAATGGGGACATCTCAATAACAGAGAAAAAACAAATTAATGTAGCCTGGGGTTTGGCATGAAATTTGATGAGAGATAGAAATTGAAAAATACCAAAATAGAGGTAGTTATTTTGCTGAGTGGAGTAACTTTAGAATGGCTAATGGGAAATCTTACATATTTGGAGAATAGAGCACTCCTCAGCATCAGTTAAAATGTTACTCCTTACTCTATCTTATACAGCAGAATATTTGTAACCCCAATAGATATTATAATGTATTTGACCAGTACCATTAAATTGACTTGAAACTAGATTTATCTGAACTACAGAGGCAAAATAGATTATAAATCCTGGGCAAGAAATATTAAAATGTTTCTGTTAAAACAGAGAAAAAAGAATAAAAATAGAAAATATCTTTGAGACAACTGAATTGATGCCGATGTAATGTACCAATTGAAGATATATAGAAGGAACTATATGTGAAAGGTTCCCAGATGTCACTGAAACAATAGAGTCTTGAAAAAAGATAAATTAGAAAGATGGAATAGGTAAATGTCATCGATTAGTAAGCTGAACAAGAGGTAACTGAGGTAATGAAAGTAGCTTGTAACCAAAAAACTCAGACAGACCCTGACTCACTGCAGATTTCTAGTACAAGAAGTTCATGACAACACTGAGAGAGGATATATAACGAGTAATTCAGAAGAATGCTGATTTTAATAAATTTAAAAATGATTATCATGCATAACACAGTTTTGAACCAATGTTTAGATTGGTAACTTCACATTTTACTTTCTACAGAGCTTGGGCATCCATTTTGTTACAAGAGTTCACCCATGGACAGATAAATATCTCCAATGATAAGCTTTTTTATTTTTGGCTTTTTGGGTCATATCCAGTGATGCACAGGGGTTACTCCTGGCTCTGCACTCAGGAATTACCCCTGGCGGTGCTCAGGGGACCATATGGGATGCTGGGAATTGAACCCAGGTCGGCCCCGTGCAAGGCAAACCCTGTGTTTGCCCTACCCACTGTGCTATCGCTCCAGCCCCTCTAATGATAAACTTTTAAGAATGTTACTAATTCCTGAAGAAATAATTCAACTATTTTGGACTTTTTGTATTCAGAGACTTTATTTTCCAGTTTAGTATGAATGCCTTGATTTCTCCTGGTTTCATGTATTTGCTGATGCTTTTTGCTTTATATGGAATTGCTTCTTCAGTATTTCTACACATCAAAATCTTGTCTCTATTTTCTCCATAAAGTGAGTTTGAATCATCCCTAGCTAAGTGTCTTCCTGTCTGAACTTTGTATCATAATTCACTTAAGCCTCTTTTACTTTTGAACATATGGTTAGCTATATCCTAAATAGTTCATATACAATATTTATGGACTATTTTATTTTAAAATATAAATTTCTCAGGGGAAGAGCTTATTTTTAATACAATTTTTATTACAGTTTAGGAAAATGGTTGTAATAGTGTTAAGGCTTCTTCCTTCCTTCCTTCCTTCCTTCCTTCCTTCCTTCCTTCCTTCCTTCCTTCCTTCCTTCCTTCCTTCCTTCCTTCCTTCCTTCCTTCCTTCCTTCCTTTTTCCTTCCTTCTTCCTTCCTTCCTTCCTTCCTTCCTTCCTTCCTTCCTTCCTTCCTTCCTTCCTTCCTTCCTTCCTTCCTTCCTTCCTTCCTTCCTTCCTTCCTTCCTTCCTTCCTTCCTTGCTCCCTTCCTTCGTGACCCACTTGACACATAGTTAACTCCGAGCTCTGAACCCAGGAATTACTCCTGGTTGGGTTTCTGTACCAAATGTAGTGCCAGGGATAGAACCATAGCTAGCCACGTGTAAGACAAGCACCCTACTCACTGTACTATCACTGCAGCCCTCACCACCAAAATGCCCACTTCCCTCTACCACTGTCCCTGCCATCTCTAGCCTGACTTCATTCCTTCCAATTCGTCCCCCACTGCTTATTAATAAGTTTTAACCCAAGGCTAAGAGTTTATTATTGTTTGATAGTTTATTTTTTGACTTTTTGTTTTTGGGGGCTGCACTGGGCAGTGCTCAGGGCTTACTCCTGGCTATGTGCGCAGAAATGCCTCTTGGTAGGACGCAGGGGACTGGATGCAGTGCTGGGGATTGAGCCTGAGTTGACTGCATACAAAGCAAATACTACCTCACCTCTAGTCCCTTATTTTGTCTCTCTAGTACACAGATAAATAAGATCATCAGGTATTTGTCTTTCTATCTCTATTTTACTTAACAGTATACTCTCCAGCTATATCCTTGTTGTAGTGAACTACATGATTTCACCCTTTCTTACAAATGCATACTATATATATATATATGTACATATATATAGTACATTGTGTATACATACTATATCTTCCTTATCCAGTTATCTTTTATAAGACATTTGGGATTTTTAATATTCTGGCTATTGTACTAAGTGTTGCAGAGTTTAAACTAAGTAATACTTATTTTACTGTAGCAGCTAACAATGTATCTTATAAAAATATCAAAGTTTATTAGATGAATAAGCAAGGGTCAGAAAGACAGTACAAGGGTTAAAGCATTTACCTTGCATCTCTCTGATCCTTGTTCAAATCCCTGGAACCTCATATGGTCCCCTGAGCAACTCCAGGACTCATTCCTGAGCACAGAGCTAGGAATAGCCCTTGAACAATGCGTAGTATGACCCAGAAATCAAGAGAGAGACTAAACAAATCACAGTCTAATTTTATAACTCCCAAATAATTAATAATCTAAGAAGAAATCTGGTTGAGTCTACTTATGATTCTACTCACTATTTACAGCATTTATAAAATAATTATTAAGGTATAGGTAGCTTTTTGTTGTTTTGCACTAGGTTGTCACAAGCCTAGGTGTACATGCTAAATAGCTCATTAATACTAACTAATATTGTGCCCCTGCTCTGAAGGTTAATTGTTCAAAAGAAAGTAAAAACAAACTTAAACCTATGCAAACACCCAGTTAGGTAGTAAGTTTGATCTTTCTAAAAGTGAGGTCTGCTTTTTAAGTCTAGCTAAACTTTTCTTTTTTCTTTATTGGATGCTCAAGGGTTACTCCTGGCTCTGCACTCAGGAATTACTCCTGGTGGTGCTCGGGGGACAATATGGGTTGCTGTGAATTGAACCCAGGTCAGCCACATGCAAGGCAAACGCCCTACCGCTGTGCTATCACTGCAGCCCCAAGGATAGCTAAACTTTTAAGGCTGCTTGCAATTTACATTCTTTTGGGACAAATGGGGCACGCCAAAATGTTTCTGTGAGCTACATAGTTTTTTTAAAAATACTGAATAATTGTCCACATTTTAGTATGGGAAGAATTGACATTTGAAGAAAGATGCTTTGTTTTTCAGGTTTTTGTTCCTTTCTATTCTCTCTCAAGATGGCCTCAGGACTTGAAAGGAACCAAAGGTTAGATTCAGACATCAGTTTTTCCCTGGGTCTTCCAAAACCACCGAACCACTTTCTTGGTCCTTCTGTCAGGAATCTTTAACAGCAGAGGGCTCAGATTTGCCTCAGAGCCTGTGGGCAGCAGCGGGGTTTGAACTCATGATTGAACTTGTGGCCTTATGCTTACTAGGGAGGTGCTTTAAGCCACTGAGAGATCCTATAGGATCCTCTGGTTTTTATTGAAAAATCAATTTTTATAATACCGTGTCACTATTTTTTTTGAAGCAAAAATATACTGTATTTGAATATGATTTGACAGTTCCCTTTCCACACATTACGTTCCTCATCTCAGCAATCTTCAACCCTTTTCACACACGCAGACAAGCAAAGGTTCACAGACTGATGGTTTGAGACCACTACCTTATTTAACTATTTCCTTATAGCGTTCGATTCATTATCCATATTTAATTCAATTCAGTTATGTTTTTGCTTGTTTTCATTGTGCTACATCCAGGGGTGCTGGGGGCTATTCCTGATTCTATGCTGGAGTTTGCTCCGAAGCAGTGGTCAGGGGACCTTGAGATACCCACGTCTCTTACATAGAAAGCATTCATTCAGCTCATTGAGCTGTCTTGCTTTTTCTGAAAAGATAAGGTGTGGCAGAGACTACTAGCTATTGATTACAATTGATTTCTTGGGATGAGAACGCAGCTCTAGTGGCAGAGTGTATGGCTTGCATGTGGGACTCTCTGGGTTCATTCCAGGTGGGACCATCTCCATCCTTGCCTTCCTTCAGGCCTTCAGATCTTCTGCCTAGAGCCACCACCGTGAGTGACCTCCGCACCCAAAATCATGAATAATATTGGTTTCTTTGTGCTGGGCTGGAACTAGCCAGTTTTTCCTAATTTCCCCTGCAGTTAAGTGTGGGTGTAGGAGGATGGGATAATGCTCGTCACCTGCAAGCCTATCTCAGACAAATTCTCCACGCAAGCTTCTTCTCCCTGTCTTGCTTCTGATAGCTGCAGACAGATGCACACGACACCCCGTGTATTATTGACAGAGTCAAAATAGAAGGTTCCTGGGTCCTCCAGGGACTGTGCCCGTAGGAGAGCTGACCTCCTGACTATTATTCACCTGGCTGTATTGTGAGAAAGAAATAGCTTTCATGGTAAAACTTTATTCATTTTGGACTCTTTGTGAGGGTGGCTAGCCTGCCCTGAATGATCCAGCATGCTAATGACTGCTAATTGTTCCTAGCAGTCCTGTGTGAAGGGATCTAATCCCGGGTAACAAATGTCAAGTAGGCAGAAGAGTGAGAATAAATGACTTCTCGTTCCCAGCAGTGCCGTTGGTGCTCAGTGCTTGGTATGCAGGCTTGATGCATAAAATTCAATCCTAGGAAGGAGGGAGAAAAATGTTGGGTCATCCCTGACTTTTAAAATGCTTTTTAGTCAAAGAAGTCCTATTATTAGCACAAACAAGAAGATTTTTTTTTTTTTAAGCACCTGGCTTAATGCTTTGGGTTCATTTCCAAGGTCAGTGGAAGGATTTTGATCTTTTTTCTTTTCTGTGCAATTTGTTGTGAGGAAGAAAGAAAGCTCCTATTTTGACTTATATAATCAACCTCTTCAAGACCCCTAACCTATTCATCCTAACCTGCCCCTGGAGTGCTGGCGTCTTGAGTCTACAAGAACACTGCAAGGGACCTAAAGAAGGGAGATAGGACAGAGAGAATGTGGTAATTGAGTGTGAACTCACCTGAAGTGACAACAGATCTGAAAGTGTGTGCCCAGGCATTGCCACATTTTCCAAACTTTCTGGAAAGCTGGATATTAATTTGTGAAGTCTTTACTTTTAATTCAGAAACTAAATTGAGTATTTTAGAAATGTTTAGTGAGAATAGAACATTGAGAACGGTTCATGACTGTCTGTTATTTCTGAAGTTTGATCTTTTTTCCTGTGCCCTTGGTATCTACCCTATCCTACCTACCCAATCTCACCAACACTCACTTTCCTTTTTGGGTTGGTGTTTTTCATGTGCCATGTCTGCCAGTGGTCGAAAGGCTACTCTTGATGGTGCTCAGGGCTCCAGGTAGTTCCAGGGAATCAAAGCCAGAGCTTCAGCATGAAAAGCACATGCACTGGACCTTTAAGCAATCTTTCCTGTCCCCAGACTCTCTTACCTTTGGCTGTGCTGCAATCTCCAAACCTCTTTCTCATCTAGATGCTCATCCAAAGAGAAAAGCCTTCAGAGACACATGCATTCTCCATACTCATTTTTTGTCTCATATCTGAAATGGTTATTATAAAATTTTTCTTCACTATAACCATATTACATGGAATTTTGATTATTTCATCAATTCTAAAGGAAAATACAAGATTGCAGGGGCTGGCAAGTAGGCAGGAGTAGGTACCCTTGATACCGTGGTAAGAAATAAGTGAGAGTAGATTAAAAATCCAAAGACAATTCAGAGTGAGTCATTTTAGTGAAGTTTCTGGGATATCAGTGATTTTGGGTGTGAAGGAGTATTCTGACATGTTTCTAAGAATACATTTGAATTTTGGGGGCAAGCTATTCCGTGTCTGAAGTCTACTTACTGAGGCAATCATAAAGTTAACAGGTTTGAGTGAAGAAAAGAGGAAAAGAGTCCACTGATCCTGGTTTAAGTTTTGGTGTAAGGCATTGGACTTAGTCCTCATGAGTCATGAGATGGTTTGAAAGGGATGTCTAGGTTGACCTAGGGGACCTCAGAGGAATATTTCCTATATTATTTGGAAATAAATATTTTACTTAGAGAATGCTGAGAAAATACTCTTGATTTCTAGTGGATTATCTTAGACAGAGAGATTGTACAGGGGTTATAGTTTCTGCCTTGCATATAGCTGACTCTCATTCTGTCCCAGGCATCACATGGTTCCCTAAGCATCTCCTGAGCAGCACCACAACCTATCACTTACGAAGTACCCTTCTCCCCACTTCTATACACACACACACACACACACACACACACACACACACACACAGAGTCTGATCACGTAAACAACCTAGTTGCTTTCCGTTCCACTAAGCATTGATATCCAAACTTGTCCAGCAGGACTTCATCATCAGATGGAATGGCATGGATAATTGAGGCCTGTTCATGTTCTATAGGTTCCAATATATTTTAAGCATGAGTCACATTACCAATAGACTTATTCTGTCACAGTGTCATCTTTTCAACTCACTCATGGCTTCACGCAAAATTTTCTGGAATTAGCTAGCCAAGGAAGAAAAAGTTAAAATTTGCTTCGTAGATGATTTAATGCCATAGTTTAGCAGAGTGCAAATGACTGGGTATGGCATCAGAACCCTTTGATGTGAAGGACAATGAAGAAAGAAAAAACTTGTGGGCATAAACTTGGGTGATATAATTTATTTTCCATTATATCCAGTATATGCACTTTTAATTTGTCTAGCAGAAGAGATGGTCAAAATCATGGATTTATACCAACTTATGGACACAGGACACAAATTTGGATAGATATTCAGGAATTTAGAATGACCCTATTTGGATAATTGGAATAAATTGATTTGGGGAAGAGCTTTGAGGTCCATCTCTAAAAAAGGGCCCAACTATGAATTTGTTTGTATCCCATGTGATTATTCATTAAAGTATTCCCTCTATAGAAAAAAAAATTGCCCTTCACTTTGTTGTTGCTGTTGTGATGACTGGGGATTACACACACTTTATTGTGGTACAAGCACAATAGTTGTGATACTCTGGAGATAACACTTTTGGTGTAGCACTGGGGATTACAAAGTTAGTACAATCTAGATCACTCTTGCCATGTACCTCAGTACTTGGGATTAAATTTGTAGGCTCACGTCTGCAGGGCAGGAGCCCTACCACTAAGCTAGCCCAGGGGACCTAGAAAAAAGTTTTCAAGAACTGTATTTACAAGGTAACTTTCCCTATAGTGTTCATTGTCTTCTTTCCTAACTGTCCCAGTGCCTGGTCCATGTGATAATGAACAAGTGGCTCTGGTGGCCTGGATGGAAGTAGCGCTGGGACTCAAAGCTAGAATTCCCCTCACTAAGACTGATCTGGCTACAGCTGGTTCATTGTGTGCAATCTGCTGAATGGAATGGATACCTCAAAGCCACCTGGTGACAGGTCAATTTTTGTTAGAGAAGGAATGGTCACTTATTTGCCCTGGAATGGGTCTCATTCTGGACTTGATTTTGCATTCCTTTCTCATTTTTTTTCTGCAGCCACTGTAAAATATGAACTTTTAAAATGCCTTAAAGTCCATCACAGAATCCATGAAACATTAAATTTGGCCAACTAACTTTACATAAAAACGTTAATGTCGAGTTGTTTTAATGTGTACTTCTTAACTCACAGATATTCAGCTTTATTCAACTATAATTGACATATTTTTTAGTACATAAAAATATTTAAGTGTGCATAATGGTGACATCGTGAAAGGATTCTCCCAAATACAAATGGATTCATCATTTTGTGTTTTATCTCCCTTTTTAGCATTTTTAAAACAATTAAGTTCTACTTTGATCAAATTTTAATTAAACAATTGTGCTATCAACTTTAGTCACCATGTTATACAATAGCTCATCAGATATTCTTTATTTTGTAATTGAAAGTTTGTGTCCCTTTATCTGCTTTTCTCTTTTCCTCCCAACCTGAGCCCTTGGCAACCATTTTTCTATTCTCTGTTTCTATGAGTTTGACTTTAAATATTCTACATTTAAGTGATAGCACGTAGTATTTGACTTTTTCTGTCTGACTTATTTTACTTAGTTTGATACCCTCCAGCTTCCAGCTTCATCCATGTTGCTACAAATGACAGGATTTTTCCTTTCATTAAAGACTGAATGATAGTCCATCATATAATACTCATTGGTGAATCTCAACCCATCTGACTCTGACTTTATAGAATGCATAATGGGCTCTATCGAAGTCTGGTTAATCTTGGTTGAAGGAATATGACTCTGGAGCTAGTAGCTATTGCAGTGGCTCCCTGATTCAATAGGCAACTTGTTTATTTCACAGTTTCTTCATTTTGTTAGGAGCAGCAGCCCTATTAGTGTCCCAGTTCAGTGACACGACTTTGAAAGTCACTCTATAAATCCCAGCCTAGAGTGAGTTTCTGCCATACTGTTAACACTAAACTATTTAATGCCCTATAATAATTTCCATACTGATTCACTTAGCTAAAATTGATTCTATTTCTGTTGGTGAACCCAGATTGACTCTGGGAGGGATATCTCTCCTCAGATCCTAAAATTATGCTGACAACTGACTCTATGTACTAGTAAAAACAATTTTAACTTGTGTCTTTTGGCTTAGAGAATTTTTGACAAACTTTGGAATTTTCACTATCTTCTATTTATAATGTATCCCCAAATGTTTGATTGCTGTCTTAATACTAAGGAAGTTAGAGAAAGAAAAAAAAAAGCATATTTTTTAGAAGCTTAAGTAAAAAAATATAGTTAAATAAGCAATGTTTAGTGAGTATGTAATTATGTACTGCATATTTTATAAATTTGGAGTAACAATTTCTCCTCTTAAACACATCATAAATCTATTAGAAAGGTCAATGTGGCATGTTGTGAATTCACAACAGTATGTTACAGAATAGAAGTGTAAGTAAATCTTAATATAAGGTAGAAATAATGTCTATTAATTTTTTAAGTCAGTTATGAAAATGCTTTCTGAAAACAAAATCCTCTTACTGATGCAAAGCAATAGAAAAAGATGTCTGCTTAAATTTCTCCAAATAGAAGCTTTTTTTGGGTTAGTTTTCTGTAGCACTGTAGCACTGTCCTCCCGTTGTTCATTGATTTGTTTGAGTGGGCACCAGTAACGTCTCCATTGTGACTTGTTGTTACTGTATTTGGCATATCGAATATGCCGTGGGGAGCTTGCCAGGCTCTGCCGTGAGGGCGGGATACTCTTGGAAGCTTGCTGGGTTCTCCGAAAGGGACAGAGGAATCGAACCAGGGTCAGCCACGTGTAAGACAAACACCCTACCTGCTGTGCTATCACTCCAGTCCAGTTAGTTTTCTAGATTGAAAAATTTGGGAGAAGTTTTAGATCTGAAGAAAGTGCTTTCTGAAACTCATCTGGTCCCTTTCTTGACATCTTTTACATATTATTGCTATCAAGTCCTAGATATTATAATTTTATTACAAGTAACCCTTTATAAATGTAACTGTATTTTTAATATAATTTTAAATGGTTAGTTCAGGGTGTATATGAACCAGAATAACCTATTATTAATAGCTTCTTGAACTATGGTCTATTGTGTCAGGGAGGGGCAAATTTTTTGCATTTCTAAAATGGGCTCAGGTGATGTCAATACTCTGAAGACAAAAGGTTGAGTCACACAAATCTAAAAGCTAAACTAAAAAAATATTAATCAACTTGTCCCTTAAAATTAACCATAGTCTTTAGAAAAGACACACAAATGGCTAGCTCACACATTAAAAGATGTTCATCATTAGTTATAATTAGGGAAACAAATCAAATAGCAATGAGATATCACCTCATACATAGACACTAGAATGGCTGTTATCAAAAGGACAAGACCAGCAAGTTTTCTCAAGGATGTAAGGAACTATATATGTTGTTAGAAGGAATATAAATTGGAACAGACACTATAGAAAAGAGTATTGAGAAGTCTCAAAAAATTAAGAGCAGAGGCCCAAGTAATAGTACAGCATGAAGGGCATTCGCCTTGCATGCATACGACCTGGGTTCAATCGCTCATATCCCTCATAGTCCCCCAAGCACCACTAGGAGGAATTCCTGAGTGCAGAGCCAGAAGTAATCACTGAGCATTGCCAGGTTGCCCAAAAAGCAACTAAATAAGTAAATAAATTTGTTTGAGCGGGCACCAGGAACATCTCTCATTGAGAGACTTATTGTTACTGTTTTTGGCATATCCAATACGCACGGGTAGCTTGCCAGGCTCTGCCCTGCGGGTTCGATACTCTCGGTAGCTTGCCGGGTTCTCCGAGAGGGGTGGAGGAACCGAACTCGGGTAGGCCACGTGAAAGGCGAAGGCCCAACCACTGTGCTTATTGCTCCAGCCCTTACTAGAAATACATATAAACTACTGTTCCACTTCAAGACATAAAATTCAAGATTCTAAAGAATATAAAAACTCTCATTTGGAAACAAATCTATACCTCTGTATTTATTCCAGCACAATTGTAAATAACTAAGGTATCAAAACAATCCAAAAGCCCATGGAGAGATGAATAAACAAAATAGATGTGAAGAAGTGAAGGCGAGAGCGCGTGTGTGTGTGCGCATGCACACACACACACACACACACACACAAACACACTGGATTGTTTCTTAGTGATAAACAAAATCTTGCCATTTGCAGAACGTTAATAAAACAAGAGGATATTAGATTAAATGAAATGTCATTTGGAAAAATGCTGAAAGATTTCACTCATACATAGAAGATAAAGAAACAAATATTTAGATACAGAGAAGATGCTGGTGGTTACCAAAGGGAAGAGGGTTCTGGGTGTGGGAGAAATGGGCAAAAAGAGTCACTGCCATTAGAAAGATTGCACTCATCTGTGGAATATAAAATAACAGAGTAGGAGACTTACATCCAAGAATAGTATATGATGCCAGGAGGTTGGCTCTATAGCTTGGAAGCGGGCCTCACATGTTGGTGGAAAGTCATCTCAGATAGAGAAGGGAACACCAAGTAAAATGTGATTGGAGATCCCATGCAGGGAGGGAAATGCATGCTGAAAGTAGACTAGAGACTGAATAAGATGGTCACTCAATACCCCTGTTGCAAACCACAACACCCAAAAGGAGAGAGAGAGAGAACAAATTGGAATGCCCTTCCACAGAGGCGGGGTGGGGTGGGGTGGGGGGGATGGGATTGGGGGGGTGGGAGAAATACTAGGTTCTTTGGTGGTGGACAATGGACACTGGTGGAGGGATGGGCTCTTGAACATTGCATGAGGGAAAAACAAGCACAAAAAGGTGTGAATCTGTAACTGTACCCTCACTGTGACTCACTAAAAAAATAAAATTTAAAAAAAAGGAAAAAATAAGTCACTGCCATGTTGGTGGACAGAAGCTAAATTTCTGGTGATGATAATGATGCAGTGAACAGAGAAATTAAATGAAAGTGCTGCACATAAGAAAACAATGTTATAAAAAAGATATCTTTATTTAAAAAATAAAATAAATAGCAATCAGTTTTATTAATTTATTCTAATTCAGGTATTTGTATACTACAGTTACCAAGTCCCAATGTCAGCTATTGATACGTTTTTGTAGAAGAGGAAAAATTGCAGAGAGTAAGGTAGTGATTTAAAGTACTGACAGATTTTCAACTCTGGAATAACGCTAAAACTTCCCTACTTGCAGTATGAAAGAGTTTTCATTATAATGTTGCCTTTGGAGTTAATGAAGAGCTAGGTTTGGGGTGGGAGAAAATCAAGATTGAGTACATGCTTCGCATGCAGGAGACCTGTCCTATTCCCAGTATAGCTTGACACCTGAGTACCACTGGGAGCAACATTTGAACACAGGGCCAGAGTTAGCTTTCGAGAACTACTGGGTT
Organism: Sorex araneus; assembly: GCF_027595985.1. Taxonomy (NCBI): domain Eukaryota; kingdom Metazoa; phylum Chordata; class Mammalia; order Eulipotyphla; family Soricidae; genus Sorex; species Sorex araneus. Next base: position 14,945,227 of record NC_073311.1, read on the forward strand.
TGGTCTCAAACCCCCACTCTTCAAATAATTAAGAAAGAAAGATGTGGGAACTGGAGAGATAGTGAAGTGTGCAGGGCACTTACTTGCATGTGACTAACCCAGTTCAATCCCTAGCATCTCATATTGGCCTGAGTCCTGGCAAGAGTAATCCCTGAATGCAGAGTGAGGAGTAAGCCCTGAGCACTGCTGGATGTAGCAAAGGAAGGAAAGAAGGGAGGAGGGGAGGAAGGGAAGGAGAGAAGAGAGTGAGTGAGCAAGGGAGGGAGGGAGGGAGGGAGGGAGTGAAGAAAGGAGGGAAAGAAAAATTTTTATTCTGAATCTACTTTTAGTACTGTTGCATGAATTTGGGTAGCACTGTAGCACTGTTGTCCTGTTGTTCATCGATTTGCTTGAGTGGGCGCCAGTAACGTCTCCATTGTGAGACTTGTTGTTACTGTTTTTGGCATATGGAATTTGCTATGGGTAGCTTGCTAGGCTCTGCCATGTGGGTGGGAAACTCTCGGTAGCTTGTTGAGCTCTCTGAGAGGGACTGAAGAATTGAACCCTGGTTGGCTGCGTACAAGGCAAATGCCCTATTTAAAATAATTCCTAAGCATGTTTTTCTCATCTTATTGCCTTAATATTATAGATTTGCAGTAAAATTAATTAGAGCAACACAAGTAAAATGCTTTGAGATCTTGTACATTGGAAGTTCTGGTTAACTATTACCTGCTTTATTAGTTATTATCTTCAATGAGAAAATAAATCTGGATATAATTAGATTGTGACATTTTTGGAGTATGAATTCTTGATTAAAAATCTCTTGGCCAAATTAGATAATGAGGTTGCTTCATGAAAACTAGTTCAAAATCATCATCATATCATCATAATCATCATATCATTATCAAATAAGAAGCTGATAATTATATATAAAATGCTTAGTTGGAATAAAAATGAATATCAAAAATTAATAATTGTTTTATTACTTATAATGAGAAGTTGTCTTATTTATCTTTTAGATCTTTAAGTATCAATACATATTTTTGTCATTGTTCTGAATATATAAAGAAAAAAGTATGTACATCTTGTTTTATGAATATTCAGCTACATTATTGCCCTAAAGCAAACATATAAATTATAATGAGTTCTATAAACATACATATTAATATTCAATGCATCAAATATTCTATATTTATCAAGCATGTTAGACACTTTCATTTCAACCTCAAAAACTTTTTTTTTTCCATTGAGGATGCATTTGTGTGATTGTTCATATCTGTAGAACTTCTAACACTGTATTTATGTAAAATTACACTTCAGTGTAATTGCCTATATAATTAACATTCAGGAAGAGATTATTTATTCAGGAGCACATTTCACAATTCAATTTCAGTCTGTGACAAAGAGGCTTTTAAATGTTAATCTTATGAAAGAAAATGGAGCAAATAGTAAAGGCTGTGGATTAATACAAGAGGCAGCTATTTACAGCATAACATTTTCCCTCACTGGGAATTGCCTATTTTCTACCAGAGAGTCTAGGCGTGTTTCAAATCTCACTGGGAAGTATGGGGTTGAATCTTATATTTTGTGCATATTAGACAGTTTCACATCAGGTGACTAAATAAAAGAGCAGAATCGTTGCAAATACATCTGTTGTTGAAACTTTGTTAGACAGAAAAAATGTGCATTATGGTGGAGTTAAAAAATGATCAAGTATATAAAAGAAATAAAAATAGAAAGTCTATTTTCTTGGTCTCAATTTTATGGAAATTTTCTGCCTTGGATAAAATTTTTATCAGTGTTCATGAAGAAAACCCTTATCTCTCTTCCATGAGCTAGAAACACAGGAAATTTTGTGAGATCATGTACGAGTATGAGGAAGACAAGAGTAATCAGAAATATTACCATCTATTATTTTTTTTCTTATTGCAGGTTGAAATAAGATTAATGAATTTGATAAACATCCAACAGAATGCAAAACCTTAGGTTGGGAAGGCAGTCAAAGGGCTGGGGCACTTGTTTTATATATGGGAGTCTTGGGCTAGCTCTTCCATCTATTCACCTACTCTTCCACTCTCTCCTTTTCCTATTATTATTTTGGATGAACTCATTCATTATTTTGGTGGGATAGTGGTGGCAGGGGGAGACGTGGTCGTATTCAGGGTTACTCTTGACTCAGTACTTTGCGGTCATTCTGATTGGTGCTCAGGGTACTATGTTGAGCTAGGGATTGAACCCAGGTCTTCTGTATGGGAAGCAGCTTCTCACCTCATTGGTATATCTCTTAGGAAGTTCTTTGCTTTTAATGCCAGTCCTTCACTTATGGTTGAGACATCATCTCTTTCTCTTACTAAAAAAATAGTTCTCCAAATATTCTCCCTGCTATTCTTTCTAGAATCAACAATTTTGCTCTATTGGATCATTTTAATGAGCTTATCTACCTAAACCACCCTCTTGCAATTGCCTCATTAAGTTTGCTCCCTTTTAATAGGAAAAATCTCTGTGATAAATAGTAGTTTGTGTTCACTTCCTCTAATTCTTCCATTTTCTTTGAATGCACTCCCATCACATTGATACCTAGTTTTCACTGAAGCCATTTAAACAAATTTGATGTTTACCAATGTCCACTACATTACAAAATATGACATTTGATTCTTAACCCTTACCTGAATTGGTCTATAGCTGAGATTTAACAGGGTCAGTTCCTTGTTTCTTCCTGAAACGTTATCTTTAGTAAGCATTGGGGCTACCACAATTTCTGATTTCCTCCTGCCTTGCTGGCAGCTCCTTAGACTCCCCATTAACACTATGTCTCATTTTCTCGTTAAGTCTTGGCTCAAATGCTGTCTTAGCACCGTGAGACCTTCCTGGCTCCATTCATCAGGATCCTCTAGAGAAGCAGAACCAACCAGTAGGAGAAACATCCAAACACACATGGACCTCCATAATGTATGTGTTTTCACTCCATTTAACAAAGGGGTAGAGAGGGAGAGACAAATAGTTATTCTAAGTAATTGGATGTAACCCCACACTGAAACTTGGCAGGTGGAAAACTGGAGACCATCTAGAACTGTTTTTATGGTTTAAATCTGGACTTTTGGAAGGCAGAATTTTACTCATACGCAACCTATTATCTTTTTTGTTTGTTAAGGTCTTAACTGATTGAATGAAGCCCATTTATAATAAGGAATGCAATCTGCTTTATTTCGACTAGAAATTCAAATGTTATCTCATCCATAAGCATACATTCAGAACAATTTTTTGACCAAATGTCTCATCATTCCATGTCTCAGTCAAATGGATATATATAAAATCAACCACCCAGAATCGTATTTAAAATGACAAATCTCACTGCGCACTCTCACTCTGACTTGCTTGCCTTCATGGCAACTTCATGATTCACAGATGCTTGGCTTCACTTATTTATACACTGAGTGAATGGCCCTGCCTCTCAGACAGTAGCTCCAACCACTGTGTGTGATTGGTTTTTTGTTTTTGTTTTTTTTGGGGGGTATACACCTGGCTGTTTTCAGGGTTAGTCACCCTTGGAGGGTCTTAGGGGATCATATGTGGGATCAGGGATTGAACATTCTTTGGCGGCTGGCAATACAAGTGTCTGACTCTTATACAATCCCTGCAACCCCTGTGCTTATGTATGCTTGCCTCTCCTGTTTGTCTGCTATTTTAGGCTCATAGATGACAATTAAATCTATTAAGTGAGTGAACAGATGTCACTGTCTTGATTAAAACTTTTCAATGGCTTATTGGTGCAATAAGATAAAACCCGAAATGTTTACTATGTCTACAAAGCCTGTGTGATCTGCCCACTCCCTCCTTTACACTTATTTTGTCTTTCCTTAGCTTTGAGCTTTGAGTTGATAGAATACATCATTTTTTTCCCCTTCTGCCTGAAGGGTGGATGCTGCGTCCTGCGCAGCCAACTTGAACTTCGGCCGGAGAGAGGGAATGAGAACTAAAGATGGGCCAGGGAAGACTATATGAAACATACAGCGACTTTATTCCAAAGCTCATTTTCTTTTATAGTATACAGTGAGCACTCCGTGGGAAAGCCATGGCTTACAAGTTAAGCGAGCTATGTTATCTGTTATTCTGCTTTGCAGCTTAGTGTATGCGGGCAGTTCCTTTAACTCTCTCAGGAATGAGAATAAGGCTCCTGGTCCGGCCAAGTCCAATCAAGTGCAGCCTTCCCTTGGGTCCCCCTTTACAGGGTCAGCCACCAGCGCATGGCACTCTCACAGGCCCAGTTTCCCCCCCCACTCATTCCCTTCTCAGGGAAAACAAGCAGGGGCTACCAAGGCCAGTCCCCAACAGGTGGATGCTCTTTCTTTTCTCAGGAACACGTTTTCCTCTCTCAGTGATTGGACCTTGCTTACTAAAAGGTTAGCTACTACTTCCTCCAGACTTTAGTGTTTGCTGACCATCATTTTTCTAAGTTTCTATTTTTCTTCTCCCCCACTATATCCTCTTTGTTTTAGTCATATATTTGGTTTGTGATCACATGTTTATCCTTTCAAAAGAACAGTTTTGTTTTGTTTTAGTATGATTTCAAACTTGTGCTTCCATTAACATTATCTAACTGCAGTTTCATTTCACTGCAAATGAAACTTTACACTCATTAGAAATCACTTCCTTGGCCTGGATATAGCTAGGGCACATGCCCAGAATGTGCCTGATGCCAGTCCAATGTCCACACTACATAGTTCTGGAAACATCATCCACTGCAGCTCTGGAAGTACCTGGGCACAGCTAAGTTGACCTGGGTAATTCCTGACCCTGCAGGGCCTGAGCAACATAGCACCATTTGGCTCTTGCATTAAACATTTGGTTCTGTGTTGGCCAGGAATTTCTGGCACAATGGGCTCCTTAGCACCACTTGGGAGATGTCCACCCCTCACACACAATAATCACTTCC